>NC_090393.1:65050486-65729299 GCF_036365525.1 Heterodontus francisci | reverse complement strand
TGGGGAAAGAGAGGGGGGGGGAAGAGAGGGGGGGGGAAAGAGAGGGGGGGGAAAGAGTGGGGGGGGGGAAAGAGTGGGGGGGGGAAAGAGTGGGGGGGGGGGGAAGAAAGAGTGGGGGGGGGGAAAGAGTGGGGAAGAGTGGGGGAAGAGGGGGGAAGAGTGGAGGGGGAAAGAGAGGGGGGGAGAGAGGGGGGGGAAAGAGAGGGGGGGGGAAAGAGTGGGGGGGGAAGAGTGGGGGGGGAAGAGGTGGGAGAGTGGGGGGGGAAGAGAGGGGGGAGGAGTGGGGGGGGGGAAAGAGGGGGGAAGAGTGGGGGGGGGGAAGAGGGGGGAAGAGTGGGAGGGGGAAGAGTGGGGGGGGAAAGAGTGGAGGGGGGGAAAGAGAGGGGGGGGGAAGAGTGGGGGGGAAGAGTGGGGGAAGAGTGGGGGGGGAAGAGTGGGGGAAGAGTGGGGGGTGGAGAGGGGGGAAGAGTGGGGGGGAGAGGGGGAAGAGTGGGGGGGAAGAGGGGGGAAGAGTGGGGGGGGGAAGAGTGGGGGGGGGAAGAGTGGGGGGGGGGGAAAGAGTGGGGGAGGGGGGAAAGAGTGGGGAGGGGGGGGAAGAGTGGGGGGGGGGGGAAAGAGTGGGGGAGGGGGGGAAAGAGTGGGGGGGGGGGAAGAGTGGGGGGGGGGGAAGAGTGGGGGAGGGGGGAAGAGTGGGGGGAGAGGGGGGAAAGAGTGGGGGGGGGAAAGAGTGGGGGGGGGGGAAGAGTGGGGGGGGGGAAAGAGTGGGGGGGGGGAAGAGTGGGGGGGGGGGGAAAGAGTGGGGGGGGGGGAAAGAGTGGGGGGGGGGGAAGAGTGGGGGGGGGGGAAAGAGTGGGGGGGGGAGAAAGAGTGGGGGGGGGGAGAAAGAGTGGGGGGAAGAGTGGGGGGGGGAAAGAGTGGGGGGGGGGGGAAAGAGTGGGGGGGGGGGAAAGAGTGGGGGGGGGGGGGGAAAGAGTGGGGGGGGGGAGAAAGAGTGGGGGGGGGGAAAGAGTGGGGGGGGGGAAAAGAGTGGGGGGGGGGAAAGAGTGGGGGGGGGAAGAGGAAGAGTGGGGGGGGAAAGAGTGGGGAAGAGTGGGGGGGGGAAGAGTGGGGGGGGAAGAGGGGGGAAGAGTGGGGGGGGGAAGAGGGGGGAAGAGTGGGGGGGGAAGAGGGGGGAAGAGTGGGGGGGGGAAGAGGGGGGAAGAGGGGGAGAGTGGGGGGGAAGAGTGGGGGGGGGGGGAAGAGTGGGGGAAGAGTGGGGGGGGGAAGAGTGGGGGGGGGGAAGAGTGGGGGGGGGAAGAGTGGGGAAGAGGGGGGAAGAGGGGGGAAGAGGGGGGAAGAGTGGGGGGGGGAAGAGGGGGAGAGTGGGGGGGGGAAGAGGGGGGAAGAGTGGGGGGGGAAGAGGGGGGGAAGAGTGGGGGGGGAAGAGGGGGAGAAGAGTGGGGGGGGAGAGGGGGAAAGAGTGGGGGGGAGAGGGGGGGGAAAGAGTGGGGGGGGGAAAGAGTGGGGTGGAGGGGGGGGAAAGAGTGGGGTGGGGGAAGAGTGGGGGGGGGGGAAAGAGTGGGGGGGGGGGAGAGGGGGGAAAGAGTGGGGGGAGGGGGGGGAGAAAGAGTGGGGTGGGGGGGGGGGAGAAGAGTGGGGGGGGGGAGAGAAAGAGTGGGGGGGGGGGAGAAAGAGTGGGGGGGGGGGGGAGAAGAGTGGGGGGGAGGGGGAGAAAGAGTGGGGGGGGGGGAGGGGGAGAAGAGTGGGGGGGGGGGAGGGGGAGAAGAGTGGGGGGGGGGGAGGGGGAGAAGAGTGGGGGGGGGGAGGGGGGGAGAAGAGTGGGGGGGGGGAGAGGGGGTGAAGAGTGGGGGGGGGGGAGGGGGAGAAAGAGTGGGGGGGGGGGGAGAAAGAGTGGGGGGGGGGGGGAGAAAGAGTGGGGGGGGGGTGGGAGAAAGAGTGGAGGGGGGGGGGAGAAAGAGTGGGGGGGGGGGGGAGAAAGAGTGGGGGGGGGGAGGGGGAGAAGAGTGGGGGGGGAGGGGGAGAAGAGTGGGGGGGGAGAAAGAGTGGGGGGGGGGGAAAGAGTGGGGGGGGGGGGAAAGAGTGGGGGGGGGGGAAAGAGTGGGGGGGGGGGGAAGAAAGAGTGGGGGGGGGGGGAGAAGAGTGGGGGGGGGGAAGAAGAGTGGGGGGGGGGGGGAGAAAGAGTGGGGGGGGGAAAAGAGTGGGGGGGGGAAAAGAGTGGGGGGGGGAAGAGGGGGGAAAGAGTTGGGGGGGGAAGGGGGGGAGGGAGGGGGGGAAGGGAAGAGCGGGGCTGGATGTGGGGGGGGGAAGAGCGGGGTTAGATGGGGGTGGGGGGGGAAGAGCGGGGCTGGACTGGGGGGGGTTGGGAGAGTGGGGTTAGATGGGGGGGAAAGGGTGGGGTTAGATGGGGGTGGGGGGGGAAGTGCGGGGCTGGACTGGGGGGGGTTGGGAGAGCGGGGTTGGGAGAGCGGGGTTGGACTGGGGGGGGAGGGGGGTTGGAGAGCGGGGTTGGACTGGGGTGGAGGGGGGTTGGCAGAGCGGGGTTGGACTGGGGTGGGGGGCGGTTGGACTGGAGGGGGGGGTTGGGAGAGCGGGGTTGGATGGGGGGGGGGTTGGGAGAGCGGGGTTCGACTGGGGGGGGGGGGGGAGTTTGGGAGAGCGGGGTTGGACGGGAGGGGGTTGGGAGAGCGTGGTTGGACTGGGGGAGCGGGGAGAGCGGGGCTGGACTGGGGGAGGGGGGAGAGCGGTGGGGAGAGCCGGGGGTAGAGCGGGGCTGAAGTGGGGGAGGGGAGGGGAGGGCGGGGCTGGAGTGGGGGAGGTGGGGCCTGGACTGGGGAAGGGGGAGAGCGGGGCTGGACAGGGGAAGGGGGAGAGTGGGGCGGGGGAGGGGGGAGAGTGGGGCGGGGGAGGGGGGAGAGCGGGGCTGGACTGGGGAAGGGGGAGAGCGGGGCTGGACGGGGGAAGGGGGAGAGTGGGGAGGGGGAGGGGGAGAGCGGGGCTGGACTGGGGGAGGGGGGAGAGCGGGCCTGGACTGGATGTGGGGGGGGGGGGGAGGGGACGGGGTTTGAGCGTGGGGCTTGGCCTGGGGGAGGGGGGGAGAGCGAGGGGGGGTGAGCGGGGCTGGACTGGGGGAGGGGAAGAGCGGGGCTGCACTGGGGGAGGGGGGAGAGCGGGGCTGCACTGGGGGAGGGGGGAGAGCGGGGCTGCACTGGGGGAGGGGGGAGAGCGGGGCTGCACTGGGGGAGGGGGGAGAGCGGGGCTGCACTGGGGGAGGGGGGAGAGCGGGGCTGCACTGGGGGAGGGGGGAGAGCGGGGCTGCACTGGGGGAGGGGGGGAGAGCGGGGCTGCACTGGGGGAGGGGGGGAGAGCGGGGCTGCTCTGGGGGAGGGGGGGAGAGCGGGGCTGCTCTGGGGGAGGGGGGAGAGCGGGGCTGCTCTGGGGGAGGGGGGAGAGCGGGGCTGCACTGGGGGAGGGGGAGTGGGGGGAGAACGGGGCCTGGACTGGGGGGGGGGGGAGGGGGGAGTGGGGGGGAGAACGGGGCCTGGGCTGGGGGGGGGGGAGGGGGGATTGGGGGGAGAACGGGGCCTGGGCTGGGGGGAGGGGGGTGTGGGGGTAGAACGGGGCCTGGACTGGGGGAGGGTGTGGGGGAGAGCGGGGCTGGACTGGCGAGGGTGTGCAGGAGAGCGGGGCCTGGTCTCCGGGAGTGGGGAGAGAGCGGGGCGAGGAAGGGGGGAGAGCGGGGCTTGGACTGGGGGAGTGGGGAGAGCGGGGCTGGACTGGGGGAGGGGGGGAGTGAGATTAAATTTGATAGTTTATGGAGAAAATCACTGGCAAAGATCTGATTGAATGAACAAGTTGTTTCTATGGTTGATGAGTACAGGATCAATACACTGAGGCTGCCCAACATTATCTCTCAAACACTTCTCAAGCACAGCCCCTTCCTCTTGCTCAGTGGTCAGGCTGCTTGTTCAGCATCAAGCTGTGAATGATTCACAACTTCCTCCAGTGAGACCAGCCCATCATCTTCAGTCTCCACCACTGTCTCCATCCCTTTGACTCTCCCCAACCAGTTTTCTCATTTGAACCACAGTTAGCATTCCAGGTGTTTTGTTTGATCCTGAGCAGAGCTGTAAAATAAGAAGTATTTAGATGAGCACTTGAAACGCAATAGCATTCAAGGCTATGGGCCAAGTGCTGGAAAATGGGATTAGAATAGATAGGTGCTTGATGGCCAGCACAGACACGATGGGCCAAAGGGCCTGTTTCTGTGCTGTATCACTCTGACTCTAAACACATCCTAACGCTTACTTCCATTGCTGAAAATTTGCCCACCATTCCCCTAATTTGGACTTTCCAATACTGAACCACTTTTGTACATATTATATGGAAATACCCTTTCAGTGCATGCATGTCCTTTGTTCTGGACCCCTCAACTACTGGAAACAGTCTGTTCTTCTCTACTGTCTCCGGTGTGTGTATACATATATATTTGTGCTCTCCTTGCTGGCCTCACGTTCCAGAGGGACTCTCTTCCCGGGAGAATGGTGGAGGCAGGGTCATTGAATGTTTATAAAACAGAGGTAGACAGATTCTTGACAAACAAGGGAGTCAAGGGGTATTGAGGGTAGGTAGGAAAGTGGAGTTGAGTCCACAAACAGATCAGCCATGTTCTTACAGAATGGCGGAGTAGGCTCGAGGGGCCTGCTCTTTGTTCGTATGTTCCTTCACAAACTCTAGTGGATGAAGGCCATTTGATTTATCCCAGTTTATGTATTCAGAAAAAAATTGCACCGCTCACAACTGCATCCAGCTGGTTCTTTAACGGACCCAGGCCTTCCCCTCCATTTCCCCACTCTGTGTTGATCATTTTTTGTGCAAAGATCTTCCGGACATGCATCCTAAATAGCCATTTCAATCAATTCGCTCTGCCTTTAGGCCCTAATATCTGCAATTACTTACCTGAACCCCTTCCCCTCTGCATCTCCTGCTTTAAGGTGCTTCTTAAAACCCATGTCTTGGAGCAAGTTTTCAGTCATGTCTCCTCCTCCGAGGGTTTGGCCCAGTTTTGTCTTTTGTTACATGACAAGTAAATAGTAATGCAAGTTGTTGCTTCCTTCTGTCTTTTTCTTCCCCTCGTTATTAAATAACTGTCTGCACGTTTCAACCTCCCTGTTAAAATCTCAACATCTGCGGTCTCGGATGGGATTTAGCGGGAAATCCCCTCATTTATTCATTAACCTTTACCTCTCCTGCAGTGATCTGATTGGATATTTCTGAAGTGTGATTCGACAAACCGAAGCAGAAATGCGGCAAAGCGATTGCACCCGGAGTAGGAACATCGAGAGCAGCCTAGAGTGTTTCTGCCAAGATCAGGGAAACAGGATTCAATTTCGGAATTAGTAGCCCGAGTCAAGTGAGGTTTGAGGGATCGACACTCGGGATTAACTAAACTTTGCAAAGCTGCATCTTCTCTGAGGATCCTCGTGTGGATATGTTATAGGGAAGGATAAGAAATTGCCTTTGCATCAGACAGGCATCTTCAATTATCAGTCACAAAAACCCAGCAGACTTTGAACCGAACAGAACACTTTGGATAAACTCAAAGCTGAGGCCAAGAATTAGTAGTTTTTCTATCTGCCTCGAATTTGTGTGTGTGTGTTCTATATTGTTTAATGACCTGAGGGGATAAAACAAGAGTTTTTATTTTGGAACTTGGCAAAATCTGCTGCACTGACATAGCGTGGATCTATGGAAGCACTTTCTCCTGGAGAGATGTCAAGCACCAGCCTGCCTCCTCTGCGTAACCTGCCCCAGTGGTCCCGCGTCGGGACCCTCGATCGAAGCCGCTACCCTCGCTCCTTCTTCCAGGATAACGTCAAGCACCTCCCTCTATCTTCGACCATAAAGACGGCCAAAAGTGAAGCCCCTCACCAGCTCAGCCCTCTGTACGAGCAGCGGGACATGGATCCGAGCCTGAGGGTGATCACCCTGGAAAAGAATCTCAAGTTCCTCCAGGAGCAGCACTCGGAAACTCTGGGAAAACTGCATGAGGAAATTGAACTGCTTAAACAGGCGAATCAAGGTGTGTGTGTGTGTGGAGCTGTAAACAGTAATGTGGGGAAAGTAGAGATATACATTGAGGTTGAAGCTTCGGAAAGAAAGGGCTTCCATTTATATTAACATCTTAAATGGCCTCAGGATGTCCCAAAGCACTTTACAGCCAATGAAGTACTTTTTTGAAGTCTAGTCACTGTTGTAATGTAGGAAACACAGCAGCCAGTTTGCACACAGCAAACAACAGCAAACAGCAATCTGTGTTTTAGTCATGTTGGTTGAGGGATAAACATTGACCAGGACATCAGGGAGTAAAGGCTGACTCAGGTCTGCAAATGAAACCCGACCTGAGCCCGACAGAACCACAACCACATATTGTCGGGTTCGGGTTGGGTAACCATGCTCTACCAGGGAGAACTCTTTTGCTCTTCATAATAGTGTGTGTAGATGGGGCCTTACTTTAATGCCTTAACCAAAAGACAGCACCTCTGACAGTGCAGTACTCCCTCAATACTACACAGAAGTGTCAGGTGAGGTTCTATGCTCAAGTCTTTGGAGTGAGACTTAAACAACCTTCTTACTCGGGTGAGAGTGCTACCAACTGAACCACAAATGACCACTTAGGAATAGTTCAGATTGTTAACCGATTTACAGTTAGCATCCCACTTTTCTTGGCAGGTTTCTCACTTTCCAGTGTTCTCTCTTACATCACACAAGTAACTATTCTTTATAGGAGATCCCAGACAGTAAACACTGAAAGACTACGTTGCTTAATCTAACACTGGGGGTGGGGAGGGCATTGCTACCAAGATTGGCATTTGTTGTCCATCCCTTGTTGACCTTGCGAAGCTGGTGGTGAGCCATCTTCTTGAACTGATGCAGTCCATGTGGGGTAGGTACACCCACAATACTGTTAGGAAGGGAGTTCCAGGATTTTGACCCAGCGACAGTGAAGGAACGGTGATATAGTTCCGAGTCAGGATGGCGTGTGGCTTGGAGGGGAACTTGCAGGTGGTGGTGTTCCCATGCATATGATAATCTTGTTCTCCTAAGTGGTAGAGGTCGCAGGTTTGGAAGGTGCTGTTGAAGGAGTCTTGGCGTGTTGTTACAGTGCATCTAATAGAGCCATTGTGTGCCAGTGGTAGAGGCAGTGAATGTTTAAAGTGGTAAATGTGCTGCCAGTCAACTGGGCTGCTTTGTCCTGGATGGTGTTGAGCTTCCTGAGTGTTGTTGGAGCTGCACTCATCCAGGCAATTAGAGAGTATTTCATCACACTCCTGCCTTGTGACTTTTCGATGTTTGATTGGTTTTGAGGAGTCAGAAGGTGAGTTACTCGCTGCACTGTATTTGTTTTGTATTGTTTTCATTTTAATCGGCATTTACTCTAATATGTTTATTTTCGGGTTGGGCATTTAAAAAAAATTAAAGGACTCGGGGCCGGGTTGGGTTTGGATTGGCTGTTGTCGGGTCTTGCCCAGGTCATGTTTTAATTTTATACCCGAGCCAGGCTTTAACTCCAACTAGTGAAGAGTTTTCCTTCTGATTCCCATTGACTTCAATTTTGCTTGGGCTCTTTGAGGCCGCACTTGGTCAAATGCTACCTTGATGTCAAAGGCAGTCACTCTTCACCAACTGAAATAAAAACAGAAAATGCTGGAAATATTCAGGTCTGGCAGCATCTGTGGAGAGAGAAGCAAGAGTTAACATTTCAAGTTGATGAATTTTCAGAACTGTGAAAAGTTAGAAATGTACTGGGTTTTAAATAAGTGAGGGGGGGTGGGGAGGGTGGACAAAAGAACAAAAAGGAAGGCCTGTGATGGGATGGAAGGCAGGAGAGACTAAATGACAAAAGATTTGATGGCGCAAGGCCAAAGGGAGAAATAATGAAACAAAAGCTGTGACAAGAGGAGATGTGAATGGCAGAAACATGAACAGCTGCTGTGTGAAAGCCAAAAAAAAGAGAAAAGCCAAAACTAGGTCCAGAAGGCTGTAAAGTGCCTAATCAAAGATGTGCTGTTCCTTGAGCTTATGTTGAGCTTCATTGGAACACTGCAGTAGCCAAGGACAGAGCGATCAGGGTAGAAACAAGGTGGAGATATTAAATTGACAGGCAACTGGAAGTTTGGGGTCACACTTGCCAATTTTATGGAGGTGTTACGCAAAGTGGTCACCCAATCTGTGTTTGATGTCCCTAGTGCTGGATGATCAATTGTTGTGAATGCTCCAGACCAGCCTGATTTAGCTGTCTGATCACCAATCTGTCGTGGAAAATTGGATAGGTTCCAGTCTTCCAATGCTAGGTGTATGTCATCTTTCAGTCAAATCATAACCACCACTCCAAAGATAATATTCACTTGTTGGTCAATGGACAGCAAGGATTTGAACCCTCACCAGACAGATATCAGATATGAACTCCTGAGCAGTATGATGTACAGCACATCTCAGCATAAGATGTGTGAAGGTATTGCCACCATCCGCCTGACTACAGTAGGTACACATTCAGTTATGAAGAGAGACTGGATAGGCTAGGATTGTTTTCCTTGGAGCAGAGAAGGCTGAGGGGGAACTTGATTGAGGTATACAAAATTATGAGGGGCATTGATAGGATAGATAGGAAGAATTTTTTTCCCTTAGTGGAAAAGTCAATAACTAGGGGGCATAGATTTAAGGTAAGGGGCAGAAGGTTTAGAGGGGAGTTAAGGAAAATTTTTTTCACCCAGAGGGTGGTTGGAATCTGGAACACACTGCCTGAAGAGGTGGTAGAGACAGGAACACTCGCGGCATTTAAGAAGTATTTAGATGAGCACCTGAAACGTCATAGCATACAAGACTATGGGTCAAGTGCGGGAAAATGGGATTAGTTTGGACGGGTGTTTGATGGTTGGTGCAGGCGAGTTGCACTGAAGGGCCTGTTTCTGTGCTGTAAAACTCTATGACACCCCATGCCCTACAGAATGGTAGTTCCACCTTGAGGTGGTGGCAAGATCTGTACAGCCCATGCAATTGACAGTACCCAAGCTGATTAAATGATAAGTATTTGGTATTGTTGGTAAAAAGTACAACTCCCAAACTGAACCGTTACACTGAATCCTCACCAGGTAATGTTGCTTCTTGTTCGACAAGCTGGAGAGTCAGAGTTTTAAGTATCAACTGTTTGCTTGTCTGTAACCTAATAATGGGGGGGGGGGGCTCTGCACCCTGAATATATGAGCATATATTCCCTTACATAGCCTTCAGGTGATGCTTTCCAGCAGTTGTCAGACTAAACCTCAGGGTTTTCTCATCAGTGAAACAACAGCTACCTTCAGAGTAGTGGAAGGACTTGGAAGTCAATGCCTAGTATAGAGTGGTCTAGCTGGGAAAATAGAGGCAACCTTACCATTGCTGTGTGCTGGTAAATTGCATGGGATTAGTTGGTTGAATTCCAGCAGTAACGGTGACCTCCTGATGTGCAGCCAGCTTGGTGTTCTAGATGTCCAACGCATTAGGCTTACTCATCATCACCTGTTTTTAATCCAGGTACTTGTTTGAGGGGCTTTGGCAAAAAGATATGGCCGCTGTGAGCTTGACTCTCCCACCATGATGCTGAGTGGCAAGTCAGTATAGTTTATCCTTTAAAACTGTTTCTCTTTTGCCAACAAATTGACACATCAGAGTAATCCATACTTAGTGACTAAGTGAGGAGAAACTGTTGGGCCACAGCTCCTTAAAGAGTTTTGACATATCTGGGGTCATATTTATCAAATAGTCACAACCGCCGCAGTTGTTTATAATCGAGCTGCTTTCAGGGAGCTTTCCTTGGTTAGTTTGCTCTCTTTGTCAGCAGGAATTTATCCTGGACAATTTGCTGTTATTCGAAAGAGACAGCAGTTGATTGCCATTGTGCTGCAAAGTACACGTCATCAATACAAACAGAAATCAAGTCAATTAATTAAAATAAGTTAAACCAAAATTGGATTGAGGCAGGGAAGGCTCAAGAGTGCTGAAGCTCCAGCATGGCACGTCCACTAATTATGTCAGGTCTGAGGAAGCCCGTTATTTCTCCCTCCAATTCTGTCCTGGAGATGCTGATTCATGCTGAGTTACAGCGCCATTGGTGCCAGCAACCTTGAGGTGACTTACCTAAGTGACAATTCTTCACACTTTCAGGCTGTTCTATCGTCACAATATTACAGCTGAGCCTGATCCTACACGCATCCATGTGTGGCTTTCAGAAGAAGGATCTGGGTAGTAATCAATAGAGAGAATGCTGGCTGATTTATTTTCCTTTACTCACTTTCCTAGCCCAGGGCCATTGAAGCTAATCATCAAAACTGGATGGGAGGGTGAGTTGTGAGGAGGCTGCAGAGAGGACAAGTTGAGTGAGTGGACTAATGCATGGCAGATGCAGTATAATGTGGATAAATGTGAGGTTATCCACTTTGGTAACAAAAACAGGAAAGCAGATTATTATATGAACGGCTATAAACTGATGAGGGGAATATGCAATGAGACCTGGGTGTTCTCGTACACCAGTCGCTGAAGGTAAGCATGCAGGTGCAACAGGCAGTAAAAAAGGCAAAATGGTATGTTGGCCTTCATAGCAAGAGGATTCGAGTACAAGAGCAGGGATGTCTTGCTGCAATTATACAGGGCCTTGGTGAGGCCACACCTGGAATATTGTGTGCAGTTTTGGTCTCCTTATCTGAGGAAGAATGTTCTTGCTATAGAGGGAGTGCAGCGAAGGTTTACCAGACTGATTCCTGGGATGGCAGGACTGACATATGAGGAGAGATTGAGTCAGTTAGGATTATATTCACTGGAGTTCAGAAGAGTGAGGAGAGATCTCATAGGAACCTATAAAATTCTAACAAACTTGACAGGGTAGATGCAGGAAGGATGTTCCCAATGGTGGGGGAGTCCAGAACCAAGGGTCAAAGTCTAAGGATACGGGGTAAATCTTTCAGGACTGAAATGAGGAGAAATTTCTTCACGCAGAGAGTGGTGAGCCTGTGTAAGTCACTACCACAGAAAGCAGTTGAGGCCAAAACATTGAATGTTTTCAAAAAGGAATTAGATATAGCTCTTGGGTCTAAAGGGATCAAAGGATATGGGGCGAAAGCCGGAACAGGCTACTAAGTTGGATGATCAGCCATGATCATAATGAATGGCGCAGCAGGCTCGAAGGGCCGAATGGCCTACTCCTGCTCCTATTTTCTATGTTTCTATAGCGTGTCATTGTTGACCCAGCTGAGGTCAGATAACTCAGTCCTGTCTCACTGGGAATCAATCTGGGACCTTGCTGCTGTCAGCACAAGTTAATCCATTAAGTCTTTAAGAAAACAGAGGGTGTTCTTAAATAGTCTTGTTTTCTATTTGTTATGATCAGGTGAGGAAGGAGCCTCAGGCTCCCCTTTTGCCCCTTCTCTGGTTTGACGCAACAGGGTTTATCTTTTTAACACAGTGATTTAACTTACCACCTCAGAGTAACAGGAGCAAGTTCTCACTAACATATTTGCAAATGTACCAATCAGACAGGTTTTTTTGAGTTTAAACAAGAAAGATGTAAGTTTATTAACCTTATCACACTAAACCGGTTAAAATGACTAAAATATGCAACACATCCATATTGGCGTGGATAGAAGATTGGTTAGCTAACAGGAAACAGAGTTGGCATAAATGGGCCATTTTCTGGTTGGCAAGATGTAATGAATGGTGCGCCACAGGAATCAGTGCTGGGGCCTCAATTTTTTACAATTCATATAAATGACTTAGATGAAGGGACCAAAGGTATGGTTGTTAAATTTACTGATGACACAAAGATAGATAGGAAAGTAACTTGTGAAGAGGACATAAAGAGGCTACAAAGGGATATAGATTGGTTAAGTGAGTGGGCGTAGACCTGGCAAATGGCGTATAATGTGGGCAAGTGTGAACTTGTCCACTTTACAGGAAGAATAAAAAAGAAGCATATTATCTAAATGGTGAGAGATTGAAGAGCTCTGAGATGCAGAGGGATCTGGGTGTCCTAGTGTATGAATCGCAAAAGGTTAGTATGCAGGTACAGCACGTAATTAGGAAAGCTAATAGAATGTTATTGTTTATCACGAGGGGAATTGAATACAAAAGTAGGGAGGTTATGCTTCAGCTATACAGGGCATTGGTGAGACCACATCTGGAGTACTGTGTACAGTACTGGTCTCCTTATTTAAGGAAGGATGTAAATGCATTGGAGGCAGTACAGAGAAGGTTTACTAGACTAATACCTGGAATGGGCGGGCTGTCTTACGAGGAAAGATTGGACAGCTTTTATCTGTCGGAATTTAGACGGGTAAGATGAAACTTGATTGAAATATATAAGATCCTGAAGGGTCTTGACAGGGTGGACGTGGAAAGGATGTTTCCCCTTGTGGGAGAATCAAGAACTAGGGGTCACCCATTTAAGACCGAGATGAGGAGAAATTTTTTCTCTCAGAAGGTTGTGAGTCTTTTGAATTCTCTTCCTCAAAAGGCAGTGGAAGCAGAGTCTTTGAATATTTTTAAGGCAGAGGTAGATAGATTTTTGATAAGCAAGGGGGTGAAAGGTTATCGGGGGTAGGTGGAACTGTGGAGTAATCAGTTCAGCCACGAACCTATTGAATGGCAGAGCAGGCTCAAAGGGCCGAGTGGCCTACTCCTGCTCCTAATTTGTATCTATGTATGTATCCACGTTCACATTCACACAAGGGGCACACACACACGCACGCACACACGCACACGCACGCACACACACGCGCACACACGCACACACACGCACGCACACGCACACACATAGATTACAGAGGGGGGAAAAAAACAGAATTGGGAGGTTGGAGTAGAGCCCTTCATAGAATCATAGAGACTTTAAGGCACAGAACAAGGCCTCTTGGCCCATCGTGTCTGTGCTGGCCGAAAAAGGGGGGATCTCATAGAAACCTATAAAATTCTAACGGGACTTGACAGGGTAGATGCAGGAAGGATGTTCCCGATGGTGGGGGAGTCCAGAACCAGGGGTCATAGTCTTAGGATATGGGGTAAACCTTTCAGGACTTACATCAGAAGAAATTTCTTCACCCAGAGAGCGGTGAGCCTGTGGAATTTTCTACCACAGAAAGCAGTTGAGACTAAAACATTGTATGTTTTCAAGAAAGAGTTAGATATAGCTCTTGGGGCGAAAGGAATTAAAGGATATGGGGGAAAGCGGGAACAGGTTACTGAGTTGGATGATCAGCCATGATCATAATGAATGGCAGAGCAGGCTCGAAGGGCCGAATGGCCTACTCCTGCTCCTATTTTCTATGTTTAAAACGATCCACCTATTCTAATTCCACCTTCCAGCATGTGGTCTGTAGCCCTGTAGATTACGGCACTTGAGGAGAATATCTAGACTCCTTTTGAATGAGTTGGGGGATTCTGCCTCAACTACCCTTTCAGGCAGTGAGTTCCAGACCCCCACCACCCTCTGGGTGAAATGGTTTTTCCTCATCTTCCCTCTAATGTTTCTACCAATCACTTTAAATCTATGCCCCCTCATCACTGACCTCTCTGCTAAAGTGAATAGACCCTTCACCTCCACTCAATCCAGGCCCCTCAAAATTTTGTACATTTCAGTCAGATCTCCCCTCAGCCTTCTCTGTTCCAAGGAGAACAACCTCAACCTATCCAATCTTTCCTCATAGCTACATTTTTCCAGTCCTGGCAACATCCTTGTAAATCTCCTCTGTACCCTCTCTAGTGCAATTACATCCTTTCTGTAATGAGGTGACCAGAACTGCACACAGTACTCAAATTATGGCCTAACTAATGAGTTATACAGTTCTGGCATAACCTCCCTGCTCTTATATTCTATACCTCGGCTAATAAAGGAAAGGATCCCATATGCCTTCTTAACCACTTTATCGACCTGTCCTGCTACCTTCAGGGATCTGTGGCCATTCACTCCAAGGCCCCTCACTTCCTGTACACTTTTCAGTATTTTCCCATTAATTGTGTATTCCTTTGCCTTGTTTGACCAACCCAAATGCATCACCTCAGACTTCTCCAAGTTGAATTCCATTTGACACTTTTCTGCCCATCTGACCAGACTATCAATATCTTCCTGCAGCCTACAGCTATCTTCCTTGCTATCTACCACACGGCCAATCTTTGTGTCTGCAAACTTATTGATCATGCCCCCTACATTTACATCCAAATTGTTAATATGTACCACAAAACGCAGGGGACCCAGTACTAAACCCTGCGGAATGCCACTGGAAACAGCCCTCCAGTCGCTAAAACACCTGTCAACAATTACCCTTTGTATCCTGCCACTGAGCCAATTTTGTATCCACCTTGCTGCATTTCCCTGGATTCCATGGGATTTTTTATAACCAGTCTGCCATGTGGGACCTTGTCAAAAGCCTTGCTAAAATCCATGTAGCCACATCAACTGCACTACCTTCATCTATCTTCCTTGTTCTTCAAAAAATTTGATCAAGTTGGTCAAACAAGATCTTCTCTTAACAAATCTGTGCTGACGATCCTTGATTAACCTGTGCCTTTCTAAGTAACAGTTTATCCTGTCTCAGAATAGATTCCAATAATTTGCCCACTACTTAATAAAAATTAAATTTAAATACTGAAGTTTAGTCCCAGAGTCCTTAGTTGAAGTTGTAGTCCTGAGGTCCTCACTGTCCACAGTTCAGGCTTGCTTCTCAGGTTCCGGAAGGCAGAAGAGGGACTTTATCCGTGACCCATGGTTGCTTGTTGTGCTGAGCTGTAGGTTTGCAGCTGCAGCTTCGCTGGACCTTCAGTGGAGAGAGAGAGAGATTGCAGCTCTCTTGCTGGGTTACAGTTACAGTCACCTTCTCAGGCACAATTCACAAACTCCCAGAGTTACACAAGCAGTCATGTGATGTGACCACCTCTTTGTTTGAAACAGCATCTTTCTGGAATGATCTTTGAAATTCAAGGCTGTTCAAACATACTTGGTGGGGTGGGGCTCTTTTACAGTCAATGGGTGTCGACAGCTTTTGATGACCATGTTGACAAAACCATTTTAGGCAAATTAATCAGAGAGCACCCCATTGTTCTGGCTAGACTGGGGAATTGCCTTTGGCTTCTCATGTGCAAATTGTGTGTGGCTGTTCTTTTTTTTTAAAAGTAATTTTTAGCAATCTCAGTAAAAGAATCAGGCAAAGTTCCACATGACAAAATTAATATTTCCATTTGGTATGTGGGGTTTCTGTCGCATATTCCTCATTCTTTATGGCCCACAGCAGCTAATCCCACTGACTGTAGCTTTCCTAAAGGTTTTTGTTTAATGCAGACGCATAGAAAGACCACATTCATCTTCCTGCTGTTTTGGCAGTTGCGGCTGATATCTTTCTCCAAGATACTACTTCAGTTTTGCCTTATAGAGATGTAAACTACTCGCTTGGTATGGTGTTCCAATAACCAGTGAATGAATATTTTCTTAATACAAAAGAAAAATACTGCAGATACTGGAAATCTGAAACCAAAACACAAAATTCTGGAAATACTCAGCAGGTCTGGCAGCATCTGTGGAGAGAGAAACAGAGTTAACCTTTCAGGTCGATGTCCTTTCATCATCGTGTGTTAGAGTATTATAGTATGGGCCAGGTGCCTCAGTCCTGTTCTATTTCTGTAACTTCGATGCAATATGGTTACTGTGCCATTACACCATTGTCAGAATGGTTATTTAGCTTATTCGTGCCAATATGCCATCGTACCTGATCAAGTAAACTCTAACGTGTGGTGTGCTTCAGTGATCTTAATCATCTCCTTGAATTATTCCCATGGGAACCACATCCAGCAACAATCCTGTAACCTTCATTGCTTCATCCTCGTTTTATGCAGCTCAAGACCATTTTTCTAGGTACAATCTAAATTCTGAATGGCGGATTTTTGAATTATATCCCCTGGTATTGTCAATTGAAATGCAGACAGCATGGAAATTTCACATACTCACCCTTGCTATTGATATGACCAAGGCGGGAGTAATGGACTGTTAATTCAGTCCCACTACTTCACAGGTCACAGCATATTAGTAAAGTTATAGCCAAATTCATCACTTTATTTATTCCCAGAATAAAGCATGCCAAATCAGGTTTCTTTAAACAACAACAAAATTAACTTTATTAATAACCCAAGTTTTAAACAATAATGAGATGTGTCTATATGTGTGAAAAGATTTTATAATTCCTTAATCTTCCTAACCCTCATACACACAAATACATTCAATTACCAACGATTAACTGGGGGAAAATGGTTATATTGATTTTATAACAGTTTCTTAGGGATAATAAAATAATTGGGTTGTAACTCCAGGTGGGTCGTTTCCAAATGGGTGAGGTGTCCCAGAGTCAAATAGTCAGATGCCACTCTAAGTCTCCAGGTGAAATTAATGAACAGTCTGTGGTGGGTAGGCATTCAAGGTAGTTTGTCTGCAGCAGTTGCCACACAGATCTTTCAGCAACAGGTTGTAGCAACAGGTCTATTTAAATTTTACAGTCACAGTCTAACAGTAGAAACTTTCCTGAGATTTCAGGAACTTCCAAAAATACAAAAGTCAACAGGACTTACTCTCAGCAAAAGAGCCTTCTCCACAGAACACAGCAACGACAGAACTCACCTTTCAGGCAGGGATTCTTGACTGGAGGCAACAGCAACCCGCCCCACCCGAAACACAGGCTACAGGCTTCCTTTCTCCAAAACAGTGTTTCTCCACAGAGTGCAGCAATTTCTCTTCCCTCTGGGTCTCTTCCTGTCTCTTCAGACAGGTCAAAACCTCACCTTAAATGTAGCACTTTTTCCCTTGAAATGCAGAGCTTATTTTCAGAGAGAATATGTCTTTTTTTCTGGTCTATCAGCAAATCACAGCTGCAGCCACTGCTAGCTGTTCTGTTTCCCTCTGCAGAACTGAAACTAAAGTCTTTCTACAGAAGTCATTAGACTGTCGTAAAATCTTCCTGTTGCTTGGATACAAATTGCCTTGCAGCCTGAACTCCAAACACCAAATGTCAACATTCAGTCACTGTTCACAGTCTTAAAGGCACACAGACCTCCTAATTTTTTTTTTAAAGATCTCTTATGACACTATTTACTTGGCTCAGTTCTTAGCACTCCTCTCTGAGTCAGAAGGCTGTGGGTTCAAGCTCCATCCCAGAGATTTGAGAACATGATCTAGACTAACACTCCAGTACAGTACTGTGGAAGTCCTGCAGCATCAGAGATGCCGTCTTTCGAATGGGATGTTAAACCTGTTTGAACTCTCAGGATATTGTGGCATTATTTCGAAGAAGAACATGGGAGTTTGTGTGTCCTGGTCAATATTTAAATAGTCAGATTGAAGTCAATGGGAATCGGGGGAAAACTCTCCACTGGTTGGAGTCATACCTAGTAGTTTAGTTTAGTTTAGAGATACAGCACTGAAACAGGCCCTTCGGCCCACCGAGTCTGTGCCGACCATCAACCACCCATTTATACTAATCCTACACTAATCCCCTATTCCTACCAAACATCCCCACCTGTCCCTATATTTCCCTACCACCTACCTATACTAGCGGCAATTTATAATGGCCAATTTACCTACCAACCTGCAAGTCTTTTGGCTTGTGGGAGGAAACCGGAGCACCCGGAGAAAAACCCACGCAGACACAGGGAGAACTTGCAAACTCCACACAGACAGTACCCAGAATTGAACCCGGGTCGCTGGAGCTGTGAGGCTGCAGTGCTAACCACTGCGCCACTGTGCTAACCACTGTGCCGTACAAAGGAAGATGGTTGTGGTTGTTGGAGGCCAACCATCTCAGACCCAGAACATCACTGCAGGAGTTCCTCAAGGTAGTGCCCTAAGGCCCAACCACCTTCCGATGCTTCAACAAATACCTTCCCTTCTTCATAAGGTCAGAAGTGGGGATGCTCGCTGATCATTGTATGATGTTCAGTACCATTCGCAACTCCTCAGACACTGAAGCAGTCCGTGTCCATATGTAGCAAGACCTGGACAACATTAAGGCTTGGGCTGATAAGTGGCAAGTAACATTCACACCACTCAAGTGTCAGGCAATGATGATCTTGAATAAGAGAGAATCTAACCATCTCCTCTTGACATTCAATGGCATTACCATTGCTGAATCCCCCAGTATCAACATCCTGGGCGTTACCATTGACCAGAAACTGAACATAAATACTGTGGCTACAACAATTCTGTGATTCTGAAACTGGGAATTCTGCAGTGAGTAAACAACCTCCTGATTCCCTAAAGCCTGTCCAACATCTACAAGGCACACGTCAGGAGTGTGATGGAATACTCCACTTGCCTGGATGAGTTTTTTTTTTATTCTTTCATGGGATGTGGGTGTCGCTGGCTAAGTCACCATTTATTGCCCATCCCTAATTGCCCTTGAGAAGGTGGTGGTGAGCCACCTTGAACTGCTGCAGTCCATCTGGTGAAGGTACACCCACAGTGCTGTTAAGGAGGTAGTTCCAGGATTATGATCCAGCAACAGTAAAGGAACCGCAATGTAGTTCCAAGTCTATATCTTGACTTGGCGGGGAACTTGCAGGTGGTGGTGTTCCCATATGTCTGCTGCCCTTGTCCTTCTAGCTGGTAGAGTTTGTGGGGTTGGAAGGTGCAGCTCCAACAACACTCAAGAAGCTTGATATACCATCCTAGACAAAGCATCCTGCTTAATTGGCACCCCATTCACAACCTTCAACATTCACTCCCTCCACCACTGTGGCAGCAGTATGTACCATTTTCAAGATGCCCTGCAGCAACTCACCAAGGCTCCTTAGCACCTTCCAAACCCGCGACCTCTACCACCTAGAAGAATAAGGACAGCAGATGCATGGGAACACCACCACCTGCAAGTTCCCCTCCAGGTCACACACCATCCTGACTTGGAACTACATCGCCTTTCTTCACTGTTGCTCGGTCAGAATCCTGGAACCCCCTCTCTAACAGCACTGGGAGCATACCTACACCAGGTGGACTGCAGCGGTTCAAGAAGGCGGCTCACCACCACCTTCTCAAGGGCAATTAGGGATGGGCAGTGAATGCTGGCCATGTGAGAAATGCCCACATCCCATGAAAGCATAAAAAAACACTTAAGGAAAGACTATCTGATTATTTCATTGCTGTTTATGGGATCTTGATGTGTGTAAATTGACTGCTGCTTTTCCTACATTACAGCACTGACTACAAGTACTTCATTGGCTGTGAAGCATTTTAGGGCATCCTGAGTTTGTGAAAACTGTTATGTCAATGCAAGTTCTTTACTGAAGTCCTAGTGACAATGCTGTAATGCGGATTCATGGGGTATTGCAAATAGCTCAGCAACTTTCTAGACAGCTTCACTTCCTGGTAATGTACTGTATCCTGTGTCCCTCTTCTCAAACAGTTTATTTGGATACCTAACAAGTTGGTTCTTATTTTGCAACAGATCTCCACTTTAAGATGATAATGAACCAGAGGCTGACCCCTCCAGGTAAAGTGTTACGTTAATTTTTATCACCTGTTTCGTTAATTTTCTGTTTTCCTTACCATTCTAAGTCTCACTAAAGTGTTGCTAACTGACAGATTAGCCAGTTTATTTAAAAGCTTTCTGATGACTTGGAGGGTAAAGGCAATGTGCAGCATAGCATAAGAATAATCCTGAAGGTCCCTGGTTTGCTTCCTGCTCCATTCTCAGTTAGTTGATTTGGCCCGGACAATGGTTGGGTTGTGATGATTGTTTTCGGTGCATCTGAGGGATGTGGAGGAGCAGTGGAAACCTCAGCTAGGGTTCCTGTTCCTGCTGAGTAATGTGTGGTCATTGGGTGAGGACAGGATTGGGCTTAGTTGAGGTTCCCAATAGCACCCTGTTAATGCCCACTATCTGGCCTCACCCATGGGGGGAAAATGGGGACGGTGCTAGTGGGCTCTCTGCACCCATAGAATCATATTTCAGCATGAGTCAGAGGAGGAGAGAGCATAGGAACATGAGTAAACCACTCATCCCCTCGAGCCTGTTCAGGCATTCAGGTATCATGGCTGATATGTACCTCAAGTAATTAATACTGTGTTACAGGAGCAGGTCAGAGGCTGGAAATTCTATGGCAAGTGACTCCCCAAACCCTGTCCACCATCTACAAGGTGCAAGTTGTTGTATATTGGTTTGGTACGCTGTCACCTTACTTAGTTTAACTGATTGAGATACTTCCCTCTGAGTTAGTTAGAACACTGATATTTATTATATTAGAACTATATACATCTTCACACTAGTCTGTGTGACCCCACCAAAAGCCATGCTGCATCCAACCTTGAGTCTCTCACATGATCTCTTGTGTCATCATGATAGGAGGTATTCTTTACATACTCTCAAGATTAACCCTTTCAGCCCCTTATACTACATCTCCCCCCCACCACCCCTCAAGTCATTATCCAAATATATGTTTACATACATTCACTTTTTATTTACATACAACCCAATCTCTCTCCAAGTCTCTGACTTCATTGATTCATTCTGTCAGGAGGCTTCACAACTCTCCCTGATCTCGTTGTCGTCAGATGTGGAAGATTGGTATCTTTCTGTGAACTCATGTCTCTTGACTTGGACGGCCTTCGTTGAGGTTTGTAGTATCCTGAGTTTTCTCAATTTCTGGTTCATCATTCGATTCATCTAAATGTATGACAGATTGACTTTTTGATTCATACGAACATACGAATTAGGAGCAGAAGTAGGCCATTTGGCCCCTCAAGCCTGGCATTCAATAAGATCCTGGCTGATCTGTTTGTGTTTCGAATTCCACACTCCCATCTACCCCTGATAACCTTTGATTCCCTTGTCTAGCAGGAGTCTATCAACCTCTGCCTTAAAATTATTCGATTACCCCGCTTCCACCACCTTCAGAGGCAGAGTTCCAAAGTCGCACAACTCTCAGAGAGAAAAATTTCTCCTCTGTCCTAAAAGGGCACTGCCTAATTTTAAAACAGTGCCCCCTAGTTCTGGACTCCCCCACAAGAGGAAACATCCTTTCCACATCCACCTTGTCAAGACCGTTCAGGATCTTATATACTTCAATCAAGTCTCCCCTCACTCTTCTAAACTCCAGTGAAAACAAGCCCAGTCTGTCTAACCTTTCCTCATAAGACAACCCGCTCATTCCAGATATCAATATAGTAAACAATAGTAAAGCAATAAGATTTCTTCCTATAGCACATTCTGAAGTTCTTAGTAAGTAAGATCGCTGTTGATTCTCCGCCCTCTGGAGAATAGTTCCTTCTCTGTTTTGGTCTCATACCCTACTGTTTGCCCTTCTGACAGTAGGTACTTGGTAAGGAATTTCTTGTTATAATTATGAGTTTCTTTCTTCCGGTAAGACTTTTGTCAGTTTTGAACTCTGATAATTCTGGATTTGTATCACTGGTAGTAATTTCTTAGGTAAAATTGGAAGTTGCGTCCTACGTTTTCTTCCCATTAACATCTCAGATGGTGCTAATCTGCACAACAACGGAGTGGTTCTGTAATTCAGAAGTGCTGATTGGAATGCCTGATTCTTTAACAGTGATTTAATAGTTTTGACTGCTCGCTGAGCAATCCACGTTGGATATCAAGGAGAACTTGTTATATGTACAAATCCGCTGATTTACAAAGTTTTTGAAGTACTCATTCGCAAATTGTGGTCCATTGTCGGACACTATCTGATCAAGTATACCATGTGTTGCAAAGATTTTTTGTAACACTCGAATGACTGCTTCAATTGTTGTTGTGTATATACATTTAACCTCAATCCATCTTGAAAATTAATCAGCTACAATTAGATAAGATTTTCCATCAAAGCTGAATGGATCCATCGCCAAACGTTCCCATGGTCTGGTTGGGAATTGGGATGAGATAAGAGGTTCTCTTTGATCCTGTTGGTGAATTACACACACTTGACAATTTGAGACCATTTCTTCAATATCCTTTGATATTCCTGGCCACCACACAGATGCCTGAGCCTGTGCTCTAAACCTAGTTATGCCCATATGACCCTGATTTATTTTCTCCAAGATCTCTACCGGAGTGACTGTGGAATCACCAATCTCTCGTCGTAGACAAGCAAATCATCCACTGTGGTAAAGTGTCTTCTGTGTTCAAGGAAGATTTTCATCCTCTTACCACAAGGACTCTGTTTTGGCCAACCTTGCTTGCAATATTGGTGGACATCAATGCACACTTCATCTTGCATCTGTGCTTGACGAATTTGTTGGAGTTTATTTGAACTTGGTTGCCATTGTGATGCAGTGACTTGTGAGTAGGACTCAATTTCATCAATGAAATTAAAATCCTGTTGATTAGGATGGAATTCTTGTGCCACAGCCTTATTAAGTTGACAAATGCGAAGATCACCGTTGAGTTTAGGAACTGGAACCACTCCTGAACACCACTCAGTAACAGGAGAAATGACTTCCATCCTGGTCATGTCTTCTAATTGATGTTACATTTGCTTCATTAGTGGGTGTGGGATCTTTCTAGGCGTAAAAAGACATACTAGTTTAAAATCTTTCTGCAATGTAATACTATATACGGTCTTCAGTCTGCCTAGACCTGAAAACAATTTTGGAAATCCCTCTTGGAAGTGACTCCAGGATTCTGGTTGCTTAACTACTTCTACTTTTTTTGAAAGATGAAGGTCAATACAAGTTCTTCGACTTAAAAGAGAGAACTCCTGGTTCTTTAGGACATACAAAGTTTCTAATATTTGCTTTCCCTTGTACTGGAGTGTTGCCTGTAGCTTCCCATTTACTTTGAGTTCAACCCTTCTTGGGCCATATAATTGGGTTCCTGCTGGTTGCCAAAAATATGTTGATAAGCAGGCCTCTTTGTCTGATAAGACCGTTACACTTGCTCTGGTTTCGAGTTTAAAATTAGTGAAATGGCCATTGACATATGTATCGACAGACCAAAATACCTGACTAGGATTATGGATCTTGCCAAGAAAGTGTATTGGTTGCTCTTCTGAAGAAGGTTGTTTGACTTTGTTGACAACTCTTGAATGATTTTTCTTTTGCACCAGTGGGAGTAGATATTTTTGTCTGACGCATTTTACCAAAATGCCCTATCTTCTTACAGTAGAAGCATTCTGCTTTGTTTGCAGGACACTGTTCGAATCTGTGATTACTTTTGGAACCACATCACTGGCAGGGTTTAATGGCATCTTTCACTTTCTCCCCAAGTGTACCTTTTCTCCTGGTGCGTCTTCCATAACCCTCTGGTTAAGGAACTGTACGGTTGCTGGAGGTTTCCTGAACCAAGGTCTTTCTTCACCTCTCAAGATGTATCTGTTCTTCGGACCTCTGCTTGTCTCACCAGCTGGATAGCTTTGTCTAGGATGAGGTCGTCTTTAGACTGTAATAGGACTCATCAGCATACCTACTACAATGTGGTCTCTTATCAATTCTGCTTTAAGGTCTCCGTATTCACATCCCTCTGCAAACCTGTATAGGTCATTGATGAAAGAATCAACTGTTCTGCCTGGTTTCTGGACCCTTCTATTGAACCATGTTCTTTCTAAAATCTTATTGCTGCGCAAATTAAAATAAGAATCAAAAGCTTTTAAAACTTCTTCAAATTTGGCAGATGTTTCATTGATACCTTGTCTTGCAATTATGTCATCTGCTGTAGCCCCAATTGAATATAATAACGTCTTAACTTGTTCTGCCTCGGACCAGCTATCCAATTGAGAAGGCGTTCTGAATCTGAGGAACCTTTTTTGCCAGAGTGACCAATTTTGGGTTTGATTTGGTCCTTCTATGTCTTCAAATCTCTCTGGAATTGAGAGTCTAACCTCCATTGCTTCAATTAGTTTTTCTTTCACTTTCGTGTTCATCCCTCCAGTATCAGAAGTTTCCCGCGCTTTTTCTCAACTCCGTGCTGATTTCCGCTATGGCAGTTTCAGCCTTCAAATCCCTCCACTAAACTAAGGATGATCTCTTTCCTCATTTTAAACTCTGTTTTATAGTGTTTCTGCTATCTCTTTCAACTCTGTTCTCATAGCGAATCAAGTATTTGCAGCCTCGTTGCCTGATTTTTTTTCTTCAGATGCCACGTGCAATGGCACCAACCTCGGATCAGCCCTTCACTATGGACTTTCCCAGTGCTGCCTGCCTAATACAGTTATAGATGGGAATTTTGCCCTCTTTCAGGGTTTCTCATCAGATCCTCGAACTTTGCTTGCTTTTTTAACTTCTTTCAAATTCTTCTTCTGGGTGTAGCCTGGAAGGAACCCTCGTTGATCGCGATCTCACTGCTAATCACCATGTTCTATGTTGGTTTGGTACGCTGCCACCTTACTTAGTGTAGCTGATTGAGATGCTTCAGTCTGGGTTAGTTAGAACACTGATATTTATTATATTAGAACTATATACATCTTCACACTAGTCTGTGTGACTCCACCAAAAGTCACGCTGCATCCAGCCTCGAGTCTCTCTCACACATGATCTCTTACGTCATCATGGTAGGAGGTATTCTTTACATACTCTCAAGATTAACCCTTTCAGACCCTTATACCATACAAGTTAGGAGTCTGATGGAATACTTTCCACTTGTCTGGATGAGTGCAGTTCCAACAACACTCAAGAAACTCGACACCATCCAGGACAAAACGTATCGCTTGATCAGCACCCCATCCATCCCCTTAAACATTCACTCCCTCCACACTGCCACACAGCAGCAGCAGCCTACCATCTGCAAGATGCACTGCAGCAATTCATCTAGCCTCCTTCGACAGCACCTTCCAACCTGCGACCTCTACCACCTCGGATGACAAGGGTAGCAGACGCATGCAAACACCGCCACCTGCAAGTTCCCCTCCAAGTCCTGATTTGGAACTACATCGCTGTTCCTTCACTGTTGCTGGGTCAAAATCCTGGAACTCCCTTCCTAACAGCACTGTTGGTGTACCTACCCCACATAGACTGCAACGGTTCAAGAACACGGCTCACCAGCACCTTCTCAAGGGCGATTAAGCATAGGCAACAAATACTGGTCATGCCAGCAATGCTCACATCCCATGAAAAAATAAAAAAAACTCCAGGTAGGGGGAATAGCTGAGGTATTAAATGAATACTTTGCATCTGTCTTTACCAAGGAAGATGCTACCCAGCCACAGTGAAAGAGGAGGTAATTAATACACTAGAAGGATTTAAAATTGATAAGGAGAAGATATTAATAGGCTGTCTATACTTAAAGTTGATTAAACAACAGGACCGGATGAGATCCGTCCGAGGATACTGAGGGAAGTGAGAGTGGAAATTGTGGAGGCACTGGCCATAATTTTCCAGACTTCCTTAGACTCAGGGATGGTGCCAGAGGACTGGAGAATTGCAAATGTTGCACCCTTGTTCAAAAAGGGTGTAAAGATCAGCCCAGCAACGACAGGCCCGTCAGTTTAACTTCGGTGGTAGGGAAACTTCTAGAAACGATAATTCGGGACCAAATTAATAGTGACCTGGACAAATACAGATTAATTAAGGAAAGCCAGCATGGATTTGTTAAGGGAAAATCATGTTTAACTAACTTGCTGGGGTTTTTTGAAGAGGTAACAGAGAAGGTTGATGAGGGCAATGCTGTTGATGTGGTGTACATGGACTTTCAAAAGGCGATTGATACAGTGCCACACAACAGAATTGTGAGAAAAATTATAGCTGGTGGAATAGAAGGGACAGTAGCAACATGGATACAAAATTGACTGAGTGACAGAAAACAGAGTAGTGGCCAATGGATGTTTTTCGGTCTGGAGGAAGGTTTGTAGTGGAGTTCCCCAGGGGTCAGTGTTGGGACCCTTGCTGTTCCTGATGTATATTAATGACCTAGACCTTGGTGTACAGGGCACAATTTCAAAGTTTGCAGATGATGCAAAACTTGGAAACATTGTGAACAGTGAGGAGGATAGTATAGAACTTCAAAAGGACATAGACAAGTTGGTGGAATGGGTGGACAAGTGGCAGATGAAGTTCAATGCGAGAAATGTGAAGTGATTCATTTTGGTAGGAAGAACATGGGGAGACAATATAAAATCAAGGGTACAATTCTAAAGGGGTTGCAAGAGCAAAGGGACCTGGGGGTATATGTGCATAAGTCATTGAAAGTGGCAGGACAGGTTGAGAGAACGGTTAATAAAGCATATGGTATCCTGGGCTTTATTAATAGGGGCATAGAGTACAAGAGTAAGGAGGTTATGTAGAACTCGTATAAGACACTAGTTCGGCCTCAGCTGGAGTATTGCGTCCAGTTCTGGGCACCGCACTTTAGGAAAGATGTGAAGGCATTGGAGAGAGTACAGAAAAGATTCATGAGAATGGTTCCAGGGATGAGGAACTTCAGTTATGAAGATATATTGGAGAAGTTGGGACTGTTTTCCTTGGAGAAGAGGAAGCTGAGAGGTGATTTGCATTATCTAAATGCTGAGAGATTGCACAGCTCTAAGATGCAGAGGGATCTGGGTGGCCTCATGCATGAATCGTAAAAGGTTAGTATGCAGGTTCAGCAAATAATTAGGAAAGCTAATAGAATGTTATCGTTTATTGCGAGTGGAATTGAATACAAATATAGGGAGGTTATGCTTCAGTTATACAGGGCATTGGTGAGACCACATCTGAAGTACTGTGTACAGTCTTGGTCTCCTTATTTAAGGAAGGATGTAAATGCGTTGGAAGCAGTTCAGAGTAAAGGCCTGCTCAGGTCTGCAAATGAGACCCGACCCAAGCCCGACAGAACCCATACGAGCCTGAGTCCTTCCATTTTCTCCCACACCTGACCCAACCATTCTTACTTTCCTTCCGTTTTTCCAATTTATTCCTTACCTGCACAAACTTAAAAAAACTGTAACAAAACTACATTTAAAGTCCAAAAAGTAAATTAACATTAGAGTCACTTACCTGAGGTGGTGATAGAGCCTGTCCGATCTGGCCCTACCCGACCCGAGCTCAAATGTCAGACCCGGATGTGCGACCCGACCTGAACCCGACACATGTCATTGGGTCCCGTCGGGTTTGGGTCAGGTAGCAGGCCTTTAGTTCAGAGAAGGTTTACTGGATTAATACCTGGAATGGCGGGTTGTCTTATGAGGAAAGATTGGACAGGCTAGGCTTGTATCTGCTGGAGTTTAGGAGAGTAAGAGGTGACTTGATTGAAACATATAAGATCCTGCGGGGTCCTGACAGGGTGGATGTGGAAAGGATGTTTCCCTTTGTGGGGGAATCTAGAACTGGGGGTCACTGTTTAAAAATAAGGGGTCGCCCATTTAAGGCAGAGATGAGGAGAATTTTTTTCTCTTAGTCTTTGCAACTGTCTGCCTCAAAAGGCAGTGGAAGCAGAGTCTTTAAATATTTTTACGACAGATAAATTCTTGATAAGCAAGGGGGTGACAGGTTATCGGGGGTAGGCAGGAATGTGGAGTTGAGATTATATTCAGATCAACCATGATCTTATTGAATGGCGGAGCAGGCTCGGGGGGACCGAGTGTCCTACTCCTCCTAATTTGTATGTTCTTAATCTTCTAAACTCAAGTCAATGCAAGCCTAGTCTATGCAACCTGTCCTCAGATTTTAATCTTTTTGCCTTGGTATCAGTCAGGGTCTCCTCAGTCTTGCTCTCCAGCCGTGACTCTAGGATCGTCCTGGATAATCCATAGGCTCCATTGCCATCCAACTTGTCTTCATAATTTAATCTTTTTAACCCTGGTAACAATCTGATGAATCTATGCTGCATCTCCATCAAAGCCAATATATCCTTCCTGGGGTGTGGTGAAATCTGAATCCAGTACTCCCACTGTATTCTCGCCAAAGCTTTATATCACTGAAGCATAACTTCCACCTCTTTGTATTCCACCCTGTTTGAGATAAAGGTTAACATTCTGTTAGCCTTTTTAATTATATACGGTACCTGTCCGCTAGCTTTTAATGATTTTGGACCGTAAATGTCTCTGCTCCTTTACAGGTCCTAGCTTCTCATCATTTAGAAAATATTCTGATCTGTCTTTCTTGATGAAAAGTGGATGATATCACACTTCCCCACATCGAACATCATTTGCCAGTTTTGTCCACTGACAATCTATTAATGACTGTTCGCAACTTTCTGCTCCCATCTGTCCCTCCTAACTTAGTGTTGTCAGTAAACTTGGATATACAGCTTTCTACTGTTTCATCTAAGTCATTGATAAATATAATGAAAAGCTGAGGGCCCGGGGGACGATGCTAGTCACATCCTGCTACCAGTATGATGTATGCTGGGATAATAAAAGCAAAATACTGCAGATGCTGGATATCTGAAATAAAAACAAGAAATTCTGGAGATACTCAGCAGGTCTGGCAGCATCTGTGGAGAGAGATGCAAAGTTAACGTTTCAGGTCAGTGACCTTTCATCAGAACTGGCAAAGGTTAGAAATGTAATGGGTTTTAAGCAAATAAAGCAGGGGTGGGGCAAAAGATAACAAAAGGGAAGATAAAATAAGGTCACAGAGGATAACTGACCAGAAGGTCTTGGAGCAAAGAATATGTTAATGGTGTGGTGAAAGACAAAGCGTTAGTGCAGAGAGGGTGTTAAATGACAGAATAATGAACAGCCCTGGCCAAAAGCACAAACATGAAAAAAAACAGTGGGCAGGCACATGGTTAAAAAAATGAATGATGAAACAAACTAAAATAAAATTTAAAAAAAGGGGGGGCCAGTCATACTCTGAAAGTATTGACTCAATGTTCAGTCTGGTAGCCTGTAGTGTGCCTAATCAGTAAATGAGATGCTGTTCCTTGAGCTTGCGTTGACGTTCACTGGAACACTGCAGCAATCCCAGGACAGAGATGTGAGCATGAGAGCAGGGGGGAGTGTTGAAATGGCAAGCGGCAGGAAGCTCGGGGTCATGTTTTCAGACTGGGCGGCACAGTGGCGCAGTGGTTAGCACTGCAGCCTCACAGCTCCAGCGACCTGGGTTCAAATCTGGGTACTGCCTGTGTGGAGTTTGCAAGTTCTCCCTGTGTCTGCGTGGGTTTTCTCCGGGTGCTCCGGTTTCCTCCCACAAGCCAAAAGACTTGCAGGTTGGTAGGTAAATTGGCCATTATAAATTGCCCCTAGTATAGGTAGGTGGTAGGGAAATATAGGGACAGGTGGGGATGTTTGGTAGGAATATGGGATTAGTGTAGGATTAGTATAAATGGGTGGTTGATGGTCGGCACAGACTCGGTGGGCCGAAGGGCCTGTTTCAGTGCTGTATCTCTAAAACTAAAACTAAAAACTAAAAAAAAAAGGTGTTCTGCAAAGCCGTCACCCAATCTGCATTTGGTCTCCCCAATGTAGAGGAGACCGCATTGTGAGCAGCGAATGCAGTATACTACATTGAAAGAAGTACAAGTAAATCACTGCTTCACCTGAAAGGATTGTTTGGGGCCTTGGAAAGTGAGGAGAGAGGAGGTAAAAGGGCAGGTATTAGACCTCCTACAATTGCATGGGAAGGTGCCATGGGAAGAGGATGAGGTGTCGGAAGTAATGGAGGAGTAGACCAGGGTGTCGTGGAGGGAACGATCCCATCGGAATGCTGACAGGGGAGGGAGGGGAAGATGAGTTTGGTAGTGGCATCACATTGAAGATGGCGGAAATGGCGGAGGATGATCCTTTGGATGTGCAGGCGCGTGGGGTAGAAAGTGAGGACAAGGGGAACCCTGTCAAGGTTCTGGGAGGGAAGGGAAAGGATAAGGGTAGAGATGCGGGGAATGGGCTGGATGCAGTCGAAGGCCCTGTCAACCACAGTGCGGGAGGGAATCCTCGGTTGAGGAAAAAGGAAGACATATCAGAAGTGCTGTTGTGGAAAGTTGCATCATCAGAGCAGATGTATCGGAGACAGACTGGGTAAGGATGTGTCAAGAACAGAAAAGGGATATTGAGCTCAATATATCAGGTACAGTCTGTAGTGTTGGTGACTGTGGCAATCACTGATAAGGAGCGAAACCTCCATAAAAGTCTTGGCCTGTTGCTACCCCCCAGGGAAGATATTATCAATCAGGCAGCATCTATGTAAGATGGCAAGGCATAGCACAGTAAATTCACCAATCCTATGGTCCCTGTGAGGATTAGCACTTGGAGGGTGCGTCTAGGTCATCAATAGAGCTTTGCAACATTTTTGGTCTAGATGTGTACTGTTCATAGCAGCTGCAGGCTCCTGACAACTACATCCCTTCCACAGGATCAGTGATACCACAAAATCTGCACCATAAATCACGGTAGCATAAAAAGACTCTGCTCCTGTTAGAAACTTATGTAAAAAAAAAACTACCATCATGTTTATAGTAACTAATAAGACACACAAATGATTATGAACTTTTTCATTGAATTAACTTGATGGATCCCTGCTGTGACAGAGTTTGCAGTCAGTTGCTGTAACACGCTGATATTAAAGTTAGGTTTATTCCACTTATGTTGGTTAAACTGCAATTAGTCAAGAAAACCTGCCTCAAGCATCATAGCCGTGCAATCTGTAGAATAGCTAACAACTGGCCCAGCAGTGTCCTGTTTGCACGCTTCTGATTCACCTTGCGAATGACTATCAGCTCATTCTTACTCTTGCAGTACAAATTGTGCAGTGCATCAAGAAGGCAGACCTTTGCCAGCCCCCTCTATGAGGTGAAATGGGCCTGTTACATTTCGCAGGATTGAATAGATGCTGAGTGGGTGGAAGAGGGAAAGCAGGGAGGAAGCTGATGAGTGGGATTCTGGGATTTGAAAAATGTACAATGTGAGAATTGAGCATTACAGTTATAGAATAGGGGTTGATGCTGGTGCCGGCAGGGAGTGGAGATAGGTGCACAATAATAAACTAGGGTAGAGAAGTGGGGACTCGGGAAGCAAGAGGAAAGAAAAGGAAATAACTGCAGAGTGAATGAATGAAACAGGCAAAAAGGAGAAATAAAAAGGATGAGAAGAAAGCCAGAGAAACGGCAGCTGAATAAATATTAATTAGTTGAGAGGAAAAAGCTTGAGGCCGAAAAATATTGAGTGGAAAGGTGTGTGGGTATAACTGGACCAAATCTACAACGTGGTGCGATCACATTTCTCATTACATATGCCCTCAAAGACTCAAAGTCTTAAATATGGAAATACTTACTATTCTTTCTTTTCAATTATGTGTGTGTGAGTGACATTGAGCATGCTGATGTGTGGATAGGAGTTTTGGTTAAGCTCTACAGGGAACTGTGGAAAGCAACCATTTGTGTTTGTCACGTGGGGGTTTGTTTTAAAATTTTTAGCAGGTCAGAGCAGGTAACTCTAATACAATACCAATATAATTTGTTCCAGTGGCAGCATCTTACTTCCATTCCATGTAAAATAATATTTATCAGGTGTAAATTTGAGGATTATCTGTATAATAACTTCATAAACAGCAGTCAGCTCTGATTCAGAAGGGAAAGATCCCTCGGCTTCTATGAAGTGACAACCACAGCAGACAGTGGAAAGCTACAATATCATGCATCTGGACTCCCAAAATGCATTTGACAAAGTTCCATACAGAGGGCTAGCAGTCAAAGCCTGAGCTGTCGGGATTCAGGGTAAACCTTGGAAATTGGCTGAAGGGTTGGTTTTGGGACCATAAACCTCTTTTTTTTTTAAAGTGGACCAGAATCATAATGTAAGTGTAAATTTGATCATCTTTGCAGATGAAACCGAACTAGGAAGGGCCATAGAATCACAGGAGGGAGCTCAGAAATTACAGTCAGAAAAAAATATGTAAATTATACAATGGCAGATGAAACTTAAACCAGCATGTGTAACATGCTGCACATCAGACTGACGAGTGCCCAATAACAAACCCAGGAGTCTAAGCAGACTGATGGTCGACATGTCCAACCCACACAGAGCAACTATCAACAAAGCAATGAGTGTTGAACTACATGGCTGAAATAGTAGAATAGAGGTTAGAAGAAGTCATGGTTTAACTGTCAAGGCTCTGGTCAGAACGCACCTAGAATAGTGTATCCAGTTCAGGCCACTGAGACACAAGAGAGATATTTAAGTGCTGGAAGCAGTGCAGATCTACAGCATCAGGAGTCTGTGTTACAAGAAAAGACTGGAGAAATTGGGCTATTCAGCTGGGAAAAGAAATGCCTGAGTAGTGGTCTACTAGAGGTGTATAGAGAGGGTAGGGCCATTCAGAGATAACGGAGAAGGCGTAGTTGTGAAGGCTGAAGATATGGCAGGAATATTAAATAACTATTTTGCATTGGTATTTTGAAATGATAGGTGAAGCGACAGCACTGGTCGTACTAAAGCAGAATATGGAACAACTGTCAGATGAAACAGTAGTAAAGGAATTCGTTCGGAAAGGATTAGCAGAACTCAAGGTAGATAAGTTACTGGCCCTGATGGTTGCACTCTAGGCTGTTGAAAAAAGTCAGAGAGGAGATAGCAGAGACTCTGGCCAAAATTGTTCAGTCCTCAAATATGCAAATTGTGCTGTAGGATTAGAGAGCAGTCAGTGTAACATCTGTGTTCAAGGAGAGAGAGGCAGATAAATTAGGTAACTGCACAGCAGACAGTATAACACCCGTGTTCAAGACGGCAGGGGTCAGAACTGACAATCGTGTCAGGCTGAATAGAAAGTTGATTGGACAGGAAATAGAAGGCAAATGGGTGTTGTTCAGACAGGAGAAGGGTTGGAAGTGGTATACCCAAGGGGTCAGTGCTGGAAGTGGTATATCCCAGGGGTCACTGCTGGAAGTGGTATACCCCGGGGGTCAGTGCTGGAAGTGATATACCCCGGGGGTCAGTGCTGGAAGTGGTATAACCCGGGGGTCAGTGCTGGAAGTGGTATACCCCGGGGGTCAGTGCTGGAAGTGGTATACACCGGGGTCAGTGCTGGAAGTGGTATACTCCAGGGGTCCATGTTGGACCCACTTTGTTTTCAGTATATATATCTGATATGGACCTGGGTCTGGGGAATGCACCCTCAATTTACTGATAACACGAAAGAAGGAAATTTGACAAACTGAGGAGTATTGTAAAAGATTTCAGGAAAACATGGGCTAACAGAATGGACAAAGGTATGTGGATAAGTATGAGGTAATACATTTTGGGAGAAAACACAAGGAATGGGAGTATATGCTTAATGGAAAGGCTCTGAGGTGCAGTCTGTTGCACCTAGTAAAGGAAATTTGGATATATATTTGAAGCAAAGGAAGATGCATAGCTTTGAGGAGATTGCAGAGCATGGATTATTTTTGGACTGCTCTAGTAAAGAGCTAGCACAGACATGATGGGCTGAATGACATCCTGTTTTGTTTTATGTTTCAGCAGGGAGTTTATCTTGTGATAGTCCAACTGGTTCGTTCACAGATACTGCCCAATTGAATTGCAGAGATCACTCTACAGGTAATTATGTAATGAGATCGCCATCTTCATCTCCTTTTGTAGGTTATTAATCTTTATTATCCTTTGAGCTGTTCAGTCAATTTCAATGTGTAATAATGGCTGCATCTCTACAGCATACTCAACAGCCACAGCACAGATTTGCATCACCATCTCCCCTTCTGCTCCAGTGTAGTTATACTGTTGTAGGGATCCTTGAGTTACCTATAGTAGGCCTTCAATCCATCCTGTACTCCAATATAATGTATGATCTGTCTGAGAGCAGAATATTAAGCAGCTCTCTACAAGGAACAGAAGCAAAATACTGTGGATGCTGAAAATGCTGCAGATGCTGCCAGACCTGATGAATAGTCCCAGCATTTTCTGTTGTTCTTTCTACAGAAAAGGTTGTTGTGCTTTTATTAAATTGGTTAACATGGGAGAGGTAGATGCAGAGGGGAGACGGAGGTGCCTTTGTCTCGATCTCTATCTATCTCCCTCCCCATCTCCATCTCTCTTCCCTCTCCCTCAAGTTACTGACCCAAAGCAATCTCTTATTACACTGAAATAAAAACAGAAAGTGCTGGAAATATTCAGAAGGTCTGGTAGCACCAAGGTCACAGACCTGAAACGTTAACTCTGCTTCCCTCTGCACAGATGCTGCCTGACTGCTGAATGTTTTCAGCATTTTCAGCATCTGCAGTATTTTGTTTTTATTTTACTGTAATTACACTGCTTTGGATCATTGTTCTTAAACATTGACTTGAAAAAGCTGACTTTTGTCTGTTTTCCATTTATCTTTTTAGTTTATTTTATTTCAACCTTTTTCTTTCACTTCTAATTCTCTCTCTCTCTCTCTTTACCCTTTAAAGTCTCATTTAAAAGATATTTCCCTGTTCTGTCTTTGCTGTAAGATGCAGGTTAGGTCCAGGAGCTGGGGGAATTGAGCACCGCAGGATGCAGTATGAGATTATTTGTTAAGTTTGCAAATATTGGAGATGTGAAATAAAAAAAAAGAAATGCTGGAACTGCACAGCACACTAGACCAATCAATGTCTGAAAGGAGGAAAATACCAATGTCTTCACAGAGATGGGTAGGGAAGTTCAATGGTTATGGTCCTGCTGAGGGTTCTACTGTCAAGCAACAAATTGCCATTTCCTAGATTCTTGCCCAAAATATCAGCCAGTTTCTTTTTTCAAATGCTTGCAAATCTGTTGTATGTTTTTTGTAAATTAATTTTCAGGGTGTGGGCATCAATGGCAAGGCCGGTATTTATTTCCTATCCCTAGTTGTCCTGCAGTAGTGAGCTTTCTCTCTAGCAGTTTGATGTGATCATTACCTGCTGGGTCACTTCAGAGAATAGTTAAGAGTCAACCACCTTGATGTGGGACTGGAGTCACGTATAAGCCAGACAGGGTAAGGACAGCAGGTTTCCTTCCCTAAAGGATGTTAGTGAAGCAGTTGAAGACGACAATCCAAAAGCTTCATCATCACTTTTTCTGACACCAGCTTTTTATTTCCAGATTTTTTAAACTGAATTCCGGGTGTCAAATTGCCGTGCTGGGATTCTCTGGATTATTAGTCCAGGCCTCTGCATTGCTAATAAAGTAACATGGTCCCTGCACTAACGTACACTGGAATGATTCTTGCATTTCATTCTTTTGAGATTTAGAGTTCTGTCCAGTGGTAAGAACTGAAATCCACAATATTATATAAGTTGCATTGCTGCAGCGTTGTTCTAAACAATAATTTCAGGTTATCCAAACCAAAAACTGAAGCGTTTGGGCCTCTATTATGTCAGGAGAAAAATACAGTCGTGTAACCAATGCCTTGGAGTGTATAGTTTCCTTTTAATGGACGGTTTTCTCCCTCTTCTCCTTAATTGCTGATTCTTGTTGAGGTACAATTCTATGGGCACCTGCAACCCTCTGGTACCTTGTCCAGTTGGCTGATTAACATGTGTGAGCCCAATATTTGGATGTTGTCAGGCTAGTGTGGGGGCAGTAAATTGACTTCACAGCTGAGCCTTGATGTCTGTTATGAACGCTAGATCTTGTAACATGATTTTGTCTTAAAAATTGTGGTGTTTAAAAGTTTAAGATGGAGTTCAGGACGTCAGGTGACCTCACCTCCATTCTGCCAAAGGTTCCCAGGACAACAGAGAACACAGATCAAAGATTGTCCTCTGAAAACCAGAGACTACAGCACCAGCACCTGAAGAACAATGGGTTTTGCTCTCCCAGGCTTTTGGGTCATAAAACAAGGAGTGAGTAATTGAGAATTGCAAATGAACCAGGCAGGTGTTAACATCTGGGGACAATGGAAAGGCCCAAGCGGCTTTGTGAACCCCTGACTTATGGTGTTTGCATTTTGAAAGATAATAAGCTATTAACTTCTAAGTCCAAATAATTTTAACAGACTTTCTGAAGGCAAACGGGGTGTAAGAAGGAAACCCATCAGGCTGCGGCCTCAAGGCAAGCTGTGAGAGAAGACACCCAGCGGTGATAGCTGGCGAGAGAGAGAGGGAATGCCTGTTGTCTGACAATATACAGCGAAAGGCTGTGAAGACTTGAACCAGTTTTGAGAGTCGAAGCTTGCAAAGGAGTGAAGGACCCACAGGATCACCAGAAATCACATTATCCACGGATGTCCAGGTCGGAAGGGCTCGGAGAAGTGATCAAAGAGAATATCGATTTTTGAAAAGTTTGGGAGATCCAACCCATTGCAACTGGGAGGAGTTTGGGACTTTTAACCACAATGAATTTTGTTTTCGAAAAGAACTGTGTAATGTATAAGTGTGGTGTGAGGTTTTCAAGTGTTTGAATAAGTAAAGGAAATATTTTAACTTATAATTTTGGGGTATCAGCTATTTACAAAGTACTATTTAGTTAATTGGGGATTTCTTTTAGTTTAGTTATAATAAAAGTCTTAACATATGACATTTTGTGTAATTTGTTAAAATGGTCTGGGGGTTCATATCTCGTATTTTTCATGTTAACAATCTCTCTGAGGTCGTAACAATGTCCATAAACTAATTTTTCAGCAGCTGTTGCTGGACAGTGGTTAGGAGAAAGCAGTCTGGCTAATTTTCCATCTGTCCATCTCAGGCTAGTCCCCCGGCACTGTTTGAAGAAGAGTAGGGGTGTTCTCCCGGTGTCCTGACCAACATTTATTCCTCAACCAACACCAGTAAAACAGATTATCTGTATACTTCAGCTCACCATACCTATGTCACCTGTACCCTATCCTATAACAGGCTTCTCTCACCCATCATTCCACTCCTTGTTGACCTACATTTGCTGTCCAATTTAAAAATCTCATCCTTGTGTTTACATCCTACTGTGGCTTTTCCCCTCCCAATCTCTGTAACCTCCTCTAGACTTCCAACCCACCCCACTCCTCTGCCTCTGATGTCTTGTGTATCTTTGGGGACCATCTCTTCAACCATCTAGGTTCCACTCACTGGAGTTCTCTCAATAAACTCCTCTGCATCTCTACCTCCCTCTCCTCCTTCTCCTCCTTAAAAGTCACCTCTGACAATACTTGTGGTCACCTGTCTAATTTCCTCTTCATTGGTTCAATGTTTTTTTGCCTCACCTCTCTGTGACGCGCCCTAGGACATTTTCCTACTTTGAAGGCATTACCTGCATGCAAGTTGCTGTTGTGGATATTTTCTGTATATTCTCATAATGCACGGATCTGATCAAGAGTTTCAGATAATATTATCAGCTTAGAAGAACTTTCAGGAACAGAAAAAAGCCATTAAGCCCAACAAGCTTCTCACTGTACCTATCTAGAATCACATCCCGTTTTCCTTAGAGTGAAATTCTCAACCTCACTTCCTTTCATACTCCTAGCTTCCTATTTTTTAAGCTTGCATCTCCTGAAAATTCTTCATGGACTACAATTTTCCTAGATCAATGCTGTCAGTGTCCTTCAAAGATACTTCATTGGCTGTAAAGTGCTTTGGGACATCCTGAGGTCATGAAAGGTGCTATATAAATACAAATCTTTTTGAACTGCAAAAGTATAAGACAGAATGAATAAAAAAGCAACATAACCAGATCAAAGGCTGATAATAGCCCTGGAGTACATTAGAAACTGGCAACTAACTTCAGTCCTGGGCATTCAAAGACCTATGGATGCAGTGCATTGATTGGCATTGCTGCATGCTGGCTTATCACAACAGTGAAGCAGCAATTGCAGGAAATCACAAGAGGTTGTGGAAATACAAAGAGCCTTTGTTGTAATTATCTGAAGCTTCAGATTGTGTTATTTTTTGTTTTTTGTTTTATGTTTATTAAAACATTGTTATATATGAAGATTTAATTTAATTTCATTAATTTGTATGGTTGACGGAAGACTTGGATGTTCACTCTATTAGTAGATGTGGGTGTTACAAGTTTAGAATCTTGCTTTAGCAATTCCCTCTGATACAGCACTGCTCGTTACTCCCATAAGCGGTCTGAGTGTCTTATGTTTAGGATGTGCCTGTACTATCCAATATCAATTATATGATCATGTAACCTAGGAGTGTAACAAAAGATCTGAACTGGATATTCATGCCTTTCTCACATGCCCCCCATGAGTCTCTTCAATCTTTTCAAAGACAGACAGATAAAGCATGATAAAACAAGGACAAATACAAAGTAAGATGCTTTATTTTGCAGCAAGTAAGCATGCAGATTAACAGTTATGATCAAACACACTAAATTCAATCAGTTCATCTTTGTGTAATAACATAAAACAATGAACATACTACGATTCCCCACATGAGTCGTCCTACTCGACAAACAAAATAACTTCTAAATGCCTTCCTGCTTTTAACCTTCTCCTCAGTCTCTGCTGAACTGGATTGGCTTCACTGCTGTCAGTTTTAAGAGACTCAACTGACTGTCTTTTTATCTTGCTGTCCATCACAGCCTGAACATAGGTCTTATGCCAGGCACCCCTCCCAACACAATGCTAAGACAGGCTAATAAATTGCTTATTGTTTGTAATTTTTGGGGAAACAACATCAAAGCCTAGCTTGTTAGCATTTTAACCGCCTTTCAATTTAGTGTATTTTTAAAAAAATTGTGAATACTTTAATACATAACCTTCAAATGCAACCTACCCCGCCCCCCCCCCCCCTCCCCACCAAATATTTGCTGTGGGAAAATAGTTAAAATATCAAAATGTGGCAGGACACCTAGCTCATTCCCTGACCCAGACTGCAGTGTAAAAGCATTGTTACTGCAGTACAGGTTGGTCCCTTTATTCTCTAGCTTGAGCTATCAGGCCACTTCTAGTTATCAGTTCCATTTTTGTGTGGTGTTTCATTTAGTGCTGTGCTAAGTTAATTTTCTATAATAATTTATATTAAGTGGAATGTTTCATCTAATTAATTTTTTCCAAAAGATTATTTCGCCCTCCTTTTTCTCTTAGAAGTACAGTTCTCCAGTTCTACAAATTGGAGAATTGACCTTTTGACAATTTTGTAATTGGTTTCATTGTATCCTTGATGCAGGTAGAAAGCATTCTCAGAAAGGTAACCAGCGCCGGGCTGTACTGCCGGAAGATCGGGTCAAAGATCAGAGGATAACGCTGAAAGAGCAGCAGAAGCACAACTCCACTCGGCGAAAGCTCTCCACAGAAGCAGTTAACAAGAGGTACAGCGTACAATGCAAGAGGAGCCCCCATCCTGCAAACTGGCCAGCTCTCCAGTCCCACAGTGAACAGCTGCAGTTAGGTCCAGGGTGTGCTGCGATGAGATTGAAACATTCTCAGCCGGTATCAAACCCTACACTGAGAATTGGAAATTTGCAAAACCTCATGGATCCTAATCATGGCATGAGTATTACAGATATCACAGAATCATTACAGCACTGAAGGAGGCCATTCGGCCCACCGTGTCTGCACCAGCTCTCTGAATGAGCACTTAAGCTAGTGCCATTCCCCTGCCTTCTCCCCGTAACCCTGCTCATTCTTCCTTTTGTCTAATTTCCTTTTGAATGCCTCGATTGAACCTGCCTCCATTCTCAGGTAGTGCATTCCAGACCTTGACCACTTGCTGCGTGAAAAAGTTTTTCCTCATGTCACTTTTGCTTCTCTTGCCAATCACTTTAAATCTGTGCCCTCTCGTTCTCGACCCTTTCATGAGTGGGAACAGTTTATCCCCATCTACTCTGTCCAAACCCGTCATGATTTTGAATCACTCTATCAAATCACCTCTCACCCTTCTTTTCTCTAAGGAAAACAGTCTTTGGAGGTTGTACAGCAGCATGTTGAAATAACAACCAAGTTAAGCACAGAATGCAGGGTGTGGAAAAAGCCAGGTGCTACAGTGGGTTGGATGTTAGCTTTTCACTTCTGGAGTCTGGTTTCAAATCTAACTCTAATTAATGGGATGAAAGTCTCCTCCAGCTGCTGGCTGTAAGGGTCCTTTATAAAATGAGTTTAGCCAGTCTCACTCGTGTTCTTGGTAGACGTGGGCCTGTAGCACAAAATGCTGCATGTTTTGACACTGGCAATCTTACCCAGATAGGCTGGTATGGAGTATGTTTTTTTTTAAAAGTCCTCTTGTGCTGTAGGGGGGAGTCTTCTGAGTTGGGGACTGAGTTATATTGTTGGGGCAGAGTAGAGGGAGCTTTACTTTGCATCTGACGAGCACTGTCTGCTGCATCAGTGCAGCAATTGTTCCCTATTTCCCACACTAGGCACCCTTTGGCAATCGCACTCATAGGTCTATCAGTGCTAAATTAGGGCCAGTTTTGTGCTGTGTGCTCACTAAGAACAGGATTTTTTTTATTTGTTCATGGAATGTTGGTGAACCTGGCTCGGCCAGCATTTATTGCCCATCCCTAATTTCCCTTGAGAAGGTGGTGGTGAGCCACCTTCTTGAACTGCTGCAGTCTATGTGGGGTAAGTACACCCACAGTGCTAGCAGCAATGCCCACATCCCATGAACAAACGAATAAAAAAAAAAGTATCTAGCCCAATACACTCTGCAGCTCCTGGAAATTCAAATTCCCTGACATCTTCAGGCAAAATATGGAAATGTAAAGTTTCTTTAAGATAAATTGTGCTTCACACCAACAGTGATTCATCTGTTGTAGGAGCAGTGGGGCGGAAGCCTGCCAGCAGACCTGTCCAGTGTTACCTGTGCTGACTCTTCATCCAGAATTAGACGAGGCACATATGCTCGTCACATCGCTCACTCCCCTTTTGATCCAGATAGATCCTTCTGGGTCACCTCGGGCTCCAACATTGCAGGAATGTGCAATCATTGTCCGACACTTGCACAACACCAGCAGCCTACAGTCTCAGGAGGTAAGATCATGTTTTGGGAGCTTTTATATCTGATATTATCCTTGGGCTCGGTATCACTGCACACTCCTGTCAGAGGACCTTATGTTATTATGACCCAGAGCATTCCTTTACCCTGCCCCATACCTTGGAAACTGCAGCTAGATTCAGTGGTACTCCAACCAGCTACAGTATATGACGTGCTCGATGATCTCTCATCTTCAGACAGCAGATCACTATTATGCTGAGGCTCAGGTTGTAAGCCAGCAGGCAATTTAACTTCAAACAAGTAAATGAACAGAAATTAGAAACGTTACTCTTCTCAAAGTATCAAATCAACAATAATGCTTCTGCACTAACATTCCCCATAAAATTAAACAATGGTCGCTAACTTCTTTTTGACCAAACTCTTCCCACTGAACCGGACATTTGAGCCAGTTTCCCTAGCTTCAGATTGATTGCAGACTGACTTAGTCAGCTACAGTGTGCGAACAAAATCCTTTGAACATATACTGTTGAAGAAACTTGACACACAGGATGTTGGAGAACTGTACACAGCGGCACAGTGGCGCAGTGGTTAGCACTGCAGCTTCGCAGCTCCAGGGACCAGGGTTCGATTCCGGGTACTGCCTGTGTGGAGTTTGCAAGTTCTCCCTGTGTCTGCGTGGGTTTTCTCCGGGTGCTCCGGTTTCCTCCCGCAAGCCAAAAGACTTGCAGGTTTATAGGTAAATTGGCCATTATAAATTGTCACTAGTATAGGTAGGTGGTAGGGAAATATAGGGACAGGTGGGGATGTTTGGTAGGAATATGGGATTAGTGTAGGATTAGTATAAATGGGTGGTTGATGTTCGGCACAGACTCGGTGGGCCGAAGGGCCTGTTTCAGTGCTGTATCTCTAATCTAATCTAATCTAATCTCATAACTGCATTTGATCGGCAGTCATTCACAAACTGATGATTATGTGGACCGTTGGTTCCCACAAGCATTTCTACCACATTCATGCTTGGCATGTCTGTCTCCTGCTAAACTGCCAAGCTGATCAAATTGAACAGAAAAACATGTGAGCTGATAGCTCTTTGTTTTTAATACTCATCAAGTTATGGATGTTAGTGTTAGTTATGTCATTGTTTTTATTTTTTATTAGAGATACAGCACCGAAACAGGCCCTTCAGCCCACTGAGTCTGCGCCGACCAACAACCACCCATTTATACTAATCCTACACTAATTCCATATTCCTACCACATCCCCACCTGTCCCTATATTTCCCTACCACCTACCTATACTAGGGGCAATTGCTAATGGCCAATTTACCTATCAACCTGCAAGTCTTTGGCTGTGGGAGGAAACCGGAGCACCCGGCGGAAACCCACGCGGTCACAGGGAGAACTTGCAAACTCCGCACAGGCAGTACCCAGAACTGAACCCGGGTCGCTGGAGCTGTGAGGCTGCGGTGCTAACCACTGCGCCACTGTGCCACCCTTGTCACCTATTCCCATGAACAATCTCAGCTGGCCTGTCAGGTATCTTGTAAGTACAGTGTGACTGACTCGCAACTGACATGATGCTATGAGGTACTTAGACACCTGGGCCATCACCTTGGGCCTTTGCCAATTAGATGACAACCTAGATTTAAAAAAAAACTTCTACTCCATTTTCTGACTCTCCCAATTCCTGATGGCAACACCACCACCACCACCCCCCCCCACCTCCCCTTTCTGACACATCACCCAAGTGAGTGTACATTCTTCGTGAACATAGCCAGTGAGTGTTAGCAGGCGATTTGTTAAAGACAAATCGTGGTTAACTAATTTGATTGAGGTTTTTGATGAGGTAATAGAGAGGGTTGATTAATGTAGTGCGGTTGATGCGTCCATGGACTTCCATGTTTGGCAGATAAAGTGACACCTAACAGGCTTGTCAGTAAAGTTAGAGCCCATGGAATAAAAGGGACAGTGGCAGCATGGATATGAAGCTGGCTGAGTGACAGGAAACAGAGAGTAGTGGCGAACGGTTGTTTTTTGGACTGGAGGAAGGTATATCGTGGGGTTCCTCAGGGGTCGATATTGGGACCCCTGCTTTTGTTGATATATCACAGAATTGTTAGTGCAGAAGGAGGTAATTCGGCCCATCATATCTGCACCAGCTCTCCGAAAGAGCAATTCGCTCAGTTCATTTCCCCTGCCTTCTCCCTGTAACATTCTTCCTTCTCATCTAACAGTCTAATTCCCTTTAGAATTCTTCAATTGAACCTTTCTCTACCACACTCTCAGGCAGTGCATTCCAGACCTTAACCACTTGCTGCGTGAAAAAGTTTTTCCTCATGTCACTTTTGCTTCTCTTACCAAATACTTTAAATCTGTGCCCTCTCATTCTTGATCCTTTCACGAGTGGGAACAGTTTCTCTCTACCTACTCTGTCCAGACCCCTCATGCTTTTGAATACCTCTATCAAATCACCTCTCAGCCTTCACTTCTCCAAGGAAAACAGTCCCAACTTCTCTAATCTATCTTCATAACTGAAATTCCTCATCCCTGGAACCATTCTCGCGAATCTTTTTTCTGTACTCTCTCCAATACTCTCATATCTTTCATAAAGTGCGGCGCCCAGAACTGGATGTAATACTCCAGTCGAGGCCAAACTAATATCTTATATAAGTTCAACATAACTTCCTTGCTCTTGTACTCTATGTTCCTATTAATAAAGCCCAGGATACTCTGTTCCTCTGCTCCTGCACCCCCTTTAGAATTGTATCATTTATTTTATATTGCCCCTCCATGTTCTTCCTACTACTTCACATTTCTCTGCATTGAACTTCATCTGCCACCTGTCTGCCCATTCCACCAACTTGTCTATGTCCTTTTGGAGTTCCACTCTATCCTCCTCACAGTTCACAATGTTTCCAAGTTTCATATCATCCGCAAAAATTGAAATTGTGCCCTATACATCAAGGTCTAGGTCAGTAATATATATCAGGAAAAGCAAGAGTCCTAACACGGACCCCTGGGGAACTCCACTGCAAACCTTCAAACTATAGATATTCAATATATATTAATGACCTAGACTTGGGTGTACGTGGCACAATTTTGAAATTTGCAGATGACACAAAACTTGAAAGTATTGTGAACTGTGAGGAGGATAGTGATGAGGACATAGACAGGCTGGTGGAATGGAGGACATATGACAGATAAAATTTAATGCAGAGATGTTTGGGTAAAATGTTGGAAAAGGTTATAAGAGACAGGATTTATAATCATCTAGAAAAGAATAAGTTCATTAGCGATAGTCAGCACGGTTTTGTGAAGGGTAGGTCGTGCCTCACAAACCTTATTGAGTTTTTCGAGAAGGTGACCAAACAGGTGGATGAGGGTAAAGCAGTGGATGTGGTGTATATGGATTTCAGTAAGGCGTTTGATAAGGTTCGCCACGGTAGGCTATTGCAGAAAATACGGAAGTATGGGGTTGAAGGTGACTTAGAGCTTTGGATCAGAAATTGGCTAGCTGAAAGAAGACAGAGGGTGGTGATTGATGGCAAATGTTCATCCTGGAGTTTAGTTACTAGTGGTGTACCGCAAGGATCTGTTTTGGGGCCACTGCTGTTTGTCATTTTTATAAATGACCTGGAAGAGGGTGTAGAAGGGTGGGTTAGTAAATTTGCGGATGACACGAAGGTCGGTGGAGTTGTGGATAGTGCCGAAGGATGTTGTAGGGTACAGAGGGACATAGATAGGCTGCAGAGCTGGGCTAAGAGATGGCAAATGGAGTTTAATGCGGAAAAGTGTGAGGTGATTCACTTTGGAAGGAGTAACAGGAATGCAGAGTACTGGGCTAATGGGAAGATTCTTGGTAGTGTAGATGAACAGAGAGATCTTGGTGTCCAGGTACATAAATCCCTGAAGGTTGCTACCCAGGTTAATAGGGCTGTTAAGAAGGCATATGGTGTGTTAGCTTTTATTAGTAGGGGGATCGAGTTTCGGAGCCACGAGGTCATGCTGCAGCTGTACAAAACTCTGGTGCGGCCGCACCTGGAGTATTGCGTGCAGTTCTGGTCACCGCATTATAGGAAGGATGTGGAAGCTTTGGAAAGGGTGCAGAGGAGATTTACTAGGATGTTGCCTGGTATGGAGGGAAAGTCTTACGAGGAAAGGCTGAGGGACTTGAGGTTGTTTTCGTTGGAGAGAAGGAGGAGGAGAGGTGACTTAATAGAGACATATAAGATAATCAGAGGGTTAGATAGGGTGGATAGTGAGAGTCTTTTTCCTCGGATGGTGATGGCAAACACGAGGGGACATAGCTTTAAGTTGAGGGGTGATAGATATAGGACAGATGTTAGAGGTAGTTTCTTTACTCAGAGAGTAGTAGGGGCGTGGAACACCCTGCCTGCAACAGTAGTAGACTCGCCAACTTTAAGGGCATTTAAGTGGTCATTGGATAGACATATGGATGAAAATGGAATAGTGTAGGTCAGATGGTTTCACAGGTCGGCGCAACATCGAGGGCCGAAGGGCCTGTACTGCACTGTAATATTCTAATTCTAATTCTGATGCATTTTGGTAGGAAGAACGAAGAGGGGCAATATAAAATAAAGGGTGCATTTTTAAAAATTCATTAATGGGACGCAGGTTTCGCTGACAAGGCCACAATTTGTTGCCCCTTCCTAATTGCCCTTGAGAAAGTGATGGTGAGCCGCTGCCTTGAACTGCTGCAGTCTGTGTGGTGTAGATACACCCAAAGTAATGTTGGGGAGGAGTTCCAGGATTTTGACCCAGGGACAGTGAAGGAATGGCGATATAGTTCCAAGTCGGGATGTTGTGCGACTCTTTTAAAAATATATATATATATTTATATGGGATGTGGGTATTGCTGGCAAGGCCAGCATTTGTTGCCCATTCCCTAATTGCCCTTGACAACTGAGTGGCTTGCTAGGCCATTTCAGAGATCAGTTAAGAGTCAACCACATTGCTGTGGGTCTGGAGTCACATGTAGGCCAGACCAGGTAAGGATGGCAGATTTCCTTCCCTAAAGGGCAATAGTGAACCAGATGGTGTTCCCATGTGTCTGCTGCCCTTGTCCGTCTAGGTAGTAGAGGTACCGGATTTGGATGGTGCTGTTGAAGGAGGCTTGGCAAGTTGCTACACTGTATCATGTAGATGGTACACACTGCTGCCACTGTGCGCTGATGGTGGAGGGAGCGAATGTTTAAGGTGGCGGATGGGGTTCTGATCAAGTGGGCTGCTTTGTCCTGGATGGTGTTGAGCTTCTTGAGTGTTGTTGGAGCTGCACTCATCCAGGCAAGTGGAGAGTATTCAATCACTCTCCTGACTTGTGCCTTGTAGATGGTGGACAGATTCTGGGGAATCGGGAGGTGAGTTATTTGCTGCAGAACTCCCAGCGTCTGACAGTATGGCTGGTCAAGTTACGTTTCTGATCAATGGTAACCTCCAGGCTGTTGAAGGATTCAGTGATGGTAATGTTTTTGAATGTCAAGGGAAAATGACTAGATTCTCTCTTGTTGGAGATAGTCATTGCCTGGCACTTGTGTGGTGTGATTCTAAATTCTAAAGGGGTTTCAGGAGCAGAGAAATCTGAGGCATGAAGTACAAAAGCAAGGAAGCTATGATGAACCTTTATAAAACATTGCTTTAGCCTCAGCTGGAGTATTATGTCCAATTCTGGGCACCATTCTTAAGGAAGGATGGGAAGGTGCAGAAAAGATTTATGTGAATGGTTTCAGGGATGAAGTATCTCAGTTTCCTGGATAGATTGAGAAGCTGGAGCTGTTCTTTAAGAGATTTGATAGAGGTATTCAAAATTAAGAGGGGCTCCTGACAGAGTAGAAGGAGAGAAACTGTTCCCACTGGCGGAAGGGTTGAGAACCAGAGGACACCGATATAAGGTGAATGGCAGAAGAATCAACTGCTACATGAGGAAAATCTTTTTTACACATCGAGTGGTTAGGATCTGGAATGCACTGCCCGAGAGTGTGGTGGAGGTAGATTTAATTGTGGCTTTCAAAAGGGGAATTGAATAAGCACCTGAAGAGAGAAAATTTGCAGGGCAACGGGGAAAGGCAGGGGAGTAGGAGTAGCTGAGTTGTTCTTCAGAAAGCCAGCATGGACCTGTAACCATTCTGAGATTTTATAATTCAGTTAAGGGGAAGCAACACTGTCAGGCCCCGACCTCTGCTCTCCCAATGTACACAGCATTCCCTTCCTGAGGGAGTCACTGGATAGCTGGATTGAGAGTGGAATTCTAACTGATTTCCTCTGCCTAACCAAGGAATATTGCGATCATTTATAATACATCGACATTTTACTCATCACAGATAGGGATTGAGTTTGGGACTATCAAAGAAAGAACAAAGAACAGTACAGCACAGGAACAGGCCATTCGGCCCTCCAAGCCTACGCCGATCTTGATGCATGTCTAAACTAAAACCTTCTGCACTTCCGGGGTCCGTATCCCTCTATTATCATCCTATTCATGTATTTGTCTTAAACGGCGATATCCACCACCTGCTTCCACCACCTCCCCCGGCAGCAAGTTCCAGGCACTCGCCACCCTCTGTGTAAAAAAACTTGCCTCGCACATCCCCTCTAAACTTTGCCCCTCGCACCTTAAACCTATGTCCCCTAGTAACTGACTCTTCCACCCTGGGAAAAAGCTTCTGACTATCCACTCTGTCCATGCCACTCATAACTTTGGGAACCTTTATCATGTCGCCCCTCCACCTCCGTCCTTCTAGTGAAAACAATCCGAGTTTATCCAACCTCTCCTCATAGCTAATACCCTCCAGACCAGGCAACATCCTGGCAAACCTCTTCTGTACCCTCTCCAAAGCTTCCACATCCTCCTTTTAGTGTGGCGACCAGAAGTGTACGCAGTATTCCAAGTGTGACCTAATTAAGGTTCTGTGCAGCTGCAGCATGACTTCCCAATTTTTATACTGTATGCCCCGACCGATGAAGGCAAGCATGCCGTATGCCTTCTTGACTACCTTATCCACCTGCGTTGCCACTTTCGGTGACCTGTGGACCTGTACGCCCAGTTCTCTCTGCCTGTCAATACTCCTAAGGGTTCTGCCATTTACTGTTTACTTCCCACCTGCATTAGACCTTCCAAAATGCATTACCTCACATTTGTCCGGATTAAACTCCATCTGCCATTTCTCCGCCCAAGTCTCCATCCGATCTATATCCTGCTGTATCCTCTGACAATCCTCATCACTGTCCGCAATTCCTCCAACCTTTGTGTCGTCCGCATACTTATTAATCAGACCAGCTACATTTTCCTCCAAATCATTTATATATACTACAAACAGCAAAGGTCCCAGCACTGATCCCTGCGGAACACCACTAGTCACATCCCTCCATTCAGAAAAGCACCCTTCCACTGCTACCCTCTGTCTTCTATGACCGAGCCAGTTCTGTATCCATCTTGCCAGCTCACCTCTGATCCCGTGTGACTTCACCTTTTGTACCAGTCTGCCATGAGGGACCTTGTCAAAGGCTTTACTGAAGTTAGACTTGGTTTACCAACTGAACCATAGGGGCCTTCATTATATTTGTATAATGTTATGTAATTCTGTGCTACAATATTAGTTGATGCAGCAACAGTGTGGTCTCTGACCTCGTTACATTAGCATCACCCAAACCTAAATCCTACCCTGAATACGTTATAAATGATTTATATTGGAAGATAGAGTACAACTGGCTCCCAGGGACAGGGAATGAGTAAACATGTGGTGGCCTATGACTATGTCCCTGTGATGATCATCCCAATGTTTATATAATAATCCACATTCAATGGTCTCTCTTAGCTCCTACGTTTGAAGATGAGTTTGAAAGACCTGTTGTACTCCAACAAATGGACTCCAGACGCCTACCTCCTCGCCAAGGCTTACCTAGCTGATCTGAGTCAGTGAGTGGAGGGAATGTTTATTACAGTCTTGTGGGAAGTACAATACTATTTTGTAACTGAACTAGGAATAGAGGGAGACAACCTTGGGATCAAATCGAGCAAATGAGAATGGCTGTAGTACCTCATGTGTCATTTCCCAGCCCTCAAACTTCCCTTTCTATAAGCTAGCACTTTGTTACCTATTTTTCACACTGTAATTTAACTTTGAATCAGAAAGTTACCTTAGTGTGCCAAATCACTGCCAACTTTTGATTGGATACAGATTTTAACCATTTCCAAAATAGCTTTTAGTATCTGGTTAGCCCTTAGTTTCAGCGAGAGTGCTGCAAAGTCTCCAGAACTCATTCTGGTTCCCTGCAGCTTATAACCCTTCTCTGCCAGGGAATCAACACAAATGCATGTTTTGTGGGAGGCCACGCAATGGTAACTCTTTCAGAGGAGCACAGTATCTCACCTTCTCAAAGGATTCGGAGATGCCCAAGGCAATAACTGATTGATAGTTACCCACCAAGAACAGAGTTTGAGGTGTGTGATACTGGGAGGCTCTCTTCAAACCCTTCTGGGGATCACGAACCCTGCTAGGGCTTTCACCAATGCTAAATGGGGAGTTACTTTATAGAGAACAATCCTGCGTGCAGGAGCCTTAGGGTGTGTCCTCAATCTTAACTGATCTCAGGATGTTGGCTGAACAGCCAGGTCCTGGTGATATGTTGTGCAGAAACAGTAAATTAGGATCATTTGTCTTCAATAATGAGAGCTGTTCAGGGTGGAATACTACTAAAACAAAGGTGTGTGAAACAGTCCAAGGCAAGTGATTATTTCAAGGTTTAACTGTGTGTTTGCTTTCCTCCTAGGGAACGGGATGTTGTGCAACTGCCCAAAGTGCCTTTGAAAGAACCACCTAAAAAACAGTAAGTTTACTGAGCATTGCTCTGTTAACCTGCAGCCTTCACCTCCGGACTGGCAAACAATGAAAACACTTTTATAATTAAAGTAACACTTGAGATAGAGAAGTGTTAGGCAGTTTTCCCATTTCGTGTGGAACTCTGACCTAAGTTGTAGATACTCAGGGCAGTTTTAATACAACCAAGGGAATGAAGCGTGACTTTAAGGGGCAGGCTAAAAGGTTTTCGGTGATAGTGAGGAGTCTGGAACAGAGGAGGTTTGCCTTGAGTGCAGACTGACTCTAAGGGCAGGATTTTTATTTAAATGAGAGGCTGGGAACAAGGGCGGGCGGCCGCTTAAATCTGCCCCTTTGGTCAGCGTGCCAGTTTCCTGACAAGTTTAAAAAGTTTAAAAGGCTCTGCCGAGAGCCAGAGGGGGCAACACACCTGAGATTGATAAATAGCAAATTAAGCCTCTTAACCAGCTTTAAGACCAGTTTTGAATTTTCTTTGCAAGGTATGGGATCCATGCAGGGTCTCAACCACCACAGGCAGGGGGAGGTGCAAACACAGTGGGCAGCCAGTCAGAATGGCGGGACCAGCAGCAAGTGGCACCATTAAAGAGGGAAGGCTCAGAGAAGGCAAACATTCACGGGCACCCTGCTGTACAGAGTCAGGAGAATTATCTGTCATATTTCTTCACTCCTGATAAGGGCTTGTTGGGGTGGGGGTGTGTTGGCTTGTTGGGGGTTGGACAGGTTCTTCTGCTTACAGGCCTCATGGGTTGATGGGGTGGGGGGTGCTCCGGAAGACTTCACATTGCAATTGAAAGGAAGGAAGGACATAACAGGAAATGGGATTAAGCAACTCTGAGATCGGATCGAAACAAGGAGCAGCATCAGCAGGAGCAGAGGCAGACCCCTGGGCAACAGGGGCGCAGGGGCAGGAAGGCAATGAGGGTGATAGCCTCAGCAGAGGCGCTGCTGCCAATGGAGAAGCTACCTGGAAGGGATTCCATTCACTAAACATCCAGCTGGTATGTGGCGACAAGAAGTGCTTTTTGCAGATGTGTGCACACTATCCTGGAACCTGCCATTACACCTTCATCCGCCGGCAATTGCAGGTGCCGCAAATCTTCATGGAGCAATCGGAAGTCCATGGATGGCTGTTAGTGGATAAGGCTTATTCCATGAGGAGACAGCTGATGACTTTGGTGCGTAACCCTGCCACGGAGGCTGAGAGACACTGCAAACAATGCCACATGAGCACAAAAGTCCATCACTGAGCAGGTCATCGTGCCTTGACTGGTTGGGTTGCGCCCTCCAATACACTCCCTCATGGGTGTCGCATATTGTGGTGGTTTGCTGGGCACTTCATAACATGGCCCTCCAGAGAGGTGTGGATCTTGAAGAGAGAGAAGTGCTAGAATGGCACCTCCTCGGAGGAAGATGATGAGGACCAGGAGGAGGCTGAAGGAGAACTGGAGAATGCTTTGCAGGGGCGTTGCCATGGTAGACTCAGGAGGCAGAGCATTTATCAGGATGGCAGGGACGCTAGAGCCACTCTGATCCAGACATGTTTCACCAGAGTGAAACTCAGTCTCCAGGACAATTGGAAAGGAGAGTCTCCTTTATCTGAGTGAGAGCAAGCATCCGTTAGGAACAAAAGTCAGCAACCTTCCAATGGCACAAACACTGCAAGGCTCCAGAGTCTCCAGCTGACACACTGTTACTCAACACACTCCCTTGCTTTGCTCACCCTTATCTTCCATTCTCCTGCCTTTTGCCGTGATGAAATGAATGTCTTAGTGCAACAACATGCCCAGTGCTATTTCACATAACAGTTCAATGTCCTGTACAACAGAAACATCCAAGTGGCCGACAAAGTGACATTACTAAATCAGTGGCCTGCTAGCTAGTGCTTGTCTGGGACTGAGATGCCTGTGGCGGTCGACCTTGTTGTAGAGGTGGCAAGTGAGGTGGGGGGGGGGCATCTCCGAAGGCTGCTGCACTAGTATCAATACAGGGGCAACCTCTGTCACAGGGCATGACTCTTCAAAAGATTATTGGAGGGGCCATGGAGGCTGATGATGATGACGGAGCCTCGTGAGGTGTGGTCCCCTCATCACCATCTGTCGCCATCTCAGCCTTGATCGCTGGAGGGAACCACCAGCTGGGGCACAGCTAGCAACTCCATACTTCATTGTGCCATTTGCGTCACTGACCGGTCAATGCTAGACTGCAGCATTCACACTGTGCATGTCAGCCACTGTTCCTGCATCCACTCTGAGTGATGCTGTGTTTGACTCTCCATGAGGTCGGCCGCTCTCTCAATGGAGGAGCTCATGTGTTTAAAGCACTGAGATATTGTAGGTTACATGAGATGAATGGACTCCTCCATTCTCATATCATTACTCCGCAGTGCCTCAGGTAACTCTGACGTGGGCACACATCTCACGCTGGTTGTCCAGATAGAGCTGCCTGTTTTGTGACTCCGTAGGCTCTGCATCTGTCCCCTGCTGAGCAGGGCTGTGCCTGTCCTCCATCCTCCGAGGGGGACGGGTCACAGCCGACTCTGCCTCCCCCGGATCCTCCTGTTCTGATGTAATGTGTGCTTCACGCTGTGCCACCCACTGAGATACGAGTATCTGAGCTGGTGGAGGGTTCACAAGAAAGATGTGACGGTGCAGGCTCCAAGGTGTCTTCATGTGACTCCTCCAGAACAGGTTTGTGGTGCCTTAACTCCTCCCCCTCTGCAGCTGGCCTTGTGGGAGACGTAACAGAAGGTGGTCATGAGAAAGTAGCACAATCAACAGATGATTCTGCTGCATGAAATAATGAGATGACAGCTGATGGATTGACAGCTCTTGCACTGGGAGGATTGCCATGCATCCCTGGAACATGAGAATGTTGAGATCTTTTCACCTATGACGGACTCCCGTTTCTCCGTCTCCTATGTTCCGGTAGCTTACCACTCTGGCCAGCTCCTCAAAGTACGTCAGTGACGTGAGCTGGGAGATCCCACCATCCACGTGTGCCCTCTTGCTCTCCCTGGCATTGTTCTCCTGCTTGTTCTGCAAGGTGAAGGAAGATGCTTTTAAGACAATGCCTTTCTCCATCACCACTTGCAGCTTTTCATTTGGATAGGATATTGCTGATTTCCCTCCAGCCCACCGTCCAATAGCACTCAGATAATGAACTATGCTTATGGGTCATCAGTGCTCCTGTGTACACATCTGAGGAGAACTCCTTGTATAGTGCTCCCGCTCCTCTCGCAGCCTTCCTGCAATCCTTCTGCGTACAACAGTCCTGTCCCCTCGCGGCCCTCCCGCTTGCTGCTTCCAACCTGTTGCAGCCTGCTTATCCCCTCCCTCACAGAGCTCCCGTTCCTGATGGCCCTCCAGTGTTTGGTGCCAATTGAGCTTCTTCCTCTAGTATTTCAGCTCAACCAGCTGAGCACACAGTTGCTTTTTTAGCTACACTAATGTCTTGACGCTGCTGCCTAGATGCTGTAGCATCTCCTGCACTTCCTCAGCACACTTTCAATCCGAGCCATGCGAGTTGCACTGAATGCCCATGGGCTGTTTTTTGTGTTCCACCTGCAGGGTTGGTAGCCTGTGCAGCAGCAGGAGCTGAGGTGATTTGTGGGGATTGGTAAAAGGGAATTAATCAAATCAAAAAAATCCCATGGCCTGTGGATAGGTAGATTCCCTGTACAGGGAATGGTTTCTGGGGTACATGTTGGCATCACAGTTGTGGGCTCATAGAACAAACATTGCTAACTCCAATAGTTTGGCCTGTTATGGATAGATTTGAGAGAGAACAGAAACCCTAGTTCCCCTCCCTTTACTGTCCGCAGTCAATGTTTTCTGTTGAAAAGGCAGGTGTGTGTGTTTCTTAACCCCTGAGTCTATGGCCAATTTGCATAACCAGCAACACGCTTTTCATGAATTGTATTGAAGGGGATTATCTTTATTCACACGTTCACCCCTAAAGTCTAACACTACATCACTCACTCGCCACTCATGCACACACTCGAGAAAGAAAGCCATTAAGGAGGATAATACACTTTTAAAAATTACAAACAAAAGAATAGTTTGTAAGTCACATGATTTGGTTCGTCTTGAGGAAAAGGTATGTGTTGCGGGTCCGGTGAAGAAGGTGTTTTCACTCCTGAAGTGTACTTTGGCGGATTCAATAATTGGAGTCGTATATCAAAGTTGTTGCAGGATTCTCTCGAAGGGATGGATTTTCAGCAGGTCGCAAAGTTAATTGCTTGTAGTTTTATTACTAGGAGGCTGGTTTTCTGTACTGGTGAACTTGAAAAGGAGCAGGCTTGGAGGCCTTAAGATGTGAGTCTCCAGTTTTAAGGCATAGGTGTTTTGCCTTTTCTGCTGTCTCTGCAGCCGTTGTTTGCAAACTGTCCAGTCTGTCTGTGGCTGTTGGAATAATAAGATCGATATCTGGATTGGTTTCGGTCAGGTGACCATCTGATCAATACTCCTGTTGTCTACACAGAAGGATTCGAAGTTCAAAGCCATTTCTACGCAATGGGGGATGGATGGTGGCCATTCGAATCTACTTATGATTTAACTGGATCTTACAGCTCTGTTTGTTGAGTTTTGAGCTCGAAGACAGTGAGTTTAGGGCTGGAATTTTACGTCAGGCTGGAGGACCCACTCGCCAGCCAAAAGGTTGGTGGCGAGCCCACCTGCACTGGGCTTGGAAGCCACTCAGTAATTTTATTTGGCCCAGGCCCTTAATTGGCCTTAGACTGGGCTTCCACCCCTCTGAGGCAGGAAGTCCCGCCTCCAAGAGCAGCCGGCCAATCACCAGACCAGCAGGGAATGTGCTGCAGTGGAGGCGGCTTGTGCAGCCCCCTGCGCCCCCAGCCCGCAGGGAAGTCACCAAGTTTTACTGGGCAGCTTCCTGAGGTCCTGAGCTGCCTGCCCGCCGCTAGTAATTGGCCACTTAAGGGCCTTAATTGGCCTGGGGTGGGCATCCATTTGCCACTGCTGCTGCTCATAAAATTGCAGCAGGAAGATGATGGGAATGAAAGCCCCCGTCTCCCACCAATTTTAGGCCACCCCCACCCCCCGCCTCCAGCCCGCTGCTACTGGTGGTGTAAAATTCCGGCCTTAGGAGTCCATAGATATTGAGCTTTGAGTCGGACCACAAACAATAGGAGGTGTGAATTCCACAAATGGTTTCGTCTTGGTATGTCCATTCAAGGGAGGCACCTCCTTCCATGGTCATTCAATTAGGAACTTTCCGGAGGCTTGAGATACTTCCAAATCTGGGCCGAAATTGTAAGTCACTTGACCCTCGACAGCCATCTTATGCAGCATTTTAAATGGTTCATTTAAAAAAAAATGCAGGGCCAGAAGATTCTATGCTGAATACTGTCCTTGTTTAAAGTTATTAATAGAACATGCCTTTACTGGGCATGACAGGCCCACATAAAGAGGGCTAATTGTACTGCAGGCTGACACTGTGTAAGCCTTCAATTATTTCCCATGAGCCCAACACTTTTAGGGGATGGGCGGGGTGATGCTGATGTTCGGAATGGGAGTCACTGGCAGAGAGGGATGTGTATTTTTGGGGCCATTTCCTTTTGCTGTTAAGATGTGGCTGCAAACAAAGTTGCTATGTATTGTTGGGAATCATAGAAACCAAGACAGGAAGTGTAGGACAATGTGAAATATCAGACCTAGGGCAGTAGGACCTGAAAACGAATGTTTGTTTGTGTTTTGTTTAAATGCTTTCTGTTATCTCCTGAGGAATCACGCTGAGGTATGGGTTCCACAGGCACAGAGCACTTTCTTACCTCAACTAAGCTTCAACTAAGGTTCAGACAGAGTACATTGATGGGCTATCTAATCGCAGGGGGCAGCACAATCAAACCCAATTTTGTTTACAGCCAGTGTTCACACAAGTGGACTGTCAAGCATGGGGTGTTGGTCACTGGATGCTGACCAGTAGCAGGAACACTGGCTGGTGTTTACTTTCCTGAGCCCTAGGGGAAGCACTAAGGCTGGTGCATCCTGGCTGCAATCAGTTAGTGTGGCACAGATCAGCAATCAGACTGTTGACATTTAGGCTGTGTACGTAATGCTATTCCAGACAGTGCACACTGCTGTTGGATTTTCATTGGCTATTGTTATTTGTCCAGATTGTCCACAGGTATTTATCATAGAATCATAAAATAGTTACAGTGCAGAACGAGTCCATTTGACCCATCATGTCAGCTCTCTGTAAGAGCAACACAGTTAGTCCCACTCCCACAAACCCATAGCTCTGCAATTTTTTTTTCTCTTAGCCAATTACCTTCGAAAGCCATGATTGAATCTGCATCACTACACTCTCAGGCAGTGCATTCCAGATTTAAACCACTCGTCGCATTTTAAAAAGGTTTTTCCTCATGTTACCTGTGGTCTTTTAGGCAATCACCTTGAATTGGTGTCTTCTGGTTCTCGATCCTTCTGCCAATGGGAACAGTTTCTCCCTACACCTCATGATTTTGAACACCTTTATCAAATCTCCTCCCAACCCTCCCCAACAGCACTAGCCAACAGTCCTGAGAGGTCACTGGTCCCGACTCTGTTCAGGTGCAACCTATCCAGCCTGTATAGGTCCCACCTCCCCAGAACCAGTTCCAATATCCCAGAAATCTAAAGCCCTCCCTCCTGTACCATCTCTCCAGCCACACATGCATCTGCTGTATCCTATTTCTATACTCACTACTGCATGGCACCGGGAGTAATCCAGAGATTTATTACCCTTGAGGCCCTTCTTGTTAGTTTCTTTCCTAGCTCCTTAAAATCTGCCTGCAGGACCTCATCCCTCTATCAACCTATGTCATTGGTACCAAAATGGACCATGACTGCTGCTATTCACTCTCCCACCAACCCCGCTCCCCCCCCCCCCCCACCCCCACCCCCCTTCAGTGACATCCTTGACCCTGGCATCAGGGAGGCAACACACCATCCTGGTTCATGTCTGCGGCTGCAGAAATGCCTGTCTGTTCCCCTAACTATAGAATCCCCTATCACTGTTGCTTTCCCAGCCTTCCCCCTTCCTACTGTACAGCTGAGCCAGCCGTGGTTATGACTTGATTTTTGTTGACTTGCTCTCTTATACTTTGCTCTTTTTGACTCCCCACCAATGCCGCTTTTATCTGTGGGTCTCTGGCCCTGTCTTCCCTCAGAGTTGCTCTCTCTCTGACTCTCACTGACTCCCTGCCACCGCTTTTACCTGCAGTTGTCCAGTGCTGTTTTCCCTCAGGCTCACTCTCTCTAACCAAGGTAACCTCTAATACAGGGTCGAGGAGTATGAAACATTGAAATATCTGGTTAATACTTTATTAAATCAAGTCAATCAGATAATAAATCAACAATCTTTACATAGTGTATGTTAGATATAGGTGCTAATTATGCTCACATACCAAGGACTCCTTCAGGAAGTCACAAGCATGTCATCAACTGATTATGCTATCCCCAAGTAGCTCCAATGCCTATCTTTATATGTTTCTGTGCTGTAAATTCCACCTGGGACATGAGCCTATGAAAACAGGATTTAGTGCACAGGAAGATCGCAGATTCCGCTACGCATTGCAGTGCACTCCTTCTCTACCGGTGCTCTCAGACTTGTGCTCTCATTCCATAGGCCTGAAGCTGTGCTGCCCACAGCAGACAGGGTCATTCTTCCTGCATTGAAGCAGACGGTGGGGAACCGAGCCACAGAGCGACAGAGGCGACTACAGGCCGTGCAGAAGAACCGCTGTCGAAAGGTTCTACTCTAACACATTAATCCGCCAAGAGACTCCAGCGCACAGAAGCTCTATGGTCACTAGATTTATATCTGCACTTAATCTGAAGCACATGCACTCTTGTGGACTTTGGTGTGAATGGACTGACTGTGCATTTGTTCTACAGGGGAGCCTGCTTTACTATGCATTAAAATATTCCTTAAACTATCTCCACATCCTGTTTTCTATATGAACACTAATGGGAGGAATGTGCAGGCAGCCTCCTCTCAGCAGGTATAAGGTAATGACAGCAACTAAGGAGCCCTGGCCTACCTGGTAGCTCAGGGGGCCATGGCTTATGTAAAGGGATGGTAGCCTGGCTCTGCTCATGGACTTGATTTTAGCTATAAGCAGCCTGGATGCAGTTGGGCACTAAAACTTAGCAGCAGCCATCTCAAAGGGAGAGCTGTGAATTCATGCCATGTTCTGGAAGTGGCAGGGAAAATGGTAGAGGGGACAATTAAGGATAAAAACATTTCCATAGTAAGAGAGGATATAACTCTTATAAGAGGTAAGCAGGTGGTGGAGACAGAATTGAAATTAGAAAAGGATTTAAGGGAGTGGTGTGTAGACCCCCTGTAGCAGCTGTGAAGTGGTAGATTTTATAAATGTAGAGATTAGACAAGCATGTAGCAAAAGCAGAGTGGCTTTTATAGGGGATTTTTAACTTTCATATAGATTGGGACAAGCAGACTAGCACCTATCAAAAGTAGTGAATTTATTGAGTGTGTGCAGGACAGTTTTCTGCAACAATATGCCCAACAACTGACAAGGGGACAGGCTATGCTAGATTAAATAATGAATAATGAGCCAGGTTTAGTTAACAGCCTAATGGTGCTTGAACATTTATTGAATAACAAACATAACATGATCGAGTTCAATGTAGTATTTGAACCAGAGAAATGTGAAACAGAAACAAGATTCTAGATTTAGGTAAGGTTGACTTCAATGGGATGAGACAAAGACTCTCCATAGTAAACTGGGCAACTTTGTTAATGGGTTTAAAGAAAAAAAAATTGGGGGAGGTGTTCAGAAAAGAATTTGTGATTCAGAACCAGTTTGTACCCCTCAGGGGCAAGAGCTCAACTTACAAACAAAAAAGGCAATGAAAACCAAAACTGACATAAAACTAAAAGAAACAATATACAGAAGTGCAAAAATGCACAGATCCTGCCCAATGGGAAAGATACAAACAACAGCAAAAGGTGATGAAACAGATTATAAAAAGAGCAACAAAAAGGCAGTATGAAGAGTGGGCGGCACAGTGGCGCAGTGGTTAGCACCGCAGCCTCACAGCTCCAGCGACCCGGGTTCAATTCTGGGTACTGTCTGTGTGGAGTTTGCAAGTTCTCCCTGTGTCTGCGTGGGTTTTCTCCGGGTGCTCCGGTTTCCTCCCACAAGCCAAAAGACTTGCAGGTTGGTAGGTAAATTTGCCATTATAAATTGCCGCTAGTATAGGTAGGTGGTAGGGAAATATAGGGACAGGTGGGGATGTTTGGTAGGAATATGGGATTAGTGTAGGATTAGTATAAATGGGTGGTTGATGGTCGGCACAGACTCGGTGGGCCGAAGGGCCTGTTTCAGTGCTGTATTTCTAAACTAAAACTAAACTAAACTTGCAAGGGATATTAAAATCAACACAAAAATACTTTTACAATTATATTAGGAAGAGTGTGTTCAGGATCAATGTGGGCCCTTTGAAAAATGATAAGTGATAGTGTCAACAAAAATAAGGAAATACCAGACATGTTGAATAATTACTTTGTCAGTATTTATAGGAGAGGAAGAGGTCAACTTGCTGGATATCCCAAAGAAATTAATACTGAGACAGGGACTCACCAAATGTAAGCCGAACAATAATAATGAAGAAAATAATGACAAAGAGTGACAAATCCCCAGAACCAGATGGTTTCCATCCCAGTGTTTTAAAGGAAGTAGGTGAGAACATTGCAGATGCCCTAACTATAATCTTCCAAAGTTCTATTGATTCAGAAACCATAACATTAGATTGGAAAATTGCACATGTGGCTCTGCTATTTAGGAAAGATGAAAGGGGAAACCAGGGAATTCTAGACCAGTTAGTCTGACATCTGTTGTCAGGAAATTACTAGAATCTATAATTAAGGAGAGGTGACTGAACACCTTGAAAATTTCAGCCGATCAGAGATAGTCAGCATGGATTGTAAAGGATATGTCTTGCCTAATGAACTTGATTGAATTTTTAAGAGGTAACTTAAGTAGTGGACAGGGGAATGACTGGATGTCATTTATCTGGACTTCCAGAAGGCATTTGATAAAGACCCTTATAACAGACTGTTGGCTAAAGTCGAAGCTCATGGAATTGAAGACAAATTATTGACTTAGTTAGGAAATTAGCTGAGCGGAAGGAGAGAGTAGGGATAATGGGCGGGTACTCTAATTGGCAGGATGTGACCGGTAGTGTTGCGCAATGATCTATGTTGGGACTTCAACTATTCACCGTGTTAACAACTTAGATGATAAGATAGATAGCCACATATGCAAATTTGCTAATGACACAAGACAGGCGGGATAGTAAACCGTGTACATAGAAGCATAAACTTACCAAGAGAATAGACAGATTAAGCAGACAAAACTGTAGCAAGTGGTTTTCAGTGTAGGCAAATACTTTGGACCTAAAAAGGAGAGAACAGGGTACTTTATAGATGGTGAAAAGCTAGAAATAGTGGAGATCCAAAGAGACTTGGGCATCCGGGTACACAGATAATTAAAATATCATGGACAGGCACAGAAAATAATCAGAAAGGTTAAAGAAATGCTGGTCTCGACATGTAGAGGATTAGAATACAAGGGAGGGTAGAAGTGCTGTAATGATTCTATGACACTAAGTGATGCTTCAGCTATACAAAGCCCTGGTTATGCCACACCTAGAGTACTGTGAACAGTTTTTGGCACCACAACCCAGGAAGTATTGGCCTTGGAGGGAATGGAGCATAGGCCTACCAGAATGATACATGGACGCCAAGGGTTAAATAACAAGGAAAGATTACAATAACTAGAGTTGCATTCCCTGGAATTGAGAAGGTTAAAGGGGTGATTTAAAGTTAAATAAAAGTTCTGGTCACCTCATTACAGAAAGGCTGTAATTGCACTAGAGAGGGTACAGAGGAGATTTACAAGGATGTTGCCAGGACTGGAAAAATATAGCTATGAGGAAAGATTGGATAGGCTGGGGTTGTTCTCCTTGGAACAGAGAAGGCTGAGGGGAGATCTGATTGAAAGGTACAACATTTTGAGGGGCCTGGATAGAGTGGAGGTGAAGGGTCTATTCACCTTAGCAGAGAGGTCAGTGATGAGGGGGCATAGATTTAAAGTGATTGGTAGAAACATTAGAGGGGAGATGAGGAAAATCTTTTTCACGCAGAGAGTGGTGATGGTCTGGAACTCACTGACTGAAAGGGTAGTTGAGGCAGAGACCCTCAACTCATTCAAAAGGAGTCTGGATATACACCTCAAGTGCCGTAAACTGCAGGGCTACGGACCAAATGCTGGAAGGTGGGATTAGAATAGGTGGATCGTTTTTCGGTCGGCACAGACACAATGGGCCAAGTGGCCTCTTTCTGTGCCATAAACTTTCTATGATTTGATTGGAGTTTTCAAGATATTAAGGGGAACAGATAGGGTACATTGGGAGAACCTGTTTCTGCTGGTTGGTGAGTCTCCAGGACAAGGGGGTATAATCTAACAATTGGAACCAAACCTTTCAGGAATAAAATTAAGAAAGGGTGGTAGAAGATCTGGAGTTAGGTTGCAGATCAGTTGCGATCACATTGAATGGCGGGCGGAATAGGCTAAATGGTCTACTCCTGTTCCTATATATGTGTACCCCATTATGTCAGGGTGGGGATGAAGACAGATACTCCTGTCCCCTAGTATCAGCTATGTCTCAGTTGATAACACTCTTGCTTCTGAGTCACAAGTTCCCAGTTCAAGGCCCACGCCAGGATTTGAGCACAAAAATCAAGTGCTGACGCCCTCCAGTGCAGTACTGAGGGAATGCTGCACTGTTGGAGGTGCCACCATTCAAATGAAACATTAACCAAGGTCCACCTGCCTATATGTAAAAGGTCCCATAGCAGTATGGCCATTTTGGAGACATGGGTAGAGCAGGGGCAGGAATGGATGTTGCAGGTTCCGGGATTTAGATGTTTCAGTAAGAACAGAGAAGATGGTAAAAGAGGGGGGGGTGTGGCATTGTTAATCAAGGAGAGTATTACAGTGGCAGAAAGGACGTTTGAGGACTTGTCTACTGAGGTAGTATGGGCTGAGGTTAGAAACAGGAGAGGAGAGGTCACCCTGTTGGGAGTTTTCTATAGACCTCCGAATAGTTCCAGAGATGTAGAGGAAAGGATAGCGAAGATGATTCTCGACAGGAACGAGAGTAACAGGGTAGTTGTTATGGGGGACTTTAACTTTCCAAATATTGACTGGAAATACTATAGTTCGAGTACTTTAGATGGGTCAGTTTTTGTCCAGTGTGTGCAGGAGGGTTTTCTGACACAGTATGTAGAGAGGCCAACCAGGGGCGATGCCACATTGGATTTGGTACTGGGTAATGAACCCGGCCAGGTGTTAGATTTAGATGTAGGTGAGCACTTTGGTGATAGTGATCACAATTCGGTTAGGTTTACCTTAGCGATGGGCAGGGACAGGTATATACCGCAGGGCAAGAATTATAGCTGGGGGAAAGGAAATTATGATGCGATTAGGCAAGATTTAGGATGCATAGGATGGGGAAGGAAACTGCAGGGGATGGGCACAATCGAAATGTGGAGCTTATTCAAGGAGCAGCTACTGCGTGTCCTTGATAAGTATGTACCTGTCAGGCAGGGAGGAAGTTGTCGAGCGAGGGAGCCGTGGTTTACTAAAGAAGTTGAAGCGCTTGTCAAGAGGGAGAAGAAGGCTTATGTTAGGATGAGACATGAAGGCTCAGTTAGGGCGCTTGAGAGTTACAAGCTAGCCAGGAAGGATCTAAAGGGAGAGCCAAGAAGAGCAAGGAGAGGACACGAGAAGTCATTGGCGGATAGGATCAAGGAAAACCCTAAGGCTTTCTATAGGTATATCAGGAATAAAAGAATGACTAGAGTTAGATTAGGGCCAATCAAGGAGATAGTGGGAAGTTGTGTGTGGAATCAGAGGAGATAGGGGAAGCGTTAAATGAATATTTTTCGTCAGTATTTACAGTAGAGAAAGAAAATGTTGTCGAGGAGAATACTGAGATTCAGACTACTAGGCTAGATGGGATTGAGGTTCACAAGGAGGAGGTGTTAGCAATTTTGGAAAGTGTGAAAATAGATAAGTCCCCTGGGCCAGATGGGATTTATCCGAGGATTCTCTGGGAAGCCAGGGAGGAGATTGCAGAGCCTTTGTCCTTGATCTTTGTGTCGTCATTGTCGACAGGAATAGTGCCGGAAGACTGGAGGATAGCAAATGTTGTCCCCTTGTTCAAGAAGGGGAGTAGAGACAGCCCTGGTAATTATAGACCTGTGAGCCTTACTTCGGTTGTGGGTAAAATGTTGGAAAAGGTTATAAGAGACAGGATTTATAATCATCTTGAAAAGAATAAGTTCATTAGCAATAGTCAGCACGGTTTTGTGAAGGGTAGGTCGTGCCTCACAAACCTTATTGAGTTTTTCGAGAAGGTGACCAAACAGGTGGATGAGGGTAAAGCAGTGGATGTGGTGTGTATGGATTTCAGTAAGGCGTTTGATAAGGTTCCCCACGGTAGGCTATTGCAGAAAATACGGAAGTATGGGGTTGAAGGTGATTCAGAGCTTTGGATCAGAAATTGGCTAGCTGAAAGAAGACAGAGGGTGGTGGTTGATGGCAAATGTTCATCCTGGAGTTTAGTTACTAGTGGTGTACCGCAAGGATCTGTTTTGGGGCCACTGCTGTTTGTCATTTTTATAAATGACCTGGAAGAGGGTGTAGAAGGGTGGGTTAGTAAATTTGCGGATGACACGAAGGTCGGTGGAGTTCTGGATAGTGCCGAAGGATGTTGTAGGGTACAGAGGGACATAGATAGGCTGCAGAGCTGGGCTGAGAGATGGCAAATGGAGTTTAATGCGGAACAGTGTGAGGTGATTCACTTTGGAAGGAGTAACAGGAATGCAGAGTACTGGGCTAATGGGAAGATTCTTGGTAGTGTAGATGAGCAGAGATCTTGGTGTCCAGGTACATAAATCCCTGAAAGTTGCTACCCAGGTTAATAGGGCTGTTAAGAAGGCATATGGTGTGTTAGCTTTTATTAGTAGGGGGATCGAGTTTCGGAGCCACGAGGTCATGCTGCAGCTGTACAAAACTCTGGTGAGGCCGCACCTGGAGTATTGCGTGCAGTTCTGGTCACCGCATTATAGGAAGGATGTGGAAGCTTTGGAAAGGGTGCAGAGGAGATTTACTAGGATGTTGCCTGGTATGGAGGGAAGGTCTTATGAGAAAAGGCTGAGGGACTTGAGGTTGTTTTCGTTGGAGAGAAGGAGGAGGAGAGGTGACTTAATAGAGACATATAAGATAATCAGAGGGTTAGATAGGGTGGATAGTGAGAGTCTTTTTCCTCGGATGGTGATGGCAAACACGAGGGGACATAGCTTTAAGTTGAGGGGTGATAGATATAGGACAGATGTTAGAGGTAGTTTCTTTACTCAGAGAGTAGTAGGGGCGTAGAACGCCCTGCCTGCAACAGTAGTAGACTCGCCAACTTTAAGGGCATTTAAGTGGTCATTGGATAGACATATGGATGAAAATGGAATAGTGTAGGTCAGATGGTTTCACAGGTCGGCGCAACATCGAGGGCCGAAGGGCCTGTACTGCGCTGTAATGTTCTAATGTAATGTTCTAATATTTCAAGGAAGAGTGGCGTCCTGCCCAATATTTATCTCTCAATCAACAAGAACCTAAGAAATAGGAGCAGGAGTAGGGCATTCCTCCCTTCAAGCTTGCTCCATCATTCATAACATCATGGCTGATTTTCTACCTCAACTACATCTGCCTTCTCTATCCTTATATCTTTTGATTGCCTTAGTATGCAAAAATTTATTGATCTTTGTCTTAAATATAGTCAACATCTGAGCATCCACAGCTCTCCGGGATAGAGAATTCCAAAGATTTTTGAGTGAAGAAATTGCTCCAAAATGGCCAACCTTTTATTCTGACATTATGACCCCTAGTTCTAGACTTCCGAGTCAGGGGAAACATCATCTCTGCATCAAACCTATCAAGCACTTCAGAATTTTATTTGTTTCAATAAGATCACCTATCAGAAAAACTCAAGGCCAATCTCTCTTCATAGGACAGTCCCCTCATCTCAGGAATCAGTCTGGTGAACTTGCGTTGCACTCCCTCTAATGCAGGTATATCCTTCCTTAGGTAAGTAGATCGAAACTGTACACAATACTCCAGATATGATCTCACCAAGACCCTATATAATTGTAGTAAGATTTAATTAGTTATACTCCAATCCCTTTGTAATAAAGGCTAACATACCATTTGCTTTCCTAGTTGCTTGCTGTACCCGCAGGTTAGCTTTCTGGGATTCATGTACAAGGAACCCAGGCCCCTTTGGTTATCATTTCCCAGGCTCTCACCATTTAAAGAAAATATTCTGCTTTTCTATTTTTTCAACCAAAGTGGAAAACCTCACACTTCTTGTTCCATCTGCCATATTCTTGCCCACTCACTTAACCTCTGTATCCTCCTCACAGCTTACTTTCCCACTGAACTTTGTATCATAAGCAAACTTGGATACATTGTACAAGGTGCCCTCATCTAAGCCGTTTGATATAGATTGTAATACCTGAGGTCCAAGCATTGATCCTTGTAATACTCTGCCAACCTGAAAATGGCCCATTTATTCCCATTCTGGTTAACGGACAGAAAACAATCTGCAATCTGTAATTAGGAATTACCCCTAATTCCATGAGCCCAAATTGCGTGTAATAATCTTGGGTGACTCTTTTAAAAATCCAATTGCACTATATGCACTTAGTCTACCCAGCTAGTTGCAACCTAAAAAAAAACTCAACAGATTTATCCAACATGATTTCCTTTTCATAAATCTGTTCACTGCACAATCATATGATTTGCTAAGTGCCCCGTTACCACATCCCTAATAGATTTTAGATTTTCCCCACTACTGATGTCAGGCTAACTGACCTATATATAGTTCCATTTTCTCTCTCTCCCTCCTTTCTTGAATAATGGGGTTACATTTACTACCATCCAATCCACTGGGAGCTATGCTAGAATCTAGGGAATTCTGGAAAATCAAAACCAAAGCATTCACACTGTCTGTAGCCACCTCTTCTTAAAACCCTAGGATGTAGGTCATCAGGTTCAGGGGATTTGTGGACTTTTAGTCCCATTAAGTGAATTGCTCATTTGGAGAGCTGGTGCAGACATGGGCTGAATGGCCTCCTTCTGTGCTGTATTAATTCTGTGATTTCCCCAGTACAATTTCTCCACTAATATTAACATCCCTAAGTTGTTCACTCTCGCTAGACACTTTGTTTACCATTATTTCAGGAATTTTTTTTGTTTAATGTCTCTGCCATTTCCTTTGTCCCTATTATAATTTCTCCTGTCGCTACCTCTAACGGTCCCACATTTACCTTTATTATTCTCTTTTTTACAATCTGTTTTTATGTCTCTTTCTAGTTTCTTCTCATATTTTCTTTTCTCTATCAAGTTCTTGGTCCTCCTTTGCTGAATTCTAAAATCCTCAGGCTTACTACTCTTTTTGGCAACATTATTAGCCTCTTCCTTTAATCTAATATTTTAACTTCTCTCGTTAGCCATGGTTGAACCACTTCTTAAGGTAATGTATATTAATTGTAAATAATGTATTAATTCTTTAAAAGTTTGCCATTGCTTATCTACTATCATATCTTTTAATCTAGTTTCCCAGTCCACCTTAGTCAATTTGCCCCTCGTACTTATGTAGTTTGCTTTAACTAAATCACTCTCATTCAATATAAAATTATATTATGATCACTTTCTCCCAGAGGCTTCTTTACTGCAAAATTACTAATCATCCCTGTCACATTGTACAATACTGCATATAAAATAGCCTGTTCCTTTGTTTATTTCAGATTTCCAGCCTCCACTGTATTTTGCTTTTAGTATACCATTAATTTCTACGTGTTATTAATTTATCTATTACATAGAACATTTACAACAAACTGATATAGCACCTTCAGCTTTGACATTTTTGTATTTTTCCCTGACGTCACCTATGCCCTTTGTTACTGTCTCTGCCCTATCCCGATCCAATCTGCTTAATTTTACCCAAATTAATACTCTACTCTAGAGCTTGATATTTCTCTTACTGCTTGTGAATTTACCCTTTCCTGAATCCTACTCCCCACCACATTTGGTTTAAAGCCGTCTACCGCGTTGTCGTTTGATTTGCTGGGAAACTGCACCCAGCCTAGATTAAGTACAGCCTATCCCAACGGAACAGCTCCCTCTCCTCTTTCTCCAATACTGATACCAGTGAAACAAAACCCCTGCCATCCCACAGCACTTTTCAGCTATGCTTTTAATCTGTTTATCCCTATGCTAATTTGCATGTGGCTCAGGCAACAATCCAGACATTATTACCCGAGAGGTTCTGCATTTTTAATTTCGGCCCCAGCTCCTCAAAACTACCTAGTGGAACTTCATTCCTAGTTCTACTTATATTTTTGTTGCCGACATGGATCAATACAACTGGATCCTACCCCTCCCACTGCAAGGTCTATTCCAGCTGTGAGGAGATATCCTTAACCCTGGCACCAGGCAGGCAACAAAACCTTCAGAATTGCTAGTCATAGCTGCAGAGAACAGTATCCCTCCCCAACTGTATTGTCCCCTATCACTACCACATTCTTTTTCACTACTTCCCACTTGAATGGCCTCCTGTATCACAATGCTGTGCTCAGTTTTCCCATCCACCCAGCAGACTTTGCCCTTATTCACATAGGCAGCTGGAACCCTATACCTGTTGGATAAGCACAGAGGCCAAAGCTCCTCTAGCACTGCACCTGGGACCCCTTCACCCACTTGACTCACAGTCACACCCTCCTGTCCATGACCACTAACCAGACCTAACCCAAGGGGTCTGACACCCTGCTGGAACAAAGCATCCAGGTAACTCTCCCCCTCCGGTGTCTGCACCTTAGACTCCAACTGAGCAACTCTGAATTGAAGTTCAAGATACAGACGGCATTACCTGCATGCAGGCAGACCTGGACAACATTCAGGCTTGGACTGATGATTGGCAAGTAACATTTGTGCCACACAAGTGTCAGATAATGACAATTCACCCTCCACCAGCAGTGCAGTGGCAGCAGTGTGTACCATCTACAAGATGCACTGCAGCAACTCATCAAGGCTCCTTCAACCTCACCTTCCAAACCCGCGACCTGTACCACCTGAACGACAAAGGCAGCATGCGCATGAGAACATCACCACCTGCAAGTTCCCCTCCAGTCACACACCATCCTGGCTTAGAACTATATTGCCATTCCTTCACTAGGTCAAAATTTTGGAACTCCCTCCCTAACTGAATCTGCACCACATAGACTGCAGTGGTTCAAGAAGGCGGTTCAACCACCACCTTCTCAAGGACAATTAGGAATTGACAATAAATGTTGGGCTTGCCAGTGATGCCCACATCCCATGAATAAATAACAAAAGACTTCTTATAGATGTGGTTGTTCGGATTGAGATACCCTGCATGAACTCCCACTGGTTGCAGTACACCATCTGTACTACCATCCCTATCTAACCTTGCTTTATTTAATTAAACTTACTTGAACTAGTTTTGATTTGTTAATTAAATGAAATGTTTACCACCTTAAGCTGTGATGTCAGTGATTTTTCTCATTCTCTGCTCACAAATTTAGACTGCCCCTTTCAATAATTATACTCTCTCCCTCCCTCCCTCCGGCTGCTTGATGTTCTCAGGGCTGCTCTCACGCTCAGAGGCTCTTTCTCTCTCCCCCTCTGCTTTATACTCAAGGGGCTGCACTCGCACTCTTTCTCTCCCACTTTACACTCTTGGGACCACTCGCTCTTTCACTTTATGCTTCTGGGACTATTCTCTCACCATTTTATATTCTGGGGGATGTTGTCTGTCTCTTTGTACTTTCTTTACACAAAGCAGCCAAGGCTTGCTGACCTCTGTGCCTCTTCATTCCCTCAATCTGCATTCCATGAGGATCAGGTAAAATTTTTAGAGTTAAAAAGGATTAGTTCATGTGTCATGTAATTATTCTTCAAATCCTAGGGTCATATGTTGCTTCTTCAACATAGTGTATCGAGCTAAAACATTTCTAATTGACCCTTTTCCATGTTTCCCATACAATCACTATCACGATTGGGTGATGATTTTTATTTGATAGTAATCAGTAAAAGAAAAGCAGAAGTTCTCCCAGTGGCTGACCAACATTCATCCCTCACACATCACCATTGAGCTCATTGTTGGTACAAGCTCCTACTGTAGTCTCCCAGTAATCTCATATATGAAGTAGCATGAGATAATGTGTTGCAATACCTAAATGATTAAGCTCTTGTGTTAATATATAACAGACCCAGGGCTTATGGCTCACTCTAAATATTGGCTGTTGATGAGAAGTGGTAAGAGCACAGGACAGAATATGAACTACATTAAACACTAAAAGCTTCATCAAGTTCATTTTAAAAATACATTATGGGTTTTCCATTAATGTGGCTGAGACCACACCATTTTACACAGGAAATTAACAGTAGTTTTGTACATCTCAGCCCCCAACCAGCTCTGGAATTTCAACAATCGCAACACTAAAGATACAGAAAAGCATCTAATGCAGAAGAGGCAAAGATAAAGAGGACATGGAGCGGTCTGGGGGGCTGTGTTAATCAGTACATTTCCTTTACTGGAAGAGTTTCATTTTTCACTGGGGTGTTTCAGAAAAATGCATCAGGCATTTCTAGAATTAGCATGAAGCTTGAACAGTCCTAGGAGATGTCATTAGTATATTTGATTAATTAGAGCACTCTGGATTAACAATGGCGCACAAGAAGAAATGAGTGTGTAGAGCTCTCGGACTGACTTCCACAAAGACACTGCATTCCTCATTCTGGGATTTCATTTCCTCCCAATCTTTCAGTACAGACAAGGTATATCAACACTCATTTTCACAAAATAAGCTAGAATTCGTACAGAGGAGCAAGTTAAATTTTTACAAAACGTCAACCATTGCAATGCTAATGTCCCCTTAGTTTGAAGTGATCAGCACCGCTTGCACTGGAGACTGATGCACACTGATAGGTGGATGACCACTTCATGGTACCTGGTCCATCATTTGGCTGTGCACTTCAGCCCATTCACACTGATGCCGGTGAGTACAAGACAATCCATTTAATTGTAGAATAGTTGCAGCAAACAACGTGGAGCTGGGAAATGAACCAGACTCGTGACTAGAAGCATTCCTGGAGCTGAGAATAAGATGCCTGTGCAGGGCTTGGAATCAAACACCAAATCCAGGACATGGTCTCAATTGATGTTTCTTCTGACAAAACTTCACCACTGTTATATCACATTAAATATTAAAATTAGGATGACATAACACTTGTACCATCAACAGAAAGGAACACTGATCTGTAAAAATAAATCCTTCTGTCCACATTTACAAATCCAATAGTAACATTCAAAAGCCTCAAAAATCATTTAAAAAACAGCCATTGGCATCTGATCCAAAATTAACCTCTGTTTTTACAACTTAAAAAAAAATTATTAACTGAGAAAATAGAAAAATAGAAAGAGCTGAATCTTTTCCTTTTCAAGCCTGGTGAGGCTTTGTTCGGTCTGTACAGAGAGCCCATACAATCCCATAGAGAAACCACAAGATTAGGATCAGCAGGAAAGAAGCCAAGGGATTCAGGTTGAGTGTGGCACCAATAACCATACAGAGGAAGACAGAGAATAGCGTGCGGTAACTGGCCAGGAAGCGTAGACTGAGCCGCGGCTGTTGTTGCTGGAAACTGCGGCACACCACAGGACCGGACTTCCGACTCAGCTCCGGGCAGGTCAGGTAATAGCGAGCCAGTTTTCCCATCAAACTGTCCCACTGACACATGGCATCCATTTCATCAGCAAACTGCAGGACACAAAAAGACTTGCATTTATTTAGCACTTTTCATGACCTCAGGACATCCCAAAGCACTTTACAGCCAATGAAGTACTTTTGAAGTGTAGTCACATTTGTAATGTAGGAAATGTAACAGCCAATTTGCACACAGCAAATTTCGACAAACAACACTGTGATAATGATCAGATAATCTGTTTCAATAATGTTGACTGAGGGATAAATATTGGCCAAGACACCAGGGGAAACTCCCCTTCTCTTCAAAATAATGCCATGGTATCGTTTATGTTCATCTGAGGGGACAGACTTGGCCTCAATTTAAGGTTTCATCTGAAAGAGCATCTCCTGACATTGCAGCACTCCCTCAGTACTGCACTGGAGTGTCAGCTTAGATTTTGTGCTCCAGTCTCTGGAATGGGCTTTGAATTCACAACCTTCTGACTCAGAGGCATGAGTGCTACCAACTGAGCTATAGGTGACAGAGGAAAGGAACAGCACCAATAGCAGGGCATCAGTGAAGTGAGACAGGAGACACACTGTTAAAGAATTAAACACTGAAGGTCTATCAGCATTTAAAGGGAGAAAAAGACAGCTTTAATGTTTCAAGTGGGGCCCCATGTAGGGGTAACCCATAGTAACAAGAAATGCTGGGAATACTCAGCAGGTCTGGCAGCATCAGTGGAGAGAGAAGTAGAATTAACATTTCAGGTCAGTGACCTTTCATCAGTTCTGAAGAAGGGTCACTGACCTGAAATGTTAACTCTGCTTCTCTTTCCACAGATGCTGCCAGACCTGCCGAGTATTTCCAGCATTTCTTGCTTTTATTTCAGATTTCCAGCATCCACAGTATTTTGCTTTTATTATAGGGGTAACCCATCCCTGCTTTAAGATGATGAACCTATGTGCATTTTTAGCATTTTTTATTTAAGGGGGGTGGGTGTGGTGGCGTAGTGGTAATGTCACTGGACTAGTAATCCAGAGCCTAGGATAATGTTCTGGGGACACTGGTTTAAATCCCGTCACGGCAGATGTGAACTTTAAATTCAATTAATAAATCTGGAATTAAAAACTAGTCCAATGAAACCATTGTCGATTGTTGTAAAAACCCATCTGGTTTACTAATGCCCTCTAGGGAAGGAAATCTGTCATCCTTACCTGGTCTGGCCTACATGTGACTCCAAACTACAGCAATGTGGTTAACTCTTAAATGCCCTCTGAAATGGCCTAGCTCAGTTCAAGGGCAATTAGGGATGGGCAATAAATGCTGGCCTAGCCACCAACACCCACATCTTCAAAATGATAAAAAAAATTCAGTGCTCTAGAAAGTTTCACAGAATCACAGAATAATACAGTGCAGAAGAGACCCTTCAGCCCATCAAGTCTGCACCGATGCATTAAAGACACCTGACCTGTCTACCTAATCCCATTTGCCAGCACTTGGCCCATAGCCTTGAATGTTATGACGTGCCAAGTGCTCATCCAGGTGCCTCTACCACCCTCCCAGGCAGGGCATTCCAGACTGTCACCACCCTCTGGGTAAAAAAATTCTTCCTCAAATCCCCCTTAAACCTCCCACCCCTCACCTTAAACTTGTGATCCCTTGTAACTGACCCTTCAACTAAGAGGAACAGCTGCTCCCTATCCACCCTGTCCATGCCCCTAAATCTTGTACACCTATATCAGGTCACCCCTCAGTCTTCTCTGCTCCAGCGAAAACAACCCAAGCCTATCCAACCTCTCTTCATAGCTTAAATGTTCCATCCCAGGTAACATCCTGATGAATCGCCTCTGCACCCTCTCCAATGCAATCACATCCTTCCTATAATCCTTCTATACAACTCCAACATGACCTCCCTGCTTTTGTAATCTATGCCTTGATTGATAAAGGCAAGTGTCCCATATGCCTTTTTCACCACCCTATTAACCTGCCCTTCTGCCTTCAGAGATCTATGGACAAACACGCCAAGGTCCCTTTGTTCCTCGGAACCTCCCAGTGTCAGGCCATTCATTGAATACATCCGTGTCACATTACCCCTTCCAAAGTGTATAACTCACACTTTTCAGTGTTAAATTCCATTTGCCACTTTTCTGCCCATTTGACCATCCTGTCTATATCTTCCTGTAACCTAAGACACTCCACCTCACTGTTAACCACTCGGCCAATCTTTGTGTCGTCCGCGAACGTACTGATTCTACCCCCCACATAGTCATCTATGTCATTTATATAATGACAAACAATAGGGGACCCAGCACAGATCCCTGTGGTACGCCACTGGACATTGGCTTCCAGTCACTAAAATAGCCGTCTGTCATCACTCTCTGTCTCCTACAGCTAAGCCAATTTTGAATTTACCTTATCAAGTTACCCTGTATCCCATGTGCATTTGCTTTCTTGATAAGTATCCCATGTGGGACCTTGTCAAAGGCTTTGCTGAAATCCATGTAAACTACATCAACTGCACTACCCTCATCTACACACCTGGTCACATGCTCAAAAAATTCAATCAAATTTGTTAGGCATGACCTCCCTCTGACAAAGCCATGCTGACTATTCCTAATCAAATTTTGCCTCTCCAAGTGGAGATAGATTCTCTCCTTCAGAATTTTCTCCAATAGTTTCCCCACCACTGACGTGAGACTCACTGGTCTGTAGTTCCCTGGCTTATCTCTACAGCCTTTCTTAAGGTTTCTGTCAGAACATACAGGATCAACTGAATCACAGAATGGGTACAGCACAGAAGGCTGCCGTTCGGCCTGTCGTGTCTGTGCCAGCTCTGCGAGAGCAACTCAGCTAATCCAACTCCCCCATCCTTTCCCTGCACCCCTGCAAATTCTCTCTCTCTCTAGGTGCGTATCCAATTCCCTTTTGAAAACCATGACTGAATCTGCCTCCACCATACTCTCAGGCAGTGCATTCCAGATCCAAACCACTCGTGAAGGTATTTTTCCTCAAGTCACCTTTGGTTCTTTTGACAATGACTGTAAATCGATGCCTTCTGGTTCCTGACCCTTCTAGCAATGGGAAGAATTTCTCCCCATCTACTCTGCCCAGAGTCCTCATAATTTTAAACACTTCTATCAAATCCCCCCTCAACTTCTCTTCTCTAAGGAGAACAATCCCAAACTGGCTCTCACATTTCCTACATTACAACAGTGACTACACTTCAAAAGTACCTAATTGGTTATGAAGCGCTTTGGGATCTCCTTCTCCAATCTAACATTGTAAGTAAAATCCCTCATCCCTGGAACCATTCCTGTAAATCCTTTCTGCAGGAAAGCCTTCACAACCTTCCTAAAGTGTGGTGCCCAGAATGGACCAATATTCCAGTTGAGGCCAAACCAGGGTTTTATAAAGGTTCATTATAACTTCCTTGCTTTTGTACTCTATGCCTTTTATAAGCCCAGGACCCTGTATCCCCTTTTAACCCCTTTCTCAACCTGCCCTGCCACATTCAATGATTTGTGCACATATACCTCCCATGTCTTTGCATCCCCTTTAGAACTGTACTCTATTTTATATTGCCTCTCCTTATTCTTCCTACCAAATGATATCACTTCACACTACTCTGCATTAAATTTCATCTGCCATGTGTCCATCCATTCCTCCAGCCGACATCTTCTTGAAGTTTATCACTATCCTCAAATTTTATAATACTTCCAAACTTTGTCTCACCTACAAATTTTGAAATTGTGTCGTTAATATAGATCATGAAAAGCAGTGGTCCTGGTACAGACCCCTGGGGAATCTCACTGTGTACCATCGTTCAGTCCAAAAAAACTGTTCACCACTACTGTTGCCTGTCACCCAGGCAACTTCGTATCCATGCTGTCACTGTCCCTTTTATTCCATGGGTTTCAACTTCGCAGGCAAGCCTGTTATTTGACGCTTTATCAAATGCCTTTTGGAAATTCATATACAGCACATCAACCTGCATTACCCTCATCAACCCTCTCTGTTACCTCATCAATAAATCTCAATCAAATTAGTTAACTACGATTTGCTTTTAACAAATCTGTGCTGGCTTTTCTTAATTTATCCACACTTGTCCAAGTGACTGTTAATTTTCACTCAGATTATTGTTTCTAAAAGCTTTCCCAACACAGAGATTAAAATGACTGGTCTCTAGTTGCTGGGTTTATCCTTACATCCTTTTTTGAACAAGGTCCTGGAGAGGGTGCAGAGGAGATTTACCAGAGTGGTTCCAGGGATGAAAAGGATTTTACTTACAAGGTTAGATTGGAGAAGCTGGTGTTGTTCTCCTTGGAGCAGATGAGATTGAAGGGAATGTGATAGAGCCATACAAGACCATGACAAGTTTAGATGATGTAGACAAAGAAAAGTTGTTCCCATCAGCTTTTTTTATTCTTTCATGGGATGTGGGCATCACTGGCAAGGCCAGCATTTATTGCCCATCCTTAATTGCCCTTGAACTGCGTGGCTTTCTAGGCCATTTCAGAGGGCAGTTAGGAGTCAACCATATTGCTGTGGGTCAGGAGTCACATGTCGGCCAGACCAGGTAAGGATGGCAGTTTTCCTTCCCTCAACGGCATTAGTGAACCAGATAGGTTTTTACAACAATCAATGGTAGTTTCATGGCACTATTAATGAGACTAGCTTTCAATTCCAGATGTTTGTTTAATTACATTTATTAATTGAATTTAAATTCTACCAGCTGCTGTGGTGGGATCTGAACCCTTGTCCCCAGGGCAACAGCCTGGGTCTCTGAATCACTAGTCCAGTGACATTGCCACTGTCTTGCCCAAAGCCGATGGTACAAGGAGTAGGAATAGGGGAAACATATTTAAAGTTTTGGGCAAGAGATGCAGGGGAAGGGATGTCAGAAAGAACTTTAAAAAAAAAAAATACAGCGAGTGGTAATGATTGGGAACTTGGTGCCTACGAGGGTGCTGGAAATGGAGATAGAACATAGAACATTACAGCGCAGTACAGGCCCTTCAGCCCTCGATGTTGCACCGACCTGTGAAACCATCTGACCTACACTATACCATTTTCATCCATATGTCTATCCAATGACCACTTAAATGCCTTTAAAGTTGGCGAGTCTACTACTGTTGCAGGCAGGGCATTCCACGCCCCTACTACTCTCTGTGTAAAGAAACTACCTCTGACATCTGTCCTATATCTATCACCCCTCAACTTAAAGCTATGTCCCCTCGTGTTTGCCATCACCATCCGAGGAAAAAGGATCTCACTATCCACCCTGTCCAACCCTCTGATTATCTTATATGTCTCAATTAAGTCACCTCTTCTCCTCCTTCTCTCTAACGAAAACAACCTCAAGTCCCTCAGCCTTTCCTCGTAAGACCTTCCCTCCATACCAGGCAACATCCTAGTAAATCTCCTCTGCACCTTTTCCAAAGCTTCCACATCCTTCCTATAATGCGGTGACCAGAACTGCACGCAATACTCCAGGTGCGGCCGCACCAGAGTTCTGTACAGCTGCAGCATGACCTCGTGGCTCCTAAACTCGATCCCCTTACTAATAAAAGCTAACACACCATATGCCTTCTTAACAGCTCTATTAACCTGGGTGGCAACTTTCAGGGATTTATGTACCTGGACACCAAGATCTCTCTGCTCATCTACACTACCAAGAATCTTCCCATTAGCCCAGTATTCTGCATTCCTGTTACTCCTTCCGAAGTGAATCACCTCACACTTTTCCGCATTAAACTCCATTTGCCATCTCTCAGCCCAGCTCTGCAGCCTATCTATGTCCCTCTGTAACCTACAACATCCTTCGGCACTATCCACAACTCCACCGACCTTCGTGTCATCCGCAAATTTACTAACCCACCCTTCTACACCCTCATCCAGGTCATTTATAAAAATGACAAACAGCAGTGGCCCCAAAACAGATCCTTGCGGTACACCACTAGAAACTATACTCCAGGATGAACATTTACCATCAACCACCACCCTCTGTTTTCTTTCAGCTAGCCAATTTCTGATCCAAAGCACTAATTCACATTCAATCCCATACTTCTGTATTTTCTGCAATAGCCTACCGTGGGGAACTTTATCAAACGCCTTACTGAAATCCATATAGACCACATCCACGGCTTTACCCTCATCCACCTGTTTGGTCACCTTGTCAAAAAATTCAATAAGGTTTGTGAGGCACGACCTACCCTTCACAAAACCGTGCTGACTATCTCTAATGAACTTATTCTTTTCAAGATGATTATAAATCCTGTCTCTTATAACCTTTTCCAACATTTTACCCACAACCGAAGTAAGGCTCACAGGTCTATAATTACCAGGGCTGTCTCTACTCCCCTTCTTGAACAAGGGGACAACATTTGCTATCCTCCAGTCTTCCGGCACTATTCCTGTCGACAATGACGACATAAAAATCAAGGACAAAGGCTCTGCAATCTCCTCCCTGGCTTCCCAGAGAATCCTAGGATAAATCCCATCTGGCCCAGGGGACTTATCTATTTTCACACTTTCCAAAATTGCTAACACCTCCTCCTTGTGAACCTCAATCCCATCTAGCCTAGTAGTCTGTATCTCAGTATTCTCCTCGACAACATTTTCTTTCTCCACTGTAAATACTGGCGAAAAATATTCATTTAACACTTCCCCTATCTCCTCCGATTCCACACACAACTTCCCACTACTATCCTTGATTGGCCCTAACCTATCTCTAGTCATTCTTTTATTCCTGATGATGAATGATTTCAAAAGGAAATTGGATGGGCACTTGAGGGAAATAAACTTGCAGGGCAAGGTGATATAGTGGGGGAATGGGACTGATTGGATTGCTATGCAGAGAGACGAATGGCCTCTTTCTGTGCTATCATGAATATAAAGGTGCAACATTTGCAATTCTCCAGTCCTCTGGTACCACCTCTGTATCTAAGGAGGATTGGAAGATTACGGCCTCTGCAATTTCCACCCTTACTTCCCTCAGCATCCTTGGATGCATCACATCCAGTCCTGGTGACTTAACAAGTTTAAGTACAGCCAGCCTTTCTAATACCTCCGCTTTATCAATTGAAAAAACCTTCCAACAGATCCAAGGTCCAAGAGTAAGAAGACATATTCTTCAGATGTGCAGTCAGCTTTGGATAGAAGGGAGAAGGTCTGGTACTAACATGTGGTGGCTGAGATTGGTTAGAATTCGTGACTCACCCGTAGGTTGATGGCAGACGATATCTGGAATAGCAGGCGCACTAACAGGCCACTCTCGTAACTGCGGATCGGCTGCAGCTCAGGGTCTCCCTGATACTCTAAATCAAACCTTCGGAGTCCATTTATAATCTGCAAATAACAACTCAGTACATCAACAGACAATGGTACACCGGCAGACTATCCCAGTACACCCAGACAATGGTACACAGACAGACTATCCCAATACACCCACATACAATGGTACACAGACGGACTATCCCATTACGCCCACATACAATGGTACACCGGCAGACTATCCCAGTACACCCAGACAATGGTACACAAGGCAGACTATTCAGCCTCCCAGCTTTCTCCCTCCAGTTAGGAGCAGGAGAGCAACCAGCACTATTGAACTGTAAGAGAGCGAGAGTCAGCGCCAATGGAATGTGTATCCCAGCAAATGTCAATGATTAGCTTCCAGCTGTATCCCAAGCTGGTATTCTATATTTAATCTACCCACCAGTATTTCTTCCCTTGGTGCTGGGATGCTGTTTCAAAGGTTTTGGTCACCACCCCAGGTGGTGATTAATCACATGAACAAAATGAACTTCAGTAAGTGTTTCATAACCTAGCCTGAATCTGCCCTCACACCCAGCCTGCACACACTTGGAATATCTAGCAGGTTGCTGGATAGCTCTCGGGTGCAGGCACCTTGGCTGATTTTTATGCTCGTCAGCACCAAGATCACAGAAACACAAAAACATAGAAAACAGGAGCAGGAGTAGGCCATTCAGCCCTTTTAGCCTGCTCCGCCATTCATTATGATCATGGCCGATCATCCAACTCAGTAACCTGTTCCCGCTTTTGCCCCATACCCTTTGATCCCTTTAGACCAAAGAGCTATATCTAACTCCTTCTTGAAAACATACAATGTTTTGGCCTCAACTGCTTTCTGTGGTAGTGAATTCCACAGTTTCACCACTCTCTGGGTGAAGAAATTTCTCCTCATCTCAGTCCTGAAAGGTTTATCCCGTATTCTTCGACTATGACCCGTGGTTCTGGACTCCCCCACCATCGGGAACATCTTTCCTGCATCTACCCTGTCAAGTCCTGTTATAATTTCTATGAGATCCCCCCTCACTCTTCTGCACTCCGGCGAATATAATCCTAACTGACTAATGTCTCCTCATACATCAGTCCCGCCATCCCAGGAATCAGTCTGGTAAACCTTTGTTGCACTTCCTTTATAGCAAGAACATCCTTCCTCAGATAAGGAGACCAAAACTGCACACAAAATTCCAGGTGTGGCCTCACCAAGGCCCTGTATAATTGCAGCAAGACATCCCTGCACCTGTACTCGAATCCTCTCGCTATGAAGGCCAACATACCATTTTGCCTTTTTTACTGCCTGTTGGACCTGCATGCTTACCTTCAGCGACTGGTGTACGAGAACACCCAGGTCTCATTGCATATTCCCCTCTCTCAGTTTATAGCCGTTCAGATAATAATCTGCCTTCCCGTTTTTGCTACCAAAGTGGATAACTTCACATTTATCCACATTATATTGCATCTGCCATGCATTTACCCACTCACTCAACTTGTCCAAATCACCCTGAAGCCTTTCTGCATCCTCCTCACAACTCACCCTCCCACCCAGTTTTGTGTCATCTGCAAATCTGGAGATATCACATTTAGTTCCCTCATCTAAATCAATATATATTGTGAACAGCTGGGGTCCTAGCACCGATTCCTGCGGCACCCCACTCGTCACTGCCTGCCATTCTGAAAAAGACCCATTTATCCCTACTCTTTGTTTTCTGTCCGCCAACCAATTTTCTATCCATCGCAATACACTACCCCCAATCCCATGCACTTTAATTTTACATGCTAATCTCTTATGTGGGACTTTGTCAAAAGCCTTCTGAAAGTCCAAATAAACCACATCCACTGGCTCCCCCTCATCAACTCTACTAGTTACATCCTCGAAGAATCCTAGTAGATTTGTCAAGCATGATTTCCCTTTTGTAAGACCATGCTGACTCTGCCCGATGCTACCACTGTTCTTCAAGTGCTCAGCTATAAAATCTTTGATAATGGACTCTAGAATTTTCCCCACTACTGACGCCAGGCTGACTGGTCCATAATTCCCTGCTTTCTCTCTACCTCCCTTTTTAAATAGTGGGGATATATTAGCTACCCTCCCATCTGTAGGAACAATTTCTAGGGCCACTTTCTTAAGTCCTCCGGGATGCATACCAAAAGGCCCTGGGGATTTATCGGCCTGCAATCCCATCAATTTCCCCAACACCATTTCTCTACTAATACAGATTTCCTTCAGTTCCTCTCTCTCACTAAACCCTGTGTTCCCCAGCATTTCTGGTATGATATTTGTGTCCTCCTTTTTGAAGACAGAACCAAAGTATGCATTTAGTTGGTCAGCCATTTCTTTGTTTCCCCCATAATAAATTGCCCTGTTTCTGACTGTAAGGGACTGACATTTGTCTTCAATCTTTTTCTCTTCACATACCTATGGAAACTTTTACAGTCAGTTTTTATGTTCCCCGCAAGCTTGCTCTCATACTCCATTTTCCCCTTCTTAATCAATCCCTAAACAAAGAACAAAGAACAGTACAGCACAGGAACAGGCCATTCAGCCCTCCAAGCCTGTGTCGATCTTGATGTCTGTCTAAACTAAAACCTTCTGCACTTCCGGGGACCGTATCCCTCGATTCCCATCCTATTCATGCATTTGTCAAGATGCCTCTTAAACATCGCTATCGTATCTGCTTCCACCACCTCCCCTGGCAGCAAGTTCCAGGCACTCACCACCCTCTGTGTAAAAGACTTGCCTCGCACATCCCCTCTAAACTTTGCCCCTCTCACCTTAAACTTATGTCCCCTAGTAACTGACTTTTCCACCCTGGGAAAAAGCTTCTGACTATCCACTCTGTCCATGCCACTCATAACTTTGTAAACCTCGATCATGTCGCCCCTCCACCTCCGTCATTCCAGTGAAAACAATCCGAGTTTATCCAACCTCTCCTCATAGCTAATACCCTCCAGACCAGGCAACATCCTGGTAAACCTCTTCTGTACCCTCTCCAAAGCCTCCACGTCCTTCTGGTAGTGTCGCGACCAGAATTGCATGCAATGTTCTAAGTGTGGCCTAACGGAAGTTCTGTACAGCTGCAGCATGACTTGCCACTTTTAATACACTATGCCCCGCCCGAAGGCAAGCATGCTGTACGCCTTCTCGACTACCTTATCCACCTGCATTGCCACTTTCAATGACCTGTATGCCCAGATCTCTCTGCCTGTCAATACTCCTAAGGGTTCTGCCATTTACTGTATACTTCCCACCTGTATTAGATCTTCCAAAATGCATTACCTCACATTTGTCCGGATTAAACTCCATCTGCCATTTCTGCGCCCAAGTCTCCAATCGCTCTATATCCTGCTGACAATCCTCATCACTATCCGCAACTCCACCAACCTTTGTGTCGTCCGCAAACTTACTAACCAGACCAGCTACATTTTCCTCCAAATCATTTATATATACTACAAACAGCAAAGGTCCCAGCACTGATCCCTGCGGAACACCACTAGTCACAGCCCTCCATTCAGAAAAGCACCCATCCACTGCTACCCTCTGTCTTCTATGACTGAGCCAGTTCTGTATCCATCTTGCCAGCTCACCTCTGATCCAGTGTGACTTCACCTTTTGTACCAGTCTGCCATGAGGGACCTTGTCAAAGGCTTTACTGAAGTCCATATAGATAACATCCACTGCCCTTCCTTCATCAATCATCTGCGTCACTTCCTCAAAAAACTCAATCAAATTAGTGAGACACGACCTCCCCTTCACAAAACCATGCTGTCTCTCGCTAATAAGTTCATTTGTTTCCAAATGGGAGTAAATCCTGTCCTGAAGAATCCTCTCCAATAATTTCCCTATCACTGACGTAAGGCTCACCGGCCTATAATTTCCTGGATTATCCTTGCTACCCTTCTTAAACGAAGGAACAACATTGGCTATTCTCCAGTCCTCTGGGACCTCACCTGTAGCCAATGAGGATACAAAGATTTCGGTCAAGGCCCCAGCAATTTCTTCCCTTGCCTCCCTCAGTATTCTGAGGTAGATCCCATCAGGCCCTGGGGACTTATCTACCTTAATGCTTTGCAAGATGCCCAACACCTCCTCCTTTTTGATAACGACATGACCAAGACTATCTACACTCCCTTCCCTAGACTCATCATGCACCAAGTCCTTCTCTTCGGTGAATACTGATACAAAGTACTCATTTAGTACCTCGCCCATTTCCTCTGGCTTCACACATAGATTCCCTTCTCTGTCCTTGAGTGGGCCTTTCCCTGTTACCCTCTTGCTCTTTATATACGTATAAAAAGCCTTGGGATTCACCTTAATTCTGTTGGCCAATGACTTTTCATGACCCCTTTTAGCCCTCTTGACTCCTTGCTTAAGTTCCTTCCTACTGTCATTATATTCCTCAAGGGCTTTGTCTGTTCCCAGCATTCCAGCCCTTACAAATGCTTCCTTTTTCTTTTTGACTAGGCTCACAATATCCCTCGTTATCCAAGGTTCCCGAAACTTGCCAAACTTATCCTTCTTCCTCACAGGAACATCCTGGTCCTGGATTCTAATCAACTGACGTTTGAAAGACTCCCACATGCCAGATGTTGATTTACCCTCAAACAGCCGCCCCCAATCTAAATTCTTCAGTTCCTGCCTAATAGTGTTATAATTAGCCTTCCCCCAATTTAGCACCTTCACCCGAGGACTACTCTTATCCTTATCCACAAGTACCTTAAAACTTATGGAATTATGGTCACTGTTCCCGAAATGCTCCCCTACTGAAACTTCGACCACCTGGCCGGGCTCGTTCCCCAATACCAGGTCCACTACGGCCCCATCCCTAGTTGGACTATCTACATATTGTTTCAAGAAGCCCTCCTGGATGCTCCTTACAAATTCTGCTCCATCCAAGCCCCTAGCACTAAGCGAGTCCCAGTCAATATAGGGGAAGTTAAAATCACCCACCACTACAACCCTGTTACCTTTACATCTTTCCAAAATCTGTCTACATATCTGCCCCTCTACCTTGGTCCTCCTTTGCTGAATTCTAAACTGCTCCCAATCCTCAGGTCTGTTGTTATTCCTGGTGAATGAATATGCCTCTTCCTTGGATCTAATGCTATCTCCAATTTCCCTGGTAAGCCATGGTTTGGCTACCTTTCCTGTTTTACTTTTGTGCCAGACAGGGATAAACAATTGTTGTTCATCCATGCGCTCTTTAAATGTTTGCCATTGCCTATCCACCGTCATCCCTTTAAGCAACATTTCGCAATCCGCAATAGCCAACTCGCACCTCATACCTTCGTAGTTTCCTTTACTAAGATTCAGAACTCTAGTCTCAGAATCAACTCCGTCACTCTTTACCTTGATGAAGAATTCTATCATATTATGGTCGCTCATCCCCAAAGGGTTTCACACCACTGGATTGTCAATTATTCCTCTCTCATTACACAATACCCAGTCTAGGATGGCCTATTCTCTAGTTGGCTCCTCAAGATATTGGTCCAGAAAACCATCCTTTATACACTCCAAGAATTCCTCCTCTACGGTATTGGGACTAATTTGATTTGCCCAATCTATATGCAGATAAAAGTCACCCATAATTACTGATGTTCCTTTATCGCATGCGTCTCTCATTTCAAATGTCACTCCGTCCATGCTGCCTGAGCCAAGATTAGTCAGCTCAAGAGAGGCCAGGATCAAGCCATGGACTTTGCTGGTTGAAGCAGTTCAATTATTCACTGGACAAATTTGCTAAGCTGTTGGGAAAGTTCCACTTGGCCAGATATCAAGGTCATTCCTTACAGTAGAGATTACTTTGATAGTCTCTCTCTCTCACCACACCTTCCACTCCCAGTACCACTTACCTAGGAGCTAGGTGACCTGGGCTCAGATTGTATTCTGAAAATTGCTTGAGTACAAGAAATCTGGAGTGCTGTTCCCATCCTTCCAAAGACAAAACTCAGCAAAACAGGAGTCCTTAAATTAAAGCTCAATCCTGTGAGACCCTGCACTGACCCAGTTCACAGAACTACTCCAACTGCCTGCTCCACGCTGAGTACCACGAACAAGGAACTAGTCTTGATTCACCTACTGTTGGCAGACTGAACCCATCAGAGAGCTAGAAACTCAGAAATGCTGCTTGTCCCAATTCTGACCTAACTGCTGAAATCAGCGCGTCTCGGGTGTGATAGCGAGGGACAGAGTCGTGCATGTACCTGGTACCTGCCCAGTTGGGTCAGGGTTAGCCCATTCTCTCCCTGAATACAGTCGGGCAGTTGGTGTCTCCCATTCTCATCGCTGGCTGCTCCTACGTTCATCGCCAGGGACGATAGGTGTGGGGTGCTGAGCTGTGGAGGGACATGCATCAGTTTCAGCATCTGAGGTTTTACCAAGTCGTTCAGTTATTCGGAGTCCAGTGGTGAGGATATTTTGTCTGTTTTTTATTTGGAATTTGAAGATTACCAGCATCGTACCAAATCTGAAGCTTTTTCTGTGACTGTTTGTGGGAGCATCTGTGTGCGTACTGGTGAAGGGACTGGAGTTAACTAGCTTCCCTGATCTGTATCTTGGGGATTCTTTTCTGACAACCAATTCCACTTTAGGGGTTCAGTATGTTGTGGCCTACCTCTGTGAACTAGGAGGCTTCTTGCCCTGTTCACAAGGTGATGGCAGAGACTGATCTACTAATTAATCAGATATGGGAGAGAGAACAGCCAGGTAACCACACTCGTGATGTCCAGGAAACGTCACTGTTTAAAATCTTCATCATGAGTTTATTTCAGACTGTTGAATATACGACCCAGCATGGTGTGTCAAATCTCCCGGCACTGCTTCAAACAACCCAAGGAGAACTGCACTTCTGAAAATATCTTGCTGCAGCCCCCAACCCTGCAAGTCAGTAAAGAGAACTGGCATCTGGATAACTGGAAAAGTGAATTGAGGCATCGTGAACAGATGAAGGAGCAGGAGATTGGATTGGGCTTGTGGGAGATAAGGGAAGTGGCACTCGGGACAGAAGAGGGAATGGTCGGGGTGGTCGGAGATGAGAACTCAGGGAAGGGAGGCAGTGGACATCGATGGCGGTGGTGGAGGAGGTGTGGAGTGGAGTGGGTAGAAACAAAGAGGATTGGAGAATGGAGGTCACGGAGCCCAGAACATCCTGCAGAGCTGGAAGCAGCAGCAACATAGTGAGTGAAAGCAGTGCCCAGAATGGAAGTGTCAGTAACAGGGCAAGTGAAACCTCAGGACCTTCCCATTACCTTACAGTGAAAGATTAATTCCATTGGTAGATGAATGGGGAACAACAGGATGGAGATAAAAGATTTTACTCACATGGGGAGCTGCACGCTCTCATTTTGTAACACAAGCTCCAATATATAGGTGAGTAAGATGCAGGTGGGCCCAGAGAGGGGAGATGTTAAAAAAAAACTTTCCCTACCATTTCTTCAGTGATTCCTTTAAGGACTACTGCTTAGGCTGCTACAGAACTGGAAAGACTATTTGTAGCTTGTGCAGGGAATTCTCCACCTAGATTTCCCCACGCATTTTACAGCAGAGTCCCGAAGCAGGAGCTTGGACAGCCTTTACATATTTATATTGATCCAATGCTAACAGCGAGCACTAATATGACAGCCACCAGTGCAGATTAGGGGCAGAACCTCGTGCACAGAAATTGGTTTACATTGTGTGCATTTTATGTCCAAAGAACAGCTATCTACTGTGTCGTGAGGTGAAAGCGACTGCCCTGGAGATCAAGGCAGTATTTGACCAAATATGGCATCAAGGAGCCCTAGTAAAATTTAAATTAATAGGAAGCAGAGGCAAGCTCTCCACTGGTTGGAGTTATACTCAGCAATAATGGAAGATGGCTGTGGCTGCTGCAGGCCAATCATCTTGGCTCAAGGACATTGCTGAAGGAGTTCCTCAGGGCAGTGCCCTCAGCTGCTTCATCAATGACCTTCCCTCCATCATAAGGCCATAACTGGGGATGTTCCATTCACAACTCCTCAGATACTGAGGCAGTCCATGCCCATACAATAAGACCTGGACAAAATTCAGGCTTGGGCTGATAAGTAGCAAGTAACATTTGTGTCACACAAGCGCCAGGCAATGACCATCTCCAACAAGAGAGAATCCAATCATCTCTCCACGACATTCAACGGCATTACCATCACTGGATCCCCCACCATCAACATCCTGTGGGTTACCATTAATCAGAAACTTAACTGGACAAGTCATATAAATACTGTAGCTACAAGGGCAGGTCAGAGGCTGGGAATTCTATGAATAGCCCACCTCCTGACTCCCCAAAGTCTGGCCAGCATCTACAAGGCACAAGTCAGGAGCTTGTTGGAATACTTTCCACTTGCCTGGACAACTGCAGCTCCAACACTCAAGAAGCTCGACACCATCCATGACAAAGCAGCCCGCTTGATTGGCACCCCATCTACCATCAAGATTCACTTCTTCCACCAACACACAGTGGCAGCAGTGTGTACCATCTACAAGATGCACTGCAGCAACTCGTCAAGGCTCCTTTGAAAGCACCTTCCAAACCCGCGACCTCTCCGCCTAGAACAAGGATCTCCAACCTTTTTGCACGAGGGGCCGCTTTATAATTTTTGTGCTACATAGGGGGCCAGTGAGAAAATTTTGGAAAGATAAAGGTTTTAGAAGTTTATTTTACCATTAATCAAAACCACAAAAATGTGTATTTTTGTGAACTACCTTTAAATGAGAAGTCTAATTTATTAACTTACTTTCTCGTCACTATTTTGAACACCGATTTAGTGAGATACCTGGCATTGTTGTTGCTCGAAGTGGTCAATGCGTGCCTGCACACTTGATGTAACAATGTGCAGAATTCCAGACAGATGTCAGTCTGTCAGGAATGATCTTGCTCGCTCTCTGTTCGTCTGTGTCTCACCTCCTCCTCCACTCCCGGGGCTCAGTTAACCCAGCACCCTGCCTTCAAGGCTCGGGCCCTGCTGCCTCCTCAGGTGGCTTCTCTTCGGTGACAGTGGCAGAGATGAAGAGCCCGGGGCCCAGGCCGGGTCCTTACACAGGCAGAGCCAGTTCTGGACCTGGGCCTGAGCTCAAGGCCCGGAAGGCCGTACTGGCAATGCGGTTCGGGCAGGATGTGCTGGCAGACAGGCAGCTCAGCCCAGGCGATGCCATCTTAGTAAAGGAGCCAGAACATAAGGTACTAAAGAATGTCCGCCATCTTGGTAAAGGAGGGTATGCACAGTGAGCCGCCTCCGCCATGTCAGTAAAGGAGTTGCAGCCGTTGTCAGTCACAGAAGGTTTGGCAGGCTGGATTCTGGCCTGCGGGCTGTATTTTGGACAACCCAAGGGCAGCAGATGCATGGGAACAGCACCACCTGCAAGCACACCTCCAAGTCACACCATCTTGACTTGAAAATATATCACTGTTCCTTCACTACCATTGGATCAAAATCCTGGAACTCCCTCACTGACAGCACTGTGGGTGTACCTACACCACGTGGACTGCATGGTTCAAGAAGGTGGCTCACCACCACCACCTCAAGGGCAATTGGAGATGGGCAATAAATGTTGGTCTTGACAGCGAGGCTCAGATCCAGTGATTGAATAAAAGCTTCTGAACAGGACAACACCAAGTGTCAGTGTGTTGGATCAGGTCCACCATGTAAATTGAGTTCGACACCCCTTAAACTATTTCTTACAGGGTTTGGGGATTTTGAAAGCTACTTTTATTAACAGTTTTGTTCAGCTGTCAAAGTCCCTTTTGTAATTTCTCTTTTGTACCAGCCTGATTTCAAAAAGGAGTCGAGGGTTATGGGGGGCAGGCAGGAAAGTGAAGTTAAGGCTACAACCAGATGGGCCATGATCTTATTGAATGGTGGAGCAGGCTCAAAGGGCCGAATGGCCTCCTCCTGTTCTTACTTCTTATGATCTTATAAGGAAGAGGAGAAATCGGGCTGGCTATCTGAGTTCTCTGTACTTCTCTATTCCATTATGTGCATTAAGAGCTAGGAGGCGGATTCATAAGATCAAACCCACAACAGATTTTCATCACCCGTCTGTGGTCCAAACCTACTGAAGACGAAGATGTCATTGCTTTAAGACAAGGGAAGTTTTACGTTAAGGGAAGTATTGTAATCTACCTAAATCTCTTGACTCTTTATAATGTAATAAATTCAATTTAAGATGACACCTGATTCATGTGGTTTGTCAGCAGTGTTGAAATAGAGATTAGGAGGGTGCAGCAAGATCCCATACATTTCGAACACCTAAACAAGTAAAAAGGACTCTATTCATCTCCAGTCCACTATCCCAGTGCATGAAGTAATGTTGCAGTTCACAGGGCAGGAGAAGCCTTGCTGACCAACAGAAGCTGGATCAGAAGGTATAGGGAAGTAGCCTGAATTGTAACAGCTCACTCAGATCAATGTGTCTGAGAGTAGTACACTGCTGCAGAATCTCCAATCAGGTTACCCGGGGTTGGGTGGGGGGGTGGGTTGGATCTCCTCTGACACTGTTTTCACTCGCCCTCCAACTCTCCCTCCCTCTGACAGTGGTGCAGGCCTTTTTTTTTGTTAAAAAGTGATCCTGATATATTAAAACATTATCTTATATTAGTCTGAACACCCTCTATTTTCTCCCCAGTTTCTCCATTGCCAGCAACCTCAACGCAGACAATTAGCAATGTTGCCGAGTCAGAACAGCCCAACAAGAATTCTCTTTCCACCCAGGGAACATAACACTCAGAGGTGACCCTTAGCAATGGAAGGACATAAGCAAAGTATGGGTCCAGCAGAGGAACTGAACCAAACCCACCATGGGTGAGCTAGTCAGTGTTCTAAGCAAAGCCTAGCCAGAATCAATTCATAAACTCAAAATGCTTAAACTAACCTTGAACACCTGGCACAAGTACTCCAGTGATCTTTCCAAATATTCATCCGTTTTCCGTATCTCATCAGGTCCCAAGTCATCCAGGTCATTGCCTCCGTAAGCTGAGGTGTTGAAATCATAGGTAGACAGGCCCAATAAGGACATTAGTGAGTGGCCTGTGGACTGCTCAGCTGTGTGATCAGAAATGGATTTAGCAGTCTGCTTGGCCTGTGCTATTAACTGGGCCAGTTTCAGTACCTGCAGAAGAAGGAGCCAACATCTTAGACACATTACTTCTCCACTCACTTTCACACCATTTATCGTGGCCATAAACATCAACTCAACCAAAACTCTGCTGCCCATATCCTAACTTGCACCAAGTCCTGTGTTTGCTAACCATCGTTGGCTCCTGATCTGACAACACCTTGATTTTAAAATGCTCATCCTCGTTTTCAAATCCCTTCATGGCCTCGCCCCTCCCCATTCTCTATAACCTCCTCCAAACCGACAACCCTCTGAGATATCTGCACTCCTTCAATTCTGGTCTCTTGCACGTTCCTGATATTAATTACTCCACCATTGGTGGTCATGCCTTCAGCTGCCTAGGCCCTAAGCTCTGAAATTCCCTCCCAAAACCACTATGCCTCTCTACTTCTCATTTCTCCTTTAAGACCCTCCTTAAAACCTACCTCTTTGACCAAGCTTTTCATTATCTATCCTAATATCTTAAGTGGTTCAGTGTCATATTTTGTTTGATCACGCTTCTGTGAAGCACTCTGGGACATTTTATTTCATTAAAGGAGCTAAATACAGGTCATTGTTCAGCTAAGCAGAAAACTGTGGTTCTGAACAGCAGGCCAGTGCAGTACTGCAGTGAGTAAGGATCAACTCACTGAGCCAGCCCAGCACTGCAGTGAGTAAGGATCAACTCACTGAGCCAGCCCAGCACTGCAGTGAGTAAGGATCAACTCACTGAGCCAACCCAGCACTGCAGGGTGAGTGAATTAACTCACTGAGCCAGTCTAGACCTACAGGGTGAGTGTGGATTAACTCTGAGCTTGCTGGGAACTGCAGTGTGTGAATTAACTAATGTGCTGGGCCAAATTGTGCAGGGCGGCTCAGTGGCGCAGTGATTAGCACCGCAGCCTCACAGCTCCAGGGACCTGGGTTCGATTCTGGGTACTGCCTGTGCGGAGTTTGCAAGTTCTCCCTGTGACCGCGTGGGTTTTCGCCGGGTGCTCCGGTTTCCTCCCACAGCCAAAGACTTGCAGGTGATAGGTAAATTGGCCATTGTAAATTGCCCCTAGTGTAGGTAGGTGGTAGGGAATATGGGATTACTGCAGGGTTAGTATAAATGGGTGGTTGTTGGTTGGCACAGACTCGATGGGCTGAAGGGCTTGTTTCAGTGCTGTATCTCGAAAATAAAAAAAAAATTGTGTTTGAACTCAGCTCCTGATTTCCCCACTGACCCTGCAGAAAGGCACACTATGGAGTTTAAGACAGCCCATCAGAGAAGGAACCCTGGTACCACACTCACTTTAATGCTCTTCTACCTCTTGGTGGCAGTTTCAACTACGAGAAGCTGAAGAACAGATGTAACATAACTAAGCTCCAGCTCTCAGGGAGTGGAAATGGTTAAATAGTGTTTAAAAATAGCTTACTAAAGGAAGATAAATTGGGGGCCTCTGAATGCAATTCCCAAATCATCCTCAATACAGACATTGCTGTACAAAGCCACAGCTGGCATAGCAGAAACTAACAGTTTCCACAGCACGAAATCCTAGCAGACAGTTAGAGTCCTTCAACTGGTGATGTAGCCCAGCACAGCTTGTTCATTAGACATGGAGCAATACAGTACTCTGCCTGCATGGGTCAGCACAAAGCTGCAGAGATAATCAGCACATCAAAGCAAACATTTGAAGAGAAGAAAAACTTGCAGGAAATAAAAACAACCTTACAGAAATACTCCCAGAATTTTCCCCACAAAGTCCACTGATTTATAAACAGATGCGAAACAGGAGATGCTTTTTGCTCAAGGTAGAATGCAGTCATTGCTTCAAACAAGAGAAAGTAAACAAACGCTGTGGATCAGAATGGGGGTGGGAGTCATAAAACAGTGCCCATTTGTTGAAGTCCCAGCTCCTCAGTGAGACCAGTGACTGACTGCGAGTGGGACCTGTAACCCAGCAGGAGCCGGAGACTGCAGCGCCCATATCCCTGCCAGAATTAGTGCCCAGGGGACCCACTCCCCGGCGAGAACCAGGGCCAGGGGACCCACTCCCCGGCGAGAACCAGGGCCAGGGGACCCACTCCCCGGCGAGAACCAGGGCCAGGGGAGCCACCCCCCGGCGAGAACCAGGGCCAGGGGAGCCACCCCCCGGCGAGAACCAGGGCCAGGGGACCCACGCCCCGGCGAGAACCAGGGCCAGGGGAGCCACCCCCCGGCGAGAACCAGGGCCAGGGGAGCCACCCCCCGGCGAGAACCAGGGCTCTTGGGACCCACTCCCCAGTGAGAGCAAGCATCTGTGGACTTGTACCTGAGTGAGAATCAGTGCCCCTGGGATCCATTCCCCAGTATAAAATCAGTGCCCACAGAACCTGTACCAGAGCGAAAGTTGGCACCTGTGGAATCCGTATCCCAGTATCTTCAAGAAGCATGTGGGGAAGAGAACAGAAAATTACATGGCTCTTCTCATCCCTCCCACCACCCCCAGCTCTACCATACCCACAGTCCCTCTCTCAAGCTGTACTCTTGTAACATTTAACCCTGTACATAAGTGCGTGCTGTAGAAGGGTGAACTCTCTGCACCTTGTACTCACCAAATTCCTGACTTCAGACCCAAACATCTGCTTGTATGCACAATCCTGCCCCTCCAGGTTGTACACATGACTCTTGACTCTGAAGGTTGTATCCGCCATTGGGGAATGCCACGATGACATGAAACTGCTGCCAAAGCCTGGAGACGCGTACACACGATGCTGTCTCGGATGATGCACGGGATCGGGTTCCATAAACAGGCGCTCAGCTATTTAAAAATAAGGCACAATTTGGGGTTAAGACAGGAGCTGATAGTAAAAACCTGTTAACTGGAAATCGCTGGTGGAAATAATTTAGCCTTGGCTCACTGGTAGCACTCTCCAGTATCCTAAGGTCATGAGCTCATGTCCCACTTCAGGGAATTGAATACAATCCACTGACAATCCAATACAGTAAAGAGTGTTTTTCTGAATGGAGGGATGTGACTAGTGGTGTTCCACAGGGATCAGTGCTGGGACCTTTGCTGTTTGTAGCATATATAAATGATTTGGAGGAAAATGTAGCTGGTCTGATTAGTAAGTTTGTGGACGACACAAAGGTTGGTGGAGTTGCGGACAGTGATGAGGATTGTCAGAGGATACAGCAGGATATAAATCGGTTGGAGACTTGGGCGGAGAAATGGCAGATGGAGTTTAATCCGGACAAATGTGAGGTAATGCATTTTGGAAGATCTAATACGGGTGGGAAGTATACAGTAAATGGCAGAACCCTTAGGAGTATCGACAGGCAGAGAGATCTGGGCATACAGGTCCAAAGATCACTGAAAGTGGCAACGCAGGTGGATAAGGTAGTCAAGAAGGCATACGGCATGCTTGCCTTCATCGGTCGGGGCATACAGTATAAAAATTGGCAAGTCATGCTGCAGCTGTACAGAATTTTAGTTAGGCCACACTTGGAATATTGCATGCAATTCTGGTCGCCACACTACCAGAAGGATGTGGAGGTTTTGGAGAGGGTACAGAAGAGGTTTACCAGGATGTTGCCTGGTCTGGAGGGTATTAGCTATGAGGAGAGGTTTGTTTTCACTGGAACGACGGTGGTGGAGGGGCGAGGTTTACAAAGTTACGAGTGGCATGGACAGAGTGGATAGTCAGAAGCTTTTTCCCAGGGTGGAAGAGTCAGTTACTCGGGGACATAGGTTTAAGGTGCGAGGGGCACAGTTTAGAGGGGATGTGCAAGGCAAGTTTTTTTTTTACACAGAGGGTGGCGAGTGCCTGGAACATGCTGCCGGGGGAGGTGGTGGAAGCAGGTATGACGTTTAAGAGGCATTTTGACAAATACATGAATAGGATGGGAATAGAGGGATACGGTCCCCAGAAGTGTAGAAGGTTTTTAGTGTAGACAGGCATCAAGATCGTCGCAGGCTTGGAGGGCCGAATGGCCTGTTCCTGTGCTGTACTGTTCTTGTTCTTTAGTACTGAGGAGATGCTATGCTGTGAGAGGGTCAACACCGAGGAGCTGCTGCACTGTCGAAGGTGCCATTTCTCGGATGAGATGCTAAACCGAGGCCCTATCTGCCCTTTCAGGTGGAGGTAAAAGACCTCATGGCATGACTTGATGAACAGCAGAGATGTTCTCCCTGGCATCCTGTCCAATATTTGTTCCATCAAGCAACATTACTAAAAAGAGATAATCTGGTTATTTATTTAATTGCCATTTATGGGACCTTGTTAAGTGTAAATTGGTTGTCACATTTCCAATATTGCAACTAAAGACCTGCTCGGGTCTGGACAAAAAAAAACCCACCCGAATCCGAACCCGACCCGAGTCCTTCCATTTTTTCCCACGCCTGACCCGACCATAGTGCACTCACTGTACTTACCCACTTTTGGATGGATGGAATGGAAGGAAGCTGCAGCATGAGCGAGATGACATCATAGAGACACTCACTTGCTCACTGCGCAGACTCAGAGTCTGGAGTACTGGGCGTATCCGACCTGGACCCAGCCCAAACCAACCCGAGCCCGAAAGCTGGACCCGGAAGAGCGACCTGACCCAAACCAGACACGTCGTCGGGTCCTGTTGGGTTCAGGTTGGGTAGCAGGCCTTTAATTGCAACACTTCAAAAGTACTTCACTCGCTGTGAAACACTGGAGTGTACTGAGGTGAAAGGCACTATATAAATGCAAGTTCTTTGGGTTTTTTTCTTTGCATGGGTAGGTTCAACATCACAGTGCCACAAATGGATGAAGCTGCAATCTCCCATACTTGCTGGCCTTTCCCCACACAGCAGGGCTTTCAAAAAAAAGATAGTCAATAAACTAGAGACTGATTTCTAACTGACCAATCCCACATTTCCTCCTCTCAAAGAGGCTGGTCAGTCCCTGGGTACAGGCTCCACAAGCACTGGCTGGCCCTCACTACTTCACCCTAGATGCATTGTGCATGTGGAAGGTTTGAGTTTGCTGGTGGGATATTGGGCATTTGGCTTGGGGTGGGAGCGAGGAGAAGCATTCAGAGCGAGAATCAGCTGCACCCTCACTGGATGGCAATACACAATGCCCAGAAAGTGTCAGTGATCCGAAGCCTAGCTAATTCAGGACAGGCTGAAGATTGTATCTTAGACTCTCCTGGTCATGTACCACACTGGGCCAGGCTTTTACATCCACTGAGGTTTAGACAGACTTGCCCTAGACTACTCTAGTTATGAATCTAGGCAGCAGCTCTACCCAGGTGAAGGGGTAGTGACATGGGCTGATCTGAAGGGGCTGTAGTGACAGTAAATGAGTTGCGGATGGCAAGGACTTCACACTGCCATAGCAGCACAATCACCCTTACCTTCCTTGATCATTTCAGCGAGGTTGGGCTGACTGTATACCTTGGCCACTCGGTACACCATCAGTGCATTCTTGGGGCTGACGAGATCAGTGCGCAAAGCTCGATTCAAAAAGCCTTGGAAGAGTTTTGTGAACATCAGCAAGTTTTCCTGCACAAAGGGTGCCCTGTGACACACAAAGAAGGGTCAGGATATACAGGAGGAGTAAGCAATGACTAGCGCCTGTTTCAGTTTAGGATCACTGAAAAATGGACACATTCTCCAAAGGTTCAAATGCCGTATGTCCACAAAGGTATGTGAACATTCACAAAATACATGGTACTCAGAATTGAATATAAAATGGATAGTAGGATCCTAGGGAGTACAGAGGGTCAGAGGGACCTTGGGGTGCTTGTCCATAGATCACTGAAGGCAGCAGAACAGGTAGATAAGGTGGTTAGGAAGGCAAATTATGAGGGGCATTGATAGGATAGATAGGAAGAAACTTTTTCCCTTAGCGGAGAGGTCAATAACTAGGGGGCATAGATTTAAGGCAAGGGGCAGGAGGTTTAGAGGGGAGTTGAGGACCAATTTTTTCACCCAGAGGGTGGTTGGAATCTGGAACATGCTGCCTGAAGGGGTGGTAGAGGCAGGAACACTCACGACATTCAAGAAATATTTAGATGAGCACTTGAAACGCCATAACATACAAGGCTATGGGCCAAGTGCAAAGAAATGGGATTAGTTAGGTTGGGTGCTTGATGTTTGGTGCAGACACGGTGGACTGAAGGGCCTGTTTTTATGCTGTAAAACTCTGACTCTATAATTACCACTCATAAGAACATAAGAAATAGGAGCAAGAGTAGGCCATTCAGCCCCTCGAGCCTGCTCCGCCATTCAATAAGATCATGGCTGATTTGATCTTGGCCTCAACTTCACTTTCCTGCCAGCCCCCCATAACCCTCGATTCTGGTGTAGATAAAAAAAAAAATTGTCTAACTCAGCCTTGAATATATTCAATGACCCAGCCTCCACTGCTCTCTGGGGTAAAGAATTTCAAAGGTTAATGACCCTCTGAAAGAATAAATTCCTCCTCATCTCCATCTTAAATAGGACAGCCCTTATTTTGAAACTGTGCCCCCTAGTTCTAGATACCCCCATGAGGGGAAACATCCTCCCAGCATCTACCCTGTCAAGCCTCCTCAAAATTTTATGTTTCAATAAGATCACCTCTCATTCTTCTAAACTCCAATGAGTATAGGCCCAACCTGCTCAACCTTTTCTCATAAGATGACCCCTTCATCCTAGGAATCAGCCCAATGAACCTTCTTTGAACTGCTTCCAATGCAAGTATATCCCTCTAAGTAAGGAGACCAAAACTGTACACAGTACTCTAAGTGAAGTCTCACCAATGCCCTGTACAGTTGCAGCAAGACTTCCCTACTTTTATACTCCATCCCCCTTGCAATAAAGGCCATCATTCCATTTGCCTTCCTGATTACTTGCTGCATCTGCATGCTAATTTTGAGATTCCTGCACATCAACCTCTGTACCAGAGCATTCTGCAGTCTCTCTACATTTAAATAATAATCTGCTTTTCTATTCTTCCCAACAAAGTGGGCCACCTCACATTTTTCCACATTATACTCCATTTGCCATTTTTTTTGCTCACTTAACCTATCTATATCTCTTTGCAGACTCTTTGTCTCCTCCTCACAACTTGCTTTCCTACCTATCTGTATTGTCAGCAAATTTGGCTACAATACACTAGGCCCATTGTGCCTGTGTCACTGCTAGCTCTTCAACTGGACCGATCTACCCTAATTCCGTTTCCTTATATCTTTTGTCAATACGCATCCAATTCCTTTTTTAAATGACATTAAAATCTCTTCCTCAATGGCCCCATGTTCAAATAAAGCATTTCTTCTAACTTTCTCCTTTGCTCTTCCAGTGATAACCCACAGTCTCTGCCCCTTTCTTACTGATTCACCAACCATTGGGAACAAGTTTTCTCCATTTAACCTCTCAAAACCTTTCATAATTTTGAACCCCTCCATTAGATCCCACCTTAATAACAAGTTTTGTAATGCTACTCAGATTTTACTTGTTTGGCAAGGACCAAGGAAAACAAAGAGAGGAAACGGAGAGTTTGAGGAATTACTGAGGCTGACAGTGATGTGAGGAATTAGATGAGATACCAGCAGATTGAATGTTTTAGAATAAACTACACTAATCTGAGTCACTTAAACAAGTATTCACTCAATGATATTTAAAATATTAAAGTAAGGTTGATCATAGAAACTCCTTCCAAATAAAACAAGAAATAGAAGAACTAGGTCCCTTCCCACCTTCCCATTGACTCCTGGTAAATATAGTTTCAACTGTTCAAACCCATTTCATTTATAGAATTCAACTGGATCAAGCTGCCTCCCATTCACTGTCTTGAAATACACAGAAGTTACGACAGGAAAACAGGACATTTAACCCAACCAGTTCATGTTAGTACATACCATGCAAGTGAGCAAATAGTTCTATTCATTTTTATGTACTGTTCCTACAGCTCATGTGAAATACCCTATTCACCAAACCATTTCCCATTCATCTCTACTGCACAGAACTCCAATGTGCCTTTCTCTTTACTCCCAATAGGTCAAAGGCTAATTGGTGAGAGGACATTTAGTATACTGTGTGCACTGCTGGGCACAATACCTTAAAAATGACAGCAATGGAGAGAGACTAGCTGAGGGTGAACTGCTTTTAACTGGAGAAAGGAGCAAGAGGGGAATATGGTCCAGGTCTTTCAAACAGGGAGGAGCACAGATAATGTAAACATAAGCAGGCTGCGAGCATAACACTGGAGGGCATAGATTAAAGCGAAGGTAACTCAGGCTAAGTTAGAATGGTATTGTCCTTCACATATTAATCATAATCACACTCCCCTACATATATATCTAAGTCCTCTACGTGATTTACCATTTGTCTGGTACATTGCGATCCACAGATTCAATCATGCTGGGTGCTTTTTCTGCTGCATACCTCCACGGCTGCAGATAGCTGAGCCACGTTTCCAAAACCTGCAGTAAAATAAAACTATTAACAAGGGGATGCAAGCAGATTAAAAACTGAACTTCATGCCCAAGTGACCACTGTTGAGTAAAAACACTTGGCAGCATGATTATAAATTTTGTCCTTTCAATTGGATTGTGTCTGAAGATTCAAGTTGTACAGCAGATTGATCAGAATGATACCATGGCAACACAGTGATGTACTGGTGTCATGCAGATCTCACCTGCCAAGAGTGAGGCACATTAATTTTGTCATATGAAACTGATTTTAAACTGTTGCTGGAGTGAAGAAATGACTTGTTTGAAGATCACCAGACACTTGGCTGGAAGGACATTTGCATTTTAAGAGACGCTGCTTGTGGAGACAAAGGGCTATTCCCTAATCCAAATGGATTTTGATCACCAGACATTGAAGGTGTAAAGAAGTGCACTCCAGGCCCTGCTAAGATGATACAATCCACAGGGCTAGGACTGGCTAAACCAGCTGGTCACATGACTAACTGGCTGGTCCTGGTTTTTTGAACTAGCCACAGGACAGTTTGAATTCAGCAGGCAGTGTGCAACTGAAGCTGCAACAAGGAAGCCTCTCTCTCTCACTCGCTTTCTCCCAAGCCATTGGACCCACGGAAGACACATAAATCTCGAGAGAAAAGACTCCTACATCAGAACAAGCTGAAGCGTGAAATGGGCCCGAATGAATTGCAAGACTTACCGGCAACCAAAGACTTCACCTTGAACTGAAAGGACTGTAACTACCAGATACTGCTTCAAACTTTTCCCCTTTATTCCTTCTACTTTTTATGTCTCTATCTGCGTGTGTGTTTATTGCGTATGCATGCTAGCGTGGTTGTATATTCATAATCGTTAACCAGATTAGAGTTTAAGATTAATAAACTCCTATCTATCTTGTCTAAATCTAAGGAAACCGGTTTGATTTCTTTGCCTTGCAATTGGAGCAGTGAACAAGGATTCACTGAAGGGAAGCTAAAAACACTTTTAAAATTAAACCGTTATGGTTAAACAAGGTAAAGGCTGACAGAGAACCCCTAGATCCCTCTCACCTCGTAACGACTGGTGGTGGCAGTGGGATCAGCTGGAGGTGGTGAATTAACAGCATGACACAAGTAAGAAGGGATGAGCACTTTACCTGACAGTACATTGCTAACTGTACATTATATGCACCCAGGGATAACACTGTGGTTGTTACAAAGTAACAATTCACAAGTGTTTTCATGGTGTTCTAAAACATCTAAATCTCAAGACAGTAGGGTAGATCTTGACTTTGCACAAAACATGTGACAGCAAGCTGACTTCAACAGACATAAAAATTAGGAGATGTAAAGCAGACAGCCAGCTCAGAAGCATTCATTTTACACTATTGCACAATATCAAGATCGATCCCACTTTCTTCACAACAGGGAATGTTCGCAATGGTCCTGCACACCGGCCACTCTGTCCTCCCAGCTGATACCCAATAGGTACCATTTAGGAGCGCTGACTGCAGACTACAATATAGCCAAATGCTTGGCACGTCATCTACCTGGTTAGTTGGAAGAACCTCCCCAGCGATGATTCTGAAACGCGGGACGGGGGTGGGAAGAAACAGTCTGCACCACAAAATACAAGTGATGCGGCAAGAGGAGGAGAATCTCGTTTGACCACTCAGGCCTCCAATCATCAGCTGGGCCTGGGCCTGGGCCTGATCTGGCATAGTCACTGTTATTCCATGTAACAGCTCAACAGTATTCAACTTCACCAGAGAAGTGTTAATCAGAATATTACTCTATGCTCAGTTACTCTCCTCGTGTTACAGACCCTTCCTTGGCTCAGTGGGCCAATGGACAGGCAGCTCACTCCCAGCCCTCAGCCAAAGCTGCCGTGCAAGCAGCCACACGGTGCTGTACTGGAAGACTGGCTACATGGTCTGCCATCTACCACACCGACAGCATAGCCAAGACAAAGACTACGGGAAACTATGAAGACTATGAATTTAAGTCGCCCTGCCTTGTAAGGAAACGTACAGTTGAGTTTTAGTACTTGCAACAACTTGCATTTACACAGTGCCTAGGAAAAACAGAGCTTCACAAAGGGGCAACTGGATAATAAAAGGACATGGAGCCAAATGAGTAATATTGGGAGTTGAATTTAAAAAGGTGAAGATGCAGAGAATATCAGTTCATGGAGCTTAAGCAGCTGAAGGCATGGCTACCAACGGTGGTGAGGAGAGTGGGAGGCAGAGGAGAGGGGGAACAAGAGACCAGAGGAATGAAGCATTTACAGGAAGTTGTAAGGCTGCAGGAAACTTCAGAGATCAGAAGGGATTTAAAGATGAGGATGCAAATTTTAAATTTGACCTCGGTTAAACATACTGTAAAATTCAGTCAATCTCCTGTCTTCCATTCATTTCAGTAAATGTCTGTAAATGCCAACCAGTATGAAATTCACTTTCCAGCATCAGAACATGGCAACGGTAGAACTTTGGAAAACATGCTGCTATTAAATCTGGTGCCAGTGACTGTGCTTTTAGAAGGAGCACAACATAGTTTCTTTGTATAAATTCTGATCTATTAGGTACATAATAAAACAAGTAGTCCTAGGTTGTAACATACAGCTCTAAAGGAGGCATCAAGGGGCCAGTGACTGAAGCACTGCTGCAGGAACACATAGAGCTTTTGCTGAAAGAAGCACGAAATCACAGCCCTGAAAGAAAATCAGAGAACAAATTACTTACAGTTTCACAGTAACAGGCATCAGCATGAAATAGAGAAAGGTGATAACTCAGAATCTCTACAGCATCACCTGATGTACTGCAACCTGTAATGCTGCAATGTAACCTTCTCCAACCCTGAGGGTTAAACACGCTATCCACAACATCACATTGCACCCAAGCAAGAAAACATCTCCTCTACTAAATTTATTATGATTACTGATAAAAACTATATTCAAACGATGGTAAAAAAAATCTTGTTTCGATAACGAACACACACACGGACTGCAGAGGTTCAAGTAACGGCAATAAGCATTAGCCTTGCCAAAGACACCCACATCCAGAGAGTGAATAAAAACCATCAAAAGCCAAGCACGGGAAAGCCATTCACTGGATGAATCTCATCCCTTCAATAAACCCATCTCTCCCGCTAATAATCTAACTTGCCTATCAAAGCCCCTCCCTCCAGTATCACGATTCTCTCATAGAAGCCCATCCTTGCTCTCACATCAAAAAAGCTCATTTTTAGCACTCATGATGTTTTTCTCTCAATTACCTGGCCTGGCAGATTGCTCTAAATGTTTCGGACTCTTTGGGAAGTCACTCTTCTGAATGGGAGTTTAAAATTTAATTTTCATTGATTTAAATTTAGATACTCTGGTTCGACATTCCTGATCAATTTCAAGGAATATTCTGGATTTACTGTTCTGTCTTATTTACCATCTTATAATCCTCAAATGAAATCTCTCTTCTCGTGACCATTGAGCTTCCCCAGTTTTTCCACATAGCGCATCTCCTTTGCGCTTGGATCCATCTTATTGCTCTCCTCCGGCTCTGTCTGATGTTTAACGAATGTTTTTAGTGAACATTCTTCTCCATGTGTTGCCTCACCATGTGCCCCAGCATTAACTGCCGATTGCCTTGTGGATATCATCCAGCAGCTTTTCAATTACTTCTCCACACTGAAAGAAGCAATGTCACTATTTTCCCGTTCTAACCTGTTCATCTTGTACATGAGATGGGCAAGTATTTGTTGTTGCTCAAAAACTGGTATATACACCATCTGAGGATTTTTTTCTGCAAAATGTTGGTATTAAGGCAGCAAACCACACTCCACGTGGTAAGTGTAGGAACTGACAGCACATGTTACAGAATGACACTTGCACATCACTTGCTCCAATTATAACCTCATTACAGCTCCTCTTTGCTCCCTGGCTGCTCTGACCTTTCCTCAATACCCTCCTCCTCTAATGTCTTGCTTCAACATTCTGACTCTTGTTCCTCTCCTCACTATAATCCAGTTATGTTCCCTCTCTCAGTATAATTTTCCTAACCTGTTTAACATACTCCTCCAGCTGATCACTATTCTGTCAGCTGATTCACAGTAGGGTGATATTAGAGGTGCTACAAGCTGCCACAGTGTCCTAGGAGGTGAAGGAAGACAGAAGATCCGATAATGACTGCTAATCAGTGGCCCTCACAGAAAGAGAGCATGTACTGATGTCAGCTGATGCCTCCTGTGGTTGAACAGCCCATGAAAACATACCCAAGGGTGCAGTCAGCACTTTTGGGAAGGAGGACTGGCAGGAATTGGACTAGGAGTTGGTAACCAGTTGAGCTGAGGATGAATCACTCTCCCAACAGCTTCTCGGACTGTTGGGACAGGGTACCTGCAGTGTCATTATTGCAATGTTGGCACTCAGGGAAGAATGACAGATTAGACATACATGGTATCACACTGCCAGATCCCTTAATGCAGCCATAGTAAAACCTTGGACATTGAAAACAACAGGGTGAAGGTGCACGTGTATTATCAAGTACAAAATATTCTGTCCAGTGCGTGGCATTTATACAGGACATTTGAAAGCACTTTACAAGGTAGAAAAATGTGATTGGCAAGGTCCCACAAACAGCGTGAGATAAATGACCAGGTAATGGGTTTGTGGTTATATCTGGTGAGGTAGGAATGTTGGTCCACAAACATGAGGAGAACTCCCCGCTTTTCAAACAATGTCAGAGGATCTTATGTTCACCTGATTTTGGCCTTTGTTTAATGTCGGCCAAAAGAAGTGCAGTGCTGAGCGAGTGCTGCATTGTAAGATCTCAGCTCAGATCATCTGAAGTTATGGAGTCAGGCTTGATTTGGAAATGAGTGCTACCATCCAAGTCAAGGAATGCTACATGTGTCACTTGGGTGCCGAGATCCACAACTGAAATGGGAGAATGCAGAGATAGGAGCTGGGGAACTCAACTTTGGGGGGAGATGCAAAGTAAAATAGTAAACATTATAAAAAGCAAGACTCCAGGGATGGTGGGGTGGAGGGAGCCAGGGGACTGAATGTAACCTATCAAATCCAGTGCAAGGGAAGTAAGCCCCAAACTGAGTAGCCATTGGCACCAAGTTGAAAATCTCACTCCGCAGGAGCGTAAAGGGAAATTTACAATATTTAACCTCTATTGTACCTGACTCAAGTATTACGAAGCAACTTGGGATGGTTTAACATTAAAAATGCAATATCAATACAAGTTTTGTTGTTTGATGAAACAGTTTAAAGAGAGTTGTACTCTGTATCCAATCTATGCTGTACCTGATCTTGAGTACTTAATGGGACAGTATAGAGGGAATTTTACTGGTACTGCCTTGGCAGCATTTGATATGTAGAGGGACTGGTGTTGGCACTGGCTGCCCGAAATAAGAGGTGCTTAGAAACACAGAACAAAGGAACAGGAGGAGGCCATTTAGCCTCTCGAGCCTGTTCCACCATTCAATGAGATCATGGCTGATCTGCAACCTAATTCCGTATACCCACCTTTGCCCCATATCCCTTCATACCTTTGGTTAACAAAAATCTATCAATCTCAGTTTTAAATTCAACAATTGATCCAGTTATCAACATTCATTTGCAGAAGAGAGTTCCAAACTTCTACCACCCTTTTTTGTGTAGAAAAGTTTCCTAATTTTACTCCTGAAAGGTCTGGCTCCAATTTTCTAGACTATGCCCAGTTCTAGACTCACCAACCAGTGAAAATAGTTTCTCTCCATCAACCCTATCTGTTCCCTTTAATATTTTGAAAGCTTCAATCAAATTGCCCCTTAAACTTCCAAATTCCAGGGAATACAATCTTAGTTTGTGTAATCTTGCCTTATAATTTAACCTTGGAGTCCAGGTATCAATCTGGTAAATCTATGCTGCACTGCCTCCAACACCAATATATCCTTCCTAAGGTGTGGTACCCAGAGCTGCTCACAATACTCCAGGTATGGTTTAACTGAAGCATGACTTCTAGCCCTTGTATTCTCCTCCTCTAGATACAAAGGTCAGCATACCATTAGCCTTTTTGATTATTTTCTGTACCAGTTCATGGCATTTTAATGATCTGTGTACCTGGACCCCAAAGTCCATTTGGACTCTCCATTGTTCATAGCTTTTCATTATTTAGAAAGTACCCTGTTCTACCCTTTTTAGGTTCAAAGTGATGACCTTATGTTTTCCTACATTGAAATTCATTTGCCACAGTTTTGCCCATTCACTTAATCTGTCAACAGAAAATGCTGTAAATACTCAGGTCAGGCAGCATCTGTGGAGAGAAAAAACAGAGTTCTAATGAGAGGTCAGAGCTGAAATGTTAACTCTGTTTTTCTTTCCACAGATGCAGCCTGACCTGCTGAGTATTTCAAGCATGTTCTGTTTTTGTTTGATTTCCAGCATCCACAGTAGCTTGCTTTCGTACTTAATCTATCAATATCCCTTTGTAATTTTATGCTTCCATCTACACTGCTTACAATGCCACCAATTTTTGTGTCACTGCTAAACCTGAATGTGTGACTTTCTCTCCCAACATTTAAGTCTTTAATGAATACAGTGAATAGTTGAGGCCCTAACACGGATGCTTGTCACATTCTGCCAATTGAGAGTACCTGCTCATTATTCCTACTCTCCACTGAAACCATTCACCTTAACGAACACGGAGTTCACAAAAATAAAAGGCTAACCTCTTGAATTCCTCCAGTGGACTCCCAGTGTGAGAATGAGTTGAAGGCGAGGGTAAGGATTGCTCCTGTTTTATGCTATTGGAGAAACAGTGGAGGTGCTTGACCAGCAGCCTCACCATTAGCACATGCTCCTCTGTTGGAGAGAAGGGTTCCTATCAAATACAGAACAGCAAATGTCAGAAAATGCAAAGAGCATGCAGAAACCCAATTTAATGCTAAAGCAGTCACTCTATGTAGGGACACATGGACTCACATCTACTGTGCACAATGGCAATGGCAAAGTTAACAGAATTAAACTAAAATGCACCAATAGCCTAATTAATTTAGTCCCCTCCTTAGACCACTCCACAAGAATCTTTCCAGTACTACTGACTTTCCTTTCTCCTCATTTCTTCTCAATAACCGGAGAACTTGCTGAATGGGAAATGGACTAAAACCTGGGTCCGACCAGTCTGCAGTATGGCCTGTTCAAGCACCACCCTATCCTGATTCCATGGATCTCATTTAAAATAATATGCCACTTGTGTGCAACTCGGCCATATAGCTCAGAAGGTTCCAGATTCCCTTTCTGGCTTCTGCGAAGTTCATGGGGTTTGGCCAAGGTGACAGTCAGGGCACTCGGAATGCAGGGCAAAAAAAATGCAGATTAGCTCAGGTTCCTGCTCCTGTGACTCCCGTTTGGATAGTGTGCACATGTGAAATTCAAGTGAGAACAGGACTGGACTGTGGTTTACTCCCGCAATTGAATGGCCAACACTCACTGTGTAGACTTGCATATGAAGAGTGACCAATTGGGTAAGGTACTAGAGGACGTCCATGGAACCCCACCTTCAAGAGTCAGTGCTCTCAGGGAAGCAGAGGACTAAAAGGGGAAGGAAATCCAATTAAAATCAAAATGCCAAAATAAATAAGTAAATTGGTCTGAGCCCAAGTGAGTCACAATCAGAGATGTGGGTGGGGAAGGTCAGTGCAATTCTTAACTGCAAAAATATTCAGTGGCAGAGTGAGTCACATTGTTAACTAGAAAATCCATCTGGGAAGCCATGGGTGGCACTGGTTGAGTATTGATAATGGGCAGCCTATACCATCAGCTAGGGGAGGGTTAAGAGGGGAAGCAGTAATAATGGTACTGGAGATAACACTGAATAGAATGATACAGAATTAGTCACATTCTTAAAAGGTCAAAAGAGAATACCAAGTGAATTGGGATCACACCATGAAAAATGTCATGCTGTCACTTGACCAAGACACTCACTTTGGACTCCAGTTATTTCAGGCTGAGTTGTCTTGCCTCCCCTCCCCGATCTGCCAGGCTGCATGCTGTTTGCAGTTAACCTGTTAACAGCTTTGTCCAGCCAACCACTAAGAGATGAGGCCAGAACTCTCTCTGCTCTATGTGGCTCTGCTCAGTGAATACTTTCAGGAGCAGCATGGATGGGAGTTCAGCCTCCTTCACACCACTCAGATCCAGCATTCTGAAGAGGTTTCTCCATTACCATCCCCACTTCAGCATCCAAGACTTAAAGTTCAAGTCTCAGATTATGGCTTAGAACAAAAAATACTATTGTTACATACCAAGTTGTGTGTGGGAGAAAGCGGACTACATCCAGGCCATCTGCTAAGCCCCAAATAGGACCATCTTCAGTGCCTACTACTGCGCTAAGTGGTACTTGGGACAGGGACGGGCCCTTTTTTGTAGGCCATCATTTCAATCTTATCCACAAGCAAGTCTTGTGTGAAATCACAATAAATATTCCCATGCAATAACAAGTCACCCACCCCAAAATAAAAACCACAAGAGACATTGATGTGAAAACATGTAGAGCCCAGGATTTGTCTTGGATGGACGAGGGAAAAGGTCGCATCTGCACAGCGTTCCAATAGAATGATAGAATTCACTAAATACTGTTCCAGTTGAACCGAATTCATGGTCTTCAATGTATAAAGGCAGATTTAGACCTTCCTTGCTATTACTTCTGGCACGAACAACTCTCTGCCTACAAAAGGCAGCCTTTGGCAGTCTTCCCATTTCAATCTCCACGACATGCTTCGTGCAGGTGTGTCTGATGCAGAGTGAACACTGTCATTTCCCAACAGTAGCAGGACCAGCAGCAGCAAAATTAAAAACGCAGGATTTCCCCATATAAATTTTCAAGATATCCTTCTCATATAAACTGCTCGTGACCAAGCCATCCAAGAAGAATGCTGGGTTGAAACATTTATAACAGCAGAGTGCCAACACACCACAAAGAAAGCCACATGGTAAATGGAAAATTAACCCAAGGCAGTGTGCAAATAAAATAAAATTACATAAATGGTGAAATAGAATTCTGGTTTAAAGAAGTCATTAATCCTCCAAATCTTAGTGCCAAATGTTGTTTGCGAATAGATAGAAACAAAATCTCAAGACTGAATGAGACCTGCCTGTGTTGCTAGTTGCATCTGATGGGGTTTCTGTTCCAGGTATTTGTCCAAGTTTGTGTTGCAGAAACCCAAGCTACAATCCCATAATAGCTCATTTTTGAAGGTGACAGTACATACTGAGAATAGTGAGTAAAGCATATGGGATCTTGGGCTTCATAAATAGAGGCATTGAGTACAAAAGCAGGGAGGTTGTGCTGAACCTTTATAAAGCTCTGGTTAGGCCACAACTAAGGTATTGCGTCCCGCTCTGGTCACCACACTTTAGGAAGGATGTGAAGATCCTCGAGAGGGTGCAGAGGAGATTTACCAGAATGATTCCAGGAATGAGGGATTTAGCTACAAGCTGGGGTTCTTCTCCTTGGAGCAGAGGAGTTGAGGGGAGGTGTGACAGAGGTGTACAAGATTATGACAAATTTAGATAAGGTAGACATGAAAAGCTGTTCCCATTAGCTCATGGTACAAAGACCAGGAGACACAGACTTAACATTCTGGGCAAGAGATGCAGGGGGGGGATGCAAGCAAGAACGTTTTTTTAATGCATTGAGTGGTAATGACCTGGAACTCACTGCCTATGAGGGTGGTGGAAGCAGGGACGATGAATGATTTCAAAAGGAAATTGGATGGGCACTTGAGGGAAATAAAACTTGCAGGGCTATGGAGATGGAGTTGGGTAATGGGACAGACTGGATTGTTCTACAGCCAGCCAGCACGGACTTGATGGGTCAAAAGGCTTCTTTCTGTGCCGTAATGGTTATGACACTCTCTGTCAACTATTCCAAACCAACCATCCATTCTGCAATGTTTCTCGATTGTAGCCTGAATTTATTCATCCATGGGATGTGGGCATTGCTGACAATTGCCCTCAAGTGTCCTTGAGAGGTGGTGGTGAGCCGCTTTCTTGAAATGTTGCAGACCATCTGGTGAAGGTATACTCAGTGCCGTTAGGGAAGGGAGTTCCAGGATTTTGATCCACGACAGTGAAGGCATTGTGATATCATTCCAATTCAGGATGGTGAGACTTGGAGGGGAACTTGTAGGTGCTGGTGTTCCTGTTAGTCTGCTGCCCTTGTTCTCCCAGGTGATAGAGCTCGCAGGTTTAGAATTGCTGTTGAAGTAGTCTTGGCAGTTGCTGCAGTGCATCTTGTATATGGTACACATTGCTGCCACTGTGCGCCGGTGGTGGAGGGAGTGAATGTTTAAGGTGGTGAATGAGAAAGATCTTAGAGATCAGAGGAGACACCCAGGCCAAGAAATAGGACTAATTATTAAAAAGAGTGATATTGGCAGATGCTTTTCCAACAGTTTTTTCTTGCAATAGTCTTCAGTCTCCAGATCTGCAGTGCGACCTAACACTGGGTAAATGGTGGCACAAATTGAGCCAAGGCAACAGCCTGGTTAACAGTTCTCGTTTTCCAGCTATACCAGGCCCAGTCAATCCTCTGGCTTGTACACACTGTATCTCTTCACTAGTGCGCACATACCTTCAGTTCAGCGTCCCATCACAGGACACCTAGTTTCCCTAAACCAAGCAGAAAATTTAAATCACTGGTCCCAGAACAGTCACTGATTGACACTATCCAGATACCACATATTCTGAGTTTTACCATGTGGCTAACAAGATTAAACTGACACACCAAAAATGAAAATAAAAAGGTACTTGGTAGGTTTGGAAGGTGCCGTGGCCGGGCAGTGGTGATGCAGTGCTGTACTGAGTACTGCAGATACCGAGGCGGTACTGTAGCACCTCCAACTGAGGGTTAGCATCCGAGAACAAGACAACACACAGAGGGAAAGCATTAATCCAGAGAGAGAGAGAGAGAAAAAGAGAAGAAATATTATAAACACAGCAAATCCAATTTTAAACAAATCAGTAGCCGCATTCAATATACACAGAAATGTAATTATTTAACCCCTTCAATGCCAAACTCCAGCTTCTAAATGGAGGTTTAGTGAAGTTGTGTCACAAAAGCACTATTAAAAAGAGACCTCACCAGATTAAAAATAATGTATAAATTATACATCTTTACAGCCACGGAATCACACAGTGAAATAGTTTGGAGAAATCGATCATGGTATCAGAAGCCAGCTGATCGAACGCCACTAGTAGCAGATGAGGATGATGTTGTGTTTGGTAACCAGACACTAGTGCAAATCATTGTATTGGCATGGGCTTAAAAGTGAAAATCATCTTCATTTTGACTCAAAAATGGATGTTTAGTAAAACTAATGAGTGCTCGAAGGTCGATTACTTCTTCATGAATTGGAATCAGTGCTAGGGAAAACACCAGTAGTTCAGGCTCTAAATGAGAGCATCAAGCACTCCCAACTCTACATATTAAACACTCCCAGGGCAGGTGCAGCACAGGTTAGAAACAGAGTAAAGCTCCCCCTACCCTGCTCAGCAAGTGATTAGATTCAAACACAAACTTACTTTGACTGCAGGCAGCAGTTTCAATTTGATCTGAGGTTTGTCAGGGAGGTCTGTGGGATGCCCACTAACCAGAACCAGGACCTCAATACACTGCAAGACACTGCTATTTGTAAATGGAGCATGATGCTCAGGCATGGCTATGGAACTATTTATTAAACACTCTGAACAAAGTAGGGAACATCTCTCAGTGATAAATTTGATTAAAGAAGTACAGTCCTGTAACAGTCCAGGATAGTTTTGTTTGAAATTAAAATTGCATTCTGGGACTGGGTGCTGCAGTGGGCTTAACGTTGACTTGTCACCTCTGACCTGGATTAAAAACTAGTCCAGACAGATGGGATAAAATTCTCCCTCATCTGCCTGCTGTAAGAGTTCCTATGTGAAATGAGTTTGTCAGTCTCAATCTACTTCCTTAATGGCCCACAGACCAAAACTGTTCCTAATTTGGCAATTTCACTCAAAGGCTACAGGATCGCTACTGAGAGAAATGGAAACATTGACACCCTTGACATGGGACAATGTAGAGAGCATTTTACTCTACATTAAACCCATGCAATACCTGCCCCGGCAGTATTTGATGGGGCAGTGTGTAGTGGGAATTTTACTCTGTATTTAACGCAAGCTGCAACTGCTCTGGGAAAGGATGCTTTACAATGGAAAGTGTTTCATGCCCTAGCACAAACATTCATTACCAAAGAGAAGCATTTTAAAAAGTTATTCTGTATAGTGTCTAGCTTTCACTTCCAGAAGCTGGAACAAATACTTTTGGGAATTGTTGTTCGGCAGAGTATTTGATGGCAGTTAAGGGGATAAACCATTTCTAACTACAAACATGAAACACAATGAGACAGTACACAAGAACATGATCAACACCATCAATTCTTAAATATACATGTTTAGTCACTGTACCATTACTAAAATCACAGAGGCTGCCCAGGAGTAATCAGAAGAGCAAGCAGTAGTGCTGTCACTGGGTTTTCAGTGCAGTATAGCAGCGGGTATGTGAAATTTTCGTCTCTAGTTGAACTGAAAACATATACGCGTCTTTAACTATGTTAAATAAACCTAGTCACAACACTGCAGGAGATTATAATACGGTAACCCTTTTGAGTTCAGAAGGATGCTCAGCTTTCGAAATGCAGACCTCATTTTGGCTCCCCATGTGAAAAACTAAACATTTGAACATTTTAGTGCCCAATAACTAGTGCATTGATGTGTTCTGTAGCAGACCAGCTGAATACTGCTTAACGCAGAACCACCAAGTTGCATCTCAACCCATTGGTCAGCAAAGGTTGTTGAGAGTTTGAAATAACGTACTATTTGGAAGAGAGGCAGAAAACAATCTTCACCACCTTCACAAAACAGCAGTAACAATAAAATTAAAAAATAAGCTTCTGTTCGACACCGAGGGGGAACCGTCATCCTCAAAAGGGTTAACCCTGGTTAGTTGGTCTGTAAGTGAATACCTGCGGCCCTGGCTTGCAATGCCACGAATGCAAAGACAGTCAGAATCAGAGCGAAGACGATGAAGGTGACGAGGCGGGAAAAAAATAAATAAAATAATGTAGAGGCTTAACACACATGCACCCAAAGCATCAACATGTCATGCAAAGCTGAAGCAGAGCTCTAAAGTGTGGCCGAACTACCCGCTCACCACAGATCCAAAAACTCGACCCAATTCAAAGGCTACGCTGGGATTCACAGGAAAGGATATGAATGGTATTGGGAGCTCAGGTCCACAAACTGAAGCCCCAGAGTTTTAAAATCGAATCAATCCAGCCCAGTGTTTTGTCCAGGGGCATAAACCCAACTAATATCTCTGCATAAGGGCAGCTATGAGGATGGAGCACAGGTTGCACCAAGGAGAAAAGGAATGCAAGAATCATTCTGCAATTCTCACAGCGAGCTCCTGATTTCAAGTCGTAACACCATAAGCAGTCACCAAGTGGAAGCCAGGTGCAATACAGGGATGATAGTTTCACTTTAAGGGGGCTCTTTCAAGCACTGTATGGAAGCTGCAATAACTGATAAGAGTCCAGAAAATGAAGGAAACCAGCACCAAATCCCAGATCAGCCACCAAGTCACAACATGACTGGCCAACAATGGCTCCCAATGACGCACAAAGCAGGACAGCTGCCAAGGTGCAAGGGAATGAGGCCACAAACAGGCACAGGTTGTATTAAGAGCAACACTGATTCATGTCATCAGTACAGGGGACCAGTGGCCTGGTACAGTTACTGAAACCCAATATAGGAAGCTGTGTTAATAATTGCCAAAAATGCTTCATCAGGTTGCATGAGTAGATTTCAAAGTGAGCCCTTGAGACTACTGCTCATGAAATGGCAACTTTAGAAGCACATCACGATTTCCAAGATGCACAACTCACTTCCCACACTGTATCTGCCCCACACGCAGCACTGCCCCATTTCTACATTGTATAAATGAATTTCATATTAATATGCTTTTACAGGAATCAACCACTTTTTCCACTCGGGAGTCACTTGTTGCCATTATGAAACACGTCCACATTAGGTACAACAGGAATTAGATGCTGGGCAAGGCTCCCTCTAGACTGTTCCTTTACCCGAACTTCAGGAGAGGGAGCCCTAAACCACCAAGGTGACATTTTCCCCATCCTTCTAGCCTATGAGATTGGCAAATTGTAGGCAGTTTTGTGCCGAGAAACCATGTGTTCTAATATCTGAACTGAGACAAGTACCCTGAGCCAATCTGCACTGGATACAAATCCAAGGCCTGAGGTGAAAGGACATGGGCAAACTTGTATCACCCTTCCCTGTTTTTCCCAGAAAGATGTTTGATATAGAGATCGGTACAAGGCCCTACCATCATAATGCACTTTAGCAAACCAAAAAATGTAGCTCCTGCTCACTTCAGTCAAGTAGATTATTTTGAACAGCTGTCTGCTTTCTGGCATTTATTCTCCTGAAATGGGTTCTGAAAGGAACACTAACTCTATTCTAAAGAAGTTGATGCTCATGATGGAAGGTGTCATCAACAGTGCGAACGTGCAGCACTTGCTTAGCAATAACCTGCTCAGTGGCGCTCAGTTTGGGTTCTGCCAGGGCCACTCAGCTCCTGACCTCATTACAGCCTTGGTTCAAACATGGACAAAAGAGCTGAACTCTGGAGGTGAGGTGAGAGTGACTGCCTTTGACATCAAAGCAGCATTTGACAGAGTATGGCATCAAGGAGCCCTAGCAAAACTGAAGTCATTGGGAAGCAGGGGGAAAACTCTCAGCTGGTTGGAGTCATACCTAGTACAAAGGAAGATGGTTGTGGTTGTTGGAGGTCAATCATCTCAGCTCTAGGACATAACTGCAGGAGTTCCTCAGGGTAGTACCCTAAGCCCGACGATCTTCAGCTGCACAATGTTCAGCACCTTTCACGACTCCTCAGATACTGAAGCAGCTTGTGCCCATATGCAGCAAGACCTGGACAATATCCAGGATTGAGCTGATAAGTGGAAAGTAACATCTGTGCCACACAAGTGCCAGACAATGACCATCTCCAACAAGAGACATTCAATGGCATTAAGATAGCTGAATCCCCCACTATCAACATCCTAGGGGTTACCATTGACCAGAAACTGAACTGGAGTAGCCATATAAATACTGTGGCTACAAAAGCAGGTCAGAGGCTAGGAATCCTGCGGCGAATAAGTCACCTCCTCACTCCCCAAAGCCCGTCCACCATCTACAAGGCACAAGTCAGGAGTGTGATGGAATATTCTCCACTTGCCTGGATGGGTGTAGCTCCAACAACACTCAAGAAGCTCAACACCAACCAGGACAAAGCAGCCCACTTGACTGGCACCCCGTCCACAAACAATGACTCCCTCCACAACTGACGCACAGTGACAGCAATATGTACCATCTACAAGATGCACTGCAGCAATGCAACAAAGGTCCTTAGACAGCACCTTCCAATCCCGCAACCTCTACCAACTAGAAGGACAAGGGCAGCAAATGCATGGGAACACCACCACCTGCAAGCTCCCCTCCAAGTCACACGCCATCCTGATTTGGAACGACATCGCCGTTCCTTCAATGTTGCTGGGATAAAAATCCTGGACTCCCTTCCTAAAAGAACTGTGGGTCTACCTACCCCACATGGACTGCAGTGGTTCAAGAAGGCAGCTCACCACCACCTTCGCAAGGGCAATTAGGGATGGGCAATAAATGCTGGCCTAGCCAGCGATGCCCACGTCGCATGAATGAATAAATAGAATCCAGATTGGGTCTGAACTGGTTCAATATTTGAGGATGAACACAGATCCTCAGATGAAAAGTTTCCTGCAGCTGAATTGAGACAAACTTTTTTTTTAAAAAAGAGAACACCACAGGTAAGCCACATCTTGGGCCAGGATACTGTTAATGCAGCTCTGCTGTCAGCTAGTAGTTGTGCGAGTGCTGACCAGGGAAATTCAGCTGTTTCTCTCCTCAACCTCAGTAGAAGCCACTCAAAAATGTGATCTAGATTAAAGATACAGCCTACATCAGTACATAGTAATGTCACTAGGCCACCAATTAATCTATTCCAGTTCTGACTGAACCTGTTTAGTACGAGGCCTTCCTGCACACTGCTTCATGTCGCGACAAGCAGAGAGCTAGCTAGAAATCAAGTGCGCAAAATGATACAAAAGCCTTCCCTTTATGGCGACTGGGCCATTTCATCAGCTTCTTCCAATTTTAACTTCAACTCTTGATGTTAGATCTGCAACACTACTCATTTCTTTCAGTGGGATGGGGGAGGGAGGTGTGGAAAACCATTTAGATACCCCATTCATTGGGAGCAGTGCAGTATTTCCCATTTTGAATATCAGCGTCAGCATTAAACTCTTTCAGGTCAGCTACATCCAGGCTAGATGTTAAGCAAAGTACCTATAATATTGTCGCAACTTCAGAAGAACATTCCATTCGGCTCTGAGTGACCTTTCCTCCTTCAGCCATGCCGTGGTCGCCATGACGCTGCCAATGTTATTCCTAGTACGGGACATGTTTGTCCAAGTATATGTAGCCACACCTCTGTCAATGCGATACTATGGGACCATACTAAATGACAATGGTCAGGGTGACAGCAAGAAGTCCTTGTTTGTTGTTCAGCAGCTTCCCACTCATAGCACAGATTGGAGGAAACCACAGCCAGGACTTCAACATTGACTCTCCAATATTCTACCCTGGAGCCCAAAACTTGAAGAGACATCGTACCATCTCTTAGGTGCAAACCAGCTCTTTGGATTAGGTGAGATTACCATCAGGGTTTGCTCTGCACTTATGGGTGTACTTGACATTTAGTGGTACAAAATGGTGTAGCAGTTGTTTGGCAGTTGAATCCACGTGTAGCAGTGGGCCTCCTACTGGTAAAATGGGCAACATGGGCAAGGAAATCTTAAGCTGATTACCACACTCCCTCAACTGATGAATCAGTGCTCCATGTTGAATACCACTTGGAAGAAGCTCTGAGGCTAGCAAGGGCACAGAAAGTTCTCTGGGTGGGGGACTTCAATGCCCAGCAAAGTGGCTCAGCAGCGCCACTATTGATTGAGCTGGCCGAGTCCTGAAGGACATATCTGCCAGACTGGGCCTGCAGCAGGTGGTGAGGGAACGAACAAGAGGGAGAAACCTACAGTATCAGGAGGAGTGACCACTGCACAGTACTTGCGGAGATGAAGTCTTGTCTCCACGCTCAGGATACCCTCAATGTTGCGTGGCATGACCAATGTGCCAAATGGGACAGAACAGAGCTAGCAGCTCAAAACTGGGCATCCATGAGGTTCTGTGGACCATCATCAGCAGAATTGTATTCAACCACAATCTGTAACCTCATGGCCTGGCATATCCCCCACTCTACCGTTACCATAAAGCCAGGAGACCAACCCTGGTTCACTGAAGAGTGCACCAATGATTAGCACCAGGCATACCTCAAAATGAGGTGCCAATCTGGTGAAGATATATACATGCATGCTAAACAGCTGAAGCAGCATGTTATAGATACAGCTAAGTGATCCCATGATCAGTGGATCAGATCAAAACTTTGCAATCCTGTCACATCCAGTCGGGAATGTGGTGGACAATTAAACAACTAACAGAAGCAGGAGGCTCCAAAAACATCCCCATCCTCAATGATGGGGAGAAGCCCAGCACATCAGTGCAAAAGACAAAGCTGAAGCATTCGCAATGATCTTCAGAAGTGCCGAGTTGATGATCCATCTTGGCCGCCTCCTGAAATCTCCAGCATCACAGATGCCAGTCTTCAGCCAATTCGTTTCACTCATCAACATCGCTAATCAAGAAACTGCTGAAGGCACTGGATATTGCAAAGGCTATGGGCCCTGACAAGATCCCAGCTGTAGTAAAGACTTGTGGTCCAGAATTAGCCATGCCCCTAGCCAAGCTGTTCCAGTACAGCTACGACACTGGCATCTACCCAACAATGCGAGAAATAGGTCCAGGTATGTCCAGCCCACAAAAAACAGGACAAATCCAACCTGGCCAATTACTGCCCCAACAGTCTATTCTCAATCATCAGCAAAGTGATGGAAGGGGTCATCGACAGTGCTATCAAGCAGCACTTACTCAGCAATAACCTGCTCACTGATGTTCAGTTTGGATTCTGTGAGGGCCACTCAGCTCTTGACCTCATTACAGCCTTGGTCTAACCATGAACAAAACAGCTGAACTCCAGAGGTGAGGTAAAAATGACTACCCTTGATATTGAGGCAGCATTTGACCGAGTGTGACATTGAAGATCCCTAGCAAAATTGAGGTCAATGGGAACCAGTGGGAAAACTCCACTGGTTGGAGCTATATGTAGCACAAAGACAGAGGTTGCGGTTGTTGGAGGCCAATCACCTCAGCCGCAGGACATCACTGCAAGAGTTCCTCAGGGTAGTGTCCTAGGCCCAACCATCTTCAGCTGTTTCATCAATGACCATCCCTCTGACATAAGGTCAGAACTGGGGATATTCGCTGATGACTGCACAATGCTCAGCACCATTCGCAACTCCTCAGATACTGAAGCAGTCCGTGCCCAAGAAAAGTGGTGGAAGCAGAGTCTTTGAATATTTTTAAAGCAGAGGTAGATAGTTTCTTGATAAACAAGGGGGTGGAAGGTTATTGGGGGTAGGTGGAAATGTGGAGTAATCAGTTCAGCCATGAACTTACTGAATGTCAGAGCAGGCTCCAAGGGCCGAGTGGTCTACTTCGGCTCCTAATTCGTATGCCCACATGCAGCAAGACCAGGACAACATTCAGGATTGGGCTGATAAGTGGCTAGTAACATTCGCATCACACATGTGCCAGGCAATGATCATCTCCAACAAGAGAGAATCTAACCAACTCCCCGTGACGCTCAACGGCATTATCATCGTTGAATCTCCCCTATCAACATCCTGGGGGTTACCATCGAGCAGAAAATTAACTGGACCAGCCATATAAATACTACGGCTACAAGAGCAGGTCAGAGGTTGGGAATTCTGCAGCGAGTAACTCACCTCCTAACTTCCCAATGCCTGTCCATCATCTACAAGGTAAAAGTCAGGAGTGTGATGGAATACTCCCACTTGTTTGGATGAGTACAGTTCCCACAAGACTCAAGAAGCTCGACACCATCCAGGAAAAAGGCAGCCCTCTTAATCAGCATCCCACTTATCACCTTAAACATCCGCTCCCTCTACCACTGGTACACAATGGCAGCAGTGTATACACTGCAGTAACTCATCAAGGCTCCTTCGACAGCAGCTTCCAAACCCGCGATATCTACTGTCTAGAACAAAGGCAGCAGGCAAATGGGAATGTCATCACCTGCAAGTTCCTGTCCACATCACCTTGACTTGAAACTATAGCGCTGTTCCCTCACTGTCACTTGGTCAAAATCCTGGAACGCTCTTCCTAACAGCACCATGGGCATACCTACACCGCATGGACTGCAGCGGTTCAAAAAGGCAGCTCACCACCACCATTTCAAGGGGAATTGGGGATGGACACTATATGCTGGCTTTGCCAGCAATGCTTAAACCCCATGAACGAATTTTAAAAAAATCAAATTCGACAATAGACCAACATGAAACCTTGTCTATTCCCCCAGTGGTCAGTAATCATAAATGGAACACCCCTTTAGAGCCCGAAACATAAATCTGTTTCAACAGAGTAGCAGAAAAGCAGATTAAAAATCAGGTGTTTGCAGGTTAAATCCAGATTAGTAAACTGGCTTTAATTATAGAAGTGTAGTCCATTGGAGCCTGCAGAGAGCACCGGAGACAAGTGGCAAAGCAGTTAGCCAATTCAACACCCCTCAGAATGCAGAGAGAGAACTAAATCAGTGACACACATACCTTGACGTGGGGAGACTGCATTTTCTGATACAGTTCCAGTGAATAATGGTGAAGCCACATTTCAACAAGGATCTGTCAACAAATAATGATAAGGAAAGTCAAAGGCAAAGAAGTATCATTTAGACCATCCCTTCAGTACCAACTCTCCCATCCAAGCACATTTCAAAAGCTCATGTTTTTGCCGAGTAGCCAATCTGGCACATTATTTTAAACATTTTTCACTTCTTAATATATACTGGCTTTAAATGCACTTTACCAGTTTAAATCTAACTGCCTCTGCTCCTACTTTCCCAGCATATTATAGAATATTCTATTCAACAAGGTTCAGTAAGAGTGTGGGGCACAGGGCATGGCCAGCCTACTGATAAACTCCAGCTCACACAACTGACTGATAATTTCTACTCATTCCTCTCCTGAAAGTGATGACCCTCATTGGGGTAAAGTTCCACCAATACATGCTGAGCCCGATCCTGTTCACACCCAGTATTCACATACACACATCCCTTTCCTAAAGTTGTGGGATAAGATCAAGGATTTTCCTGTTCTTTATGGTTCAGCACCAAACCATACTGGATTCAAAAGTTGGCTGGTATACGCACTAAATGAGTAATGCGAGCCATCCAAAGAGGAGATAACTCAGGTACAGACTAGGCACATTCCTACCAGCAGGAAAGAAAGGGCATCCAAAGCTGTAGCTCCCTGGATGACTAAAGGCATAAAGATTAAAATGAAACAGCTAAAGGAGGTTTATGATAAACATTGGATTCATAATTCAGCAGAGGTATAGCTAAAGTACCAAATGAGTATATTGCATCTGCCTTCACTAAAAGAGGATTCTCCCAATGTCACAGTAAAATGAGGTGGCAGTAGAAAAATTGGATAGGATAAAAATGAAGAGGGGGGACTTAAAAAGGTTGGCAGACCTCCAAATAGAAAAGTCTCCCAGCCTGGATGGGATACATCCTAAGTTGCTGAGGGAAGTAAAGGTGAAAATTGCAGAGGCTTTGGCCATAACCTTCCAATCCTCCTTAGATATGTGGGAGGTGTCAAAGGACTGGACGATTGTAAATGTTACACCCCTGTTTAAAAAGCGGGAGAGGCATAAACCCAGAAATTACAGGTCAGTCAGTCAGGTCGTGGAGAAACTTTTAGAGACATTAATCTGGGACAAAATTAATTTGCACTTGAAAATGCTTGGGTTAATAAATGAAAGCTTGCGAAAACTTTCTTAAAGGCAAATTGTATTTACCTAACTTGATTGAGTTCCTTGATGAAATAACAGTGTGGATGAGTGCAGTTGAAGTTGTATATAGAGTCATAGAGTTATATAGCACAGAAACAGGCCCTTTGGCCCATCGTGTCTGTGCCAGCCATCAAGCACCCAACTATTCTAATCCCATTTTCCAGCACTTGGCCCATAGCCTTGTATGCTATGGCATTTCAAGTGCTCATCTAAATACTTCTTAAATGTTGCGAGGGTTCCTGCCTTTACCACCTCTTCAGGCAGTGCGTTCCAGATTCCAACCACCCTCTGGGCGAAAAACTTTTTTCATCAAATCCCCTCTAAACCTCCTGCCCCTTACCTTAAATCTATGCCCCCAGTTATTGACCTCTCCGGTAGGGGAAAAAGTTTCTTCCTATCTAACCTATCAATGCCCCTCATAATTTTGTATACCTCAATCAGGTCCCCCCTCAGCCTTCTCTGCTCTAAGGAAAACAACCCAAGCCTCATCAGTCTCTCTTCATAGCCGAAATGTTCCAGCCAAGGTAGCATCCTGGTGAATCTCCTCTGCACCCTCTACAGTGCAATCACATCCTTCCTATATTGTGGTGACCAGAACTGTACACAGTACTCCAGCTGTGGCCTAACTAGCGTTTTATACAGCTCCATCATAACCCCCCTGCTCTTGTATTCTATGCCTCGGATAATAAAGGCAAGTCTCCCATATGCCTTCCTAACCACCTATCTACCTGTGCTGCTGCCTTCAGTGATCCATGGACAAGTACACCAAGGTCCCTCTGACCTTCTGCACTTCCTAGGGTCCTACCATCCATTGTGTATTCCCTTGACTTGTTAGTCCTCCCAAAATGCATCACCTCACACTTCTCAGGATTAAATTCCATTTACTACTGCTCTGTCCATCTTACCAGCCCATCTATGTCGTCCTGTAATCGAAGGCTTTCCTCCTCACTATTTACGATACCATCAATTTTCATGTCACCTGCGAACTTACTGATCATACCTTCTTTATTCATGTCTAAATCATCAATGTACACTACAAACAGCAAGGGTCCCAGCACCGATCCCTGTGGTACACCGCTGGTCACAGGCTTCTACTCGCAAAAACAGCCCTCGACCATTACCCTATGTATGGACTTTCAAAAAGGCATTTGATGAAGTAACACATATTTTCTGATTTGTTATTAAAATTGAAGCCTATGAGATTAAGGGGACAGTGGCAGGTAGATACAAAATTGCCTGATGGACAGAAATGAGAGAGCACTGGTGAATGGCTGTTTATAAGACTAGAGGGAAGTATACAGTAGTGTCACCTAGGGGTCAGTATTAGCACCACTGTTTCTTTCAATATATATTAATGATCTGGATTTGGATATACAGGGCATCATTTCAAAGCTTGCAGATGACACAATGCAGTAAACAATGGGGAGAATAGTAACAGACGGGTGAAATGGGCAGAAACACAGATGAAATTTAGTGTCGGAAAGTATGAAATGATTCATTTTGGTTGGAAGAATGTGGAGAGGCAATATGAACTAAATGGTACAATTTTCAAGAGGGTGCATGAACCCTCTTGACCTGTGGGTATATTTACACAAGTCTTTGAAGGTGGTAGGACAAGTTATGGAGGCTAATACAAAGCCACATAGAATGCTTAGCTTTATAAATAGAGGCATTGAGTACAAAAGCAAGGAAATTACGGTGAACCTTCATAAAACACTAGTCAGGCTGCAGCTGGAGTATTGTGCTCAATTGTGGGCTTCACACTTTTGGAAGGATGTAAAGGCTTCAGAGAGGGAGCAGAGGAGATTTGCTCGAATGGTAAAAGGAATGAAAGATTTCAGTTACATGGAGAGACTGGATTGAAGCTGGGATTGTTGTCCATAGAGCACAGGAGGTTAAGGGAAAATTTTATAGAGGTCTTCAAAATCATGGAGGGTTCTGATTGAGTAAATAAGGAAAAACTGTTTCCAGCTGCAGAAGGGTCAGTAACCAGAGGACATAGATTTAAGGTGATTGGCAAAAGAACCAGAGGCGACATGAGGAAAAAGTTTGATATGCAATAAGTTATGATCTGCAGCACACAGCCTGAAACGGAAGTAAAAGCAGATTCAATGACAATTTTCAAAAGGGAATTAGATAATTACTTGAAAAAGAAAAATCTACATGGTTATGGGGAAAGCGGAGAGTGGGACTAATTAGATAGCTCTTTCAAAAACCCGGCACAGGCACAATGGGCTGAATGGTCTCCGTCTGTGCTCTACCATTCAATGATTCTGTGAACAGAACCATTTTCCACCAACATTTGGACCTGGTTCTGATTCCAGCCTAGTACACCAGGATGAAAGGCTCCTCCGTGGGCTAGCTGAAAGGGATGACTTTGGTCAGTCTCAAGCCTGCTGATAATGGGTACCTAGCAGTTGCACTTCACAAGACTGTTCTAGTGCTATGCTAACTTGGCAAACTCAGCAGAAGCTTCAGATTGATGATGTGGGAAAGGGAATGATGCCACTCTTGTGGAGTAGAGGGTCCGCTTCAACAACTGGACCGAAGAAAAACTAATTGACACCTTGCATTTATATAAAACCTTTAATAGAAAAGCATTCTGAGGTACTTCACAGACGGATGATGAGATTAAAGCGGTTACTGAAACAAAGCAGGTAATGAGAGGTGTGACCAAAAGCTTGACCAAAGAGGTGGGTTTTAAAGGAGGAAAGGGAGCTGCAGGGGTTAGAGGGAAGGAGTTCCAGTACAGAGCTTAGACAGCTGAAGGTACGTCTACCAATGGTGGAAGTAAGGGACAGCGGTGCACAGAAGTCCAGAGATAGAAGACTGGAGAGTTGGCACGGGAGGTGTGATGGGAAGAGGTCATGAAGAGATTTAAATATGAAGATTAGAATTTGATGGACTGGGAGCCAATGTAGGTCAGTGAGCACAGAGTTGGTGGATGAATGGGACTTGGTTCGAGTTAGAATACAGGCAGCAGAGTTTTGGATGAGTTGAAGTTTAGAGAGGGTGGAGGATGGGAGGCTGGCCATGAGAGCATTATAAAAGTCATGGCACAAAGTGACAAAAGACATGGATAAGGGTTTCAGAGTTAGAGCGATGCTAGAACAGTGGAAATAGGAAGACTTTATGATAGCGTGGATCTGGGGCTAGCTTTGGGCCGAATAATACCAAACTTGAGAGCTGATTTGCGAAGGCTTGAGGCAGACTGTTTGTAAACAAAATGCAAACTGTTCCTTACCTCAGAAGTAATATCCATTACTCTGACCAGGAAAGAAACATAGAAAAACAAACTATTCCAGCAAGCGTGACACAGAACTCAAACACAAACAAGAAATTCTGGAAATACTTAGCAGGTCTGGCAGCATCTGTGGAGAGAGAAGCAGAGTTAATGTTTCAGGTCAGTGACTCTTCATCAGAACTCAAAATTCACTTTTACCTGAAGCAATGTTTCTGATCTCCAGATTTCCTGTGCAGCCGGATCTGTATTCACGGAGGGCTGATGCGATATATGACGCTTCAGTAGGCTAGTGTGGGGCCCACCATAGGAGGTGAATGGCACACTCTGAGTTCTGCCAGGAATCAAAATGCAATGGAATTGGACAGTGAGTTATACATAGATGTTTTCTGTATTAAAAGGAATAAACAAAAATTCCCAGAGTACAGAGTATACGAAAGATAAATATTTAAAGAATCCTCCTCCCCCAGCACCCTGTGTAACTAGTTATCTCTACTGAAGTTAATCCAGCTCCCACACTCACTAACCCCTTGTTATTGACTACATCTACATATGTTAACCGAGCCCTCTCACATGGTCACTCAATAAACCTGCTGTATCAGTACAGTGTTATTGACTATCTATAGATGTTATTCCACCTCCCTCACACGGTCACTCAGAAACCCCTCCCCTCGCTGTGTTATTGGCTGTATTTCTTCAGTTGTCAACCTAAATCCCTTACACTGTCAGTCAGTAACCCCTCTCCCTGACACCCAGTTTGATAGACTTTATCTTTACTGATGTTCATCCAGATAAATGCTCATGAGTCGCCCAACCAAGTCCTCCTCAATAACATCAACACTCGGCAGACACATAAAAGTATCCCCTCCCAAATGTACTGAAGGGAACCTATACAGAGTGACAGGCAGAAACTGAATAATAAAGGAAAAAAGCGGTTAGCATTATCTTTGTCCCAGAAACACCCAATGCAATTACGGCAAGAGAGAATTGAGACACACACCTCGGCGTTGGTGGAGAGACGGCGCCACATGCATTCAAGAATGGCGATGGTGGCACATTCCCCTCTATTGGAAGGAAGTATTTCAGGTACCTGTCCACCAAGATGAAATAGGCACTGTCTGAGGTGCTGAACAACTGCCCTGGTGGGCAATTCTGTAACAAGAGAGCACTATTGAGAGCACAGGGAACATAACCCAGGAAGCCCAGCCCCTTGAAGACTGTGTGAAGCCTGTAAATCTACCAAACAGTTCTATGAAGCACATGTTCCTCAATGCTCCCAAAAAGTTAACGGCAGCAAAACCATTGAATCATCATTCTTATGGTCTACATTTGCAATCGCAACCCTCACTTTCAAATATTTATTACTGTCATCGAAATGAGTGCAACTAAAGACAAAATACTTTCAACAACAATTTGTATTTATATACCATCTTTAATGTATTAAAATATCCCTAAGGGGCTTCACAGAAGCAAATTTGAAACCAAATTGCCTAAGGAGATATTAGGACAGATGACCAAAAGCTTGATCAAAGAGTTAAGTTTTAAGGAGCTTCTTAATAGGAGAGAGGCAGAGGAGTTTAGGGATGAAATTCCAGAGTTTATGGCCTTGGGAGTTGAAGGTATGGCTGTCAATGGCGGAGTGAAGGAAATTGGGCCAGGAGAGCATTGGAATAGTCAAGGCTGGGGGCTGACAAGGCATGGACGAGAGTTTCAGCAGCACATAGGCTGAGGCAGGGACAGAGACAAGCAACGTTAGAGGTGGAAGCAAGTGGTCTTGGTGACAGAACACATATGTGGTTGGGAGCTAAGCTCAGGGTCAAATAGAACACTAAGGTTGCTAGTAGTCTGGTTCAGCTTCAGTGGTCAGGGAAAGGGATAGTCAGTGGCGAGGGAACAGAGTTTGGGGTGAGCTAATGTACACAGGACAACTGGTGAGAAAGGGAAAAATGGTAGTTTTGCATAGTAGGATAATGAAGAGGGGCAGAGCATTTTTCAGACAGGAGGAGGATAAATATAAGATGGAATCAAAGTAAAAAAAACTGCTTTGTCTGGTATGAGACATTAGGAGATTCCTCCAGTTGTTCAAGTCTGCTAAATACATTCAGCTCAGTCACTCATATTAAAGTAAAATGGAGACAAAGGGAGAGAGAAGAAAAAACAGTACATGACTGGTGTCAAACCATAAAGTAAAATAGGACAGCAGCATTCATGGTGTGTGTGTGTAACAGGAAGCTTCGAGGGGGCAGAGGGAGCACAGATAAAATTTGAGTGTTCTATCAATTTGCACATATCTCAAGCTGCAGACACCAACAGACCTTGGTGTTCTAACTTAGAATTTACCACTAATGAGGGAACAGCAGGAGTGAGGTTTGTCTCAATGGAATCAGAAGTTTATGGCTTTGAGCCCCACTCGAGACAGACAGTCCTGGTAAGCTGGAGAGTGCAGCTCCAGCCTCTGAATATTCAGTTGACATCCAGCAGGACATTCACCTACAGCTCTCCACATAAGGAGTCGAGTCAGGCTTCCAATCTGTCCACATTAAAAAAGGACCAGAACATATTTACATTCAGCAGTGGAGGAAATAGGCTGTCTCAAGTACCACTAGGCATGGAAGAGAAGAGGCAACAACACCAAATACTAGAGAGTAGAAGTTAAAGGTATTTACTCAGACTGGCAGGTGGGAAGTGGTATTTCACAGGGGTTGGTACTTAGACCGCTGTTGCTCATAATTTACATTAAATGATTTGGACTCTAGAATGAAAGCACAGTTTACATTTGCAGATTACACCAAATTTGGGGTGTAGTTAACACTGCTAAAGACTGTGACAAAATACAAGCTAATAAACTTACACAACGGGCATGTAAATGGCAAATTAATTTCAATGTAATGGTGCAGTTTTGTAGTAGGAAAAAGGAGGCCACATATTCCTTTGAAAAGAAGGATCTAAATGGTGTAGAGGTGCCAAGGGATTTAGGGGCACAGATTCAAAAGACATTAAAAGTAGCAGCGCAGGTTAAAAAAGCCAACACAAGTGCAAAGTGCTGGGATTCATTTTTTGAGGAATACTATTGAAAACCAGAGAAGTTACGTTAAACTTATATAGAACCTTCTGCGTACAGTTCGTATCTTCATATTATAAAAAGAATATGGAAGCACTGGAGCAAGTACAAAAAAGATTTACAAGGATGATGTGAGGGTACAGCTTTCAGGAAAGATTGATCAGGCTGGAGCTCTTTTCTAGAAAAGACCTCACATCAAACTGATAGCACAAACAGGCCAGTCGACTCAACTAGTCTAAGCTAGCATTGATGCGCTACATGAGCCTCCTCCCACTTATCTTCATCTAACCCTATCAGCATAGATATAAAAGAACACAAGAAATAGGAGCAGGCCCATCGAGCTGGCTCTGCCATTCAAAACTATCACGGCTGATCTTAGGATTCAACTCCACTTTATCGCCTGCTCACCATATCCCTTGATTCTGAGACATCAAAAATCTCTCTATCCCAGCCTTAAATATATTCAACAATGGAGCATCCACAACCCTCTGGGGTAGAGAATTCCAAAGATTCACAACCCTTTGAGTGAAGTCATTGCTCCTCATCTCAGTCCTAACAATACATACCCATCTATTCTTGATCTAACTTCCCCTTAAATGCATCTATATGACTCATCTCAACTATTCCCTGTGGTAGCAAGTTCCACATTCTAACTACTCTGAGTAAAGAAGCTGGTCATGAATTCTCTATTGGATTTATCATCTTATACAAGTGGAAACATCTCTGTCCACTCTAACACCTTCAGAATTTTAAAACTTTGATCAGGTCACCTCTCAAGAGTTCTCTTTCTAGAAAGACAGATAGATTTGCATGCATATAAAATCTTTCACAGCTACAGGATGTGCCAAAGCGCTTTACAGCCAATGAGGTACATAGAACATAGAACAGTACAGGCCCTTCAGCCCACGATGTTGTGCCGAACCTTTAACCTACTCTAGGATCAAACTACCTACATACCCTTCATTCTACTATCATCCATCTACCTATCCAAGAGTCGCTTAAATGTCCCTAATGTATCTGCTTCTACTACCAGCGCTGGCAGTGCATTCCATTTGAAGTGTAGTCACTGTTGTAATGTAAGAAACGTGGCAACCAATTTGTGCACAGCAAACTCCCACAAATAGCAATGTAATGACGGCCAGATAATCTGTTTTTGTGTTGAGGGATAAATATTGGTCAGGACACTGGGGATAACTCCCCTGCTCGCCTTCAAAGAATGCCATGGGTTCTTTTAAGTCAACCTGAGAAAGCAGACAGGGTCTCAGTTTAACGTCTCACCTGAAGGACAGCACCTCCTAGGTATCTGGAACGAGCTGCATGAGGAGATGGTGGAGGCAGGAACAGTAGCGACATTTAAGAGGCATCTGGACAGGTACTTGAATGAGCAAGACATAGAGGGATATGGAATTAATGCAGGCAGGTGGGATTAGTATAGATAGGCATTATGGTTGGCATGGACGCGGTGGGCCGAAGGGCCTGTTTCTATGCTGTACGACTCTAAAAATGCAGCTTTGCATTGTGACCCTTGATTTTTGTGCTCAAGTCAGAGTGGGACTTGAATCCACAACTTTGACTCAGGAGGCGAGAAAGCTACCAACTGAGCCCCAGCATGTTCAGGCTTTCCTGAAAGGTATGACCACGCAGTTCTAATAAATTTTCTTTGCACCTTCTCCAATGTCTCTGTACCTTTTTTTAAAATAACATGGAGACGAGAATTGCGCACAGCACTCCAGAACTGGTCTAACCTCGGTTCTATAAAAGTTTAACAAATTCTCTTTTTCAATTCCATCCCTCGAGAAATAAGCTCACTGCTAGCTTCTATTTTAAAATGGTTGTATTAGTCTACGCTGTTACTTTTAGTGATGTGTATCTATACCCATGGATCCTTTTGCTGTTCTGCCCCATTCAGGCTATTATCTAAGCAGTATGTGGCATCATTATTCTTCCCATGAAAATGTACCACCTCACACTTACCTATACTGAAATTCATTTGCCAATTAAACACCCATTCTCTAAGCTTATTAATGGTTTTCTTTTATTTTGTCACAATCGTCTCTGCATTAACTACACCCCCCTATTTTGGTGTTGTCACAAATTTAGAAATTATACTTCTGATTGCCAAATCTAAATCTTTCATGTAAACCTGACAGAAAACCTAAAAATTATGAAGGGAATCGACAGAGTAGATGTAGAGAAGATATTTTTACTTGTGGGGAATCAGAAACAAGGGCCATAAATAAAACAGTCACTAATAAATCCAATAAGGAATTCAGGAGAAACCTCTTTGCAACCAGGTGTCATATTTAACCCAGAGATGAGCTTCCAACCACATAGCCGCTTAGATCATCACGAAGACCGCCTATTTCCACCTCCATAACATCTCGACTCCACCCCTGCCTCAGCTCATCTGCTGCTGAAACCCTCATCTATGCCTTCGTTACTTCTAGACTTGACTATTCCAACACACTCCTGGCTGGTCTCCCACATTCTACCCTCCGTAAACATGAGGTCACCCAAAACTCTGCTGCCCATGTCCTTACTCGCACCAAGTTTCGTTCCCCCATCACCCCTGACTTAAACTGGCTCCCAGACAAGCAACGCCTTGACTTGAAGATTCTCATCCTCATTTGCAAATCCCTCCTTGGCCTTTCTGCTCCCTATCTCTAAGCTCTTCCAGCCACATAACCCTGAGACATTGGCACTCCTCCAATTCTGGCTTCTTGAGCATCCCTGATTTTAATCACTCCACCTATGGCGGCTATGCTTTCAGCTGCCTAGGCCCCAAGCTCTGGAATTCCCTCTCTAAAGCTCTCTGCCTCACTTTCCCCTTTTAAAATGCTCCTGAAAATCTTTCCCTTTGACCATCTTGCCTAATATTACCATAAGTGGCTTGGTGTCATATTTTGCTTTATAATGCTCCTGTGAAGCACCATGGAGCATTTTGTATTAAAAGCACTATATAAGTAAAAGTTGTTATTCTTATTGAGTGGCGAGAATATGGACCTCGCTACCACATGGAGCAGTCAAGGTAATTAGCACAGATGCTAATAAGGAGAAGCTAAATAAATATATGAGGGAGAATAGAAGGATATGTTGACAGGGCAAGATGCAGTACCACAACAATTTGCACTTATATAGCGCCATTAGCATAATAAAATGCCCCTTGTGCTTCACAGAAGAGTTATCAAACAAAATTTGACAGTGCCACACCAGGAGATATTAGGACAGACAACCAAAAGGTTGGTCAAAGAGGTAAGTTTTAAATAGGGTCTGAATGGAGGAGAGAGGTAGAGGGGCAGAGAGGTTTAGAGAGGGAATGCCACAGCTTAGGGCCTAGGCAACTAAACGATTGGCCACCAATGGTGGAACTGTTAAAATTGGCGATCTGCAAGAGACCAGCACTGGAGGAGTGCAGAGATCTCAGAGGGTTGTTAAACTAGAGGAGGTTACAAAGATAGGAGGGGGCAAGGCCATAGCAGGATTTGAAAACAAGGATAATTTTTTTTTTTTTAATTAAAAGGTGTCGCTGGACTGGGAGCCAAGGTCAATAAGCAGAGAGTAATGGATGATTGGGACTTGGTAATAGTTAGGATATGCTGATATGTGTAGCAAAGTTTTGGATGAGTTCAAGTTTATGCAGAGTGGGAGATGGGAAGCAGGCCACAAGATATTAGGAATAGTCAAGTCTAGAGGTAACAAAGGCATAAAACAGGGTTGCGCCAGAGACGAGCTGAGGTAGGAGTGGAATTGACTGATGTTACGGAGGTGGCAGTAGGGTGGAAGGAGCCTCGTATGGTGCATAAACAGCAGCATAGAGCTGATGATAAATCTGTTTCTGTGTTGTAAAATTCTATGTAATAAGCACAATTAGGATGGAGCTGTCTTGTCTTCGGATGAATTATCAGCTACATGTGGCCAACATGTTACAGCTTAAACACCCTCAAGAGGACATGCCAAACCTGCTGGGTTTAGGCGAAAGGCCCGGGCAGCAGGATTATCTCTGTCCTTTAACCAGTGCTGCCTCACACACAGCAATACCAACTTACCCGTGGTGTGGTGAGGTGCATAGCAAAATTGAAGAGATAGTATTCAAAGGCATCTGGTCACTCAGGTTAAGGAATGCAAACAAGTTTATTTAAAAAGCAGACCTGTCAAAGCCTCCCACTGCCGGTTTATCTCCTGACTGTTATAAAGAGATACACCCGACACAAAGTATTTCACACAATGAAGAGCATTGTCTGTACATTGGTACAATGTTTTAATTAAATAACTGACTCAGTTCTCCAGAAGCAGGCTTTTTCTTTTAAAGAAAAAATTATTCTGCTCAGTAAGCAGAGTATTGTTCACCAGTAAAACTGGATGCTTCAGTTGCCTTAGGAAAGGTCAGGTCAGATCTGGTCTATTTACTATGAAATGTAAAACGACGTTAGCAGATCTGTCAAACAGAGCTGGTGAATCAAACAACTTTATGGCCAATTTTCACACCTCCCAGCCAGGGTTCCTGATCTCCTTTTTGGAGTTTGGCTCCATGGACACCAGCTGCACTCAAGTGCCCATTCTTCATGTACTCCTGGAGACCTGGGGTTCACCTACACAAATCAAAGGTAGCAGGACAAGTTGATAAAGCTGTTAAAGCATACAAGATCCTTGGCTTTATAAACGGAGGTATCGAGTACAAAAGCAAGCAGATCATGCTAATCCTTTATAAATCACCGGTTAGGCCTCAGCTGCAGTCTTGTGTTACATTCTTTAGGTACCACACTTTAGGTAGGATGTCAAGGCATCAGAGAGACTGCAGAAGAGATTTACTAGAATGGTTCCAGGGATGAGGGATTATAGTTATGTGGAGAGACTCGAGAAGCTGGGATTGTTCTCCTTCGAACAGAAGACATTAAGAAGCAGCCACTTCAGAGGGCCTAGCGAGTCAACTTCCAGAGTGTGGGACAGTAATCATATGCAGGCCAGATCCAGCAGGGGCATCTGGTTCTTTCTTGAAGGACATGTGTCAGCCTACTGGTTATTAGTGACAATCTGGTAGCTTTTGTGGTTTCTGTTGCCAGCTGCCAAAAGTTACCAGATTTCATAAATTGCCATGATGGGATTTGAACTCATGACCTCTGGGGTTCTAGTCCAGTATCATAACCACTCCATCAAAATACTCCGAACAGCTTATGAGGGAGTCACCAGACAGCATGAGCAAGAATCCTGATAGGTTTTTGTTCTCAATTTCAGACTACTGATACCAATTAGCACGCTTAGGTATCCCAGCTCAGATAACTGAACGCAGCATAGGCCAGGAATCAAAGTTAGGGCTCTCTGTCTTATGTAGCTCAGTTACACACTGCCGTGAAACATTGTCATCGCCCAAACAGCCATCCTGGGACCTGAAATAACTCACGTTTTGAGTGATAATGCTTACATCTCTTTCTACTAATAAGGCAGCTCAGGATGAGTGCATTGAACCTCAACAGCTGGGAGATCCAGCAGCAGTCAACATTTCCAGCCACTCTGACTAGGGTTCAAGTAATTTTTTTGAAAGATTTCCTCTACAGTAACTGAACCAGAACATACACGACAATCCCAAAGTATAGAAGGAAACAACATAAACTGCAGTAAGGGGAATAAATGGCATCAACTCAGCACTGTTAAACAGAGTCTTCTCCCCCTTAAACAATCTAGTGAGAGGATACTGAGTGAGAGACTGAGATTGGCCAGTCCCGAGAGAGGAAACTGTAGCTTGTTATGATACAGTGGAAAATCTGGTAGGACACCTTCTTGGATTGAAGCTTTCACAGGACCCTGGATTATAAAAACAGACCATGATTAGTAAATGTCGAGATTCTCAAAGAAGCAAGTGTCAAACTCTACATAGTTTACATGTTTACCCTTTACATAAACTTCTGCAACATGAACCTTAACTTTACAAATTACATATATATATGCACACACATATAAATGTACACACACACATTATATATAATATATATAAAATATGGACAGAAAATTCCCCAAGAGACCTCTGGAAACAAAGATGGTGTGTAATTGTGGCAGTAGTAGCAAAAGCTTTTTTAGTTATGTCAAAAGATCATTAAGAACTGTATAGGGCTACTAATGGACACTGCAGACCAAATTCAAACTGATGTTCAAATTATGGCAAAGCTGCCAGCTGACTATTTTGCATCAGTCTATACTCCTGCAGATGATGCTATGTTCCAGAGGAGGGGTGGTCAGTACTGAATAGCATTAATAGAATAGATAGTAACGTCACTTTGAATAGATTAGGGAAATTCAATTGATAGGGCTCCATATCTGGATAATATCTATAAAAGGTTGATTAAAGAGGTGGGACAGGTGCACTGTGAACCCCTGCCCATATCTTCAATAGTTCAGAATTAGGGATAGTTCCTTTAGACGGAAAGCTAGCTCATTTAGTTCCTATCTTCAAAAAAAAAGAGGACAAATCAGAGCCAGGAAACTACAGGCCTATCAGCCTGACATCCATTATTGGGAGGATGCGAGAAGGGATAAGAGATGCCTTTTGCGATTACTGGGAAAGGTAAGGGGCTATGAGAAATTCATAACACAGCTCATGAAAAGATCGGTCATATCTAACAAATACTTTAAAAAAAAAATGAAGTCATTAAGGTCGCAGATGAGGAAATCCAGTAGCTATTGCATACCTGACTTTTTCTGAAAACCTTTGATAAGTCACCTCATACTAGGTTACCCTCACAATTCTATCTTGTGAAGTATCAGTAGAAATTTGAAATACTGGATTAGGAACTGGCTCCAATCCCACAGTTAAAAAGGTTGTAGTTAACAGATGTGGTTCAGCCTGAAGACATGTTACTTGCGGTGTACCCCAGGGATCAGTCCTAGGCCCGATACTCTTCACAGTCTTTATCAATGACTTACAAAGTGGTGTTGGGAGCATTGTAACGAACTTTGCAGATGACACGAAAATCTGTGCAAGGGTTAAGATGGGAGAGGAGTATAATCAAATCCAAAAACATTTAGATGTGCCAGGGGAGTGGGCAACACAATAGCAAACGTTGCTTAATTTAGTTCAATGTAGTGTCATATATGTTGTGTTACGACCAAGGCAGGAGGAGTGCACTGTCTTTTCTAGTTCCACTTCTCCACAAGTCACAACATATATTTAAATGTTTACCCAGTTACTGATAGTTATAGATTCTACTCTTCATCCCAAAATAAAGTACACCAACCAGGTTTCTTTAACAAACAGAATGATCAGATTATAAAACAAGACTTATCCAGTAACGAAGCAAAGCATTAACAGATTGAAATATGAAAGTTCTGGTTTTAAATACCACTAACCACCACCGCACCCCCCCCCCCCTGCCCCACCAAGCAACCAGGCAAAAAAAAATAAAGAAATTCTCTCTGCAGAGATCTTTTACAAAAAAAAGGAATACTTTAGCCAAATACTTGCGTATTCGTGCAGAAAAAAAAGATATGAAGGATGTCAGTTGTCTCTTTTGGTCTGGCATCAGGGTATAAGAAGACAGGTCACTGGGGTCTTTTCAGAGGCAGTTTGTTCTGGAGATGTCGAAAAATAGTCTGGTAGGTTTTCCAGGAGAAATGTGGCATCAGGGGTTTCAGTTATTACACTCTGGATTCGCAGGGCTTTTTCAAAAAGGTAGAGAAAGAGGAGCTGACACACTGGATTTCTCAGGATCTCTTAGAGAGGTGCTGGAAAGATGAGCTGGGGGTTTCTTTTCAGCAGGCTACAAAACAAACTGCTTTTCAACACTGTCCACATCCCAGCTGAAGCAAAACAATACCTCAGAAGTGAACCCACCTCCTGACACTAGTAAATCTTGAAACGTCACTTGTCCGTAAGCATCTCCCCAAGTCACCAAGGTTTCTTTTGTTTATTGAGCTTAAGGCATGTGATATCAGTAAAGGTTGTTTTCAAACAAGATCTCTAAGTATCCTTTCAGTGAACTTTCAACAAAAAAAAGTCCAGCATCTATGAAATCTTCACTCTTCCAAAATGAATCCATTTCCACACTTTAACTGAGTCCTCAAAATATATTTAACAAAAAATGGAAGCACTTCCATAACAGTTGCTAGAGCCAACACAGAATACACTTACTTGTGGGAAACAAGAGATTAAGAAAGATGATGATCTTGGTGTTATTGTACACAGACCCTGAAGGTTCATAGCCAATGTACAGAAACTATAGCTAAAATTAACAGGGTATGGGTTGGATTAACAGAATCACTCAATAATAATCAAAAGACACCAATTTGACACTGGACAGGTTGATCAGACCACATCTAGAGTATTGATCCCAGTTTTGATTCCCCCACATGGTGGGTGATATAGTGGCCTTGGAAATGGTCTAGAGGAGAGTTACAAGAATGATTCCAGCTGAAAGAACCTCAACTACTCTGTCTATTTACTTTCGAGCAGTGACCTGATAAAGGGCTGGATAGCGTTCCTACCAACAGTTTACTCCAGTTTTATCAGATTGAGGAAGAACAGGGGACACGAGTTTAAACTATGAGAGTAGGAATTGAATGGATGTTAGGGGATTCCTCTTTTCCCAGAGAGTAATGAGTCTCTGCAAAACAATACCGGCTGGTGCATGGGTGCTGACTCTCTTCCTTCAGGAGGGAGCTGGACTAGCTCTTGATTCGGGCAGAGATGACATAACACTTGGCCCATGTGATCTCCTGGACTGGTTTTGATTGCTTGAGGGGGTTGGAGAGGAATTTTTCATGGAGTATTTTTTCTCTTACTGGCCTTGGGTTTTTGCCTCTCCCGGGAGATTACACAGCTATGAAAGTGGGTGGGAGGTGGTGGGGCTGGCGGGCTGGTGTTGAGAGAGAGAAGTGTTTAGACATGATAGTCCAGTCATTACGGCATGGGGCAGGCTCTCCCTCCCTGGAAAGTGCCCCACAGGATGCAGCCTACCTCTATCTTCATATGAGCCTAGACAATGTTTGTTATAGGTTGTTGAAATGCGGGTAGGGCAGCACTGTCTGGCCTAATTCCTTTTTAAAAATTGTTTCTCAGGATGTGGGGGCTGCTGCCATTACTGAAATAGTTGCTTTTCAAGAAGGTGGTGGTGGCAAACATTCTTCTTGAACCACTGCACTCCTTGTGATGATGGGGCTCCCATTGATGGCGTTAAGTAAGGAGTTTCTAGATTTTGACCTGATGGCAATGATGGTCTCCATAAAAGCACGCTTTCCAACAAAAATCAGTGATCAAAAGTTTAGCTGCTTTTCCTCTGCTTAGCACAAGGTATGATTTTGCTGCATGGCTAAGTTCAGTTGATCTTCTTGATCGAACCTGGGACATACTGATCCTCACAGCTCATGATGACAGCAACTGCACATTCCTATTCTGTAATGTACATCATCCTCCCCCACATGATTACTACTTAATCATTTAAAATGTCGTATTTCAACATACTATTTAACTGGTATTAGTAATCTGCCCCTGAACACAGGACAAATCAGTATATTCAGTTCACCATACTTACAGGAAGATACGAGATTGGGAATTCATACTTATAATCTTCAGCCTGGAGTTTATAAACCAATTTCATCATTGGGCCACTGTCAAACACAAGCAAAGGGGAATTTTCATTAATGTCAAAGAGGCACTGAGGCAGCGGAGAGTAAAATAAAAACAAATTGCATTTATATAGCACTTTCACAACTATAGGACATCTCAAAAGGCTTGATAGCCAATTAATACTTTTAAGTGTCATTACTGTTGCAAGATAGGGAAACGAAGCAATCAATTTGTGCTCAACAAGCTTCCACAAACAACGATTCCAGCTTAGTGTTGATGAAAGGTCACAGACCCGAAACATTAACTCTGCTTCTCTCTCCACAGATGCTGCCAGACCTGCTGAGTATTTCCAGCACTTTGTTTTTATTTCAGGTTTTAGTGATATTGTGAGACTGTAAATATTGACCAGGGCAGTCAGAGTAGCACAGCAGCAGCCAAATATTTAACAGGGTTCAGGTCACAAAACCAAAAAATTTACATCCATGATACAGAGTTCTCCCAAAGACAATGTACAAGATCCCAGCTTCAGTCCCCCAATAAGTGCCAATACCTCGAGGATGGGGGATGGCGGGGGTGGGGAGAATATGGGAACAAAACTAAGTTTATAACCACGTGCCAGTTGTTACTCAAGTGAATATTCCCATAAAACAAATCTGCATGAAAATCTCCCAGCACCGTCTCTGAACCTTGTGTATTCATTCCTTATGGCAAGGGGTAGTTACAGCATGACAAGTTTACATTGATAGTTTATATTTTAAACGTGGATTTATAATGGAAATGTACAAATAAGGGTAGTTTGTGGCTTTAAAATAGGGCCTGATTTTCACCTATACATCTTGGTCCGATTATCCCAATGGCCCTCGAACCCCATTACATCTGATTATGGTGCTTGGTCTTCACTCACTATGGGACAATATTCAGCAAAGTGGAGAAAAGGTTGAGTGATTAGTAATGGATCACTCAGTTACCACCTCACTAACACATTGTGGATGCAAGGGAGGTTAACTAGGTCAATGCTTGTTAATTTTTCCATACTCCAGTTCCAACGTAATGTATTTGAAAGCTGGGCGGCCCCAATGATCATTTTACTGGGAACAAACTACTCAGTAATTTGCTGTGACTGAGAAAAACAGTCAGAACTGATCATTTTCTTTCTCCTCAGATGCTGAATGACCTGTAAGTTTCCTGTATTGGTACGTGTTTAATTTGGAACAATTTGTCAATTGCTGTCTTGTTTTGATGATCTATGTTTCTATCCTGAGTATTTCATTCTATCTCTTGTGGAAACTTTACAGCCCGCCTCTTCCTTGTGGCCGAAGACCCTGAATCCTGTCTGAGCCGCTCACATTCCTTCATGCTAGAAATTGCTTCTCTACTAGATGGATATGGCCTAAGATCCTTCACAATGTGAAATCACATAATTCCCACAGTTGAGTGCTCTGGTTCCATAGCACAAGATTGGGAAAGGCCCACTTGCAGCAGCAGCCTGAGACTGCCATGAACAGGAAGAGAATAGCAGCAATATAGGGTGTTTATATAGCCCTTGCTCAACATTAAACTTTAATAACTTTGTATGTACACATGACAGAAGCAAATGTAAACAGCAGCTGAAAGCATAATTCATGAACTGGGACAAATATCCTTGCAGGAAGGTTTGCTGGTGCTGTTGGGGATGGTTTAAACTAGATTGGCAGGGGGATGGGAACCTGAGTGCAGTCCTAAATAGGACAATTTCAAGGCAGGGAGGGAACAGGACGCAGAAATTAACAAAATTAGCGAGAGAGTCTGAAAGACAGAAGAAGCAAAAAAGTTTAAAAATGTACAACACAGGAATTTTGCAGTGTTAAAGGGTATTTATTTAAATGTAAGGAGTATAGTAAATAAAGCCGATGAGTTGAGGGCACAGATAGACACATGGCAACATGATATTGTTGCTATAATGGAAACTTGGCTTAAAGGGGGGCAAGAATAGCAGCTCAAAATCCCTGGATATAGAATTTTCAGGGGTGATAGAGAGGGAGATAAAAAAGGAGGGGTGTAGCATTAGTTAAGGAATCAATAACAGCTTTGAGGAGGAATGATATTCTAAATGAATCAAACGAGGCCATATCGGTTGAGCTCAGAAATAAAAAAGGGGCAGCCACACTACTAGGATTGTACTATAGATCCCCAAATAGTGAGAGGGAGATAGAAGAATATGTACGCAGATTTCAGAATGCAAAAACGTCAAGGCAATAACAGCTGGGGATTTCAACTAACCCAATATCAACTGGGATACAAACAATGTGAAGGGCACAGAGGGGACAAAATTCTTGAAATGTGTTCGAGAACTTTTCTAGCCAGCACGTAACACGCCCAACGAGAGGGGGCGCAACTCTAGATTTAGTCTTCTGTAATGAAGCTGGGCAAATGGGTGAAGTAACAGTGGGTGACCATTTTGGAGATAGTGACCATAACACGGTTAGTTTTAGCATAATCATGGAAAAGGACAAAGATAAAACAGGAGCAAAGGTTCTAAATTGGCGGAAGGCAAATTTTATGAAACTGAGAGGTGACCTGGCGAACGTGGACTGGATACAGCTACTTGAAGGAAAATCAGTGGCAAACCAGTGGGAGCCATTCAAGAGCGAGATACTACGGGCACAGTGTAGGCAGGTCCCCACAAAGACTAAGGATAGTACTGCCAAATCTAGAACCCCCTGGTTATCTAAAAGCTTACAGGGTAAGTTAATGCAAAAAAAGATGATTACAAATATTTTAATACTTTAGAAAGCCTACAGGAGTATAGAAAGTGCAGGGGTGAAGTAAAAAAGGAAATTAGAAAAGCGGGCGGCACAGTGGTTAGCACCGCAGCCTCACAGCTCCAGGGACCCGGGTTCGATTCCGGGTACTGCCTGTGTGGAGTTTGCAAGTTCTCCCTGTGTCTGCGTGGGTTTTCTCCGGGTGCTCCGGTTTCCTCCCACAAGCCAAAAAGACTTGCAGGTTGATAGGTAAATTGGCCATTTTAAATTGTCACTAGTATAGGTAGGTGGTAGGGAAATATAGGGACAGGTGGGGATGTTTGGTGGGAGTGTGGGATTAGTGTAGGATTAGCATAAATGGGTGGTTGATGTTCGGCACAGACTCGGTGGGCCGAAGGGCCTGTTTCAGTGCTGTATCTCTAATCTAATCTAATCAATCTAATCAAAAAGAGAGGACATGATTATTGGCAGCAAAAATCAGGGAAAACCCGCAGATGTTTTATCAATACATTAACAGCAAGAGGATAACTAAGGAACAGGTAGGGCCTATCAGAGATGTTCAGTGAACACTTATGCGTGGATGCAGAAGATGTGGGCCGGGTTCTTAATGAGTTTTTTTGTCTCTGTCTTCACAAAGGAGAGGAATGGTGCAGACATTGTAGTAAAAGAGGAGTGTGAAGTCAGAGGTGAGAGTTGAGCTCAAACTGTGTAGAGATCACTAGCCTACATACTGTTGCTTTAACCTCCTGGTTGAGCAGATATCAGGCCATGCTAATCAAGAAGCCTGTGAAAAAGGCAGCATGCAACAGGAAAGTCTAACTACTTTAGTTCAGGCTCCGGGGAGACAGTCTCCAGCTCTATCCCTCCCCATTGAGAAGAAAGCAAGAATCGCCATACCTGGGATCCAAGAACTCAACCACAGTGGCGTAATCAGTTGGATTCACTCGGCCCTGCAAATACCGTATGTTCCAACCGGCAACAGTCCCATCATGGTTGCCAAACACACTCTCCATCAGCCAGGGGAAAATCAAATGGAGTTCCTGGAAACACCAAAACATGAAATATAAAGCAGGTTCACAAAGCAGCTCAATCACTAAACGCTGCTAAAAAGCCCAAAGACATACTTTAAAATAAAATGACTCCCCGGATGGGGAAAATATAAGAACATTTGAAGTAGGCCATTTGAGTGTAGATGAACAGAGAGACCTTGGTGTCCAGGTGCATAAATCCCTGAAGGTTGCTACCCAGGTTAATAGGGCTGTTAAGAAGGCATATGGTGTGTTAGCTTTTATTAGTAGGGGGATCGAGTTTCGGAGCCACGAGGTCATGCTGCAGCTGTACAAAACTCTGGTGAGACCGCACCTGGAGTATAGCGTGCAGTTCTGGTCACCGCATTATAGAAAGGATGTGGAAGCTATGGAAAGGGTGCAGAGGAGATTTACTAGGATGTTGCCTGGTATGGAGGGAGGGTCTTACGAGGAAAGGCTGAGGGACTTGAGGTTGTTTTCCTTGGAGAGAAGGAGGAGAAGAGGTGACTTAATAGAGACATATAAGATAATCAGAGGGTTAGATAGGGTGGATAGTGAGAGTCTTTTTCCTCGGATGGTGATGGCAAACACGAGGGGACATAGCTTTAAGTTGAGGGGTGATAGATATAGGACAGATGTCAGAGGTAGTTTCTTTACTCAGAGAGTCGTAGGGGCGTGGAACGCCCTGCCTGCAGCAGTAGTAGACTCGCCAACTTTAAGGGCATTTAAGTGGTCATTGGATAGACATATGGATGAAAATGGAATAGTGTAGGTCAGATGGTTTCACAGGTCGGCGCAACATCGAGGGCCGAAGGGCCTGTACTGCGCTGTAATGTTCTAATTCTAATCTAATCTAATGAACCTGCTCCATCATGGCTAATCTTCACCATCCCGCACTATCCCCATACCCCTTAATACCTAAAAAAAAATCTATAACTCTCTATCTTTAATATACAGAATGACTGAGCAACCACAGTTGTCTTGGGTAGAGAATTCTAAAGACACACAACCCTTTGAGTGAAGAAATTTCTCATGTCTTAAATGGCCAACCCTTCATTCACAGTCCATCCATTCAGTGTTGTGGTCCCGGAGTCGTTTTCCATCCGTACTATTAGCTCTCAGCCAGGGCAACAAGAAGGCTACAGCAGGATTGCAATCTCCCAGGCAAAAGAAATCAGACACTTATGGCCTGCGGGGAAGGGATTGAGGGTCAGGCCCAACTGTGTCCCCCATTGTGGAATAGGCCAGCCATTAAGTACTGGGACAGTGGTAAAAGTGTAGCCCATTGACAGCGTTTAAGAGAGACAAGGTCAACACAGTAGCTTCATTCATACCTTGGGAGAGTAATCTTCAATCACCTTGCACAATTCATTGCATCGCTGAAATAGATGCTTGTTCACACCATCTGCTTTCAGAAGAGCCTGTAAAAAAAAAATTGTATTCATTCACTTTCTGAAAAGGAGCTTCTACTTTTAAGGAGATCTGAACCCTGAATACCACCAGAAACTGGAGAGTAAGAAGTTCAGAGATTTAGCAACTCAGCAGCGAGATGTCTCAAAGGAACCAGACAGAAGAGAAAATTTAATTCGGGCAAGTTATAATCCAATGAAAGGAAAAGGTTCGGGCACGAGTGGAGACAAGTCAGAAATCTGAAGAATTTCAATTCTGTCAAAGCCAGCGGCAGAAGGATCGACACACTCACCAGCAAGTAGCTGGGCTGCTGTAAGGGCAGGGCCGCCATGGTCCCCCCACAATCCCAACCCCGCTGCAGCAAGCGACCGCACAGCTTCTGTCGCACCGCCCGCCAGCCAACCCAGGACCCAGAACCGCTCGCCAGCTTCAATTCGCCGCGTCGTCGCCGCCGCCGCGGCACCTCATCAAACTGCGACACCAACAACACCACGTGGCACAAAGAACAGGAGGTCCGATTGGAGGAGAGTGAGAATGAAAACGAACTGGTGGTTGGAGCAGAGAGGGAGAAGATATGAGAGAAAGATAGTGATTGGAGGAGAGGGGAAGGGTGTGAGAAAGACTTGCTGATTGGAAAAGAGAGAGATGCAGAGAGCACGCGAGGGTGGCGAGGAAGAATTTAATAGAGATTTCTTGTTTTATTTAATAGAGAACTGTGATTGGATGAGATAAAAAACAAAGTGCTGGAAATACTCTGCCAGCATCTGTGGAGAGGGAAATAGAGTTCACTTTCATTAGAACTCAGCTGGGATGAAAGGTCACAGACCTGATATGTTAACTCTGTTTCTCTCCCGACAGATACTGCCAAACTGGCAGAGTATTTCCAGCATTTTGTTTTTGTTTCCAGCATCTGCAGTATTTTGCTTTAATTTTGCAGATTGGACGAGTTGGTGTTGGCGTGAGCTGCTGATTGGATGAGTTTGTATTGGATTCGGCTGCTGATTGGACAAGGCTAGGTTGAAACGAACTGTGCTGATTGGACAAGGCGAGATTGAAGCGAACTGCTGATTGGATGAGGTTGTATTGGATTCGGCTGCTAATTGGACAAGGCTAGGTTGAAACGAACTGTGCTGATTGGACAAGGCGAGATTGAAGCGAACGGCTGATTGGATGAGGTTGTATTGGATTCGGCTGCTAATTGGACAAGGCTAGGGTAAAACGAACTGTGCTGATTGGACAAGGGTAGATTGAAAGGAACCCATCAACGCAAGCTCGAGGAACAGCATCTCATCCAAAATAAAAGCAAAATACTGCGGATGCTGGAAATCTGAAATAAAAACAAGAAATGCTGGAATCACTCAGCAGCTCTGACAGTGTTCTGTCTTTCACGAGTGCTTTTTGGTGTAGTTGACTGGAGAGACAGCCTTTGACTATTAGTGCAAAAACAAGAAATGCTGGATTCACTCAGCAGGTCTGGCAGCATCTGTGGAAAGAGAAGCAGAGTTAACGTTTCGGGTCAGTGACCCTTCTTCGGAACAGCATCTCATTTACCCATTAGGCACACTACAGCCTGCCGGACTGAACATTGAGTTCAATAATTTCAGAGCATGACAGCTCCACATTTTACTTTCATTTTTAGTTATTTTTTCTTTTTTACATTTTTTACAATTTTTTTTTGCATTTATTTCATTTCATCTTAGTTTGTTCAGTTTGATTACCCACTTTTTTTTCAGGTTTGCTGCTGTTCAATATTCAGTTCGTTAACGCCTAATTTGTACGAATGCTTTGTCTTTCAACACACCATTAACATATTGTTTGCCTTTGCTCCATGACCTTTTGGTCAGCTATGTGGCCTGCTCCAATCTACACCTTCTCCTTTGTTATCTCTTTCCCCACCCCCACCTCACTTGCTTATAACCTGTGACATTTCTAATATTTGTCAGTTCCGAAGAAGGGTCACTGACCCGAAACGTTAACTCTGCTTCTCTTTCCACAGATGCTGCCAGACCTGCTGAGTGGTTCCAGCATTTCTTGTTTTTGTTGCTGAAGTGGGCTGTTGGAGTGGGCTGCTGATTGGATGAGTAAAGCGGGGGCGGTTTGGGGAATGGGAGTGAGATGGCGGTGATGATGTCGAGCTTTTGTTGTCCGTGTGATTCCAGTGAAGCGGTTGGGTTTGGAATAATCTACCCCCAAAACCCAGGCATTTGGACCAATAGCTCCATTCCAGCTCTCGACCCTTTGTACAGGCGGGGGTGCGGTAATTACTGGACCCGAGCGGAGACAGGGGAAGGCGGAGAAATGAACTGTTGGGTGGGTGGGGAGAGGAGAGGAGGGGGGAATGAACTCGCTGGGGAGGGAGGGGAGAGGAGGAGGGAATGAACTCGCTGGGGGGGAGGAGGGAGGGGAGAGGAGGGGGAATGAACACGCTGGGGGGAGAGGAGAGGAGAGGAGGGGGGAATGAACTCGCTGGGTGGGGGGGAGGAGGGGGGGATGAACTCGCTGGGGGTGGAGGAGGGAGGGGAGAGAAGGGGGGAATGAACTCGCTGGGGGGGGAGGAGGGGGGAATGAACTCGCTGGGGGGGAGAGGAGGGGGGAATGAACTCGCTGGGGGGGGAGGAGGGAGGGGAGAGGAGGGGGGAATGAACTCGCTGGGGGGAGAGGAGGGAGGAGAGAGGAGGGGGGAATGAACTCGCTGGGGGGGGAGGAGGGAGGGGAGAGGAGGGGGGAATGAACTCGCTGGGGGGAGAGGAGGGGGGAATGAACTCGCTGGGTGGGGAGGGGGGGAGGAACTCGCTGGGGGTGGAGGAGGGAGGGGAGAGAAGGGGGGAATGAACTCGCTGGGGGGGGGGAGGAGGGGGGAATGAACTCGCTGGGGGGAGAGGAGGGGGGAATGAACTCTCTGGGGGGGGGAGGGGGGAATGAACTCGCTGGGGGGGAGAGGAGGGGGGAATGAACTCGCTGGAGGGGGGAGGGGGGAATGAAATCTCTGGGGGGGAGGGGAAGGGGGAATAAACTCGCTGGGAGGGGAGGGGGGCATGAACTCGCTGGGGGGGACGGGAGGGGGGAATGAACTCGCTGGGGGGGGAGGGGAGGGTTGAATGAACTCACTGGGGGAGGGGAAGGGGGAATGAACTCACTGGGGGTGAGGGAAGGGGGAATGAACTCTCTGGCGTGGGGGGATGATGGTGTCATACAGCACAGAATCAGGCCCTTCGGCCCATCGTGTCTGTGCCAGCCATTAAGCACCTATTATCTATTCTAATCCCATTTTCCAGCACTTGGCCCGTAGCCTTGTATGTGTTTCAAGTGCTCATCTAAACACTTCTTAAATGTTGTGAGGGTTCCTGCCGTTACCACCCCTTCAGGTAGTGTGTTACAGATTCCAACCACCCTTGGTGAAAAAGTTTTCCTCAAATCCCCTCTGAACCTCCTGCCCCTTACCTTAAATCTGTGCCCCCTGCTTATTGACACCTCCACTGAGGGAAAATGTTTCTTCCTATCTATTTTTTAAAAATTTATTTAGAGATACAGCATTAAAACAGGCCCTTCGGCCCACTGAGTCTGTGCTGACCAACAACCACCCATTTATACTAACCCTGCAGAAATCCCATATTCCTTACCACTTACCTACACTAGGGGCAATTTTCAATTTCCAATTTACCTATCGACCTGCAAGTCTTTGGCTGCGGTAGGAAACCGGAGCACCTGGCGAAAACCCACACAGTCACAGGGAGAACTTGCAAACTCTGCACAGGCAGAACCCAGTATCAAACCCAGGTCCCTGGAGCTGTGAGGCTGCGGTGCTAACCACTGCGCCACTATACCCCTCATAATTTTGTTTACCTCAATCAGGCCCCCCCCCCATCCTTCTCTGCTCCAAGGAAAACAACCCTAGCCTATCCAGTCTCTCTTCATAGCTGAAATGCTCCAGCCCAGGCAACATCCTAGTGAATCTCCTCTGTACCCTCCCCAGTGCAATCCTATAGTGTGGTGCCCAGAGCTGTACACAGTACTCCAGTTGTGGCCTAACTAGTGTTTTATATAGCTCCATCATAACCTCCCTGCTCTTATATTCTATGCCTCGGCTAATAAAGGCAAGTATCCCATATGCCTTCCTAACCACCTTATCTACCAGTGCTGCTGCCTTCAGTGATGGCGCAGTGTTTAAAGTGTCGATATCTGGATCAGATGCAATGCTTGCGAATGATGTTTGCCGCACTTTGAAGAATGATGCGTTTTGTGTGCTGATTTGCAAACCACGCTTAGTAGTGACACTTTTGTATTGGTCACAACAAATGGCTGGATGTCATAGGGGTTATTTGCTTTCCAACATAACCATTGTTTAACAAGCGCTGTGTCTCCTGGCTTTAGAGGTGGAGTTCTGAATTTCTTGTTTCGCTCAGCGTTTGCTCTCATGCGATCTTTCTGTCCTTGATTGCGCTCACATATGTGCTGATCATTAGCTTTGCAGGGTAGCTCAAGAAGACATGCGCATAGGATGTGCGAAGGTGAATGTAGCTGGAGGCTTTCCAGTGGTCGAGTGCAGAGTCGCTCTGTAATTGCAAAGAAAACCATACAACTGCTTCACTGACTTGCTCTCAGCACTTTTCTCAAGGTATGCATGAATCTCTCAACTTCTCCATTAGATTTTTCGGTGAATGAAACCCAGGTAGTTCATGAATTTACTGAACTCACTGTTGCATGGGGGTCCATTTTTACTTCTCACCATTGAGGGACTCCAAACAAAGCGGAAATCTTGTCAAGCTTTGGGACGACTGCTTTTGCTGAGGTAGACATAATTATTTCCACGACCGGGAATCTGCTGTAATCATCAGTGACAACAGCAAGTGCTTGTCAGTGGGCAAGTCAGCGACATCTACATTAACTTCATGGGCCTTCAGATAGTTCAGACATGTTGAGCGGATCGTGAAGATTTGGCATTGTGGTTGCTTGACATGATAAACACTCATTTTGTGCTCCACCATGTGGTCAATTCCTGGGAACAGTACTTTTTACCCAAGAAGTTGCTGAGTTCGACAATTCCCTGGTGACCCACATGTGCTATTACTACAACACATTCTCAGAGACTGAGAAATGACAATGCAGTTGCCAAATAACATGAGGTCAGAAGTGGTTGCAACTGTGAGCTCATTTCGAACATTGTGAAGACCTTGTAGCATGTGAACAATTTCATTTGTGGATGCTCTCAATCACGTCTTTCCAGTTTTGTTATTCCATAGTTGTCACATATAGCTGCAATGCTTCAGCTTGTTTTGTCCGATGTGAGGGGAGAACACTAAGATACCTCGATTCTTCTGCAAGTTTGATTTGATAGTAGCCTGCATTGGTCAAGTTTAGCAAAACGTTTTGCACCATTCACTTTCTCTATGATATCAATAATTGTCAGTCAAATATCTTTCTTGTTGTATTGCTTGGTGACTGCATATTGATGCAGATTCTGATCTTGTACTCACTCTTGCTTTCTGACATGGAATGGTATTTGTCTATGTTGACACATGACTGGATGCACCTTGGGATTGACATACAGCTTGTATTTAGCACCCTTCAGTTTGCTGATACCTGTGAAGTGGTCAGCATACAGTTCAAGAACATTGCTGGTACGCATAGGAACTGCATATGTGACTGCTGTCATGCGCAGATCTGTTGCTGTGGAAACTGATGAGTGTGTCACTTTCTCCAGATATGACATAGAATACAGTATTCATTTTGGTGTCTTTGAATGCAACTGGCATTTCAAAAGTCCCAAGAATTTTCTGTGGTTTGTTACTATTGTAGGAGAAGATTTTTATATTCCCTGGTTTGCAAAGGATGGAATTAAAAAGCTAGTTTAATGATGTCCTTTAGGGAAGGAAATCTGCTGTCCTTATCTGGTCTGGCCTACATGTGACTCCAGACCTACAGTAATGTGGTTAACTTTTACATGCCCTCTGTAATGGCCTAGCAAGCCATTCAGTTGTATCTAACCACCATGAAGTCAATAAAAAAGAATGAAACCGGACGGACTACCCGGCATCGACCCAGGCACCAGAAACGACAACGGCAAACCCAGCCCTGTCGACCCTGCGACGTCCTCCTTACTAACATCTGGGGGCTTGTGCCAAAGTTGGGAGAGCTATCCCACAGACTTGTCAAGCAACAACCTGACATAGTCATACTCACGGAATCATACCAGACAGACAATGTCCCAGACACTGCAATCACCATCCCCGGGTATGTCCTGTCCCACCGGCAAGACAGATCCAGCAGAGGTGGTGGCACAGTGGTATACAGTAGGGAGGTAGTTGCCCTGGGAGTCTTCAACATCGACTCCGGACCCCATGAAGTCTCATGGCATCAGGTCAAACATGGACAAGGAAACCTGCTGATTACCACCTACTGCCCTCCCTCAGCTGATGAGTCAGTACTCCTCCATGTTGAACAGCACTTGGAGGAAGCACTGAGGGTGGCAAGGGCACAGAATGTACTCTGGGTGGGGAACTTCAATGTCCATCACCAAGAGTGGCTCGGTAGCACCACGATTAACCGAGCTTGCCAAGTCCTAAAGGACATAGCTGCTAGACTGGGTCTGCGGCAGGTTGTGGGAGAACCAACACGAGGGAAAAACATACTTGACCTTGTCCTCACCAATCTGCCTGCCGCAGATGCATCTGTCCATGACAGTATTGGTAGGAGTGACCACCGCACGGTCCTTGTGGAGACGAAGTCCCACCTTCACATTGAGGATACCCTCCATCGTGTTGTGTGGCACTACCACTGTGCTAAATGGGATAGATTTCGAACAGATCTAGCAATGTAAAACTGGGCATCCATGAGGTGCTGTGGGCCATCAGCAGCAGCAGAATTGTACTCAACCACAATCTGTAACCTCATGGCCCGGCATATCCCCCACTCTACCATTACCATCAATCCCAGGAGACCAACCCTGGTTCAATGAACAGTGCAGGAGGGCATGCCAGGAGCAGCACCAGGCATACCTCAAAATGAGGTGTCAACCTGGTGAAGCTACAACACAGGACTATCTGCGTGCCAAACTGCATAAGCAGCATGCGATAGACAGAGCGAAGTGATCCCATAACCAACGGATCAGATATAAGCTCTGCAGTCCTGCCACATTCAGCTGTGAATGGTGGTGGACAATTAACAACTAACTGGAGGAGGTGGCTCCACAAATATCCCCATCCTCAATGATGGGGGAGCCCAGCACATCAGTGCGAAAGATAAGGCTGAAGCATTTGCAACAATCTTCAGCCAGAAGTGCCAAGTTGATGATCCATCTCGGCCTCCTTCTGAAGTCCCCAGCATCACAGATGCCAGTCTTCAGCCAATTTGATTATCTCCGCATGATATCAAGAAACGACTGAAGGCACTGGATACTGCAAAGGCTATGGGCCCTGACAATATTCTGGCCACAGTACTGAAGAGTTCCAGAACTTGCTGCACCCCTAGCCAACCTGTTCCAGTACAGCTACAACACTGGCATCTACCCTGTAATGTGGAAACTTGCCCAGGTATCTCCTGTACACAAAAAGCAGGACAAGTCCAAACCGGCCAATTACCGCCCCATCAGCCTACTCTCAATCATCAGTAAAGTAATGGAGGGTGTCATCAACAGTGCCATCAAGTGGCACTTGCTTAGCAATAACCTGCTCAGTGACGCTCAGTTTGGGTTCTCCGAGGGCCACTCAGCTCCTGACCTCAGTACAGCCTTGGTTCAAACATGGACAAAAAAGCTGAACTCAAGAGGTGAGGTGAGAGTGACTGCCCTTGACATCAAGGCAGCAGTTGACCGAGTATGGCATCAAGGAGCCCTAGCAAAACTGAGGTCAATGGGAATTGGGGGAAAACTCTCCACTGGTTGGAGTCATACCTAGCGCAAAGGAAGATGGTTGTGGTTGTTGGGGGTCAATCATCTGAGCTCCAGGACATCACTGCAGGAGTTCCTCAGGGTAGTGTCCTAGGCCCAACCATCTTCAGCTGCTTCATCAATGACCTTTTTTCAATCATAAGGTCAGAAGTGGGGATGTTTGCTGATGATTGCACAATGTTCAGCATCATTCGCAACTCCTGATACTGAAGCAGTCCATGTAGAAATGCAGCAAGGCCTGGACAATATCCAGGCTTGGGCTGATAAGTGGCAAGTAACATTCGCGCCACACAAGTGCCAGGCAATGACCATCTCCAACAAGAGAGAGAATCTAAACATCTCCCCTTGACATTCAGTGGCATTACCATCGCTGAATCCCCCACTATCAATATCCTAGGGGCTACCAATGACCAGAAACTGAACTGGAGTAGCCATATAAATACCGTGGCTACAAGAGCAGGTCAGAGGCTAGGAATCCTGCGGTGAGTAACTCACCCCCTGACTCCCCAAAGCCTGTCCACCATCTACAAGGCACAAGTCTGGAGTGTGATGGAATACTCACCACTTGCCTGGATGGGTGCAGCTCCAACAGCACTCAAGAAGCTCGACATCATCCAGGACAAAGCAGCCCGCTTGATTGGCACCCCATCCACAAACATTCACTCCCTCCACCACCGACGCACAGTGGCAGCAGTGTGTACCATCTACAAGATGCACTGCAGTAGCACACCAAGGCTCCTTCAACTGCACCTTCCAAACTCACGGCCTCTACCACCTAGAAGGACAAGGGCAGCAAATGCATGGGAACACCACCACCTGCAAGTTCCCCTCCAAGTTATACACCATCCTGACTTGGAACTATATCACTGTTCCTTCATTGTCGCTGGGTCAAAATCCTGGAACTCCCTTCCTAACAGCACTGTGGGTTTACCTACCCCACATGGACTGCAGCGGTTCAAGAAGGCAGCTCACCATCACCTTCTCAAGGGCAATTAGGGATGGGCAATAAATGCTGACCTAGCCAGCGATGCCCACATCCCATGAATGAATATAAGAAAAAGTCCTGAAGTTTGTTGAACGTTTTATGTTCTATGATGTTGACAGATGCTCCTGTATTGGAGAGCATCTACTTTTGAGCAGCCAGTGGTCACTGTTGCACTTGACTGGTTGCTGTGTCCGGAAGAAAGCACAAAAGCGTATTCAGAGTGATCTATCTCTTCATTGGCTACATTCTCTCACCCTTTTGGTGTGATACGTGCATGTGGCACTCTTTGTAGTATTGGTCTTAACAGTTGATTTTGCTGATGATCGGCAAACGTGATAAAAATGGTTGATTTTCCCTTAAGCTTTATGCTACTTGCCCTCAACAGGGCATACTATCTTGTGTGGGTAAGCACTGCCAGAGTGGAAACATTGCTTGGAGAAGTCATGATCCTGTTTGCGAGATTGCTGTCGTTAGTTTACATGTGGTTTCCGGGCACATGAGTGATGAACACTGTTCACAGGAGTTGAGCTTGAAGTGGGGCAGTTGCCGTTGGCAGCACCAATTTCAGCTCTGGACTTTGAAAGGGGTAATGATCGTACAAACTCCAGCAGCTCTGACAGCTTTCTGGCATTTGCGAGTGCTTTTCTGTGTATTTTAACCAGAGAGGCAACTTTCAATTATTTGTGTTCATGCTCGGCGTTACCAAAGTCACATTTGGTTGTCAGTTATCTCAATCGTGTGCAATATTGATCAGTTGTCTCATTTGCTTTTTGCCTGGTTTGTTGGAAAGTAATTGTTTTGTATATTGCATTCTTGGGTGCGAAATAAGTTGTTAGTGGATTTTTTTTGCTGAGTTGTAGTCGTCTTGCACAGGCACGAGGGTCTCAAAATATTTTCCAATTCTTCACCTCCATAGTGGAGAAGTGTGGTCTTTTTTCTTATATCATAGGTGTTTCCAAAGCCCACCATTGCACCCTCGAATCGTCGCAGCCACTCCTGCCAATGTGGGACTACAGGTGAGAGCTTGGAGTGCACATCAAAATGTGATAGGTTGGACATAGCCATCACCATGTTGATCATCAGTGCAGCGATAATGTATGATCAAGGATCCAGGATAGGATTCACAGGCACAATCATACAGACATCATCAAAAGGGATAATGGCAGGTGGAAGAACCAAATACACATTTCATGGGGTGCTACAATCCTGCAATAAATTCTTCTCTAAGGTTTAAGCAGACCAAATTGCCCTTCCATTGGTGTATGAGACATAATGGCTGTCCTGCCTTAGCTGCACAAATATACAAGGCCTGCTGTGCACAAACATCACGGTCCGTATTTGACAATCTGGATTACATGGACTGAAAGCAAAGTGAAGTACAACTGGCTATAAAGTAAATGCACATCCCATCCTCATCACCATTGCAAGAACTTTGTAGATCTCTGGAAGAAAACACACGGCACCACCTTTTTGATTGCTGCTGAAAAACTGAACTTTTATTTTTGACTCCCCCGACTGGCACATTGCGCATGCTCCACCAAGCATGTCCAGTGGCCTGAAATGAACAATATACTACACAATACAAAAAGTAGAGTAGTTGGGCTGGAGTATAAATTGTTTAATTGTAGTGGAGTGTGGTGATTTTACCCAGTAGTTAGTGCTTAATAGGTATTGGATACTGTCTGTTGCCAATCTAGCAAAAGCTATTCGATGAAATCATAGAAAGTTTATGGCATAGAAAGAGGCCACTTGGCCCATCGTGTCTGTCCCCCAAAGAACTAACAACTCAACAGCTACCCTGTCCTTTGATAGTGTTCGGTTACGTACGCTTTGTACCATAAGTGGTAGGTATAACAAACAGGTATATGAAAGCTTGGAGGGGAAATACCAATCTTTAAGGTTCAAAATTTTTAGAGGAGGGGTCTCAGCATGCCCCCATGAATGAAAATTTAATTTTGTTAAAAATTAAGCATCCATGTTAATGTTTAAGCATTTTATACTTTATGATTAATAGATTTTTTTTTATTTGAAGAAGGAAAATACAAGTCTATTGGATTTATAGCGAACCAACCACACCATCACCCAAGAGTTCCCCTCAATAGTTAGTCTGCTACATCTACTCCCTCACCACCCCAGTTCACAATGGCACTCAACACTCTTCGGACAGTTTGTAGACTTTGCGATCCATCCTTTCAAAGTGACACTTTCTAATCCTCCTAGTTCAAGCTGCGAATCGTCTCTCCTTATCTCCCACACCCCCCTTAAACCTGGCACTCTTCACCCACCTCCATCCCATACAAGCTGGCATTTATCTTTCTTCAGTTAAAAGGTGGTTTTGCCCACCCAAGTTCACGCTGGCAACTTTCCCAGCCCAAACTTGCTCCCAATGTCTCCTTCCTTTCCCTGAAATTTTTTTTACCAAAAATATATTCATAAAAATTTGCAAAAAATACATTACAAAACAGTTCAAATTTCACATTTCAGAAAGTGCAATAGAGATCAGATTCTTTTGATACAGAACATGAGGTACCTCACAACTCTTGCCATTCCATTTTATATGCAGTGTACATTTGCATTACATAGCAAAAGCATTTTTGGTGCAAACAGCCTGAGGGGTTTTACATGGGTTCCAGCCCCTCAATATACCTTCGCGGGAGGACTTTACACAGTGGCCTTTCCCCATTGAGCCTTTGCGGTGGCTACCCCAAGCTTTAGTATGTCCCTCAGCACATAGTCCTGGCCCTTGGATTATGCCAGTCTGCCACACTCAGTCGTGGACAACTCTTTGCACTGGAAGACCAGCAAATTTCGTGCAGACCAAAGACTATCTTTCACCAAATTGATGGTCCTCCAGCAACAGTTGATGTTTATCTTGGTGTGTGTCCCTGGGAACAGCTTGTACAACACTGAGTCCTGCATTACGGAGCTGCTCGGGATGAACCTTGGCAAAAACCTCTGTATCTCTTTCCACACTTGCCTTGCAAAGACACATTCCAGAAGGAGGTGGACGACAGTCTCTTCCCCACCACAGCCAGCTCGAGGGCAGCATGCGGAAGCGGTGAGACTCCAGGTATGCAGGAAGGATCTGATGGGGAGGGCCCTGCTCCCCACCAGCCAAGCTACGTCTTGGTGCTTATTTGAAAGTTCTGATGATGAGGCATTCTTCCAAATGACATTGGCAGTCTGCTCGGTGAACCATCTGACAGGATCCACCATCTCCTGATCCCGCAGGGTCTTGACATTACGTGCAGACCACTGCCTGATGGATTTGTGGTCAAGGGTGTTTTTCTGCACAAACTTTTCCGTGAAGGATAGGTGGCATGGCACGTTCCAACTGAATGGCTAGACCCATCCTTCGCAACTCTGGGGACAGATGGAACCTCAGCATGTAGTGACATGTGGTGTTTGCGTACTGGGGTTCTACGCACAGCTTAATGCTGTCACACACAAAGGTGGACATCAGGATGAGGACAACAATGGGTACATTTTTTCCCCCTTTTTCCAAAGGTTTGAACATCGTGTCCCTGTGGGCACGGTCCATTTTTGATCTCCAGTTAAAGCGGAAGATGGCTTGTGTGACTGCCATGGTGGAGGAGTAGGGTATGGGCCAGACTTGCGCCATGTACAGTAACGTCAGCATCTCGCACCTGATGACCAGGTTTTTACCCACATTGGAGAGAGAATACTGCTGCCATATGCCCAGTTTCTGTTTTACCATGGCTACATGTTCCTTCCAGTTTTTGGCGCATGCCCCGGCCCCACTGTCATAGGGTCATAGAGTTGTACAGCATAGAAACAGGCCCTTTGGCCCACCGCGACCATGCCGACCATAATGCCTATGTATACTAATTCCACCTGCCTGAATTAATTCCATATCCCTTTATACCTTGCTCATTCAAGTTCCTGCCCAGATGCCTCTTAAATCTTGCAACTGTTTCTGCCTCCACCACCTCCTCTGGCAGCTAATTCCACTATTCTTTGTGTGAAAAATTTACCCCTTTGATCCCCTTTAAACCTCCTCCCTCTCACCTTAAATCTGCGCCCTCTGGTTTTAGTCACCCCTATCATGGGAAACAGACTCTGGCTATCTACCCTATCTATGCCTCTCATAATTTTATATACCTCTATCATGTCCCCTCTCAGCCTCCTTCGCTCCAGGGAAAACAGACCCAGCCTATCCAATCTCTCTTTATAACTCAGGTCCTGCCCTGGTTTAACTTCCCAAAATGCATCACTTCACACTTGTCTGCATTAAATTCCATTTGCCACTCCCTTGCCCACTTTCCCAGTTGATCTATATCCTGTTGTAACCGTAGACAACCTTCTTCACTGTCCACTATACCACCAATTTTGGTGTCATCTGCAAACTTACTAATCATGCCCCCTACATTCACATCCAAATCATTAATATATATGACAAACAACAGAGGGCCCAGCACCGATCCCTGTGGCACACCACTGGTCACCGGCCTCCAATCTGAAAAGCAACCCTCCACTACCACCTATCACCAAGCCACTTTTGTATCCATTTTGCTAGCTCACCCTGGATCCCATGTGTTCGAACCTTCTGGACAAGCCTACCATGCGTGACCTTGTCAAAGGCCTTGCTAATGTCCAGGTAGACAACGTCCATCGCCCTGCCCTCATCAATCCACTTGTTCACCTCCTTGAAAAACTCAATCAAATTTGTGAGACATGATTTCCCATGCACAAAGCCATGCTGACTATCCCTAAGCAGACCTTGCCTTTCCAAATGCATATAAATCCTGTCTCTCAGAATCCCTTCCAATAACTTTCCCACCACTGATGTAAGACTCACCGGCCTGTAGTTCCCTGACTTATCCCTGCTGCCCTTCTTAAATAAAGGCACAACATTAGCAATCCTCCAGTCTTCCGGTACTTCACCCATGGCTAACAATGATATAAAAAAATCTCTGCCAGGGCCCTAACAATCTCCTCCCTTGCTTCCCATAGCATCCTAGGGTACACCTGGTCAGGCCCTGGGGATTTATCCACCTTAATGCGCTTCAAAACCTGCAACACCTCCTCCTTTGTAATGTTGATATGCTCCAGGATATCGCTGTTCCCTCCCTTGAACTCACTAGCTTCCATGACCTTTTCCACGGTAAATACAGACGAGAAGTATTCATTTAAGACCTTGCCCATTTCCCGTGGCTCCACACATAGATTACCACACTGATCCTTAAGGGGACCTACTCTCTCCCGAGCTACCCTTTTACTCTTAATATACTTATAGAATCTTTTAGGATTCTCCTTTATCTTATCTGCCAGGGAAATCTCATCGTCTCTTTCGCCCTCCTAATTTTCTTCTTAAGTGTACTCCTACATCCCTTATACTCCTCGAGGGACTCGCTTGATCCCAGCTGCCTATACCTGACATATGCCTCCTTCTTTGTCCTGACCAGACCCTCAATATCCCTCGTCAACCAAGGTTCCCTAAACTTGCCAGCCTTGCCCTTCAATCTAACAGGAACATGCTGGCCCTGAACTCTTCCTAATTCACTTTTAAAAGCCTCCCACTTGCCAGTCCCTTTACCTGTAAACATTCAACTTTCGAGAGTTCCTGTCTGATGCCATCGAAATTAGCCTTCCCCCAATTTTGGACTTCAACTTGAGGACCAGTCCTATCCTTTACCATAACTATCTTGAAGGTAATAGAGTTATGGTCACTGGTCCCAAAGTGCTCCCCCACTGACACATCAACCACCTGCACAGCCTTATTTCCTATGAGGAGGTCGAGTCTATCCCCTTCTTTAGTAGGGCCATCCACATACTGCTTCAGAAAACTATCCTGGACACACTTAAATTCTTCCCCATCTGATCCCTTAGCACTAAGGCAGTCCCAGTCAATATTAGGGAAGTTAAAATCACCTACTATTACAACCCTGTAATTCCTATACCTATCTGTGATTTCCTTACATATTTGCTCCTCCAATTCCCTTTGACTATTGGGGGGTCTATCGTATAATCCCATCAAAGTGATCACCCCTTTCTTATTTCTAAGTTCTACCCATATGGCCTCGCTGGATGTTCCCCCCCGGGATATCCTCTCTAAGTACTGCCGTGATGTCCTCCCTAATCAATAGTGCAACTCCCCCTCCTCTCTTACCTCCACTTCTGTCACGCTGGAAGCATTGGTACCCCGGAACATTGAGCTGCCAGTCCTGCCCATCCCTCAACCACGTTTCCGTAATAGCTATAATATCACAATCCCATGTACCGATCCATGCTCTGAGTTCATCTGCCTTACCTGTAAGGCTTCTTGCATTAAAGTAAATGCAGTTTAGCCTACCAGACCTTCCATGCTCCCTGTCCTGTTCCTGCCCGGCCTGCCTACTGGACTTGCTTTAACCTCTACATTTGCCTCATATCTCATCGGAGAGACTACTACTTTGGGTCACACCCCCCTGCAAGACTGGTTTAAACCCTCCTGAGTAGTACTAGCAAACCTCCCCGCAAGGATATTGGTCCCCTTCCGGTTCAGATGCAACACGTCCCTCTTGTACAGGTCACCTCTGCACCAGAAGTGATCCCAATGATCTAACTAGCTGAAGCCCACCTGTTTACACCTACTCTTCAGCCACACATTCATTTGCCTTATACTCCTATTCCTACCCTCACTAGCACGTGGCACAGGGAGTAATCCCTGAGATTACAACCCGAGAGGTCCTGCTTTTTAACCTTCTTCCTAACTCCCTATATTCACTTTGCATGACCTCATCTCTTTTCCTGCCTATGTCGTTAGTACCAATATGGACTTTGACTTCTGGCTGCTCACCCTCCCCTTTCAGAATGTCCTGCAGCCGCTCCGAGACATCCTTGACCGTAGCACCAGGGAGGCAACATACCATCCTGGAGTCTCGTTTGTGGCCACAGAAACACCTATCTGCACCCCTTATGATAGAATCCCCTATCACTATCGCTCTTCCAAGCCTTTTCCTCCCCTGCTGTGCAGCAGAGCCCTCCATGGTGCCACAAGCTTGGCTGTTGCTGCTTTCCCCTGGGAGGTCATCCCCCCCAACAGTATCCAAAGCGGTATATCTGTTTGAGAGGGGGATGGCCACAGGGGACTCCTGCTCTACCTGCCTGCGCCTACTACTCCATCTGGTGGTCACCCATCCCTTTTCTGCCTGTGCAGCCATTACCTGCGGTGTGACCACCTCACTAAACATGCTATCCACGACTTCCTCAGCATCGCGGATGCTCCACAGTGAATCCACCCGCAGCTCCAGCTCCGTAATGCGGGTAGCCAGTAGCTGCAGCTGGATACACTTCCTGCACACATGGTCACCAGGGACACTGGAAGCGTCCCTGATTTCCCACAAAGTGCAGGAGGAGCATATCATGGGACTGAACTCTCCTGCCATGACTTACCCTTAGGTTAATTAGTTACTCCCTTAATTAAAAAATACTAATTATACTAGGGGCATTGTTCTACCCACTTCAATCTAAAGTCCTTAAAAAAAAACACTTTATTAGTACTCACTTTATCACCAGAGATTTTTTTCCAACAAAAAAAACTTACCCTTTTTTTTTAAAGATATTCTAACAGCTGCTACTCACCAACCAATCAACTTGCAGCTCTCCTCTGACGTCACTGTTTGCCTTTTTTTTCAAACCTCCGGCGCGCCGGAAGAGGTTCAACTGCCCTCCTCTCCACTCCATCCCGGAAGGTAAGAGACTGGGCCTCGATCCTCGAGGTCGATTTATGGGCTCCGCTCCCGGCGTTCTCCGCACAGGTCCGCTCCACTCCTCTCTGCTGGTCAAGTTAAATTTCTGGTCAATGGTGACCTTTTCGATATTGATGGTAGGGAATTTGGTTACGATGCTACTATTAAAGGTCAGATGGAGATGGCGCGATTTCCTTTAGATGAAATGTGCCTTGTTGAGGGCAGCTACTCTCACCTTGCCTCTGGCTTAGCTTTTGTGTCCATGTCTGGATTAAGGTCAAGAAGTCCAGAGCCGATGGAATCTCAATTGTCAAATGAACCGGTTATTGGTGAGTATGTGTCACTTAATGGTAATACTGCTGACTCCATCCATAAATTTACTGACTAATGGTGGGTGAATGGTAGGATGGAAATCGACCAGGTTAGATTACCAGTGCTTTCATTGATAGTGGTATCTTTGACAAGTAGGTTAGTGAGCAGAAGGTCAAGTATGTTACTGTCTCTTGTTGGTTCCCTTATCACCAGGCCCAGCCTTCAGGGGTAATACAAGCAAACCACCTTAGTGGTAGACCTTGAAGATCCCTAGTGACCCTTGGAACTTGTATAATGCTCAGAGCTACTGATTTGTCAATTTTATGGGTGGTGGGTGTTGATCAGCAAGAGATTTCTTCCATCTTTGACTGGAATCCACAAAACCGCATGGGTTACAGAGTCAATATTGAGGACTCCCTCCACTTCAAACTGATTATAAACTCTTCTGCAGCCATTGCTGGAGGGTCTGTCCTGCCAGTGGTGATCAAGTTAGGTTGCTGGCTGATGGATATGATTCTCTGACTACAACTTTTCAGGCTGCTGCATAATTTCTCTATTTATCAACTTTATAGCTATTATTTGCAACTGAGCGGTTTGCTAGACAGCTTGGAAGGTTCATTCAGAGTGTGGGACTGGAATCAAGTGTCAGCCAAACCTGGTAGGGGTGGTAGGCTCTCTTCCCTCAAGGATAGTACTGAACTTGTAGAGATTTTACAATAATCTAGAGACTTTCATGGTCTTTTTTGTTCTTGATCCAATGTCATAACTTGCCATGGTGGGATTTGAACTCAGAACCAGAATCATGAGGCTACCATATCTTTACCTCAGAACCGAGATCTTGAGAGACTAATATTTTCAGAAGTTTTCCTTTATTAGCAGTTCCTCTATTTGTGTTTCTCTGCTACACTGACATGGGCTCCTCATGGCACCCCTAGTCTTGATCATTTGAAGCTTTTGTCTACCTTTGGTCAACTTGCCAGAAGGTGTCAAATTTGTAGTGGTAACACTCTTGCCTCTCAGTCGGAAGGTCATGGGTTCAAAACCCAATCAAGCTGACACTCCAAATCAGTACTGAGGGAGTGCTGCATTGTTGGAGGTGCCATCTTTCAAATAAGACATTAAACCAAGGTCCCATCTGCCCTCTTGGGTTTCCATAAAAGATCACTTGGCACTATTCAGAGAAGAGTAAGAGAATTCTCCTGATATCCTGGTCAGCATCTATCATTCAATCAACATCACTAAAACAGTTTACTTGGCCATTTATCTCATTACTGTTTGTGAGGCCATGTATGCAACTTGTTTGCTGTGTTTCTCCAGATTAGTGAGGTTCTTGAGCAAATTGTCATAGGGAATGACGAGGTATTGGAGGCTTTGGCAGGCTTAAAAGTGGACAAATCTCCAGGTCCGGACGATTTGTGTCCCAGGATCCTGTGGGAGACGAGGATGGAGATTGCAGGGGCTCTGACCCAAATTTTTAATTCCTCTCTGGCAATGGGGGAAGTGCCAGAGGACTGAAGAACAGCTAATGTGGTCCCACTATTTAAGAAAGGTTGTAGAGATAAGCCAGGGAACTACAGACCAGTGAGTCTCATGTCAGTGGTAGGGAAATTATTGGAGAAAGTTCTGAAGGGGAAAATCTATCTCTACTTGGAGAGGCAAAATTTGATTAGGAATAGTCAGCATTGCTTTGTCAGAGGGAGGTCATGCCTAACAAATTTGATTGAATTTTTTGAGCATGTGACCAGGTGTGTAGATGAGGGTAGTGAAGTTGATGTAGTTTACATGGATTTCAGCAAAGCCTTTGACAAGGTCCCACATGGGAGACTTATCAAGAAAGCAAATGCACATGGGATACAGGGTAACTTGATAAGGTGGATTCAAAATTGGCTTAGCTGTAGGAGACAGAGAGTGATGACAGTTTTAGTGACTGAAAGCCAGTGTCCAGTGGCATACCACAGGGATCTGTGCTGGGTCCCCTATTGTTTGTCATTTATATAAACACATAGATAACTATGTGGGGGGTAGGATCAGTAAGTTCGCGGATGACACAAAGATTGGCCAAGTGGTTAACAGTGAGGCTGAGTGTCTTGGGTTACAGGAAGATATAGACGGGATGGTCAAATGGGCAGAAAAGTGGCAGATGGAATTTAACACTGAAAAGTGTGAGGTGATACACTTTGGAAGGAGTAATGTGACACGGAAGTATTCAATGAATGGCCTGACACTGGGAAGTTCCGAGGAACAAAGGGACCTTGGCGTGTTTGTCCATAGATCTCTGACGGTAGAAGGGCAGGTTAATAGGGTGGTGAAAAAGGCATATGGGACACTTGCCTTTATCAATCGAGGCATAGATTACAAAAGCAGGGAGGTCATGTTGGAGTTGTATAGAACTTTGGTAAGGCCACAGCTGGAGTACTGTGTGCAATTCTGGTCGCCACATTATAGGAAGGATGTGATTGCATTGGAGGGGGTGCAGAGGCGATTCACCAGGATGTTGCCTGGGATGGAACATTTAAGCTATGAAGAGAGGTTGGATAGGCTTGGGTTGTTTTCGCTGGAGCAGACAAGACTGAGGGGTGACCTGATCGAGGTGTACAAGATTATGAGGGGCATGGACAGGGTGGATAGGGATCAGCTGTTCCCCTTAGTTGAAGGGTCAATTTAGTTTAGTTTAGTTTAGAGATACAGCACTGAAACAGGCCCTTCGACCCACCGAGTCTGTGCCGACCATCAACCACCCATTTATACTAATCCTGCACTAATCCCATATTCCTACCACATCCCCACCTGTCCCTATATTTCCGTACCACCTACCTATACTAGGGGCAATTTATAATGGCCAATTTACCTACCAACCTGCAAGTCTTTTGGCTGTGGGAGGAAACCGGAGCACCCGGAGAAAACCCACGCAGACACAGGGAGAACTTGCAAACTCCACACAGGCAGTACCCAGAATTGAACCCGGGTCGCTGGAGCTGTGAGGCTGCGGTGCTAACCACTGCGCCACTGTGCCGCCCTATGTCTATATCAAATAACACAATAATCTTTTTCTCTCTGAACCTCTTTCAGCATTTTTTCCTGTAATATGTGTATTCTGTGTTGGTCCTACCCGCATGTTTGATACTACAGTTATCTAAGTTAAATTAACTGCCTTTGCATTTGTGTGGCCCATTCCCTTAGTGCACCTAAATTTCTTTGCATCTGATTACACTCCTCTACAGTCTTAATCCTTGCACAGATTATTAGTATCATCTGCAAACTTACTGAACATACTCCTAACACTACCATCCCATCACCAATAAAAACAGTGAGCAGCAGAGGGCCTCGGATTGATCTCCGGGAGATGCCACTAGGCTCCAGGCTGATCCACATCCATTATCTACAACTTCTTGGCTGTTAGATTAGAGCCAAATCCTAATCCATCGGATCAAATTCATGCTGATACCATAAGATTCGATCTGGTGAAGTAACCGAGTATAAGGTACCTTATCAAAGGCTTTCTGAAAGCTCAGGCAGACAATGTGTTTCCAAGATCCGTCTCACATTACAACTTCCAACTGCTACAACAGTTTTGGATTCAGTGATCTTGTTGGGAGTGTTTGTAGCATTTGTGTACACATCTTACCGAGTTAAACATGTCTGTCATGCAGGCCTCCACTTGCCAAGAATAAGGCACATTCATTTTGCCACATGGACATTAAATTTCAAATTGTTGCTGGGAAGAAGAGAAGGCCTATGACAAGGGGTTGCCAGGCCCCTGGCTAGAAAGGAATTTTTGCATAATAACAGACAGTCCTTTCCTTTTGGGCCTCCTTATCTCGAGAGACAATGGATACGCGCCTGGAGGTGGTCAGTGGTTTGTGAAGCAGCGCCTGGAGTGGCTATAAAGGCCAATTCTGGAGTGACAGGCTCTTCCACAGGTGCTGCAGAGAAATTTGTTTGTCGGGGCTGTTGCACAGTTGGCTCTCCCCTTGCGCCTCTGTCTTTTTTCCTGCCAACTACTAAGTCTCTTCGACTCGCCACAATTTAGCCCTGTCTTTATGGCTGCCCGCCAGCTCTGGCGAATGCTGGCAACTGACTCCCACGACTTGTGATCAATGTCACACGATTTCATGTCGCGTTTGCAGACGTCTTTATAGCGGAGACATGGACGGCCGGTGGGTCTGATACCAGTGGCGAACCCGCTGTACAATGTGTCTTTGGGGATCCTGCCATCTTCCATGCGGCTCACATGGCCAAGCCATCTCAAGCGCCGCTGACTCAGTAGTGTGCATAAGCTGGGGGTGTTGGCCACTTCAAGGACTTCTGTGTTGGAGATATAGTCCTGCCACCTGATGCCAAGTATTCTCCGGAGGCAGCGAAGATGGAATGAATTGAGACGTCGCTCTTGGCTGGCATACGTTGTCCAGGCCTCGCTGCCATAGAGCAAGGTACTGATACACTCGGACTTTTGTGTTCCGTGTCAGTGCGCCATTTTCCCACACTCTCTTGGCCAGTCTGGACACAGCAGTGGAAGCCTTACCCATGCGCTTGTTGAATTCTGCATCTAGAGACAGGTTACTGGTGATAGTTGAGCTGTAGGTTGAGTTGCAGGTGAACTCTTGAACCACTTCCAGAGCGTGGTCGCCAATATTGATGGATGGAGCATTTCTGACGTCCTGCCCCATGATGTTCGTTTTCTTGAGGCTGATGGTTAGGCCAAATTCATTGCAGGCAGCCGCAAACCTGTCGATGAGACTCTGCAGGCACTCTTCAGTGTGAGATGTTAAAGCAGCATCGTCAGCAAAGAGGAGTTCTCTGATGAGGACTTTCCGTACTTTGGACTTCGCTCTTGGACGGGCAAGGTTGAACAATCTGCCCCCTGATCTTGTGTGGAGGAAAATTCCTTCTTCAGAGGATTTGAACGCATGTGAAAGCAGCAGGGAGAAGAAAATCCCAAAAAGTGTGGGTGCGAGAACACAGCCCTGTTTCACACCACTCAGGATAGGAAAGGGCTCTGATGAGGAGCCACCATGTTGAATTGTGCCTTTCATATTGTCATGGAATGAGGTGATGATACTTAGTAGCTTTGGTGGACATCCAATCTTTTCTAGTAGTCTGAAGAGACCACGTCTGCTGACGAGGTCAAAGGCTTTGGTGAGATCAATGAAAGCAATGTAGAGGGGCATCTGTTGTTCACGGCATTTCTCCTGTATCTGACAAAGGGAGAACAGCATGTCAATGGTCGATCTCTCTGCACGAAAGCCACACTGTGCCTCAGGGTAGACGCGCTTGGCCAGCTTCTGGAGCCTGTTCAGAGCGACTCGAGCAAAGACTTTCCCCACTATGCTGAGCAGGGAGATTCCACGGTAGTTGTTGCAGTCACCGCGGTCACCTTTGTTTTTATAGAGGGTGATGATATTGGCATCGCGCATGTCCTGGGGTACTGCTCCCTCGTCCCAGCACAGGCAATGCAGTTCATGTAGTGCTGAGAGTATAGCAGGCTTGGCACTCTTGATTATTTCAGGGGTAATGCTGTCCTTCCCAGGGGCTTTTCCGCTTGCTAGAGAATCAATGGCATCACTGAGTTCCGATTTGGTTGGCTGTATGTCCAGCTCATCCATGACTGGTAGCGTCTGGGCTGCATTGAGGGCAGTCTCAGTGACAGCATTCTCCCTGGAGTACAGATCTAGGTAGTGCTCAACCCAGCGGTCCATTTGTTTGCGCTGGTCAGTGATTATGTCCCCCGATTTAGATTTGAGGGGGGCGATCTTCTTGATGGTTGGCCCAAGAGCTCTCTTCATGCCATCATACATTCCTCTGATGTTTCCGGTGTCTGAGGCCCGCTGAATATGACTGCATAGGTGTTGCCAGTAGTCGTTTGCGCAATGCCTAGCTGTTCTTTGTGCAGTACTTCTGGCTGCTTTAAGTGCTGCGGATGTTAAATCGCTGGGGGCTTTCTTGTAGTTCAACAGTGCAATGCGCTTAGCGGCTATGACAGGTTCCAGCTCTTCATTATGAGATTGAAACCAGTCTGCATTTCTCTTCGCACTTTTGCCGTAGGTGGTCAAAGCTGACTCATAGATGGCGTCTCTGATGTGGGCCCACTTGGTCTCAGCATCCCCTGTGGGAGTGTTTTGAAGGGCTGTTACAAGTGAATTTAGAAATTTTTGTAACAGCTGTGGATGAGAAATTCTGCTCGTGTTGATGCGCGGGTGGCCCTTCTGCTTGGAATGATGCAACTTCTTTGGTCTGAGTCTAACCTTGCTGCACACCAGGGAGTGGTCGGTGTCGCAGTCCGCACTGTGGAAGCTGCGTGTGATTTGAACACTGTTTAAGGCGGCTCGCCTTGTGACAATGAGGTCTAGCTGGTGCCAACGACGCGATCTTGGGTGCCTCCATGAAACCTGGTGACAGGGTTTAGTGTGAAAGAACGAGTTGGTGATGCAGAGGTTATGATAGGTACACAACTCAAGCAGTCTCTGCCCGTTCTCATTCATCCTTCCAACGCCATAGCGCCCAAGGCAGGAGGGCCATGAGTCATGGTCGGCCCCAACCCTGGCATTAAAGTCCCCCAACAGGAATAGGTGTTCGGTGTTGGGGATGCTGCTAATGATGTTATGGAGTTGTTCATAGAACTGGTCTTTAGCTTCAGGTGGGGAGCAGAGTGTTGGAGCATAGATGCTGAGTAGGTGTACTGGACCAGAGGTGGTGAGCAGTCGGATGGACAGTATGCGTTCCGAGCCATTTGAGGGAGGCTCTATCATGCTGAGCAAGGAGTTTCTGATGGCGAAGCCCACTCCATGCTGTCTTGGTTCTTCAGGATCCCTGCCCTGCCAGAAGAAGGTGTAGTCTTGCTCTGCTAGAGAGCCACTCGCGGGGAGGCGAGTCTCCTGAAGTGCTGCAATGTCTACATTGAGTCTACTGAGCTCGTTGTTAATGATGGCGGTCTTCCGAGAATCGTTGATTTGTGTAAGGTCTTCCGACAGGCCAGGACACATAGTTCTGACGTTCCAGCTTGCAAAGCGAAGGGCTGGTACCTTCTTTCCTTTTTTCATGTTGTTTGGTGCGGTGTATCAGTCCACCTTTCGGGCAATGACCCTGAGCTCCAAGCACCCATTGAAGCATGTAGACTGTGGCGGGACAGAACCATATTGACCGGGGGCTGCCCGGTTTGAGGCGGGCGGTAGCTGTCCAGTGAGGTGCAATGACCTCTCCCACCGACAAAGGCAACCCGTGGCGCCCAGTTTCTACGCCAATTTATCTGGACTTATCACCCGTAACTGCTGCCTTCCGTGTTGTTTTAGTCGCTGTGAGGCAACTATGGAGTGACCTCTCCATGGCGCATGCCTGGGCGAATTTATGGAGGTTGAGAGTTGCCCAGTCGTCAAAACCCCCCTCTCGGCCTTTCTGCTGGGGTCCAAAGGAGTGCAGGGCACGACGTTCGGCACCGGTATGGCTGCAGGAACTGCCGGAAACATGCCAAAGGTGACACATGACCGCCTACGGGGTTCCGCTCCGGATTATCTGTTCGGGTTTACTCCCTTAACCTTGGTCTCTCCCGAGACGCCCACAAGGCAGTGGGGTTGTTGGGGCCCCTACACAGGTGTAGGATGGTGCCGGTGGGAGGAGGGGATGCAAGGGGGAGGGGTAGAGGGAGGGGGTGGGAAGAGGGGGAGCAGGGAAGGGGGCTGTAGGGGGGGTGGGGGGGTGCAGGGGAAGGGGATGCGGGGTGAAGATGGTGCGAGGGGGGGCGGGCTGGGACGGGGTTGTGAGGGGGTGAGCTGAGAGGGTGGCGCAGGGAAGGGGACGGGGGGGGTGGAAGGGGGGTAAAGGGGGGGGAGGGGGGGGGGAAGCTGGTGCAGGTAATAAGCCATTTCCTCAGTGCCCACCATCGACTTCCGGAAAGCTCATCCACGTCCTTCGGGAGGTGAAGCATCTTTTGGCAGACTTAGAGGTGATTACATTTGCTAAGGGTTTTTTTTTTGCAGTGGTTTAAATAAAGGCATGCAGCATTGCCGACAGTGCGCTGCAGATGCTCTCCGAGCCATCTCCCGCGGGCGCTTTGAAGTTGCGGCCGAGGGGGCCGTTCGTGGATTTTTTGGGTGTTCGGGGCACCTTTTCTCAGGACTTCTCTCGGGTCACGCTGCTCCTTCTTCACCTCAATGGACTTACCGCATGCCGTGGCTGCAGACACTCTGGACTGTGAAGACAGCAGGATCGGAGATTGAAGTATCGGCAGCTGTGCTCATCAGTTTCATCCGGATCAATTTCATTGAGAAAACAAAGAGCAGGTGTGGCTGGGGGAGGGCAGTGGGCCCAGGTAACATACACTAAACTAACTGTTAGCCTTTAGATAGGGCTAAAATGAACTGATTTAAAGAGCCAGGGGAGTTTAAACAGTTTAAGAGGGCAGATTGGGGAAGAAAACATTAGGGATGTGCTTATAGACAAAGGAGCTATTCCCTGCACCAATTCAATCCACAAACAGACGTAGTTAGACCAGTTAGTCACATGATTAACTGGCTGTTGCAGAGTTTTGAACTGAGAGTCTGCAGAAAGCTGAATGCTGCTGGACTAAAGAAGACCGCCTGTCTCCTGTCTGCTTTTCATATCTTTCTCACGGAACCCCAAAACCCACTGAAGACACATGAACCAAGAGAGAAAAGTCTCCTACATTGAACAAGGTTTAAGAAGAATACTGGGCCCCAATGAAAAGAAAGACCTACCTACAATCAAGGAATCTACAGCAAACTCGAAGCACAGTAACAAAAAAACCCTCTTCAGAGATTGCCTCAAGCTTTTCCCCTTTATTTTTCTTCTGCCCTTTTCTGTCCCTATTTGCATATTTGTATCGCGTATGCATGCTAGCGTGGGAGTGTCATGTATTTGTAGACGTTAACCGAATTAGAGTTTAAGTTTAATAAATTTCAGTCTTCTTTAAACCTAAGAAAACTTGTGTGTGTAATGGTTTCTTTGCCTTATAATTGGAAAACAGTGAACAAGAATTCACCAAGGGGGAGCTAAAAACATGGTGTGTTTAAAATTTAAACCCTGTTACAGTAAGACCAGGTGAAGGCTGAAATTGTCCAGTATCCTAGGAATACTCCCAATGTGAAGGATGATTGCTGTGCAGAGATGCTAATATTTTCTCCCTTTGCTTTCTGTCAGTGTTGCTGCCCATTGACTTTCCCTTCTGTCTCCTGTCTGAAGTTGTTGTGCCTAAAGTGTTTGTTGGACTGAAGCTGACCTATCTCCTCTTGGATACAGATCATCATGAACAAGTTATGGTTTGGACTCAGTATGAAAGATGCGATTGAAAGGGAAGGGTTCACGTAACTTCATCGAATTCTGTGCAGTTTGAAAACAAGAATTGATGTAAGTTCCAGGGTTTTAAGAGTACAATGTATTTCTGAATTTAATGGTACTTTGTACTATAAACATTACCTAATTAAAGTCCTTTTTAATGGAGGAAATTATCAAATTGCTCATCCTTAGCATTATTAAGGAACATTATCCAGAAAGGGTACTTCCTTTCCAGACCTACTCCCTGGGTGAGAGGCAGCTTTCCAGGCAGCTCCCATCCCTGAACCCTCTCCAAAATATCCCTACACCTAGATTCACTGCTTACTGCCCTTGGGCAGCTCCCTATATCTCCCTGGGAGGGATTCTCTGGGAATCCTTTGGTCATTGACCTGAAATCTTGAGTGTTGGCAGTCATTTTAAAACAATCCATGTGAACTTGCAGCCATTTTAGTACAATCCATATGGGCGGCACAGTGGCGCAGTGGTTAGCACCGCAGCCTCACAGCTCCAGGGACCCGGGTTCAATTCTGGGTACTGTCTGTGTGGAGTTTGCAAGTTCTCCCTGTGTCTGCGTGGGTTTCCTCCGGGTGCTCCGGTTTCCTCCCACTGCCAAAGACTTGCAGGTGATAGGTAAATTGGCTGTTAAAAATTGCCCCTAGTGTAGGTAGGTGGTAGGGCATATGGGATTACTGTAGGGTTAGTTTAAATGGGTGGTTGTTGGTCGGCACAGACTCGGTGGGCCAAAGGGCCTGTTTCAGTGCTGTATCAATAAATAAACTTCAATTTTATAATTGGGTAGCAGTGTACCACTGTGTGTATTGTGGTGCAGTGGTTATAGCACTGGACTATTGCAATAAATTGTGAAATTGAATTCTATAAATCTTTTAATATGTGGGTTGGCCCCCGAATGAGTGTCTGAAACCTGCCAGATTGTCATTAAAAAAAATGTGACTCTACGCCACGTTACATGGTTCACTCTTCTTGTTACAAGAACATAAGGAACAGGAGCAGGAGTAGGCCATTCTGCTCTTTGAGCCTGCTCAGTCATTCAGTAAGATCTTGGCTGATCTTCTACCTTGACTTCACCTACCAGCGCTATCCCCATGTCCCTGAATTCCTTTAGTACCTAAAAATCTATCGACCTCTGTCTTGAATGTACTCAATAACTAAACATTCACAGCTCTCTGGGGTAGAAAATTCCAAAGATTTGCAATCCTTTGAGTGAAGAAATTTCTCCTGCTCTCAGTCTGAAATGGCAGATCCCTTATTCTGAGACTGCGATGTCTTCTTCTAGACTCCTTTTTATTCCTACTCACTGTTATCTGACCATTAACCAATTCCCCCAAATTTTGTGTAATAACCTTGTGTGGCACCTTATCGAATACTTTTTGAAAATCCAAATACACTGCATGCATAGAAACATAAAAAATAGGAGCAGGAGTAGGCCATTTGGCCCTTCGAGCCTGCTCCGCCATTCATTATGATCATGGCTGATCATCCAACTCAGTAGCCTGTTCCTGCTTTCGGCCCATACCGCTTGATCCCTTTAGACCCAACAGCTATATCGAACTCCTTCTTGAAAACATACAATGTTTTGGCCTCAACTGCTTTCTGTGGTAGCGAATTCCACAGGCTCACCACTCTCTGGGTGAAGAAATTTCTCTTCATCTCCGTCCTGAAAGGTTTACCCCATAGCCTTAGACTATGACCCCTGGTTCTGGACTCCCCCACCATCGGGAACATCCTTCCTGCATCTACCCTGTCAAGTCCTGTTAGAATTTTATAAGTTTCTATGAAATCCCCCCTCACTCTTCTGAACTCGAGCGAATATAATCCTAACCAACTCAATCTCTCCTCATACGTCAGTCCCACCATCTCAGGAATCAGTCTGGTAAACCTTCGCTGCACTCCCTCTATAGCAAGAACATCTTTCCTCAGATAAGGAGACCAAAACTGCACACAATATTCCAGGTGTGGCCTCACCAAGGCCCTGTATAATTGCAGCAAGACATCCCTGCCCCTGTACTCGAATCCTCTGCCTGATTCTACCACCGTTCTCTAAGTGCTCTGCTATAAAATCTTTGATAATGGACTCTAGAATTTTCCCCACTACCGACGTCAGGCTGACTGGTCTATAATTCCCTGCTTTCTGTCTACCTCCCTTTTTAAATAGTGGGGTTACATTAGCTACCCTCTAATCTGTCGGAACTGTTCCAGAGTCTACAGAATCTTGGAAGATGACCACCAATGCATCCACTGTTTCTAGTGCCACTTCCTTAAGTACTCTGAAATGCAGACCATCAGGCCCTGTGGATTTATCGGCCTTCAGTCCAGTTGTGGCCTCACCAACACGCTGTACAGTTGTAACAAGATTTCCCTATTTTAAAACTCTAACCCCCGAGCAATAAAGGCCAAATTTCCATTTGCCTTTCTAATTATTTGCTGCACCTGCATGCTAACTTTGTGTTTCATATACAAGAACACCCAGATCCCTCTGTACTGCAGTATTTTGTAGTCTTTCTCCATCTAAATAAAAATCTGCCTTTTTATTCTTTCTACCAAAGTGGATGATCTCACACTTTCCCACATTGAACTCCATCTGCCAAGTTTTTGCCCACTCACTTAACCTATCTATATCCCTTTGCAGATTCTTTGTGTCCTTATCACAATATGCCTTCCCACCTATTTTTGTATCATCAGCAAATTTGGATATATTACACTCTGTCCCTTCCTCCAAGTCATTAATATAGATGATAAATAGCTGAGGCCCCAGGACCGATCCTTGTGGCACCCCACTAGTTATGGTTTTCCAACCTGAAAAAGATCCATGAATCCCTAATCTCTGCCTTCTATGTGTTAGCCAATCCTCAATCCATGCCAACTAAAGGCCTGTTACCTGACCCGAACCTGACGGGACCCGATGACGTGTTGGGTTCGGGTCGGGTCGGGTTGCACTTCCAGGTCCGGCATTCGGGCTCGGGTTGGACAGGCTCTATCACAGGTAAGTGGCTCCAATGTTAATTTAATTTTTGGACTCGAAAGGTGGTTTTGTTACAGTTATTTTAAACTTGTGCAGCTCAGCAACAAAGTGAAAAACGGAAGGTAAATTAAACTGATGATTGGGTCAGGTCGGGCGTGGGAAAAAATGGAAGGACTTGGGCTGGATCAGGCTTGGGTTGGATGTGGTCCTGTCGGGCCCGGGTGGGGTTTTTTGCAGACCCGAGCAAGTCTTTAATGCCAACACATTATCCCCAATACCCTGAGCTCTTATTTTGTGCAATAACCTTTTATGTGGCACCTTATCGAAACCCTTCTGAAAATCCAAATACACTACATCTACCGGTTCCCCTTTATCCACTCTGCTAGTTATATCCTCAAAGAGCTCTAACAAATTTGTCAAACATAATTTCCCTTTCATAAAACCATGTTGACTCTGTTTGATTGCATTATGTTTTACTAAATGTCCTGCTATTTCTTCCTTAATAATGGACTCCAGCATTTTCCCAATGACTGATGTTAAGCTAACTGGTCGATAGTTTCCTGCTTTCTGTCTCCCTCCTTTCTTGAATAGGGACGTCACATTAGCAGTTTTCCAATCCACTGGTATCCTCCTGGAATCCAGTGAGTTTTGGTATATTATGACCAATGCCTCCACTATCTCTGCAGCCACTTCTTTTAAACCCCTTGGATGCAGGCCATCAGGTCTTGGTGACTTGTCTGCCTTTAGTTCCATCAGCTTGTCAAGCACCTTTTCCCTTGTGATAGAGATTGTTACAAGTTCCTCCCTCCCATTTATACCTTGCTTGTCTATTATTATTGGGATATTTATAGTGTCCTCCGCCGTGAAGCCCGATGCAACACACTAACAATTTGTTTCTTTGAAACTGAATTCAAATTCTCAAGCTCCTGATGGTGGAATTTTGAAATTGTGTTCCCTGTATTATTAATCCAGACCTCTAAATTACCAAGTGTGTCCCAGCTTCTCCGATTGCAGGAACTGAGAAAGAGCTGCCAGCAAAACCCCTCCTGCCTTGATGTAAGTGCTAGCAAGGGGTGAGGTTGGGGAAGGGTTCAGTGGAAGCTGAGGTCTTTTGATTGCTGATTCATTACAGCTGCTGTGGGCCTGCAACAACATGACAGATCTCATCTATCCTCACGCATCCTTACACAAACAATACTGATGGTTAGAAGGAATTTGAACTAGAGACTAAAGATACATTTACTAAAAGAAAATTCGTACAAGAATAACAGTTGGTTGCATTAAGTGTCATGGACTGGTACTCTCTGATACGTCTGCTCCCTGCTTCACCCATAACACTCATATCTTTCTATCAGTTGATGGAATTGTTAAATAAGTAAACTTCAGTGAGAGCCGTTCCTTCTTGTACACCTGCAGATGTCACCATTGAAATGTATACAATGAGATAATGGTGGGCTGGGAGCCATTACACTACAGACGGCTGGAGTCAGTTAATTTGGCTGGACTGATTTAAACATTTGTCTGTTGATGTGAAGATCATAATTTCTTTGTTCCATGAATCATACTTTCCAAATTCCTGTAATGTAGTTTGATTATAGTTTCATTTATTCGATCAAATAGTTGTTGTGAAGTGTTTACTTTTATTGAAACATCTTGGTTCAGTGTTGTAGTGCAGGGCAGTAGAATGTTTGAAAGACTAGCAAGTAGTAGTTAGATGACATCAAGCTTTGATTCGAGAAGCCTGCAGCAAGAAGGAAGGTTGGAGCAGGTGAAGAGTACTGAGTTTGAGTAGGTACGATGGGTTTCGAAGAGATAAGGGATTGGGGGAATACGAGAAGAAGTCTTGGCCTTCGATTGAATTCTCCTTTCCTCAGTAATGAACCATCTGAAACGTTGGTTGGGGATGTCTGTTTTTTCTTTGCAATTAGACTAAGTTGGTTTCTGGGTGAATGACATTGACCCCGATGAATGGGATGGTCATGCCTTCTGAGCGGTCTGCACAAATGTTCCCATAGTGATGGTTACCACGGGAACATGAGGTGGACACCACAGGAACTGGGGGAGAACTGGACTCAAGTGGTGGATTTGTGTGCTGCAGCAGTCGCAGCTTAAGGAACCTCTTTCTGTTTGATTCTCAAGATGAAATACCACCAGTGTCCTGTCCTGTGTGTCTGCAATCCATGAGCGTGTGTGCTGCTGTGTAAAATGTGAGTTATCTGCAAATTGTCTATGTAGTCTGTAGGCAGTGGAGTGTGCATCACATATAAACTATCACATGTCATATGGATTGAGTGAATAGAGTGTTATGTGTTGTATCATCTAATAAGTATGTTGACAATAAAGTGCCACATGTTGTCCTAGTGTCCTGGCAAACATTTGGCGCACAAACATCATTGAAACAAATGATGTCATTGTTGTTTGTGGGAGCTTGCTGTGCACAAATCGGCTGCTGCATTCCTACATTACAACACTGACTTCACTGTAAAATTGCTTCATTGGCTGCAAAGTACTTTGGAACATCTGAGGTTGTGAAAGGTGCAAAATAAATTCAAGTCTGTCTCTGTCCTGTTAAGTGTCCTGTTTAGTGTCTCTTGCTGTATTGTCCAGTGGACTCAAAGGCAATGAAAATTCTCATTTTTAAATCACGAAGGTAGCTACAGTGGAGCACTTGAAATGACACTGTGATATTCACACTCTAGAGGGTTGATAACTGGTACTTATTTCCAAAACATGGGCACAGATCTGATTCCAGGTGCTTGAATTGATTTGTCAGAATTTCCTCAGGGAGATCCTGCCAACAGGGGGCAGTGTCTCCCTGGAATTGAACCGAGTTGAGCATTAATATTGTTCATACCCGCTGCAAAGCCTGAAAACCAGCGAAAGCTGACCGAGACCAGGACATGAACTTTTAAATGTAATCTGCAGGTGTACCCAACATTTCATTGCATCTGTTGCTTTAAGAATATTGAAGATTTTTTGAGGAAAGCAGTTTACAGCAGTAGGACAGATAGAACTTTCTGGAATGGGATGTGGAACTGAAGGCTTTTAATAACAGTTTGGAGCTTAGTATAATTCTACCTTTGAGGTCAATGCTGTCCTGGAAAGATATTGGGTATTTTAAACTTGGAAATAAAGTGATATAGAGATTCCAATTCAGGGTCCTGGTCCGTCCATTGGGAGTCAAACCCCAGGCACATTTGTGAATTGAAATCTTTCAAACCAACCTCCAATAAACCAAACTGCCCATTGACTGGGGTTTCCAACTCTGGTTTGACATATTTCAGGAATTTTCATCACATGACCTGCCACCCTCCCAAGCTCTCGCCATTGGTCACTTGACACATGCATCCTCACAGTGCCCTCCCCTTACCCACGACCAATTGGAAAGCTAACAGACTCTTTGTTACTTTATTGGATGATTCCTACTTAACAGTCAAACAGTCCTTTCCCCATCTCCAATGCCGTTTTCCCGAGTTCCTCACTGAAGCATGCGAGATTAATCTTAATTGCTGGAGATTCCAGGAAGTGTTGGAAACTCTATCCATGATCCTAGTGCGGTCTGTCCTGGGAATAAACGCCCGACTGTTAACATTAACATGTGTGTCTTTGGAAGAGTATAAAACAGGTGATGTCCCAGCCGAGAGAAACAGATTGTGTCTCCAGTGAGGCATGAGGCAGCTCAGTGGGGTAGAAGATAGTTATGTGAAATTATAACAGCACTGAGTGATTAACAAAAGGTTAGAGTTATAGTTAAAAAATTCAATCTCAGCAGCATCAGTGGATTTGAGTTTTGCCTTGCTCCTGAGACATTGGCTGTGGGTGTGAGGACAAGGTGTGTGGGGTAGAGGAGGTAGGGGAGAGATGTAGGCGGGATAAGGAGGGCATGGGGAAAGGTAGCTGTGGGGAGGGGTGTAAGGGAGAGGTGGGGGTAGGGAGAGAAGGGTGTGGGGGAGGAAGGGGTAGGGGACAGGAGGAAGTAGAGGGTGCGGTGAGGAGGGCATGTGTAGAGGTGAGGATGGGAGAGGAGGGGCTGGGGAAGAGCTGGGGGTGCGAGAGAGGTGGGGGTGGGGAGAGGAGGGGGTGGGAGAGATGGGGTTGAGGAAGAGGTGGGGATGGGGGAGAGGAGGGGGTGGGGAAGAGGTGGCGATGGGGGAGAGGAGAGGGTGGGGAAGAGGTGGGGGTGGGGAAAGGGGCATTGGGATGGAGGAGAGGGGGTAGGGGAGAGGAGGAGCTGGGGGAGAGGGTGGGTGGGGAGAGAGGGGAAGGGGAGAGATGGAGATGGGGGGATGAAGGGGTGGGGAGACGTGGATAGGACGAGGAAGGCATGGGGAGAGGAGGGGGTGGGGAGAAGAGGGGGTGGGTGAGAGGGATGATAGGGGAGAGATGGGGGTGGGTAGAGGAGGGGATAGAGGTAGGAGAGGTGGGTAGAGGGATGGTAGGGGAGAGATGGGGGTGGGTAGAGGAGGGGATAGAGGTAGGAGAGGTGGGTAGAGGGATGGTAGGGGAGAGATGGAGGTGGGGGAGGGGTGGACAGGACGAGGAGGGCATGGGGAGTGGGTGGGGGAGAGCCAGGAGGGGAGGGTGGAAGGGAGAAAGTGTCTAATCATGATGCTGCAGCTACTGTGAGTGAGTGTGCAGGCTGGATGGTGCAGCTGCTCTATCCCTGCCTGTTATTTTAATATGTTAATATTTACTATTTCAGGGACTATACATCCTCTAACCTGCTGATCTGACTAGTGCTCTCCATCAATTGTCAATGAGTTTCTCACTGAAGAAAAGGTTTCGGGGAGACCTGGCTGAATTTTCAAGGGCTTGTGTGATGCACCATGTATCTTACTCTCTATTACCATGTTCCTCCTCTATCTCCCACCATGCTCTCCACATTTACTTCTCCAATGATCTCTTCCCCACTCACCTCTTGATCCATGTTTTCTGTAAAGTGTTGTTGTGCGCAGACAGTTTTTTCAACGCTTGGTAACTTTAAACTTCCTTGTGCAGCCAAGCATGCACGGTGTTTAACTCAGAAGAAGGTCTGTGCAGTACCTTCCAGGCTACTTTGTGACCGTGCACACACACAGCTTAGTGGAACATTGCTCCTGACCATTCTCTAGGGGTAATTTTGGTTTTGGGTGATAGTATAAAACTGCTATTCTTGGATCAGCTGCCCATTGGGGAGAGTGGTGTATAATGGATGGCTGATTCAATAACACCTGGTTTACGTTATTGCCCAAAGTCAAAATGCCCCCAGTTAACCTCCTGGCCCACACAGTAGCTGAAATTGTTACTATATCCCTATCCTCAGGCACTTTCCATCCCTCTAAAATAATAGCTGCCATCAACCCAGCCTCAGAAAACCTATCCTTGACTCATCTGTCCTCGCTACCCGTTGCCCCATCTCTACCCATTGCCCCACCTCTAACCTCCTTTTCCTCTCTAAGCTCTTCAAATGTCCGGTTTCCTCCCAGCTCCGTGTCCTTCTCTTGAATTCAGTTTAAAAACTTGTCAATATAAAACTGGTGTCAGCAATGGTGACCATGAAACTACTGTTTTGTCTCAAAACCCTAAATGGTTCACTAATGTGGGAAGGAAATCTGCCATCCTTACACAGATGGCCGACATGTGACTCCAGTCCCACATCAATGTGATTGACTCCTAACTACCTCTGAACTGGCATTTGAGCCACTCAGTTGTATCAAGCCACTGCCAGCGGTTCAAGAACTAGGCACACCCCTACTAACTTCTAAGGGCAATAAATGCCAGCCTGGCCAATGATGCCCACATCCTAAGAGTAAATTAAAATACAGTTCACTGGCATTTCCCTTGGGGCCACTGGTGGGCTCCCTCTTGGGAGCAGGATTCCCATTACCGATGGGAAGTGACTCCCCCCGCCCAACCCAGGGAAATGGGGAGGAGTCAGGAGGGTAAATCAAGTGGAAGTCCTGTCCTGCTGCTACTCTGTGCCTTGAAGGAAAATGTGGGCCTTGGTGTGTGAAGGCCACACCTGCTCCAGCCCTGTAGCTGAAAATCCCCAGATGAGCATAAAACTCACAAAAAGGAAAGTGTAATAAAACCACAGTTCAGACGTTCCATTCAAGATCATCAATAGTAGTATTAAGGTCCAGTTTTGTGCTGAGGCGCATGCTGTTCCTGTATTCACATGCATATGTCAGGTGGAATCAATCCTTTAAGTCCAGTCAGGCAGTTCCTTGGCTCTGGGATGCCTCTGGGCTGTGTACAGTGCCTCAGAATCTTTCAATTCTCAGCTTCGGTTCATGGAGGAGAAGGAATGACAGTGAACCCAGCACTGCAAAGACACCCGGTATTGGGAGCGTACTCCAGGGAAAATGTTGTCACTGAGACCGCCCTCAATGCAGCCCAGTCTCTGCCAGTCATGGATGAGCTGGACATACAGCCAACAAAATCGGAACTCAGTGATGCCATTGATTCTCTAGCCAGCGGAAAAGCCCCTGGGAAGGACGTCATTACCCCTGAAATAATCAAGAGGGCCAAGCCTGCTATACTCTCAGCACTCCATGAACTGCTTTGCCTGTGTTGGGATGAGGGAGCAGTACCACAGGACATGCGCGATGCCAATATCATCACCCTCTATAAAAACAAAGGTGACCGCAGTGACTGCAACAACTGCCGTGGAATCGCCCTGCTCAGCATAGTGGGGAAAGTCTTCGCTCGAGTCGCTTTAAACAGGCTCCAGAAGCTGGCTGAGCGTGTCTATCCTGAGGCACAGTGTGGCTTTCGAGCAGAGAGATCCACCATTGACATGCTGTTCTCCCTTCGCCAGCTACAGGAGAAATGCCGAGAACAACAGATGCCCCTCTACGTTGCTTTCATTGATCTCACCAAAGCCTTTGACCTCGTCAGCAGACGTGGTCTCTTCAGACTACTAGAAAAGATTGGATGTCCACCAAAGCTACTAAGTATCATCACCTCATTCCATGACAATATGAAAGGCACAATTCAACATGGTGGCTCCTCATCAGACCCCTTTCCTATCCTGAGTGGCGTGAAACAGGGCTGTGTTCTCGCACCTACACTGTTTGGGATTTTCTTCTCCCTGCTGCTTTCACATGCGTTCAAGTCTTCAGAAGAAGGAATTTTCCTCCACACAAGATCAGGGGGCAGGTTGTTCAACCTTGTCCGTCTAAGAGCGAAGACCAAAGTACGGAAAGTCCTCATCAGGGAACTCCTCTTTGCTGATGATGCTGCATTAATATCTCACACTGAAGAGTGTCTGCAGAGACTCATCAACAGGTTAGCGGCTGCCTACAACGAATTTGGCCTCAAGAAAAGTAACATCATGGGACAGGACGTCAGAAATGCCCCATCCATCAATATCGGCGACCACACTCTAGAAGTGGTTCAAGAGTTCACCTACCTAGGCTCAACTATCACCAGTAACCTGTCTCGTTGCAGAATTAAACAAGCGCATGGGAAAGGCTTCCTCTGCTATGTCCAGACTGGCCAAGAGTGTGGGGAAAATGGCACACTGACACAACACAAAAGTTCAAGTGTATCAAGCCTGTGTCCTCAGTACCTTGCTCTACGGCAGCGAGGCCCGGACAACGTACGTCAGCCAAGAGCGACGTCTCAATTCATTCCATCTTCGCTGCCTCTGGAGGATCCTTGGCATCAGGTGGCAGGACTGAATCTCCAACACAGAAGTCCTTGAGGTGGCCAACATCCCCACCATATACACCCTACTGAGCCAGCGGCGCTTGAGATGGCTTGGCCATGTGAGCCGCATGGCAGATGGCAGGATCCCCAAGGACACATTGTACAGCGAGCTCGCCACTGGTATCAGACCCACCGGCCGACCATGTCCCCGCTTTAAAAACATCTGCAAATGCGACATGAAGTCCTGTGACATTGATCACAAGTCGTGGGAGTCAGTTGCCAGTGATAGCCAGAGCTGGTGGACAGCCATAAAGGTGGGGCTAAAGTGTGGCGAGTCGAAGAGATTTAGCAGTTAGCAGGAAAAAAGACAGAAGTGCAAGGAGAGAGCCAACTGTGTAACAGCCCCGACAACCAATTTTATCTGCAGCACCTGTGGAAGAGCCTGTCACTCTAGAATTGGACTTTAAAGCCACTCCAGGCGCTGCTTCACAAACCACTGACCACCCCCAGGCGCTTACCCATTGTCTCTTGAGACAAGGAGGCCAAAGAAGAGAGTAAATTGGGGTATTAGAGGAAGTGAGGGATTTAGAGAAACTGGGGGGATTTAGAGTAAATGGGGTTATTTAGAGTATGTAGAATGGAGTATATAGAGTATGTGGGAGAGGTTGTTTAGAGTAAGTGGGGGGTATTTAGACTAAATGGGGGATTTAGAGAGAGTGGGGGATTTAGAGTAAGTGGGGGTGTTTAGAGTGAGTGGAGAGATTTAGAGCAAGTAGGGGGGATTTAGAGCAAGTAGATGCAGTATTTAAAATCTGCGGGAGTTGGATTTATTTTGGTTAGGAAGAGTTTCCGGTGTGTAAAAGAGGTATTTGGAGTTTGTAGGAGAGGTATTTATATTGGTCATGGGGGATTTGAGATGCTGCAGAACAACCATCATTTCCTAATCTCTGTTATTAAGTGAGGCCCCCTCTTACACATGCACAGCTGAAATTGCATTCAGCAACAGGAAGGTCCTCTCATCAACATCTTACAGAATAGTTGTTGATTAATCTCTAATTCTAGAAAGATGGGCAGTTCAATTTAACCACATCCTCAATCGGCCTGCATCCATCAATGAAGAAGTTATCAACAGGCTATCACAGGTTCCCATCAACTGTTCTCTTGATGACCCTCCCACACTGTTAGAAACAACAAAAGCTATGAAACTCTTGTCTAGTGGCAAAGCTCCAGGCGTTGATGCAAACCTAGCTGAGGTCCATAAGGCTGGAGGTCAAGAAGTTCTTTGAACTTCTTCAGTCTATTTCGGAGCAAGGAACCATCCAACAATAATACAAAGATGCCTCCATTGCCCACTTGTACATGTGGAAAGGAAATCACCAATCTTGTGACAATCACAGAGGAATCTCACTCCTCTCCATCACCGGCAAAATCTTCGCCAGATCCTCCTGAACTGCTTAGTGCAACATCTTGACCAGGATCTGTTGCCATAGAGTCAATGCGGTTTCAGAACAGGTCAGGGAACCACTGATATGGTCACAGAATTGTTACAGTTCAGAAGGAGGTCATTCGGCCCATCATGCCCGCACTAGCTCTCTGAAAGAGCAACTCCCTCAGTTCCATTCCCCTGCCTTCTCCCCATAACCCTGCACATTCTTCCTTTTCAATATGGTGCTTGCAGTTTGACAGCTCCAGGAGAAATGCCAAGAACAGAACATGGACCTCTACACCATGCTTGTTGACCTGACCAAGGCCTTTGACACAGTCAGTTGTGAGGGCCTTTGGAGAGTAATGGAGTAATTATGTAGGAACATCAGGCCATCTTTGATGGTTTAATCCATGCCACTGGCCACGGCCTCAGTCACGGCTGCTCCAGTGATGGTGAGAACCTTCTCCTCCATCAAGGTAAGGAAGTGCAGCCGTGCCTGTTCCTGGCTGGTTCAGTGCTGCTGCCTGTGCTTATGTGTCACCTTGTCCTGCAAGAGAGGGGGAAATGTGTCAGTGAGTGTGGTGTTTGGCTGATGTGTCTGTCACAGTTAAATTGCTGCCAGTGTGGGCAAGCTGTGAGATGTGGGTGTGAGACTTGCAGCAGTGCTAAATGTGGGAGGGTGAAGTGAGGCCATGAATGTTAGGCCTGAATTGTGTTTGATAGAGACTGTTGGGAGGTGAGTGAAGTAGGGGTACTAAATGGAGCAGTGGTTCATTTGTAAAGAGGTCACTGATCTTTTTGAGACACTGCATCTAGGTCCTCTGGGTTACACTGTTGGCATTCACCACAATGCCTATCTTCCCCACTGCCTTTGTAATGTCTGTCTGGGTAGCCTCTTGGCCTACAGAAAGAGGAGGACCTCACTCTTCCTGTCCATCTCTTCCAACAAGGCCTCCATTGGAAAATCTTGGAGAATGCCCTCTGCCTTGTTGCACCATTTTTTCTCTTCTTCCTGCTCCAAATGTCTTCTGTAACCATTTGCAGCGTCTGCTCCAGCCAGAATGTACTTTGCCTTTAAGTAGTGCAGGCTTTAAGTGGTGCTAGCCTCGCACGAGCTTGAACCCCCTCCTGATTTGTGCAGCTACTCAACAATCTGCTTGGTAATGGGCTGCACACTACAATCATCAGCGGACAGCACGAAGAGAACTCAGAGGAGAGAGAGAGAGCACAATGAGTTGAGATTGAAGTTGAAATCACCAAGGTTGAGACATCACTTAGTGCAGAAGCTGAGAGAGGAAAACAGTGAAGAAATCTCAGTGAGAAACTTGACCTGGTACTTGGGTAGGTGATAGATAACAAGCATGTTAAATGAGAGGCATGAGATGGAAGAAAGTGAAATGCTCAAAGGAGAGAAGGTTCCAGAGGAGTAAGGGGTATGGTCAGGTTGTGATTTGATGATAAAAGCCACAATGCCACAGTGACAGTCTGGGTACAGTAAGTAGTGGAAATTATAGCTGCACTGAGAGGCTTCGTTTAGGTGGAAGGTATCATCACTTGTCAGCTAGGTTTATGTCATGGCCATGGTGCCATTTGAATCATCCACAATGGGTGGCAAGGGCCTTGTTCACAAGTGAATGGACATTCTGCCGAGAGATACAGAGAGAGGGACGTGTTAGATGATCAGTGGCAAAGTCCACAGGGTCAGCACTAGGATGGGTAAGTGAGGTGGGAAGGAGGTAGGAAAAATTAGCCCCCAGCTGCATGCTGGGTGGAAAGGTCAGCGAGAGGGTAGGATGGACATTTGAGTTTGCTGCTTGACAAGTGCCTCAATGGGCTCTTCGAAGGATGCCAAGTGAAGCACAGAGGAAAACTGTAGGTTTATCTATGAGGGACTCAAGCCTGGGATGGTGGCAGGAGAGTAGGAAGGTTAAGGAGTGCTGAAGGATTGGGGTAGAGATTTGAGAGGCAGACTATCTAAGACAGGAGTAAAGAAAAGAGGTATGAGGTAAGAGGAAAGAGAGGTAAAGAGATAAGAAGAAAAATCTCAATATCACTTAACTGACATTCGTAACATTTTATTCATCAAAGCAACACAGGTCCAGTCAACATGCACCTCCCTGTTCTTTAGCCCAATAGCTTCTTCTCTCCAGGTAGACATTGCTGGACCATTTTGAATTCCACTGATGTACCTGAGTGCCACAGCGAGATAATTTAATGAGAAGATTCCGTGAATGGATTCAGTGAATGGATTCAGTGCGTCCCACAGAGAGAGGATTCAGTGAGTGGATTCAGCGAGAGGATTCAGAGAGTGGATTCAGTGGGTGAATTCAGTGAGAGGATTCCGCGAGTGAATTCAGTGAGTGGATTCAGCGAGTGGATTCAGAGAGTGAATTCAGCGAGTGGATTCAGCGAGTGGATTCTGAGAGTGAATTCAGCGAGTGGATTCAGCGAGTGTATTCAGTGAGTGGATTCAGCGAGTGGATTCAGAGAGTGAATTCAGTGACTGGATTCAGAGAGTGAATTCAGCGAGTGGATTCAGCGAGTGGATTCAGCGAGTGGATTCAGCGAGTGGATTCAGCGAGAGGATTCAGCGAGTGGATTCAGCGAGTGGATTCAGAGAGTGAATTCAGCGAGTGGATTTTGCGAGTGGATTCAGAGAGTGAATTCAGTGAGTGGATTCAGCGAGTGGATTCAGCGAGTGAATTCAGCGAGTGGATTCAGCGAGTGGATTCAGAGAGTGAATTCAGTGAGTGGATTCAGCGAGTGGATTCAGCGAGTGAATTCAGCGAGTGGATTCAGCGAGTGGATTCAGCGAGTGAATTCAGCGAGTGGATTCAGCGAGTGGATTCAGAGAGTGAATTCAGTGACTGGATTCAGCGAGTGGATTCAGAGAGTGAATTCAGTGAGTGGATTCAGCGAGTGGATTCAGCAAGTGAATTCAGCGAGAGGATTCAGCGAGTGGATTCAGTGAGAGGATTCAGCGAGTGAATTCAGAGAGTGAATTCAGCGAGTGAATTCAGCGAGTGAATTCAGCGAGAGGATTCAGCGAGTGTATTCAGTGAGTGGATTCAGCGAGTGGATTCAGAGAGTGAATTCAGTGAGTGGATTCAGAGAGTGAATTCAGCGAGTGGATTCAGCGAGTGGATTCAGCGAGTGAATTCAGTGAGTGGATTCAGCGAGTGGATTCAGCGAGAGGATTCAGCGAGTGGATTCAGTGAGTGGATTCAGAGAGTGGATTCAGCGAGTGGATTCAGCGAGTGAATTCAGCGAGTGGATTTTGCGAGTGGATTCAGAGAATGAATTCAGCGAGTGGATTCAGCGAGTGGATTCAGCGAGTGAATTCAGCGAGTGGATTCAGCGAGTGGATTCAGAGAGTGAATTCAGTGAGTGGATTCAGCGAGTGAATTCAGCGAGTGAATTCAGCGAGTGGATTCAGCGAGTGGATTCAGCGAGTGGATTCAGAGAGTGAATTCAGTGACTGGATTCAGCGAGTGGATTCAGAGAGTGAATTCAGTGAGTGGATTCAGCGAGTGGATTCAGTGAGAGGATTCAGCGAGTGGATTCAGTGAGAGGATTCAGCGAGTGGATTCAGCGAGAGGATTCAGCGAGTGGATTCAGCGAGTGGATTCAGAGAGTGAATTCAGTGACTGGATTCAGCAAGTGAATTCAGTGAGAGGATTCAGCGAGTGGATTCAGCAAGTGGATTCAGCGAGAGGATTCAGCGAGAGGATTCAGCGAGTGGATTCAGTGAGAGGATTCAGCGAGTGGATTCAGCGAGTGAATTCAGCGAGAGGATTCAGCGAGTGGATTCAGTGAGAGGATTCAGCGAGTGGATTCAGCAAGTGGATTCAGTGAGAGGATTCAGTGAGAGGATTCAGCGAGTGGATTCAGACAGTGAATTCAGTGAATCATTTAATAAGTGTATTCAGTGTAGTCCAGTGGATCTGATGGTTTAGAAGCTTAATGCCACACTCATGGAGGCAACTTTCCCAGTCTTTGAAGCCAAGCTGCAACAGATGGTACAGGTCATTCACAGCCTCTACAGTGAAGGAGGGGTGGCCAAGAGAGCCCTCTGATAGTACAGGCAGTTCAGTTGTTCATAAAGGTTGTGGGGTATAGATGGAAGAGAATAAACTTGCTGAGATATAGTTGGTTCAGAGAAGGCTCTGACCTCTCATGAAATCATTCCCATTTTAATTCATGCCTCCTAATGAGAGTGCCCAAAAGAACTCCTTGCTCCCAAGTTTGTTGGTGCAGGTACTGTGGGAAAGTCTTGCCTTGCATAGTTAGAATATTCCAAAAATGCAGAAGCTAAAAGAAAACTGCAAAACATTAAATATCAGAGTAGATAAATGATCACCAGTTATCCACCAACTCCAGTAATGCCAACCTTGTTTTAAGGATTGTACAGTAGCAGGCAGTGTCATGAGTTTCTTTGTGTATCTTAAGCAACACAATGAGGTACGTGGTTTCCAGTTGCTTGAAGATCTCTAAAAGGTTTATTAACAGCTAAACTAGTACATGCAATACAGAGCAAGCTATATACAGAGCCTTTGTCCAGAGTGTTACAGTCCAGAATCACTGTGGCTTCTAGTCACATGACTACATCTTGACACTTAGCTCATCAGCACACTAAGTTCTTAAAGAGACATCATTCTTAAAGCGATCACACAACAGGCAGATCTGTGGGGCAGCAGTGAGCGCAGGTTACATGAGCAAGGTGGATATTGAGGGTAGACAGTCAATGGTTGTAACACTCAGTGTAGTACCTTGTTTAAAACATGTTTCCAGTTAATGAGGCTCAGACTTGCCTGAAGCCAAGCAAACCCGCACTCAATAAAATTCATTGCATTGTAACTCGCCCAAATTTACAAGGTGCCACTAGCAAGACTTCCCTCAGCACTCAGAGCTTCACAGCGCTGGGCCATATGTGCTCAAAGCATGCAGCAAAACTTGCACTCATAGCCTTGTGCTTCAGCGGTGAGAGCCAAGACGGCCTATTAAACTCCTTGAGGAGTTTGTTAATGGGCTGGGGCAGGCGAGAAGGTAATTTTCCAAGTTGAGATGGCTGAACCCGAACAGTCTGGGACACATTAGTGTACAGCTGTTGGGTTCAAAGCTGGCAGAGGGTAATTCTTTTTTTGAAGCTGAAAAATCTTGTAAGGTGGGGTTCCCACACTGATCCGGTGCGAGATCCCCCAGCTTCCGAGATTTAATTTCCATTTGGCTATTTGGAATCAGGGTCACAAACTGGTGAGAGCAGCTCCAGGGACCCGGGTTCGATTCTGGGTACTGCCTGTGTGGAGTTTGCAAGTTCTCCCTGTGACCGCGTGGGTTTTCTCCGGGTACTCCGGTTTCCTCTCACAACCAAAGACTTGCAGGTTGATAGGTAAATTGGCCATTAGCAATTGCCCTCTAGTGTAGGTAGGTGGTAGGGAATATGGGATTACTTCAGGGTTAGTATAAATGGGTGGTTGTTGGTCGGCACAGACTCGGTGGGCCGAAGGGCCTGTTTCAGTGCTGTATCTCTAAAAAAAAATTAAAAAATTGGAGACCAGCGGGTTGCCAACCCCAACCCCCCAACCTCACTTTGAAAATTGTGTGGTGTTCCAGAGACAGTGGATCCAGTGCTACCCTTTGGCAATGAGATTTTCAAGTCACGCCCATACCCCTTCCTTACCCCACTGGCAACTAAAAATCCTGGCTGTTAACTCTGCTTCTCTCTCCACACACGCTGTCTGATTTGCTGAGTATTTCCAGCACTTTCTGTTTTTATTTCAGAATTCCAGCATCCGCAGTATTTTTGCCTTTGTACAGTGTGAAGAAGGCTTGCAGTGAATTGATGGATGGGTTAAACTACTTTCCTCAGCTGTGACCCAGAGCTAGGCCAAAGTCCTTTCCTAAACAGCCCATTTGCAACAAGATGATGTGCGTTGCCAAGGAAACAGCACATTAGCAATGATCAAACTCGTTGGTGAAAGTGACATGTCAGAAAGATCATGGTTACTGTCACCAGGGATCTTCTATCAATCTCAGTGCACCAGCACAAGAGACAGACTGTGGGTTGAATTTAATGAGCCTGCCGACAATGGCGGGCCTGGTAAATGATGCCGGTCTATCTGTCACACGGGCGCCCACCCCACTTTGATTACGCGGCAGGTGCCCATTTCGCCTAGGGGAGGTGCAGGTTCCCTCCAATCATGTGGCAGGGGTGGGATGTGATTCATTGATTGCAGAATCACAGAATTATGGGATTGTTACAGTGCAGAAGGGGCCACTTGGCCCATCGTGTCCGCACCGGCTTTCTGAAGGAGCAACTCAGCTAATGCCATTCCCCTGCCTTCTCCCCGTAACCCTGCACATTCTTCCTTTTCAGATAACAGTCTAATTCCCTTTCGAAGGCTTCGATTGAACCTGCCTCCACTACACTCTCAGATGACTCTAGAGCAGGTGCTGTTGCCATATTTAAAGGCTTGCCAGCCCTGCATTCACTCCTTTGCTGGATACAGTGCAGCCTACAACTCTGTCTGACCAGTTCCTGTATACATGCCTGCCCTCCCCCTCCCCCTCACCTCACCTGCCCTGAGAAGGGCAGAAGACGATGTCCGTGCAATGACACAGGGTGGCCCCACGGTTCAGTGATGCCTCCCTGCAGATTCTCCTCCAGGCTGCAAGGGAAAGGTGAGAGGTTCTCTTCCCCCACGATGGTAAGAAGAGGTCCTCCCACCTGACCAAGCAAGCCTGGGTGGAGATCGCAGAGGAGGTTAGCAGCTGTGGGGTCACCCAGTGCAACTGGGCCCAATGCAGGAAGAGGGTCAATGACCTCCTGTGTTCAGTCAAGGTGAGTGCTCCATAACAGTTGCCTTCTTGAGGACTGCATTTGACTACTCGGGAGGTTGGTTGACTTGGAGAGGGTAGCAGCACTGTGGTGTTGGCTGAGTGCCTAGGGTTCTGTCCCTTCCTGACAGATGCATGGCTGTCTCTCAGCTGCAGGCCACCTTCCTTCATAGCTCACCCCCTTTAACTCCCATGACAGCGAGTGTCGGCATGAGAGACATCAGATTCCCCTGGAGGGGATGAGGGGCTGTAATGAGCACAACTGTCATCTTGATTTCTGTGACATTCTCTACCATCTCCATCCTTCCTCTTGTAGGACAAGAGAGCCCATAATAGGAGGGAGATGTCCCGGACAGGCAGAGGAATCCTAGATATACGTCCACTCACCTCCTTCAAGGAAGAGGCCTTGGAGCTGGTGGGTACCCAGGGTGGCCAATCAGTAAGCGACGGGGAGAATGGAGTCCCTGCACAAGAGAGTGAGGATTGTCTCCCATTGGCATGTGCATCAGTGTTGGAGACACAAGGGGAGGTGGTGGCGTAGTATTATCACTGGACTAGTAACCAAGAAACCCAAGGTATTGATCTGGGGACATGGGTTCGAATCCCACCACAGCAGAAGGTGGAATTTGAATTTAATGAATAAATCTGGAATTAAAAGCTAGTGTAATGATGGCCATGAAACCATTGTTGATTGTTGTAAAAACCCATCTCGTTCACTAATGTCCTTTAGGGAAGGAAATCTGCTGTCCTTATCTGGTCTGGCCTACATGTGACTCCAGACCCACAGCAATGTGGTTAACTTTTACATGCCCTCTGAAATGGCCTAGCAAGCCACTCAGTTGTACCTAACCGCTACAAAGTCAATAAAAAGGAATGAAACCGGACGGACCACCCGGCATCGACCTAGGCACCGGAAATGACAACAGCAAACCCAGCCCTGTCGATCCTGCAAAGTCCTCCTTACTAACATCTGGGGGCTTGTGCTAAAGTTGGCAGAGCTGTCCCACAGACTAGTCAAGCAACAGCCTCAATCATCAGTCATACTCACAGAATCATACCTTACAGACAATGTCCCAGACACTGCAATCACTATCCCCGGGTATGTCCTGTCCCACCGGCAGGACAGACCCAGCAGAGGTGGCGGGACAGTGGTCTACAGTAGGAAGGGAGTTGCCCTGGGAGTTCTCAACATCGACTCTGGACCACATCAAGTCTCATGACATCAGGTCAAACATGGGCAAGGTAATCTCCTACTGATCATCACCTACCGCCCTCCCTCAGCTGATGAGTCAGTACTCCTCCATGTTGAACACCACTTGGAGGAAGCACTGAGGGTGGCAAGGGCACGAAATGTAAAATGTCCATCACCAAGAGTGGCTCGGTAGCACCACTACTGACCGAGCTGGCCGGGTCCTAAAGGACATAGCTGCTAAACTGGGTCTGCGGCAGGTGGTGGGGGAACCAACATGAGGGAAAAACATACTTGACCTTGTCCTCACCAATCTGCCTGCCGCAAATGCATCTGTCCATGACTGTATTGGTAGGAGTGACCACCGCACAGTCCTTGTGGAGACGAAGTCCCGCCTTCACATTGAGGATACTGTTCATCGTGTTGTGTGGCACTATCACCGTGCTAAATGGGATAGATTTCGAACAGATCTAGCAGTGCAGAACTGGACATCCATGAGGCGCTGTGGGCCATCAGCAGCAGAATTGTACTCAACCACAATCTGTAACCTCATGGCCCGGCATATCCCCCACTCTACCATTACCATCATACCAGGAGACCAACCCCGGTTCAATGAAGAGTGCAGGAGGGCATGCCAGGAGCAGCACCAGGCATACCTCAAAATGAGGTGTCAACCTGGTGAAGCTACAACCCAGGACTATCTGCATGACAAACTGCATAAGCAGCATGCAATAGACAGAGCTAAGCGATCCCATAACCAACAGATCAGATCTAAGCTCTGCAGTCCTGCCACAGCCAGTCGTGAATGGTGGTGGACAATTAAACAACTAACTGGAGGAGGTGGCTCCACAAATATCCCCATCCTCAATGATGGGGGAACCCAGCACATCAGTGCGAAAGATAAGGCTGAAGCATTTGCAACAATCTTCAGTTGTGCCGAGTTGATGATCCATCTCGGCCCCCTCCTGAAGTCCCCAGCATTACAGATGCCAGACTTCAGCCAATTCGATTCACTCCACGTGATATCAAGAAACGACTGAAGGCACTGGATACTGCAAAGGCTATGGGCCCTGACAATATTCCGGTAATAGTACTGAAGACCTGTGCTCCAGAACTACAACACTGGCATCTACCTGGCAATGTGGAAAATTGCCCAGGTATGTCCTGTACACAAAAAGCAGGACAAGTCCAAACCGGCCAATTACCGTCCCATCAGTCTACTCTCAATCATCAGTAAAGTGATGGAATGTGTCATCAAAAGAGCCATCAAGCAGCACTTGCTTAGCAATAACCTGCTCAGTGATGCTCAGTTTGGGTTCTGCGAGGGCCACTCAGCTCCTGACCTCATTACCGCCTTGGTTCAAACATGGACAAAAGAGCTGAACTCAAGAGGTGAGGTGAGAGTGACTGCCCTTGACATCAAGGCAGCATTTGACCGAGTATGGCATCAAGGAGCCTAGCAAAACTAAGGTCAATGGGAATCAGAGGAAAAACTCTCTGCTGGTTGGAGTCATACCTAGCGCAAAGGAAGATGGTTGTGGTTGTTGGAGGTCAATCATCTGAGCTTCAGGACATCACTGCAGGAGTTTCTCAGGGTAGTGTCCAAGGCCCAACCATCTTCAGCTGCTTCATCAATGACCTTTCTTCAGTCATAAGGTGGGGATGTTCGCTGATGATTGCACAATGATCAGCACCATTTGCGACTCCTCAGATACTGAAGCAGTCCGTGTAGAAATGCAGCAAGACCTGGACAATATCCAGGCTTGGCCCGATAAGTGGCAAGTAACATTTGCGCCACACAAGTGCCAAGCAATGACCATCTCCAACAAGAGAGAATCTAACCATTTCCCCTTGACATTCAATGGCATTACCATCGCTGAATCCCCCACTATCAACATCCTAGGGGCTACCTTTGACCAGAAATTGAACTGGAGTAGTCATATAAATACCGTGGCTACAAGAGCAGGTCAGAGGCTAGGAATCCTGAGGCGAGTAACTCACCTCCTGACTCCCCAAAGCCTGTCCACCATCTACAAGGCACAAGTCAGGGGTGTGATGGAATATTCTCCATTTGCCTGGATGGGTGCAGCTCCAACAACACTCAAGAAGCTCGACACCATCCAGGACAGTGCAGACCACTTGATTGGCACCCCATCCACAAACATGCACTCCCTCCACCACCAACGCACAGTGGCAACAGTGTGTACCATCTACAAGATGCACCGCAGCAACACACCAAGGCTCCTTAGGCAGCACCTTCCAAACCCGGGACCTCTACCACCTCAAAGGACAAGAACAGCAGATGCATGGGAACATCACCACCTGCAAGTTCCCGTCCAAGCCACACACCATCCTGACTTGGAACTATATCGCCGTTCCTTCACTGTTGCTGGGTCAAAATCCTGGAACTCCCTTCCTAACAGCATTGTGGATGTACCTATCTCACATGAACTGCAGTGGTTCCGGAGGGGGCAATGTCTACCTCTGAGGCGGAGGACGACTAAGAGGATGCACCGTCCCATGACTCTCTTGCACCCTCCACCAGCACAGAACCTTTCACCTCGGTGGGTAACCGCTCACCTTTAGAATCAGCGTCACAAGCTGGTGAGAGCACCACACACGCGCCCAAGCAGCTGGCGGAGGCTGAGACAGCCGAGGCCTCTGACAGTCAGAGAGCTGTGGGTGTCTAGTCCCATGCTGAGCACCAAGTTGATGACGGGCCTCTGGTGTCGACAGCACAGGGCATGCTGGAGCTGCAAAGAGGGATAGGGCAAAATCTGGCAGAGATAGCAGAGGCCATGCACAGCAAAGAGTGGACGATGGAGGTGTCCATCCATGCCATGACATCTGCCATGTTTCAGGCCTATGAGCACATGGCTTCCTCCATCAAGATGTTGGTGACCCTCATGGAGAGGCAGATCCCACAGATTCACGTGGATCTGGACACCATCGCCTTGGCCATGAGTTCGACACAGCAGTGGCAAGGCAAGAGCAGGAACAGCAGCCGGGAGGTATCTGCAGCTCCTGGTCTTTCTCTGGTGAGCAGGGAGGCTGTTTGCTCACACAGCTGGAACAGAGGGTGGACCATCATTTAGGCCGGGATCTGAGGTCCATGGACAACGACACCGACATAACTGTCACATGCTCATGTACCAAGGCAGGAGGCCAGGTGGGTAGAGCTAAGCGCAAAGGAGGCAACAGAGAACCTCAAGAGAACCTTCAAAGGGGGAGGAGAGGCTGACATCTGGGGGCTTCCCTCAGGGTGCTCCGAGTGTGACCCCTGGCTCCTCAGTCCCTCTGCCAGTGAGCCCAGCTCCAGCAGCTGCAACGTCTGAGGAGAGTTTTGCACCAGTCCAGGACACCGTCAGGCAGCCGGGGCCTTCCAGGCTTCAGGCAGCCAGAGGTCGCCCGCCAAAGTCATCAGAGGCCAAGGGGCAGCCTGATGAGTAACCGGCCTCCAGCCCAGCTTCTACTGCCAGGATCACACTGTGTAGGAGCACCCGCAAACAGATTAAAGAGAGCACATAGCCACACTTTGGGTTTTACGGGTGTGGATTATACCTTTTCTGTTACATAATTAAAAGATGCTTTGTTGAAATCTTTAGGCTTTATTGTTTGAAAGCCATGCATGATTATTCATTAATTGTGAGATGTTAACCTCACCCTTCCCCCTTAGGGCTGTGCCAATGTGAACACAGTCCTCATTAACATGCCAATGTAATGAGAGCTCCCATTAACAAATGCTCTCCCATGGGCACCAGCGCACATTGCATCCGTTCACAAGACAGTGACCACAAATGGAAAGAGCTCAGGCATTAAGGTGAGACTTCAGTTCTCTGAGAATGAACACCAGGATGGCCTCAAACGAGACATTGTGAGGTTCTCTGTTGCCTCCTTTGCGCTTAGCTCTCCCCACCTGGCCTCCTGCCTTGGTACATGAGCATGTGACAGTTATGTTGGTGTCATTGTCCATGGACCTCAGATCCCGGCCTAAATGATGGCCCACCCTCTGTTCCAGCTGTGTGAGTAACCAGATCCATCACACAGCAGTCTGCCAACCCCGTACTGACCTCCCCAACAACCACCTCACCAAACATACATTTCATCCCTTCGCAGAACCCGCACTACCTCGGACCCCTTCGCAGAGCCCCCACTACCCCGAACCCTTTCGCAGAGCCCCCACTACCCCAGACCCCTTCGCAGAGCCCCCACTACCCTGAACCCCTTTGCAGAGCCCCCACTACCTTGGACCCCTTCGCAGAGCCACCACTACCTTGGACCCCTTCACAGAGCCCCCACTACCTCAGACCCCTTCGCAGAGCCCCCACTACCCCGGACCCCTTCGTAGAGCCCTCACTACCTTGGACCCCTTCGTAGAGCCCCCACTACCCTGAACCCCTTCGCAGAGCCCCCACTACCCTGAACCCCTTCGCAGAGCCCCCACTACCCTGAACCCCTTCGCAGAGCCCCCGCTACCCCGGACCCCTTCGCAGAGCCCCCACTACCTTGGACCCCTTCGTAGAGCCCCCGCTACCCCGGACCCCTTCGCAGAGCCCCCACTACCCTGAACCCCTTCGCATACCCCCACTACCCTGAACCCCTTCGCATACCCCCACTACCTTGGACCCCTTCGCAGAGCCCCCACTACCCTGAACCCCTTCACAGAGCCCCCACTACCTTGGACCCCTTCGTAGAGCCCCCGCTACCCCGGACCCCTTCACAGAGCCCCCACTACCTTGGACCCCTTCGCAGAGCCCCCACTACCCTGAACCCCTTTGCAGAGCCCCCACTACCCCAGACCCCTTCACAGAGCCCCCACTACCCTGAACCCCTTCGCAGAGCCCCCACTACCTTGGACCCCTTCGCAGAGCCCCCACTACCCCAGACCCCTTCGCAGAGCCTCTGCTACCTCGGACCCCTTCGCAGAGCCCCCACTACCCTGAACCCATTCGCAGAGCCCCCGCTACCTCGGACCCCTTCGCAGAGCCCCCACTACCTTGGAGCCCTTCGCAGAGCCCCCACTACCCTGAACCCATTCGCAGAGCCCCCGCTACCCCAGACCCCTTCACAGAGCCCCCACTACCTTGGACCCCTTCGCAGAGCCCCCACTACCCTGAACCCCTTTGCAGAGCCCCCACTACCCCAGACCCCTTCACAGAGCCCCCACTACCTTGGAGCCCTTCGCAGAGCCCCCACTACCCTGAACCCATTCGCAGAGCCCCCACTACCCCAGACCCCTTCGCAGAGCCCCCACTACCCTGAACCCCTTCGCAGAGCCCCCACTACCTTGGACCCCTTCGCAGAGCCCCCACTACCCCAGACCCCTTCGCAGAGCCTCCGCTACCTCGGACCCCTTCGCAGAGCCCCCACTACCCTGAACCCATTCGCAGAGCCCCCGCTACCTCGGACCCCTTCGCAGAGCCCCCACTACCTTGGAGCCCTTCGCAGAGCCCCCACTACCCTGAACCCATTCGCAGAGCCCCCGCTACCTCGGACCCCTTCGCAGAGCCCCTGCTACCCTGAACCCCTTCGCAGAGCCCCCACTACCCTGAACCCATTCGCAGAGCCCCCACTACCCCGGACCCCTTCGCAGAGCCCCCGCTACCTCGGACCCCTTCGCAGAGCCCCTGCTACCCTGAACCCCTTCGCAGAGCCCCCACTACCCTGAACCCCTTCGTAGAGCCCCCACTACCTTGGAGCCCTTCGCAGAGCCCCTGCTACCCTGAACCCCTTCGCAGAGCCTCCACTACCCCGGACCCCTTCGCAGAGTGCCCACTACCCTGAACCCATTCGCAGAGCCCCCGCTACCTCGGACCCCTTCGCAGAATCCCCACTACCCCGGACCCCTTTGCGGAGCCCCCACTACCCTGGATATCTTTGCTGAGCCCCCCGGACCACTTTGCTGAGCCCCCACTACCCTGGATGTCTTTGCTGAGCCCCCCGGACCCCTTCTCAGAGCCCCCACTACCTTGAATGCCTTTGCTAGCCCCCACTACCCCGGACCCCTTTGCAGAGCCCCAACTACCCCTGACCCCTTTGCAGAGCCCCAACTACCCCGGATCCCTTTGCTGAGCCCCCACTACCCTGGATGTCTTTGCTGAGCCCCCCGGACCCCTTCTCAGAGCCCCCACTACCTTGAATGCCTTTGCTTGCCCCAACTACACCTGACCCCTTTGCAGAGCCCCAACTACCCCTGACCCCTTTGCTAGCCCCAACTACCCCTGACCCCTTTGCAGAGCCCCAACTACCCTGGATGCCTTTGCTGAGCCCCATTACCCCGGACCCCTATGCTGAGCCCCCACTACCCTGGATGTCTTTGCTGAGCCCCCGGACTCCTTTGCTAGCCCCCACTACCCGGACCCCTTTGCAGAGCCCCCACTACCCCGAGCCCCTTCACAGAGACCCCACTACTCTGGATACCTATGCTGAGCTCCCACTACACCAGACCCCTTTGCTGAGTCCCCACTACCCCAGACTCCTTTGCTGAGCCCCAACTAGACTGGATCCCTTTACAGAGACCCCACTACCCTGGATCCCTTTACAGAGACCCCACTACCCTGTATCCCTTTACAGAGACCCCACTACCTTGGATCCCTTCACAGGGACATCACTACCCTGGATCCCTTCATAGAGACCCCACTACCCTGGATCCCTTCACAGAGACCCCACTACCCTGGGTCCCTTTACAGAGACCCCACTACCCTGGATCCCTTTACAGAGACCCCACTACCCAGGATCCCTTCACAGAGATCCCACTACCCTGGGTCCCTTTACAGAGTCACCACTACCTTGGATCCCTTCACAGGGACATCACTACCCTGGATCCCTTCACAGAGACCCCACTACCCTGGATCCCTTCACAGAGACCCCACTACCCTGGGTCCCTTTACAGAGACCCCACTACCCTGGATCCCTTTACAGAGACCCCACTACCCTGGATCCCTTCACAGAGTCACCACTACCCTGGATCCCTTTACAGAGTCACCACTACCCTGGATCCCTTTACAGAGTCACCACAACCCTGGATCCCTTCACAGGGACCCCACTACCCTGGATCCCTTTACAGAGTCACCACTACCCTGGATCCCTTCACAGGGACCCCACTACCCTGGATCCCTTTACAGAGTCACCACTACCCTGGATCCCTTCACAGGGACCCCACTACCCTGGATCCCTTTACAGAGTCACCACTACCCTGGATCCCTTCACAGGGACCCCACTACCCTGGATCCCTTTACAGAGTCACCACTACCCTGGATCCCTTCACAGGGACCCCACTACCCTGGATCCCTTTACAGAGTCACCACTACCCTGGATCCCTTTACAGAGTCACCACTACCCTGGATCCCTTCACAGGGACCCCACTACTCTGGATCCCTTTACAGAGACCCCACTACCCTGGATCCCTTCACAGGGACCCCACTACCCTGGATCCCTTCACAGAGACCCCACTACCCTGGGACCCTTTACAGAGTCACCACTACCCTGGATCCCTTCATAGAGACCCCACTACCCTGGATCCCTTCACAGAGTCACCACTACCCTGGATCCCTTTACAGAGTCACCACTACCCTGGATCCCTTCACAGGGACCCCACTACCCTGGATCCCTTCACAGAGTCACCACTACCCTGGATCCCTTCACAGGGACCCCACTACCCTGGATCCCTTTACAGAGACCCCACTACCCTGGATCCCTTCACAGGGACCCCACTACCCTGGATCCCTTTACAGAGTCACCACTACCCTGGATCCCTTCACAGAGTCACCACGACCCTGGATCCCTTCACAGAGACCCCACGACCCTGGATCCCTTCACAGAGACCCCACTACCCTGGATCCCTTCACAGAGACCCCACTACCCTGGATCCCTTTACAGAGTCACCACTACCCTGGATCCCTTCACAGGGACCCCACTACCCTGGATCCCCTTACAGAGACCCCACTACCCTGGATCCCTTCACAGGGACCCCATTACCCTGGATCCCTTTACAGAGTCACCACTACCCTGGATCCCTTCACAGAGACCCCACTACCCTGGATCCCTTCACAGAGACCCCACTACCCTGGATCCCTTCACAGAGACCCCACTACCCTGGATCCCTTTACAGAGACCCCACTACCCTGGATCCCTTTACAGAGTCACCACTACCCTGGATCCCTTCATAGAGACCCCACTACTCCCGATGGTTTGCTTAGCCTTCCAGCAACGAAGTCCCATAATGGCCTCCAAACCCCCTCTTCCCCTCTGTAGCAATGCTGAATGCTGCCTTGACGTCAGGCCAATGTGCCCTTTCACCTTTGTGCCGCCAGATTTGACTGGTTGTGAAACTGGAAGCATGTCAATGTCGCCTGCATTCGCAGAATTGGCCTTCGGACGTAAAATCATTTTTAATGATATTAAAATACATTTAAATCAACGTCTGAGCAACTTTAAAGCATTTTCCATTGCATTGTGGCGAGGGTGCCACCATTGTACTTTCTAGCCTCAAACAAAATCCTGAACCGACATCACAATGCTGAATTTCTGGGTAAGCGGCTGCATTGCGATTCTCCGGGCCCCCATCCACATCCCCCCCCCCCCCACCACTCACCGCACCACCGCCAGCAATCCCGCCCTCGACGGCCGCACTAAATCCAGCCCTGTAAGTGGGCTGTTCTGTCACGTTCTGTGATTATAAACTCTTGTTGGCACTGGTGTTGAACAGTGTAACTGGTCTGGTAGTGAGACTGCGATATTGGATAACTTTCTCACTTTGTCCACCTCCTCTGCTCTCTGCAAGGCTCTGGATTCCTTTCCACAATCTCAGTTGTGGGCCCATCTGTGAGTGTTGACAGCTTTCTGTTCCTGAGGCAGCTCTCATCGCAGTTAATCTTGACCCTGCTTTGTGTTTTCCCCCTCTCATCCCACGGACACTGAAACTGTTTTAACTTTTCAACTGCAAATTAGCTGGCAGCAGTTTCTAGCACCTGCTGGGCTGTAGTGTCACCACGTGGCCAGTCTCATAGGTACAGGAGGAGGTCATTCGGCCCCTTGAGCTGTTCTGCTTTTCAATTAGATTATGGATGATCTGTGCCTTAAATCCATCTGCCCACTTCTTAATCTCTATCCCTTTCAATTGACCCCAGCATCCCCAGTTTTTTGGAGAGTCAGTTCTAGATTTCCACTACCCTTCGAGTGAAGAAATACTTCCTGATTTAACCCTGAATAACCCAGCTCTAACTTTGAGATTGTGTTCTCTTTGGAAAAAACTATTAAATTTCTTTATCATATTAAACACCCCAAGCAGATCGCCCATCAACCTTATAAACTCAAGCGGATACAAGTCAAGTTGTCCATGTAATTTATCCCTGAATCTGTGCTGCACCCACTCCAAGGTCAATATAGCCTTCCTGAGGTGCGTGCCCAGAACTGAACGCAGTTACTCCAGATGCACTGTCAAGCCTGAGTCTCTGTATAGTAAGTTTACCATCTCTAACTCTCGACAAGACTATCCAAGTTAAACAAAATGTATTGGGGGAGTGGAAGGTCAGCACACTGGAGTCACAACATGTGATTCTTCAGTAATCGTGGGATGCAGTCTTGATCCATGTACTCCACTCAATCCTCAGTTTCAGCTGTCTTATCATGAGAAAGCAGCGAGGAGAGGCCATGAGAGAAAGAGCAACAGGAACTCCACAAACCCCAAGACCACTCTTACACCATCTTGAAGGTTTGGCTGCCATCTTGCTATAATTGGTGAGGTAAGTGAGGTGCAATAGAATGAGTACTAACACCTTTATTTAAATCATCAGTGGGTTTCTTCGATTTTACTATGAGTCCATTTGGCAGTGGGTATTTCCAGCTTGTGGTTGTGCGAAATCCCAGATTACGTTGTTCCAAATTACTGTTGCAGATAAGGTTGATGAGTTGCAGGCACAAGTTGCCACATGACGTTATGATATAGTAGCTACAATGGAGACCTGGCTTAAACATGGGCAGGAGTGGGAACTAAACATTCCTGGCTACAATGGGTTCAGGAGGGATAGGTAAGGGAAAAAGGAAAGGTTTGGCAGGGCTGATCAAGGATAATGCTACAATTCTACAGAGGGATGATATACTAGAGGGCTCAAAGACTGAATCTATTCAGTTAGAGTTAAGGAACAAAAAAGGAGCTGTTACTTTGGTGGAATTCTACTGTTGACTCCCAAATAGTGAGGAGGAAATAAAGGAGCAAATCTGTAGGCAAATTCCAGAGAAATGTAAAAGATAATAGAACAGTAATAGTAGGAGACTTCAATTACCCTAATATATACTGAGGAAGAAACAGAGTAAAGGTGAGGAAGATGAAGGATTCCTAAAATGTGTACAGGAGAACTTCCTTTAACAGTATTTTTCTAGCCCAATGAGGAAATAAACTTTGCTCGATCTAGTTCTGGGGAATGAAGTACGGCAAGTGGAGTGTGTTTCAGTGGAAAAGGATCTGGGTAAGAGTGATCATAATATAATTTAAATTTAAAGTAGTTATGGAAAGGGACAAAGAAAAATTAAAGGTAGAAATACCCTACTGGAAGTGAGTCAATTTCAGTGATTTGAGAACTGATCTAACACAGGTGCACTGGAAACAAAGACTGACCAGGAAAATGGTATTTGAGCAATGGCAGGTCTTCAAGATGGATACACCTCGGGTACAAACCATGCATAGTATCATTTATGACACAGAAGGAGGCCATTCAGTCCATTGAGTCCATGCCGGCTCTCCACAGAGCTATCCAGTCAGTCCCACTCCTCTGATTGATCCCCGTAGCCCTGCAAGTTTATTTCCTTCAAATGGCTATCCAATTTCCTCTTGAAGTCATTGATTTTCTCCACTTCCACCACCTTTGTGGGCACATGTTCCAGGTCATTACCACTCGCTGTGTAAAATAGTTCTTCCTGATATCCCCCCTGCATCACTTTCCCAAAAGCATCAATCTCTGTCCCCTAGTCCTTGTACCATTAGTTAATAGGATGCTTTTCCTTGTCTAACTTATTAAAGCCTCCTATAATCTTGTACACTTCTATTAAATCTCCCTTTAATCCCCTTTGTTCTAAGGAGAACAACCCCAGTTTTTCCAACCTAACCTTGCAACTAAAATCCTCCATCCGTGGAACCATTCTGGTAAATCCCCTCTGCACCCTCTCAAGGATCCTCACATCCTTCCTAAAGTGTGGTGACCAGAACTGGATGCAATATTCTAGTTGGGGACCTAACCAGAGCTTTGTAAAGGTTCAGCATAACTTCCCTGCTTTTGTACTCAATGCCTCTATATATGAAGCCCAAGATCCCATATGCTTTACTAACCACTCTCTCAATATGTCCTGCCATGTTCAAAGATCGATGCACATTATTTTTTTTATTCACTCATGGGATTTGGGCGTCGCTGGCTAGGCCAGCATTTATTGCCCATCCCTAATTGCCCTTGAATTGAGTGGCTTACTAGGCCATTTCAGAGGGCTTTTTCAGAATCAACCACATTGCTGTGGGTCTGGAGTCACATGCAGGCCAGACCAGGTAAGGACAGCAGATTTCCTTCCCTAAAGGACATTAGTGAACTAGATGGGTTTTAACAACAATTGGCAATGGTTTCATGCTCATCATTAGACTAGCCTTTTTTAATTCCAGATTTATTAATTAAATTCAAATTTCTCCACCTGCCATGGTGGGATTCGAACCCATGTCCCTAGAGCATTAGCCTTGACTCTGGATTACTAGTCCAGTGACATGTACTGCAAGGTCCCTCTCTTCCTGCACATTCTTTAGAATTGTGCCATTAAGTATATACTGCCTCTCCCCATTCCTTCTGCCAAAATGTGTCACATCATACTTGCTAGTATTAAAATCCATCTACCACTTGTTTGCCCATTCTGCTAGACTACCTATGTCCTGTTGCAGGCGGTTCATATCGTCCTCACTGTTTGCCTCACCTCCAAGTTTGGTGTCATCAGCAAATTTTGAGATTCTAATCTGTATACCTAGATCGAAGTTGTTTATCTATAGCAATAAAAGCAGTGGTCCCAGCACTGACCCTTGGGGAACACGACTGTCTACCATCCTTCAGTCTGAAAAATAACCATTTACTACAACTCGCCGTTTTCTGTCCTTAAGCCAATGTTTTCGCCAATTGGACATTGACCCTGCTATTCCATGAGCTTCAATTTTGTTAACCAGCCTTTTATGTGGTATCTTATCAAATGCTATCTTAAAATCCATGTAAACAATATCCACGGCACTCCCTTCATCAACCTTCTGTTACATCATCAAAAAGTTCAATTAGATTAGTCAAGCATGATCTGCCGTTTACAAATCCATGCTGGCTATCCTCAATTAACTTGAACCTCTCCAAGTATCTGTTGATTTTTTTCCCCTGATTATTGTTTCTAAAAACCTTACCCACCACTGATGTTAAACTAACTAACTAAGTTGCTAGAACTGTCCTTATACCCTTTCTTGAATGAGGGGGCCACATTTGCCACTCTCCAATCCTCTGGCACCTCCCCTGTATGAAGGGAAGATTGGAAGATGATGGCAAACACTTCCGTTATCTCCATCCCTACTTCCTTTCGCAACCTGGGATGCAAGCCATCTGGAACAGACAAATTATCCACTCTAAGCATAGCCAGCCTTTCCAGTACCTCCTCCCTCTCAATTTTTGCCTTATATTCCCATAAGGAGGAAAGATAGGGCAGCCAAAGCTAGAATTTTCTGGATGACAAAGGAAATAGAAGTTAAAATAAAACAGAAAAAGGATGTTTCTAACAAATGTCAGGTACAGAATAGAGTAGAAAACCAGGCAGAATCAGAGAGTGCAGGGGGAAATTGGAAAAGGATATAAGAAAGGGAAAGATGGAACAGGAAAACAGATGAATGGGTGACATAATAGGGAACCCAACAATCTTCTATAAATATATAAAAAGTAAAAGGATAGTTAAAGGAATGGTGGGGCCGATTAGGGACAAAAAAGGAAATCTTGTGGATGCAGAGGGCGTGAATGAGGTACTTTGTATCTGTCTTCACAAAAGAAGTGGGTGCGGTTACTGCTGCTGCGGAGAGGAGAGCAGGGTTATTGGATAGATTGAAAATCTATAGAAAGGAAGTAGTAAATGGGCTGGCATCACTCAAATTTCACAAGTCACCTGGTCCAGATGGAATGCATCCGAGGGTGCTGAGGGAAGCTAGGGTGGAGATAACAGAACACGATCTTTCAACTTTTGGACATACGAACATACGAATTAGGAGCAGGAGTAGGCCATTCGGCCCTGAGAGCCTGCTCTGCTGTTTAATAAGATCATGGCTGATCTAATTGTGGCCTCAACTCCACGTTCACGCTGATCCACAATACCCTTTGACTCCCTTGTTAGTCAAGAATTTATCTACCTCTGCCATAAAAATATTCAATGACCCTGCCTCCATTGCTCTCTGGGGAAGAGAGTTCCAAAGACTCACAACCTTCTGAGAGAAATTTTTTTTCTTCATCTCTGTCTTAAATGGGCGACCCCTTATTTTTAAACTGTGTTCCCTAGTTCTAGATTCTCCCACAAGGGGAAACATCCTTCCAGAATCCACCCTGTCAAGTCCCCTCAGGATCTAATATGTTTCAATAAGATCACTTCTCATTCTTCTAAACTCCAATGAATATAGACCCAACCTGTTCAACCTTTCCTCATAAGATAAAGTGCCCATCCCCCATCCCAGGCATCAGTTGAGTGAACCTTCTCTGAACTGCCTCTAACACATTTATTTTCTTTCTTAAATAAGCAGACCAAAACTGTACACAGTATTCCAGATGTGATCTCACCAATAGCCTGCACAACTGTAGCAAAAATCCCTATTTTTATATTCCATTCCCCTTGTAATAAATGACAACATTCCATTTGCCTTCCTAATCACTTGCTGCATCTGCATACCAGTCTTTGTGATTCATGTGCCAGGACATCTAGATCCCTCTGTACTTCAGAGTTCTGCAATCTCTCTCCATTTAAATAATATAAATAATATGCTGTTTTACTATTTTTCTTGCCAAAGTGGACAAGTTCACATTTTCCCACAATATACTCCATTTGCCAAATTTTTGCCCACTCACTTAACCTATCCATATTCCTTTGCAAATTCCTTATGTCCTCTTCACAACTTACTTTCCTACCTATCTTTGTGTCTTTGGCAATCATACATTCGGTCCCTTCATCCAAGTCATTGATATAAATTATAAATAATTGAGGTCCCAGCACTGACCACTGTGGCACTCCACTAGTCACATCTTGCCAACCAGAAAATAACTCTTTTATGCCTGCTCTCTATTTCCTGTGAGCTAGCCAATCCTCTATCCATGCTAATATGTTACTCCCAATGCCATGAACTATGCCATGCATAGTAACCTTTGATGTGGCACCTTGTCAAATGCCTTCTGGAAATCTAAGTATAGCACATCCAACAGGTTCCAATTTATCCACATTATTTGTTACTTCCTCAAAGAACTCTAATAAATTAGTCAAACATGATTTCCCTTTCATAAAACCATGTTGACTCTGTCTGATTACATGGAGATTTTCTAACTGCCCTGCTATAACCTCCTTAGTAATAGATTCCAGCATTTTCCCTATGACAAATGTTAAGCTAACTGGCTTGTAGTTTCCTGCTTTCTGTCTCCCTCCTTTCTTGAATAGAGGAGTCACATTCACTATTTTTCAATCTGATAGGACCTTTCCAGAATCTAGGGAATTTTGGAAAATTAAAACCAATGCATATACTATCTCAGCAGCCACTTATTTTAAGACGCTAGGATGAAGTCCATCGGGACCTGGGGACTTGTCAGCTTTTATTTCTAATAATGCTTCAGTACTGTATCCCTGGTGATTGTAATTGTTTTATGTTCCTCCCTCCCTTTCACCTCCTGATTCACAATTATTTCTGGGATATTATTTGCATCCTTTAAAGTGAAGACAGATGCATAATATCTGTTCAATTCCTCCGCCATCTCCTTATTTTCCATTATTAATTCCCAGACTCACTCTCTAGAGGACCAGCGCTCACTAAATCTTTTCCTTTTTAAATACCTGTAGAAACTCTTACTATTTGTTTTTATATTTCTAGCTAGCTTTCTCTTGCACTCTAATTTTTCCCTCCTTATTAATCTTTTAGTCATTCTTTTCTGTTCTTTGTATTCTGCCCAATCTTCTGACCTACCACAAATCTTTGCGGAATTATATGCTTTTTCTTTCAATTTGATACGATCTTTAACTTCCTTAGTTAGCCACAGATGGAGCGTCCTTCATTTAGAGTCTTTCTTTCTCACTGGAATGTATCTTTTCTGAGTATTTCGAAATATCTCCTTAAATGTCTGCCACAGCATCTGTACTGATCTATCCCTTAACCTAGTTTACTTTAGCCAGCTAGGCCTTCATGCCCTCATAATTGTCCTTCTTTAAGTTTAAAACACTAGTCTTAGATTCACCCTTCTCTCCTTCAAACTGAATGTGAAATTTAATTATATTATGATCACTGCTACCCAGGGGTGCCTTCACTATGAGGTCATTAAATAATCCTGTCTCTTTGCACAGTACCAGATCTAGCATAGCCTGCTCTCTGGTTGGCTCTGGAACACGCTGCTCCAAGAAACTGTCCCAAAAACACTCTATGAGCTCATCTTCCAGGCTATCTTTGCCAATCTGATTTGTCCAATCTATATGCAGATTAAAATCACCCATGATTATCATGATTACCAGAGCTGGTGGGCAGCCATAAAGGCAGGGCTAAAGTGTGGCGAGTCGAAGAGACTTAGCAGTTGGCAGGAAAAAAGACAGAAGCGCAAGGGGAGAGCCAACTGCGAAACAGCCCTGACAATCAATTTTATCTGCAGCACCTGTGGAAGAGTCTGTCACTCTAGTATTGGCCTTTATAGCCACTCCAGGCACTGTTCCACAAACCACTGACTACCTGCAGGTGCTTACCCATTGTCTCCCGAGACAAGGAGGCCAAAGAAGAAGAAGAAGAAGATTATCATTGTACCTTTCTCACAAGCCCTCATTATTTCATCCTGTATACCCCGTCCTACAGCGAGGTTACTGTTAGGGGTCTATAAACCACTCCCACAAGTGACCTCTTACCTTTACTATTTCTCATCTCTACCCAGACTGTTCTACATCTTGATCTGCAGAGCTAAGGTCATCTCTTTCTATTGTACCAATGCGATCCTTAATTAACAGAGCTACCCTTCCTCCTTTTCTGAGCTTCCTGACCTTCCTAAATGTCATGTACCCTTCAATATTCAGGTCCCAGTCCTTTACATCTTGCAGCCATGCCTCTGTAATGGATATCAGATCATATGTATTTATTACTATTTACGCTGTCAATTCATCTGCTTTGTTATGAATGCTACATGCATTCAGATACAGAGCCTTTAGTTCTGTCTTTTTACTATTTTTGTAACCTCTAGTCTTATCTGCTGGTGCACTCTTAAGTTTGTACACTCTGTCCCGTCCTACCACACTTTCCCATTTCCCTTATTGTTACCTTGCTCTCGTACCTTGCCTTCTCTACTTAATTTATCACATTTTCTCAATCCTAATCCCTCACCCTACACTATTTAGTTTAAAGCCCTGTCTACCATCCTAGTTATATGATCCACCAGAACTGGTTCCAGCACAGTTCAGGTGAAGAGCGTCCCAATGATACAGCTCCCACTTTCCCCACTACATGTGCCAGTGCCCCGTGAATTGAAACCCATTTCTCCCACACCAATCTTTAAGCCACGCGCTTAACTCAATAATCTTATTTACTCTATGCCAATTTGCTTGTGGCACAGGTAATAATCCAAAGATTTGAGGTTATGCTTTTCAATTTAGACCCTAACTGCTCATACCTTCTCTTTCCTTGTTCTACATATGTCTTTGGTACATAGTGGACCACGACCACTGGATCCTCCCCTTCCAAGTATGCAAGTTCCTCTCCAGCCCAGAGCAGATATCTCAAACCCTGGCACTGGGCAGGCAACACAGCTATCTGGACTCTTGCTCTTGCATTCAGAGAACAGTGTCTATCCCCCTGACTATGCTGTCCCCTACTACCGCTACATTCCTATTTACTCCCTGCTTGAATGGCTTCCTTTACCAGGGTGCCATGGTCAGTTTGCTAATCCACCTTGCAGCCCCTGCTTTCATCCACACAGGTTGCAAGAACCTCGAACCTGTTAGACAATTGCAAAGGCTGAGGCTCCTCAATTTTTACGTTCTGGGTCCCCATACCTGCCTCACTTGCAGTCACACCCTCCTGTCCCTGATCATGGACCTATCCATAGGGGACTGACTAGGGCTGGGTTGGGGATCGGGGCGGGGCTGGGCCCCAACCTTAATCCCTGCCCAGGCCCCTCCCCAGTGCCTGCCCCTGCCCCCTTTGACGAACTAACAGAGAGGGTCGATGAAGGTAGTGCAGTAGATCTGCATTTATGGACTTTCAAATGGCATTTGATAAAATATTGCATAATTTGACTTCCTCAGAAATATAAATGCATGGGATTAAAGGGACAGTGGTAACGTGGGTATGCAACTGACTAAAGGATAGGAGGTGATTGGATTTTTTCTGACTGGAAAGATGCATGCAGTGGGTTCCCACAGGGTTGGGTATTAGGATCATTGCCTTTCTTATTATATATAAATGACCTGGACTTTTTTTAAATTCAATCATGGGATGTGGGCGTCACCGGCCAGGCCAGCATTTATTGCCCATCCCTAATTGCGTATAGGGAGTACAATTCTGAAGTTTGTGGTTGATGCATATCTTGGCAATGTAGTAAATAGTGAGGAGGATAGTGGCAGATTTTAGGAGGATATAGACAGACTGGTGAAATGGACAGACACATGGCAGATGTAATTTAATGTAAGTGTGAAGTGATGCACTTTAGGAGGATCAACATGGAGGGCAGGATAATCTAAACGGTATTATTCTGAGGGGATGCAGTGGGACTTGGAGCACATAGTCACAATTTCTTGAAGGTGGCACTGAATACAGAAACAAGGATGTCATGCTAAACCTTTATAAATCACTGGTTAGATCTCAGCTGGAGTACTGTGTACAATTCTGGGAAGGACAGGGTATGGAGGAATTTACCAGAATGAAGGAGCTCAGTTATGTGGAGAGATTGGAGAAGCTGGGTTTGTTCTCCTTAGAGATGAGAAGGTTAAATGGAGACCTAATAGAAGTATTCAAAATTGTGAAGGGTTTGATAGAAAAAGTGGGAGAACCAGTTTCCTCTGGCAAGTGGGTTGGTAACCATAGGTCACAGGTATAAAATAATTGGCAAATGAACTAGAGGGCAAATGAGAGGAAATTGATATGGCACAGAAGGAGGCCATTCGGCACATTGTGCCACTGTTTGTAGTAACTGCAAGCTCTGGCCTATCCTCAATAGGAATTGCTGGGTGATTAAAGACCAAGGTCCAGCAAGTTCACCTTCGACATCCTGTTAATTGTACGCTATAACGATAATGGAGTTATTGACTAATCAGAGCAATTAATCTCCATCAATTAGTCTACAACAGACCCAGACAAGGGGGTGGAATTTACCGGGCTCCCGAAGTGGGGGTTGTGGCGGGGGAGGGTCCCGGAAAATACCTCCAAGAGAAGTCCGCCACAGGCCTCATGCCGGGAAGGCCCCACTCCACATTACCAGCGGCGTAGAGGCCTCGTGGCGGCGCCACACCCCACCGGCCGCTTGGTGACGGGAGCAGGATTTAAATATTTAAATTAGTGAATTAATTACCTATCTGCTCCCGTCAGCTGTCCCACTGCCAATATTCTGGCCAGTTGCTGGGACTCCCGCGCCTTCGGATCTCTGTTCAGATCTGAGGCAGCAGACTGGTTGGTAGGGGGGAGCAGGTAAGTTTTCAGGGTGAGGGGGAGTGGGGAAATCAATTGCGATTGGTGGAGAGGAAGGGTTTGAAGTGGGGGAAGGTCTGCATTGCAAGATAAGTTTTTTTGGGGGGGAGAATCTTTTAGCGAATTTTAATTTTAAAATGTCTACAACTAAAAAATTTAAATGAAGTTGAAGGGCTTGAAGCCATTGTCGATTGTTGTGAAAACCCATCTGGTTTCACGAATGTCCTTTAGGGAAGGTAATCTGCCATCCTTACCTGGTCTGGCCTACATGTGACTCCAGAAGCACAGCAATGTGGTTGACTCTTAAATTGCCCTCTGAAATGGCCGAGAAAGCCACTCAATTCAAGGGCAATTAGACATGGGCAAATAAATGCCATTGATGCCCACATCCCACAAACAAGTTAAAAAAAATGTGAAGAAGTTATGATTCCTTGGTTCTGGATATTAGCTTGCTCTGTATTTTATTCAAGTTGAGCCATTTGTAGGCTGGCATTTTTTTTTATTCATTCAGGGATGTGGGCGTCGCTGGCAAGGCCAGCATTTATTGCCCATCCCTAATTGCCCTTGAGAAGATGGTGGTGAGCTGCCTTCTTGAACCACTGCAGTCCATTTGGGGGTAAGTATACCCACAGTGCTGTTAGGAAGGGAGTTCCAGGATTTTGACCCAGCGACAGTGAAGGAACAGCGATATAGTTCCAAGTCAGGATGGTGTGTGACTTGGAGGGGAACTTGCAGGTGGTGATGTTCCCATGCATTTGCTGCCCTTGTCCTTCTAGTTGGTAGAGGTCGCGGGTTTGGAAGGTGCTGTCTGAGGAGCCTTGGTGCATTGCTGCAGTGCATCTTGTAGATGGTACACACTGCTGCCACTGTGCGTCGGTGGTGGAGGGAGTGAATGTTTGTAGATGGGGTGCCAGTCAAGCAGGCTGCTTTCTCCTGGATGATGTCGAGCTTCTTGAGTGTTGTTGGAGCTGCACCCATCCAGGCAAGTGGAGAGTATTCCATCACACTCCAGACTTGTGCCTGCAGATGGTGGACAGGCTTTGGGGAGTCAGGAGGTGAGGTACTCGCCTCAGGATTCCTAGCCTCTGACCTGCTCTTGTAGCCACGGTATTTATATGGCTACTCCAGTTCAGTTTCTGGTCAATGGTAACCCCGAGGATGTTGATAGTGGGGGATTCAGCGATGGTCATGCCGTTGAATGTCAAGGGGAGATGGTTAGATTGTCTCTTGTTGGAGATGGTCATTGCCTGACACTTGTGCGGTGCGAATGTTACTTGCCACATATCAGCCCAAGCCTGGATATTGTCCAGGTCTTTCGGCATTCCTACACAGACTGCTTCAGTATTTGAGGAATCGCGAATGGTGCTGAACATTGTGCAATAATCAGCGAACATCCCCACTTCTGACCTTATGATTGAAGGAAGGTCATTGATGAAGCAGCTGAAGATGGTTGGGCCTAGGACACTACCCTGAGGAACTCCAGCAGTGATGTCCTGGAGCTCAGATGATTGACCTCCAACAACCACAACCATCTTCCTTTGCGCTAGGTATGACTCCAGCCAGCGAAGGGTTTTCCCCCTGATTCCCATTGACCTTAGTTTTGCTAGGCTCCTTGATGCCATACTCGGTCAACTGCTGCCTTGATGTCAAGGGCAGTCACTCTCACCTCACCTCTTGAGTTCAGCTCTTTTGTCCATGTTTGAACCAAGGCTGTAATGAGGTCAGGAGCTGAGTGGACCTGGCAGAACCCAAACTGAGCATCACTGAGCAGGTTATTGCAAAGCAAGTGCTGCTTGATGGCACTGTTGATGACACCTTCCATCACTTTACTGATGATTGAGAGCAGACTGATGGGGCGGTAATTGGCCGGGTTGGATTTGTCCTGCATTTTGTGTACAGGACATACAGGGACAATTTTCCACATTGCAGGGTAGATGCCTGTGTTGTAGCTGTACTGGAACAGCTTGGCTAGGGGCGCAGCAAGTTCTGGAGCACAGGTCTTCAGTACTATTGCCGGAATATTGTCAGGGCCCATAGCCTTTGCAGTATCCAGTGCCTTCAGTCGTTTCTTGATATCACGCGGAGTGAATCAAATTGGCTGAAGTCTGGCATCTGTGATGCTGGGGACTTCAGGAGGAGGCCGAGATGGATCATCAACTCGGCACTTCTGGCTGAAGATTGTTGCAAATGCTTCAGCCTTATCTTTCGCACTGATGTGCTGGGCTCCCCCATCATTGAGAATGGGGATATTTGTGGAGCCACCTCCTCCAGTTAGTTGTTTAATTGTCCACCACCATTCACGGCTGGATGTGCCAGGACTGCAGAGCTTAGATCTGATCCATTGGTTATGGGATCGTTTAGCTCTGTCTGTCGCATGCTGCTTACGCAGTTTGGCACGCAGATAGTCCTGTGTTGTAGCTTCACCAGGTTGACATCTCATTTTGAGGTATGTCTGGTGCTGCTCCTGGCATGCCCTCCTGCACTCTTCATTGAACCAGGGTTGGTCTCCTGGCTTGATGGTCATGGTAGAGTGGGGGATATGCCGGGCCATGACGTTACAGATTGTGGTTGAGTACAATTCTGCTGCTGCTGATGGCCCACAGCGCATAATGGATGCCCAGTTTTGCATTGCTAGATCTGTTCGAAATCTATCCCATTTAGCACAGTGGTAATGCCACACAACACGATGGAGAGTATCCTCAATGTGAAAGCGGGACTTCGTCTCCACAAGGACTGTGCGGTGTTCACTCCTACCAATACAGTCATGGACAGAAGCATCTGCGGCAGGCAGATTGGTGAGGACGAGGTCAAGTATGTTTTTCCCTCGTGTTAGTTCCCTCACCACCTGCTGCAGACCCAGTCTAGCAGCTATGTCCTTTAGGACTCGGCCAGCTTGGTCAGTAGTGGTGCTACTGATCCACTCTTGGTGATGGACATGGAAGTCCCCCACCCAGAGTACATTTTGTGCCCTTGCCACACTCAGTGCTTCCTCCAAGTGGTGTTCAACATGGAGGAGTACTGACTCATCAGCTGAGGGAGGGCGGCAGGTGATAATCAGTAAGAGGTTACCTTGCCCGTGTTTGACCTGATGCCATGAGACTTCATGGGGTCCGGAGTCAATGTTGGGGACTCCCAGGACAACTCCCTCCCTACTGTATACCATTGTGCCACCACCTCTGGTGGGTCTGTCCTGCCGGTGGGACAGGACATACCCGGGGATGGTGATGGCAGTGTCTGGGACATTGTAAGGTATGATTCCGTGAGTATGACTATGTCAGGCTGTTGCTTGACTAGTCTGTGGGACAGCTCTCCCAACTTTAGCACAAGCCCCCAGATGTTAGTAAGGAGGACTTTGCAGGGTCGACAGGGCTGGGTTTGCCGTTATCATTTCCGGTGCCTAGGTCAATTCCGGGTGGTCCGTCCGGTCTCATTCCTTTTTATTGACTTCCTAGCGGTTAGGTCCAACTGAGTGGCTTGCTAGGCCATTTCAGAGGGCAAGTAAGAGTTAACCACATTGCTGAGGGTCTGGAGTCACATGTAGGCCAGACCAGGTAAGGACAGCAGATTTCCTTCCCTGAAGGATATTAGTGAACGAGATGGGTTTTTGCAACAATCGACAATGGTTTCATGGCCATCATTAGACTAGCTTTTAATTCCAGATTTATTAATTAAATTCAAATTCCACCTTCTGCTGTGGTGGGATTCGAACCCATGTCCCATAGTAACCCATGTCTCTGGGTTACTAGTCCAGTGATACCACTATGCCACTGCCTACCCGCATGTAGCGTCCGTTTTATTGTTCACATGAAGCTTAGTCACAGAGGCTGGTGGTTTCTGCAGACATGATCCACATCTCCCTCTTTCCATTCGGGAGGAGATTGACAGAATCCCCAGAGAAACCGCTACAGCCTTTTGTACAGTTTGGAGTGGTGATCTCGAATCCTGGACTGGTAATTCAGAGAATGTGAATTCAACACTTCCCCTCAATTCGAATTCAGTTAAAAAATCTGGAAACGAAGTAAAAGTGACCATGAAACTGTCTGAATGTTATAAAAACCCAGCTGGTTCACTCATTTGGTGAAGGAAACCTGCCATCCTTACCCATTCTGGACGAAATGTGAGTCTTCACACTGTGGTTGATTCTTAAGTGCCCTTAGTTCTATTGCCACCTTCTCAGGGCAGCTAAGGATGGGCAATAATTGCCAGTCTTGCCAGCAGTGCCCACATTCCAAGAATGTGTTTTAAAAGTAAAATGTCTCTGAAGTCTCCAGTTTGAGTTACAGCAGGAGATCAGGACAACCCTTGGGAATTTAGGGCCTAAATCTTACTTGCTTTTGTACATTATTCCATTGTTTGTAGTAGTTCCACTTCAGAGCAGCTTTGCATCTGGCGAGTGACCTTGTTTTACATCTGGCCATGGTCCATTATTGTTTCTTGCTATGATTGGACAACAACTCTATTATAATTGCGACTACCTGAAGGTGAACTGGATGGATCTTGGTCTTTTTTAGCTAGCAATTCCTACAGACTAAATGTCTCATCCTTTTCTGCTTCGTCTCAGCTAATGACAACTAAGTCATTATGCTAATGATGTCTAAGTGTAAGCTTGAAACTCCCAATAACCTAGCATTTAACCCTTCATTCATTGTGCTATCTCCACAGCTGTTGATTTACTTGGCCACTTCCTCACCTCTACTTTCAATACTTTCCTCCGCAACTAAACCTTCACTCACTCCCAGCCCTGTTCTCTTGCTATTATCGCCATCTTCACTTCCTCAATCTGAGGGGTGCAATCCTGAGCTTATCACTTTGTGATGGAGGGGATGTTATTGATGAAGCAGCTGAAGATGGTTGGGCAGGAAACTATCTTGAGGAAGTCTTGCAGCAATGTCCTGTGGCTGAGATGATAGGCTTCCAACACCCAATACCTTTATGATAAGCAGGACACTAACCACTGAAATTTTCCAATCGATTTCAGGTTTACTCAGGCTTCTTGATGTCACACTTGGTCAAATGGTGCCTTGACGTCAAGGGAAGTCACTCTCACCTCACCTCTGGAATTCAGCTCCTTTGTTGATGTTGAGAAAAAGCTTGCAATGAGGCCTGGAGCTGAGTGATCCTGGCGGAATTCAAAGTGAACATCTGTGTTACGGAATATATAGGAAATGTGACACTTCTTCACCTGTCTGACCTTGTGGCGCAGTTTCTTCCTCATCAACTACCTCTATCTTGAGGCTTCGCTTCGAGCAGAATGGCTGTCAAGATAGTTTGCCAGAGGCCTTGCAATGAATATATGGCCTCACTTAAATAACTCTGTTTACCATTAACACTTTGCAATAGTCTCCAAATCCTATTAAAAAATTGATCATCAACATTCCTCAATACTCTTGAGCCCCAGTCATCGTTCACCATTAACAATCCTCAATAATCACCAACCCCAATAATCGTTCACCATTAACACTCATCAATAATCACCAACCCCAATAATCGTTCACCATTAACACTCATCAATAATCTCTAACTCCAATAACTGTTCACCATTAACAATCCTCAATAATCTCCAACACCAATAACTGTTCACCATTAACAATCCTCAATAATCTCCAACACCAATAATCGTTCACCATTAACACTCGTCAATAATCTCTAACTCCAATAACTGTTCACCATTAACAATCCTCAATAATCTCCAACACCAATAACTGTTCACCATTAACAATCCTCAATAATCTCCAACACCAATAATCGTTCACCATTAACAATCCTCAATGATCTCCAACACCAATAATTGTTCACCATTAACACTCCTCAATAATCTCCAACCCCAATAATCGTTCACCATTAACACTCATCAATAATCACCAACCCCAATAATCGTTCACCATTAACACTCATCAATAATCTCTAACTCCAATAACTGTTCACCATTAACAATCCTCAATAATCTCCAACCCCAATAATTGTTCACCATTAACATTCCTCAATAATCTCCAACCCCAATAACTGTTCACCATTAACAATCCTCAATGATCTCCAACACCAATAATTGTTCACCATTAACACTCGTCAATAATCTCCAACTCCAATAACTGTTCACCATTACCAATCCTGAATAATCTCTAACCTCAATAACTGTGCACCATTAACAATCGTCAATAATCTCCAACCCCAATAACCGTTCACCATTAACACACCTCAATAATCTCCAACCACTAGAACCGTTCACCATTAACACTCCTCAATAATCTCCAACCCAAATAATGGTTCACCATTAACACTCCTCAATAATCCAGCACTAGGGACCATATAGTTAATTATAACAATTTAGTAAGGATTTAATAAGTATTTATTTATTTTAAATTAATTTATTAATTAGTGCTAGAAATGTCAGTTAGAGGGGTGAAGTGCTTCACCTGTGAGATGTGGGAGGTCCGTGATGCTTCCAACGTTCCGGACGACTATGTCTGCAGGAAGTGTATCCAGTTGCAGCTCCTCACAGACCGCATGGATCGGTTGGAGCGGCAACTGGATGCACTTAGGAGCATGCAGGTGGTGGAAAGCGTCATAGGCAGGAGTTTTAGAGAAGTGGTTACACCCAAAGTGCAGGCAGATAGATGGGTGACCGCTAGAAGGGGCAGGCAGTCAGTGCAGGAATCCCCTGTGGCTATCCCCCTCTCCAACAAGTATACTGTTTTGGATACTGTTGGGGGGGATGGCCTATCAGGGGAAAACAGCAGCAGCCAGGGCAGTGGCACCACGGCTGGCACTGTTCAGCAGGGAGGGACAAAGCGCAGAAGAGCAATAGTTATAGGGGACTCAATATAGTCAGGGGCATAGATAGGCGCTTCTGTGGACGTGAAAGAGACTCCAGGATGGTATGTTGCCTCCCTGGTGCCAGGGTCAAGGATGTCTCTGAACGGACAGGGGGCAATCTGAAGGGTGAGGGTGAACAGCCAGAGGTTGTGGTACACATCGGTACCAATGACATAGGCAGGAAGAGTGACAAGGTCCTGCAGGGGGAGTTTAGGGAGTTAGGTAGAAAGTTAAAAGACAGGACCTCTAGGGTTGTAATCTCGGGATTACTCCCTGTGCCACGTGCCAGTGAGGCTAGAAACAGGAGGATAGTGCAGCTAAACATGTGGCTGAACAGCTGGTGTAGAAGGGAGGGTTTCAGATATCTGGACCATTGGGATCTCTTCAGGGACAGATGGGACCTGTACAAGAAGGACGGGTTGCATCTAAACTGGAGGGGCACAAATATCCTGGCTGCGAGGTTTGCTAGCATTGGGAGGGTTTAAACTAGTGTGGCAGGGGGGTGGGAACCAGAGGAGTAGGACAGCAAGTGAAATAAATGAGGGGGAACTAGCAAATAAGGCCAGTAAGACTGAGAGGAAGAGCAGGCAGGGAGATGTTGCGGAGGAGAGCGGGACTGGTGCTCTGAAGTGCATTTGTTTCAATGCGAGAAGTCTAACAGGTAAGGCAGATGAACTTAGAGCTTGGATTAGTACTTGGAACTATGATTTTGTTGCTATTACAGAGACTTGGTTGAGGGAAGGACAGGATTGGCAGCTAAATGTTCCAGGATTTAGAAGCTTCAGGCAGGATAGAGGGGGATGTAAAAGGGGTGGGGGTGTTGCATTACTTGTTAAGGAGAATATCACAGCTGTACTGCGGGAGGAAACCTCGGAGGGGTCGTGCAGCGAGGCAATATGGGTGGAACTCAGGAATAGGAAGGGTGCAGTCACAATGTTGGGGGTTTACTACAGGTCTCCCAACAGCCAGCGGGAGGTAGAGGAGCAGATATGTGGACAGATTTTGGAAAGATGGAAAGGTAGCAGGGTTGTAGTGGTGGGTGATTTTAACTTCGCCATGTATTGACTGGGACTCACTTAGTGCTAGGGGCTTGGATGGGGCAGAATTTGTAAGGAGGGCTTCATGAAACAATGTGTAGATAGTCCAACTAGGGATGGGGCTGTACTGGACCTGGTATTGGGGAATGAGCCCAGCCCGTGGTCGAAGTTTCAGTAGGGGAGCATTTTGGGAACAGTGACCATAATTCCGTAAGTTTTAAGGTACTTGTGGATAAGGATAAGAGTAGTCCTCGCGTGTAAGTGCTAAATTGGGGGAAGGCAAATTATAACAATATTAGGCAGAAACTGAAGAATTTAGATTGGGGGCGGCTGTTTGAGGGTAAATCAACATCTGACATGTGGGAGTCTTTCAAACGCCAGTTGATTAGAATCCAGGACCAACATGTTCCTGTGAGGAAGAAGGATAAGTTTGGCAAGTTTCGGGAACCTTGGATAATGTGGGATATTGTGAGCCTGTCAAAAAGAAAAAGGAAGCATTCGTAAGGGCTGGAAGGCTAGGAACAGATGAATCCCTTGAGGAATATAAAGACAGTCGGAAGAAACTTAAGCAAGGAGTCAGGACAGCTAAAAGGGGTCATGAAAAGTCATTGGCAAACAGGATTAAGGAAAATCCCAAGGCTTTTTATACGTATATAAAGAGCAAGAGGGTAATTAGGGAAAGGGTTGGCCCACTCAAGGACAGAGAAGGGAATCTACGTGTGGAGCCAGAGGAAATGGGCGAGGTACTAAATGAGTACTTTGCATCAGTACTTACCAAAGAGAAGGACTTGGTGGATGATGAGCCTAGGGAAGGGAGTGTAGATAGTCTCAGTCATCTCATTATCAAAAAGGAGGTGTTGGGTGTCTTGCAAAGCATTAAGGTAGATAAGTCCCCAGGGCCTGATGGGATCTACCCCAGAATACTGAGGGAGACAAGGGAAGAAATTGCTGGGGCCTTGACAGAAATCTTTGTATCCTCATTGGCTACATGAGGTCCCAGAGGACTGGAGAATAGCCAATGTTGTTCCTTTGTTTAAGAACAGAAGCAAGGATAATCCAGGAAATTATAGGCCGGTGAGCCTTACGTCAGTGGTAGGGAAATTATTAGAGAGGATTCTTCGGGACAGGACTTACTCCCATTTGGAAACAAACAAACTTATTAGTGAGAGGCAGCATGGTTTTGTGAAGGGGAGGTCATGTCTCACTAATTTGATTGAGTTTTTTGAGGAAGTGACAAAGATGATTGATGAAGGAAGGGCAGTGGATGTTATCTATATGGACTTCAGTAAAGCCTTTGACAAGGTCCCTCATGGCAGACTGGTACAAAAGGTGAAGTCACATGGGATCAGAGGTGAGCTGGCAAGATGGATACAGAACTGGCTCGGTCATAGAAGACAGAGGGTAGCAGTGGAAGGGTGCTTTTCTGAATGAAGGGATGTGACTAGTGGTGTTCCGCAGGGATCAGTGCTGGGACCTTTGCTGTTTGTAGTATATATAAATGATTTGGAGGAAAATGTAGCTGGTCTGATTAGTAAGTTTACGGACGACACAAAGGTTGGTGGAGTTGCGGATAGTGTTGAGGATTGTCAGAGGATACAGCAGGATATAGATGGTTGGAGACTTGGGTGGAGAAATGGCAGATGGAGTTTAATCCGGACAAGTGTGAGGTAATACATTTTGGAAGGTCTAATGCAGGTGGGAAGTATACAGTAAATGGCAGAACCCTTAGGAGTATTGACAGGCAGAGAGATCTGGGCGTATAGGTCCACAGGTCACTGAAAGTGGCAACGCAGGTGGATAAGGTAGTCAAGAAGGCATACGGCATGCTTGCCTTCATCGGTCGGGGCATAGAGTATAAGAATTGGCAAGTCATGCTGCAGCTGTACAGAACTTTAGTTAGGCCACACTTAGAATATTGTGTGCAATTCTCGTTGCCACACTACCAAAAGGATGTGGAGGCTTTGGAGAGGGTACAGAAGAGGTTTACCAGGAAGTTGCCTGGTCTGGAGGGCATTAGCTATGAGGAGAGGTTGGATAAATTTGGATTGTTTTTACTGGAACGACGGAGGTGGAGGGCCGACATGATAGAGGTTTACAAAGTTATGAGTGGCATGGACAGAGTGGATAGTCAGAAGCTTTTTCCCAGGGTGGAAGAGTCAGTTACTAGGGGACATAGGTTTACGGTGAGAGGGGCAAAGTTTAGAGGGGATGTGCGAGGCAAGTTCTTTACACAGAGGGTGATGAGTGCCTGGAACTTGCTGCCGGGGGAGGTGGTGGAAGCAGGTACGATAGCGACGTTTATGAGGCATCTTGACAAATACACGAATAGGATGGGAATAGAGGGATATGGACTCCGGAAATGCAGAAGGTTTTAGTTTAGGCAGGCATCAAGATCGGCGCAGGCTTGGAGGTCCGAATCGCCGTTCCCGTGCTGTACTGTTCTTTGTTCTTTGTTATCTCCAACCCCAATAACCGTTCACCATTAACACTCCTCAATAATGAAAATTTTTCGTCAATATTTACAGTAGAGAAAGAAAATGTTGTTGAGGAGAATACTGAGATACAGACAACTAGGCTAGATGGGATTGAGGTTCACAAGGAGGAGGTGTTAGCAATTTTGGAAAGTGTGAAAATAGATAAGTCCCCTGGGCCAGATGGGATTTATCCTAGGATTCTCTGGGAAGCCAGGGAGGCGATTGCAGAGCCTTTGTCCTTGATCTTTATGTCGTCATTGTCGACAGGAATAGTGCCGGAAGACTGGAGGATAGCAAATGTTGTCCCCTTGTTCAAGAAGGGGAGTAGAGACAGCCCTGGTAATTATAGACCTGTGAGCCTTACTTTGGTTGTGGGTAAAATGTTGGAAAAGGTTATAAGAGACAGGATTTATAATCATCTTGAAAAGAATAAGTTCATTAGCAATAGTCAGCACGGTTTTGTGAAGGGTAGGTCGTGCCTCACAAACCTTATTGAGTTTTTTGAGAAGGTGACCAAACAGGTGGATGAGGGTAAAGCTGTGGATGTGGTGTATATGGATTTCAGTAAGGCGTTTGATAAGGTTCCCCACGGTAGGCTATTGCAGAAAATACGGAAGTATGGGATTGAAGGTGATTTAGTGCTTTGGATCAGATATTGGCTAGCTGAAAGAAGACAGAGGGTGGTGGTTGATGGCAAATGTTCATCCTGGAGTTTGGTTACTAGTGGTGTACCGCAAGGATCTGTTTTGGGGCCACTGCTGTTTGTCATTTTTATAAATGACCTGGATGAGGGTGTAGAAGGGTGGGTTAGTAAATTTGCGGATGACATGAAGGTCGGTGGAGTTGTGGATAGTGCCGAAGGATGTTGTAGGTTACAGAGGGACATAGATAGGCTGCAGAGCTGGGCTGAGAGATGGCAAATGGAGTTTAATGCGGAAAAGTGTGAGGTGATTCACTTTGGAAGGAGTAACAGGAATGCAGAGTACTGGGCTAATGGGAAGATTCTTGGTAGTGTAGATGAGCAGAGAGATCTTGGTGTCCAGGTACATAAATCCCTGAAAGCTGCCACCCAGGTTAATAGGGCTGTTAAGAAGGCATATGGTGTGTTAGCTTTTATTAGTAGGGGGATCGAGTTTCGGAGCCACGAGGTCATGCTGCAGCTGTACAAAACTCTGGTGCGGCCGCACCTGGAGTATTACGAGGAAAGGCTGAGGGACTTGAGGTTGTTTTCGTTAGAGAGAAGGAGGAGGAGAGGTGACTTAATAGAGACATATAAGATAATCAGAGGGTTAGATAGGGTGGATAGTGAGAGTCTTTTTCCTCGGATGGTGATGGCAAACACGAGGGGACATAGCTTTAAGTTGAGGGGTGATAGATATAGGACAGATGTTAGAGGTAGTTTCTTTACTCAGAGAGTAGTAGTGGCGTGGAACACCCTGCCTGCAACAGTAGTAGACTCGCCAACTTTAAGGGCATTTAAGTGGTCATTGGATAGACATATGGATGAAAATGGAATAGTTTAGGTTAGATGGTTTCACAGGTCGGCGCAACATCGAGGGCCGAAGGGCCTGTACTGCGCTGTAATGTTCTATGTTCTATCTCCAACGCCAATAACTGTTCACCATTAACACTCATCAATAATCTCCAACCCCAATAAGCGTTCACCAACAACACTCCTCAATAATCATCAACCCCAATAACCGTTCACCATTAACATTCCTCAATAATCTCCAGACTGCAATAACTGTTCACCATTAACACTTCTCAATAATCTCCAACCCCGTTAACCATTCACCATTAACACTCCTCAATAATCTCCATCCGCAACAACCGTTCACCATTAACACTCATCAATAATCTCCAGCCCCAATAACTGTTCACCATTAACACTTCTCAATAATCTCCAACCCCGTTAACCATTCACCATTAACACTCCTCAATAATCTCCATCCGCAACAACCGTTCACCATTAACACTCCTCAATAATCTCCAGACTGCAATAACTGTTCACCATTAACACTTCTCAATAATCTCCAACCCCGTTAACCATTCACCATTAACACTCCTCAATAATCTCCATCCGCAACAACCGTTCACCATTAACACTCATCAATAATCTCCAGCCCCAATAACTGTTCACCATTAACAATTCTCGATAATCTCCAAACTGCAATAACTGTTCACCATTAACACTCCTCAATAATCTCCAACACCAATAACCGTTCACCATTAACACTACTCAATAATCTCCAACCCAAATAATGGTTCACCATTAACACTCCTCAATAATCTCCAACACCAATAACCGTTCACCATTAACACTACTCAATAATCTCCAACACCAATAACCGTTCACCATTAACACTACTCAATAATCTCCAACACCAATAACCGTTCACCATTAACACTACTCAATAATCTCCAACCCAAATAATGGTTCACCATTAACACTACTCAATAATCTCCAACCCCAATAACCGTTCCCCATTAACACTACTCAATAATCTCCAACCCCAATAACTGTTCACTATTAACATTCCTCAATCATCTCCAACCCCAATAACTGTTCCCCATTAATATTCCTCAGTAATGTCTAACTGGAAATAAGTGGTAGAAATGGCAGAAAATATCATATCCAAACCATTTATTGAAGAACATAGAAACACACCAACATGTTTATGACTTTAATACTATTACACAGGCTCAGCTTATAGCAATCCAGACTCCCTACAGTGTAACAATGACTAATGCATTCCAATTACACCGCAGCACAAAGTGATCTCTTTTTAGTTGATGTGTTGTGAAGTTTGCATCGTCGTAAATCCAGAAAACATAACTGTCACAACACCGTGTCCAAAGGGAACGTTAGCCTGACAATGAGTGACCGATGGTGCAGATAATTTGCTTCTCCAAATGTCAGAGAGAGCTTTCAGAGTACAGTGAACACAGGGAATAAATCAAGTTAATGAACAGTTGTAATAAAAGCAAAATACTGCAGATGCTGGAAATCTGAAATAAAACAAAAAGTGCTGGAAATACTCAGCAGGTCTGGCAGCATCTGTGGAGACAGAAACAAAGGTAACGTTTCAGGTCTGTGACCTTTCATGAGAACAGATGTGTCTGTCCCTCCCACTTTCCTCCTGCCTCCTCTTGAGTGGCAGAGCCAAGCCAGTGTACTGAACCATGATACAGCCAAGCACTGCTGTCTCAAGCAGTCATTCTTTATGTTTGAGATGAACAGGTGAATATCAGCAGGATACACAAGTGTGGAAGTAGGGCGAACAATCCTCCTGGAATGAAAGATAAATCTCCTGGACACTGCTGGCAGCAACAACTGGCTGAAAAATCATAGGGGCATTAAATAAAATAAATCTTTAAAATTATATTTTCTTTGAACACTTTATTAATTATCAAAATATGGGACAAGAGGCTGTTTGACTGACATCCAATTAGGGAATGTGGCTCTCTGAGTCCCTTCTTTTCGGTATGCGGCATTCAGCACAATGTAAAAGAGATGGCATCGTGGATGGAGTTTACGATTGATGTTGAGGCCGTTAATCCCTGAGCAATTTCGGGATTCAACCAGATTCAAGGCTGAGCTAACAGAACTGAAACAGGCAAACTGCTCCACAATGAAGGGCTCAGATCTTAGACGGAAATGTGGGAAGGTCAGGAGGGAGAAGGAAAGTCTGGGGGGGAAGGGCCTTTCTCAGACAGTAATAACAGATGCCAAGGAAGTGGGGCTTTGAAGTGGACGATATGGGGGTAATTTTTAGGGAGGTTCTTCCTCCATCCAGAACAGTAACACAAATGAAGGAAAGAAAGAAAGACTTGCATTTCTATAGCGTCTTTCACATCCTTGGGAAGTTCCAAAGCACTTCACAGCCAATGAAGTACTTTTGAAGTGTTGTATTGGAAAAATGGCAGCCAATTTTTGCACAGCAAGCTTCCACAAAGAACAATGTAATAATGACTAGATGATCTGTTTTACTGATGTTGATTAAGGAATAAACATTGGCCAGGACACTAGAGATAACTCCTCTACTCTTCCTCATCTTCAATATCTACCTGAGAGGGACAATAAGGTCTCATCTGAAATATGGCACCCACAACAGTGCAGCTCTCCCTCACTACTCTTCTGGAGTGCCAGCCTAGATTTTGTGCTCGTCTCTGGAGTGGAACTCAAACCCGCAACCTTTGAGAGAGTTTTACCCACAAGCCACGGCTGAACCGTCAATTCATGCAGTGTGCTCTCTCAAAATGATCCCTTATATGTGAGTTCAAGAGACAATTGGATGTGCTTATGCAGGGTGGAATTGTGGGCCATGATAAGGACAGGTGGGACTGATCTATGAGAAGGGCCTGCCAATTGGACAGTGACCTTTTCCTGTTTGTGTAAACTGTTGTTCTGAAGTTTGAAGGAAACTGAATTGGACTTTATAGGTGGGGCAAACTGAGAAGGCCATTCAGCCCCTTAGGCCTGCTCCACCATTCAATTCCATCATAGCTGCTTTCTACATTAACTCCATTTTCCTGCCTTTGCTCCATACCCCTTGACATCTTTACCCAACAAATATCTATCAATGTAGGATGACCTTCCTTCCTTTCCCAAGATCAGCCACTGCGCAAGGTGCAACGCGTGTCATGTTTGCTAAATGTTTTAGCCTTGTCACACTTACGTTGGGTAGTTTGCAAGCCCCAGTTTCACACTAACAGAATTTGGAGGTAAATTTCTCTGATTTAGGATTTCCAACAGTGATCTTCGTGCAATGAGAACAGAAAGTGGGGGCCCTGGATTTGTTGAAAGTCCCACTCCAGAGACTTCAGCACATAATCCAGCTGACACTCCAATGCAGTACTGAGGGAGTGCTGCACTGTCAGAGGTGGCATCTTTCAGATGAGACATTAACCCAAGGCCCCTTTCACCCCCACAGGTAGATGTAAAGAATCCCGTGGCACTATTGGAAGAAGAGCAGGGAAGCTCCGCTTGGTGTCCCACCCCATATCAACGTGCTGGATTTGCAGCCATCACGACTTTCGGGTGCTCTGACCCCTTTCTCTAGTTCCCGATGTGTGTTCCCATTGTGAGGAATTCTGCATTGGGAGCCTGAAATCATAGAGCTGACCCCAGAATTTCCAAACCAAAATTTTAAAAAGGAATTGCTCACAAACCCAAAATTACAAATGGGTAAACAAATAAGTAAACAAATTCTCAAACAGCACAGTTAGGAGGAAAGTTTGGGAGCTTGAACCACTGATCCCTGTACATGAGCAACTTGTGCACATGTTACAGAGCCATGTGCCTTCATGAGTGGTGCATTATCTATTGACATGAATGGTATGTTTACAGATATATCAGTGTTGAGTTGGCCAGAACACACAAGTCATTTTACATCTGCAGGAAAAGTAACAAGCTTCAGACGCTGGAAATCTGAAACACGAAGCAGAGGGCCCTGGAAAAACTCAACAGGTTAATTCAGTGTTCAGATGTCAGACTCTTCTTTATCAGAACTGGAAGAGATTACAGATGCATGACATTTAAATAGGGACAAGACAAAGGGAAGGGGAAAGACATATGGATGAACACACGTGCGTCATACACGCACCTGCAACACATGCACACACACGCATACACACGCGTACACATCCAACATACAGATGCATGCACACACAAACACGGACACACACATGTAAGTGAAGTTCACATCTGACTGGCCCTTGATGTCTGCACAGTGAGTCTCAGTGGATTCTGACAGAGGGCGTTCCTCTAGCCACATGACAGTTCTACACTACATAACGCACTGAGTCAATTTTACATTTCTTTAGTTCTTGATTACCAAAACACACACACACATTGGATGTTTGGACAAGGCCCACAGGGAAGCAGCTTCCTGGTTAAATTCATGCCCAATTATATTTTGTGATTGCTATTTCAGCCCACTTTGACATTGCGTCTTGCTTTTTCAGCCCTTGGGAAGATTTTGCATCAATGTCAATATTTGTTTCTTTTCATAAAGGAGCTGATGTGATCAGCGAATAAGGAAGGAGTTTCTTCAGCTTTATCTTCCAATGAAACTGTGCACCATCGGTCACATGGTACGTAATTCACTTGCGGTCAATTTGATGGGAATTATGGGTGCTTGATGGGACAGGCTTTCAATGGCAGTTCTGTAGGCCAAGGTGTTTAACAACTGGCTGAAGCTTAAACTGGCTTCAGAGTCCCACTTTGCTCATCACATTTCTCAGAACTCAAACCTCTCATTAACACACTTGCGGCCAATCACCTCTGACAATATCCCTGTGCACCAATTTCCCTCTGTAGAATGGGCCAAGGGATGTCTTCTTCCTCTTCTGATTGGCTGACCTCCTCCTCCTGCTCCATTTCTTGATCACTGGGCTGGCCTTCTGTGTACTCCTGGATCGTGGGCAGTGCTCCCTGCAGGCTGCAGCGCCGGCGCAGACCCACCAGCAGAGGCTGGGGCATGGAGCAGATGTCTGCGTTGTTTCCGAGGTCGATCCAGGACAGAGCTGGATACTTGTTAGGCTCCTTCATCATCTCAGTCATTTCCTTGAGAATGAGCCTGGTCAGGCGATTTCCATTCAACGCCAGGTTGGTGAGTTTTGGAAGGGCTGCCAGGAAGGGTAGTAGAAGGTGCAAGCCATCATCTGACAGCTCAGTGAAGCTCAAGTCGATGGAGGTCAGGTGGTCTCCGTTAAGCTGCAAGTAGTACGCTACACGATGAATGTCCCTGGGAGAGAGTGGCATTCCCGATAGATTCAGTGAGTCATTAGCGAGTTTCTTCTGCAAGGTAGCTTTTAAGCTAAAAGAAAAAAAAAAATTGTTTATTTCAATGATCATTCCTTGTTCTGGACATGCCATTTCTAACACCCTGATCTACACAATCTTTGAAATGGATTATAGCCCATCCTCTAACTATAGCATGACTATGAGAGCAGTGGGTACCAATCCAAAGAAAGTTGGGTTTCGCTGCATCCAAAATCTCGTCTGTTAAGACCACATTGATGAGCCGGACAATGTGTGCAGGATTCGTACCTAAACAGCAGCTAAACGGTGGAAATCAGATGTTTGCAGGTGGAGCCAGTCACAGAACAATCTCATTTTCACTAGGCGGCCAGGAACCAGAGTATTTATTTAAAGGCATATTCCTGGTCTCGTCTGTGTCTGACTCCCGCTGTCTTTCAATTGTGTTCTCATTAGACCCTTATTGGGAATGCCAGCCGGTATCAGAAATAAACAACTTCAACTAGTTAATCTGCTGACATGGAATTTATAGAGGTTTATTGGTCAAACAATTACATGATGTAGGAAATTAGGCAGAATTGTGGGTCAGAACCTTGGTCTTTCACCCCAAGCTATGGACTGAGGTCCTGCCAGACTAATGGGAGGAGATTATCTGTGGGCAGTCCAACTCAAGTCCTTGTGTCACACTTCAAAGCTGCCCATAATTTGGCAGCAAATTGTCAACCTCACAGGATGTCAGACTGGCACAGTAGAGTAGAGAGGGTCTTCGGAGAATGGGGCTATGATACTGTGTTAGTGCACAGAAGGAGCTTTCCTCTAAACTTTAGATTTGGCTATAATTTTAACTTGCTAAGTGGTCTGTTCCCCAGCATTATTGTACTATCGATGAGCACAAAATCGTGAACAAAAATGAATAGGAAAGTCTACAGACAATGAGCTGAACAATTTACCAGGCCTGATAACAGGACAGTTGTTGGTGAATATTCTTCATTTGCAACTTTGTGTTCCTCTCAAGTTCTGCAGATCTGACAAGAGCTGACAGTACACAATTATCTTTAAACGATCATGAGCTGTATTGCTAGTTCAATCTTCCTGTGAGACTAAGCTGCTGAAAGGGGAAAGGTAGGGCAAACAAATCCAGAGCTCTCTGGATGATGAAAAAGATAGAGATGAAGATGAAGAAGAAAAAGTATGCTTATAACAGATGTCAGGTAGATAATACAACCGAGAACAAGGCTGAATATAGAAGGTTCAGAGGGGAAGTGAAAAAGCAAATAAGAGAAGCAAAGTGAGAGTATGAAAAGAGACTGGCAGCTAACATAAAAGGGAATCCCAAAGTCTTCTATCGGCATATAAACAGTAAAACGATGATAAAAGGAGGAGTGGAGCCCAGTAGGGAAGGAAGGAGGAAGGAGGCATAGCTGAGGTATTAAATGAATACTTTGCATCTGTCCTTACCAAGGAAGAAGATGCTGTGCAGGTCATGGTGAAAGAGGAGGTAATTCAGGCACTAGAAGGATTTAAAATTGATAAGGTGGAGGCATTGGATAGGTTGTCTGTACTTAAAGTTGATAAAGCACCAGGACCGGATGAGATGCATCCAAGAATACTGAGGGAAGTGAGAGTGGAAATTGCAGAGGCACTGGTCATAATTTTCCAAACCCCCTTCGACTCAGGGGTGGTGCCAGAGGACTGGAGAATTGCAAATGTTACACCCTTATTCAAAAAAGTGTATAAAGATAAGCCCAGCAACTACAGGCCAGTCAGTTAAACCTCAGTGGTGGGAAAACTTCTTGAAATGATAATTTGGGACAAAATTAATAGTCACCTGGGGGAATGCAGGGTATTTAAGGAAAGACAGCATAGATTTTTTAGAATCATAGAAAAGTTACGGCACTAGATGTCAGACCCTCTAGTATTTCCTCGCTCATTATTCTTATCGTAGCTAATATTTCACACTCCTCTTCTTTTACTACCATGTCTGCATCATCCCTCTCCTTTGTGAAGACAGAGACAAAAAACTCATAAAAACCCTGCCCACATCTTCTGCATCCACACATAAGTTTCTTTGCACATCTCTGATAGGCCCTACCTTTTCCTTAGTTATCCTCCTGCTCTTAATGTACTGATAAAATATCTTTGGGTTTTCCTTGATTTCACCTGTCAATCATTTTTCATGTCTTCTGTTTGCTTTCCTTTTTTACTTCACCCCTGCACTCTCTGTTCACCTCTAGGCTTTCTAAAGTATAAAGTTTTTTGTGTCCGTCATAAGCTTTCTTTTTCTGCTTTATCTTACCCTGTATGCTTCTAGATAACCTAGATTTGTTGACGGCAAATCGTGTTTAACTAACTTGCTGGAGTTTTCTGATGAGGTAACAGAGAGGGTTGATGTGGGTAATGTGGTTGATGTAGTGTACATTGTTACGACTGACCACTCCTGTCCAAAGCCCCCAATCAAAATATACGATTCTGATTGTGGTGGGAGAAATGCACTGATAATTCAATCCTGTCCCTCCATAGATCGGCTAACATATCATTTAAAAACTTTCCAAATTAAAGAATGACCCACCAAATTGTACCATCTATTAACCCCCGAATGAGGCTAACCAAACCAGGTGTCTTTAAATCAACAAATTAACTCTTTAATTAAAAGAACTAAATTCTTAAACACTATGAACATTTAAAAATAGAAAAATTAGAGTCCTTGCAAATTTACAGTCCAACGTTGTTCGAAGTCCTCGCAGAATATTGTTCGAAGTCCTCGCAGAATGCTATTCGAAGTCCAGCGAATTTCAACAACTAATGACTTGCAAACACTTTCAACAGAATCAATCTGACTTTAGAGTTTTTGAGGGATAAAAGACTGTCACAGTCTAACTTCCCTTTCTTCAATTTAAATTACCAGAGATCTCTGTCTTGGCTTGAATTTTTAGAATTTCGAGAGATAATAATTAAACAGACAAAAATCCTATTCCTTCAGTTTAAATGGTTGAGAGCTCTTTTTCAGTGTTGACACCACAGCTGTTTGTGTCTTCTGTCTGTATTCAGTCAGGACAAACTGTCTTCAACTGCCAGTTCAACCTGAATTGTACCAAATGTATCACATGAGGCTCACTCCCAGTGGCTGTTTCCATGGTATCGAGAATGCACCCTTTGAATCGCAGTCTCCAAATGGCTGTTTCCAAGGCAACAAAAATGCACCTTCCTATAACTCCTAAGGCTTGCTGGCTCTTAAAGCAATACTGATCCTCTGCAAACCTTAAAGGCAAACTGCATATTCTGAAAAAAAACTACAGGACCATGACAACATGAACTTTGATAAAGTGCCACATAACAGGCTTGTCAGTAAATTTAGAACCCATGGGACAGTAACAGTATCGATACGAAATTGACTGAGTAACAGGAAACAGAGAGTAGTTGTGAACGGTTGTTTTTCAGACTGGAGGAAGGTATAAAGTCGGGTTCCCAGGGGTCGGTGTTAGGACACCTGCTTTTCTTTATCTATATTAATGACCTAGATTTTGGTGTGCAGGGCATAATTTCAAAATTTGCGCAGGGCACAAATGTGAAAGTATTGTGAACTGTGAGGAGGATAGTGATAAACTTCAAGAGGACATAGAAAGGATGGTGGAATGGATGGACAAATGGCAGATGGAATTTAATGTAGAGATTGTGAAGTGATTCATTTTGGTAGGAAGAATGAGGAGAGACAATATAAATTAAAGGGGACAATTCTAAAGTGGGTGCAGGAAGCACAGTGGTTTATGTGCAAAAAGCGTTGAAGGTTGCAGGGCAGGATGAGACAGCGGTTAATAAAGCATACGGCATTCTGGGCTTTATAAATAGGATCATAAAGTACAAAAGCAAGAAAATTATGATAAATCTTTATAAAACACTGGTTCGACCTCAACTGGAGTATTGCATCTAGTTATGGGCACTACACTTTAAGAAGGATGTTAAGGCATTAGCGAGGGTGCAGAAAAGATTCATGAGAATGGTTCCAAGGATGAGGAACTTCAGTTACTTCAGCTGGGGCTGTTCTTCTTGGCGAAGAGAAGATTAAGAGATTGATAGAAGTGTTCAAAATCATGAGGGTCTGGACAGATTAGATAGGGATAAACCGTTCCCATCGGTGGAAGGATCCAGAACCAGAGGACACGGAGTTAAGGTGACTGGCAAAAGAAGCCACAGTGACATGAGGAAAAATTTTTTTATGCCGCGAGTGGTTAGGAGCTGGAATGCACTGCCTGAAAATGTGGTGGAGGCAGATTCAATTGAGTCCTGCAAAAGAGAATTGGACAATTATCTGAAGAGAAAGAATTTACAGGGCCATGGGGAAAAGACGGGGACTCGGTGAGTTGTTCTTGCACGGACTATATGGGCTGAATGGCCTCCTTCTGTGCTGTAACCGATTCAATAAAAATAGCAATCATATCACCACACAACCTTCTCTTTTCCAGTTAGACTATGCCTAATTTACACAACTGCGTCCCATAATCCAATCCCTCTATCATTCTGGTTGTTCTTTTCCGTACCCTTTCAACAGCTGCAATGCCCTTTCTGTACTGTGGTGGCCACAACTAAATGCAGTCGCACCAATGATTTAGAAGGTGGCAGGATTACTTCACTATTTTTGCTCAGTGCGGATCTTTTAATACATCCCAACATCTGATTTGCTTTCCTCACTGCCGCCGAACATTGCTGTGATTGCTTCAATTTATTGTCAATCGGGATCTCAGATCACTTTCATTTTCCATTACTGTTTTTCCATTTAAGCAATTGTCCCTTCCTGGATGGTTTGTCCCCATGTGAAGCGCTTTGCATTTCCCTACACTGAATTTCATCTGCCCAATTCTCAGGTTTTTCAAATCCTCCTGTAACTAACCCTGTTCAGTTTTACAGTCTATCACCTTCATTAGCTTTATCTGCAAATTTAGCCACTGCATTTGAGACTCCTAGCTCCAGATCAAGTATAAAGATACTAAACAAAAGAGGTCCCAATCAGACTCCTGTGGGACCCCACTGGTAACATTCTCCCAGACTGATGATAATCCCTGTACTATTAGTCACAGTCTCAGAATAAGGGGTTGGCCATTTAGGACTGAGATGAGGACAAATTTCTTCACTCAGAGGTTTGGGAATCTTTGGAATTCTCACCCCACAGAGCTGCGGATGCTCAGTCGGAAGATTTTTGGGTAGCAAGGGAATTAAGGGATATGGGGATAATGTGGGAAAGTGGAGTTGAGATTGAAGATCAGTCATGATCATTTTGAAAGGTGCAGCCAAACGGCCTACTACTGCTCCTATTTCTTATGTTCTTACGTTAACTGTATTAAAGGCCTCACTGAAATCCAAGTGCACTACATCCACAGTCTTACCCTATCAAGCTCCTTTGCCACACTCAATAGAAACAAGTAAATTAGATTGACAAAACCTCCCTTCCGAGCCCATATTGGATATCTTTATGAATTTATTTTTATCCAGATGCTCCATGTTAATATCTTTAATAAGGATTTCCATATCTTTACCCACACCGGTCATCAATCTCACTGGTCTGTAGTTTCTTGAGTGATGTTTGCTGGCTTTTTTAATATACAAAGTGACTCCTGACAACACAACCCCCCCGCCAACATCATCAGAGTGCTCCCAGATTCACACATGTGCAGAACAGACACTTGCTGCCAGCATGGTGCTGCGCATGCACAGCCTATGTCAACACCCGGCTTGTCAGGACTAATTTGTCACTGGTCACTCCCGGCCTCGCCACCTCTCTGCACTTGGTTCCCTCCCGCTTCTGGTCCCTGGTACTGGTCCCCGCTCCCTCCCGCGATCGCAGCCTTTTTCTCTGCAGGGGGAAGCTTGGAAGAGAGAGAGTGACAAGAGGCGACACATCGGGGGGGGGGGGGGGGGGGGTGGGTGGGGGGAGAGTTACCTGGATGCTGTGTTTCAGGAGACAGTCACACCCCTTAGATTAACCACCTTGAATTCAGCCAGTGGTCAGAAACAGGACAGTGTGACTATAAGTGAGGCAGGTAGAGGGATCCAGGAGGTAGTGTTGCAGGGGCCTCAGCCTTGTCCTTGTCCAACAGGTTTAAGATTCTTGCTCCCTGTCTGGACGAGAGCTGGGATTGTAGGGAGGATGAGCAAACTGACCATAGTACCGTGGTACAGGGAACCATTCAAGTGAGGAGAGAAAAGAGAAATGTAGTCATAATTGGGGATAGTATAAGTTAGGGGCACAGACACTGTTGTCTGTGGCCAGGATCACAAGTCCCGAAGGCTGTGTTGCCTACCTGGTGCCAGGGTTCAGGATATCTCATCTGGGCTGCAGAGGAACTTAGAGTGGGAGGGGAAAGATCTAATTGTTATGGTCCACGTAGGTACCAATGATATAGGTAGAATGAGGATACAGGTTCTGCTGAGGGAATATGAGCAGCAAGGGACTAAATTAAAAAGCAGAACCAAAAAGGTAATAATCACCAGATTACTACCTGAGCCACGAGCTAATTAGCACAGGGTCAATAAGATTAAAGAGGTAAATGCGTGGCTCAAAGATTGGTGTGGGAGAAATGGGTTCGAATTCATGGGGCATTGGCACCAGTACTGGGGAAAGAGGGAGCTGTTCCGATGGGACGGGCTCCACCTGAATCATGCTGGGACCAGAGTCCTGACGAATCGTACAACTAGGGCTGTAGATAAGGCTTTAAACTAAATAGTGGGGGGGAGGGTTCAGTTGCATGGAAAATTAGGAAGTCAAAGTTAAAGGACAACGTAGGAGTGCAGGTTAGTGATGAGGCTGATTGTTACCAGAAAATAAAAGGAAGGGACAGAATGTGTGAACGTCATATTGCACCAAGGAATCGTGCAAGAGTCGGGAAATTTGATAATAGAACAAACTTAAAGGCTTTGTATCTGAATGCACGAAGCATTCGGAATAAAATAAATGAATTAACAGCGCAAATAGAGACAAATGGGTATGATTTAGTGGCAATTACTGAGACTTGGTTGCACTGAAAGCAGGTTTGGGAATTGAATATCCAAGGGTACTCAGTATTTCGGTAGGATAGGCAGGAAGGAAAAGTTGCTGGTGCAGCTTTGTTAGTAAAGGAAGAGATCGGTGCTGTAGTGAGAAATGATATAGGCACTGGAGATCAAGACGTAGAATCAGTCTGGGTAGAAATGAGAAGTAGCAAGGGAAAGAAGTCCTTGGTGGGAGTAATCTGTAGGTCCCCAAACAGTAGTTCCGCAGTGGGGCACAGTATAAACCAGGAAATACTGGGGCTTGTAAGAAAGGTATGGCAATAATCATGGGTGATTTTAATATGCATATAGACTGGATGAATCAAATTGGCAAGGGTAGCCTCGAGGGAGAGTTCATTGAATGTATTAGAGATTGTTTTTTGGAGCAATATGTTGTGGAACCAACCAGGGAGCAGGCTATTCTAGATTTGGCATTGTGTAATGAGGCGGGATTAATTAATGATCTCATAGTTAAGGATCCTCTAGGGAAGAGTGATCATAGCATGCTAGAATTTCAAATTCAGTTTGAGGGCGAGAAACTGGAGTCCCACACTAGCGTTCTGGAGTTAAACAAAGGTAATTACATAGGCATGAGGACAGATTTGGCCCTAGTGGACTGGGCAGGAAGACTAAAAGGTAGGACAGTTGATGAGCAGTGGCAGATGTTTAAGGAGATATTCAATTCCTCCCAACTAATGTATATTCCAGAGAGGAAGAAAGATTGTAAGAGGGGGAAAAACATCCATGGCTAAGCAAGGAAGTTAAGGATAACATAAAGACGAAAACTAAGGCATACCATATTGCAAAGGCCAGTGGCATGCTGGAAGATTGGGAAACTTTTAAAGATCAATAAAGGGTTACTAAAAATGTAATAAAAAGAGCAAAGGTCAATTATGAAAGAAAACCAGCACAAAATATAAAAACGGATAGCAAAAGCTTCTATCAGTATATAAAAGGGAAGAGAGTAGCTAACGTGAATGTTGGTCCCTTGGAGGATGAGACTGGGAAGTTAATAGTGGGGAACAGAAATGGCGGAGACACTAAATCAGTATTTTGCCTCAGTTTTCACAGTGGAGGACACTAGTACCATCCCAATAGTAACAGGTAATGCAGAGGTTGATTAGCACATGGGATTATGATATTATTGCTATCACAGAGACATGGTTGAGGGAAGGGCAGGACTGGCAGCTCAATATTCCAGGGTATAGAATCTTCAGGCATGACAGGTGGGGGGTTGTAAAAGAGGAGGTGGTATTGCACTGTTGATCAAGGAGTCAATTACTGCAGTAAGGAGGGATGATATCTTAGAAGGTTCCTCAAATGAGGCCATATGGGTAGAACTTAAAAACCAAAAGGGGGCAATCACTTGGCTGGGAGTGTACTACAGGCCTCCAAACAGTAAGGGAGAGATAGAAGAGCAGATATGTAGGGAAATCTCAGAGAGGTGTAAAAATAATAAGGTAATAATAGTCGGGGATTTCAACTTCCCTAATATCAACTGGGATAGTCTTAGTGCAAAAGGATGAAAGGGGGCAGTATTCTTAAAATGCATACAGGAGAGCTTTTTGAGCCAATCTGTAGAAAGTCCTACAAGGGTAGGGGCAGTCTTGGACCTAATCCTGGGGAATGAGGCTGGACAAGTGGTAGAAGTGTCAGTGGGGGAGCATTTTGGAGATAGTGACCATAACTCTGTACGATTTGAGATTGTTATGGAAAAGGACAAAGACGGACGGAAATAGAGGTACTCAATTGGGGGAAGGCCGATTTCAGGATGATAAAACAGGATGTGGCCAAAGTGACTGGGAGCAGCTACTTGTAGGAAAGTCGACAAGACCAGTGAGTCATTCAAAGAGAAATAGTGAGAGTTCAGAGCCAACATATCCCAGTTAAGGTGAAGGGTAGGACCAACAAGTCCAGGGAACCCTGGATGTCAAAGGATATAGAGGATTGCATTAGGAAAAAAAAGGAGGCTTAATGCAGACTCAGAGCGCTGAAAACAGCGGAGGACCGAGAGGAGTATAGAAAGTGTAGGCGGGTACTTAAAAAAGTAATTAGGAAAGCGAAGAGGGGACATGAAAAAACACTGGCGGGCAAGATAAAGGAAAATCCTAAGGCGTTTTATAAGTATATTAAGGGGGCAAGAGGATAAGCAGGGCAAGAGTAGGGCCCATTCGGAACCGAAGTAGCAATCTGTGTGTGGAGCTGGAGGATACAGGTGAGGTTTTAAATTATTACTTTTCATTTGTGTTCACTATGGAGAAGGACGATGTAGGTGTAGAGATCAGGGAGGGGGATTGTGATAGACTTGAACATATTAGTATTGAAAGGGAGGAAGTATTAGCTGTTTTAGCGGGCTTAAAAGTGGATAAATCCCCAGGCCGTTATGTGAGGCAAGGGAGGAGATAGCAGGGGCTCTGACACAAATTTTCAAATCCTCTCTGGCCACAGGAGAGGTACCAGAGGACTGGAAGACAGTGAATATGGTATCATCATTCAAGAAGGGTAGCAAGGATAAGCCAGGTAATTACAGGCCGGTGAGTCTAACATCAGTGGTAGGGAAACTATTGGAAAAAATTCTGAGGGACAGGATTAATATCCACTTGGAGAGGCAAGGATTAATCAGGGATAGTCAGCATGAATTTTTCAGGAGGAGATCGTGTCCGACAAACTTGATTGAATTTTTCGAGGAGGTGACTAGGTAGATGAGGGTAAAGTAGTTGATGTAGTCTACATGGACTTCAATAAGGCTTTTGATAAGGTCCCGCACGGGAGATTGGTGAAGAAGATAAGAGCCCATGGGATCCAGGGCAATTTGGCAAAGTGGATCCAAGATTGACTTAGTGGCAGAAGGCAGAGGGTAATGGTCAAGGGTTGTTTCTGCGAGTGGAAGCCTGTGACCAGTGGTTTACCGCAGGGATTGGTGCTGGGACCCTTGCTGTTTGTAGTGTACATTAATGATTTAGACGTGAATACAGGAGGTATGATCAGTAAGTTGATGGATCACACGAAAATTGGTGGTGTCGTAAATAGTGAGGAGGAAAGCCTTAGATTACAGGACGTTATAGATGGGCTGCTAAGATGGGCGGAGCAGTGGCAAATGGAATTTAATCCTGAGAAGTGTGAGGTGATGCATTTTGGGAGGACTAAAAAGGCAAGGGAATATACAATGGGTGGTAGGACTCTAGGAAGTACAGAAGATCAGAAGGACCTTGGTGTACTTGTCTATAGATCACTGAAGGCAGCAGCACAGGTAGATAAGGTGGTTAGGAAGGCATATGGGATACTTGCCTTTATTAGCCGAGGCATAGAATATAAGAGCTGGGAGGTTATGATGGAGCTGTATAAAATGCTAGTTAGGCCACAGCTGGAGTACTGTGTACAGTTCTGGTCACCACACTATAGGAAGGATGTGATTGCACTGGAGAGGGTGCAGAGGAGTTTCACCAGGATGTTGCCTGGGCTGGAGCGTTTCAGCTATGAAGAAAGACTGAAAAGGCTAGGGTTGTTTTCCTTAGAGCAGAGAAGGCTGAAGGGGGACATGATTGAGGTATACAAAATTATGAGGGGCATTGATAGATTAGATAGGAAGAAACTTTTTCCCTTAGCTGAGGGGTCAATAACAAGGGGGCACAGATTTAAGGTAAGGGGAAGGAGGTTTAGAGGGGATTTGAGGAAAAATTATTTCACCCAGAGGGTGGTTGGAATCTGGAACGCACTGCCTGAAGAGGTGGTAGAGGCAGGAACCATCACAACATTTAAGAAGTATTGAGATGAGCACTCGAAATGCCATAGCATACAAGGCTATGGGCCAAGTACTAGAAAATGGGATTAGAATAGGTAGGTGCTGGATGGCCAGCACAGACACAGTGGGCCGAAGGGCCTGTTTCTGTGCTGTATGACTCGATGACTCGAGGTTATAGAAAGGGAGGAACTTAGAACAATCATCACCACTAGGGCAAAAGTACTGAGTAAACTATTGGGATTGAAGGCAGACAAGTCCCCAGGGCCTGATGGCCTACATCCTAGGGTCTTAAAGGAAGTGGCAGTGGAGATAGTGGATCCATTGGTTATAATATTCCAAAATTCCCTGGATGCGGGAAAGGTTCCAGTGGATTGGAAAAATGCTAATCTATCGCCCTTTTTCAAAAAGGGAGAGAGGCAGAAAGTAGGAAACTACGGACCAGTTAGTTTAACATCTGTCATTGGGAAATTGTTAGAATCCATTATTAAGGAAGTAATAACAGGACATTCAGAAAGTCAAAACGCAATCCATCAGAGTCAGCATGGTTTTATGAAGAGTAAATTGTGTTTGACTAATTTGCTAGAGTTCTTCGAAGCTGTAACAAGCAAAGTGGATAATGGGGATCCTGTAGATGTCGTATATCTGGACTTCCAGAAGGCATTTGATAAGGTGCTGCACAAAAGGTTAATACACAAGGTAAGATCACATGGGGTTAGGGGCAATTTATTAGCTTGGATAGAGGATTGACTAACCAACAGAAAACAGAGAGTTGAGATAAATGGGTCTTTTTCTGGTTGGCAATGTGTAACTAGTGGGGTGTCACATGGTTCGGTCCTCAGGCCCCAACTATTTACAATCTATATAAATGACTTGGATGCAGGGATAGAAGGTACTATAGCCAAATATGCAGATGACATTAAAATAGGTGGGATAGTAAGTTGATATAAAGAAATAAGAAATTTACAAATGGATATGGTTAGGTGAATGGGCCAAAATTTGGCAGATGGAGTTTAACGTGGATAAGTGTGACGTTATCCATATTGGTCGGAAGAATAGAAAGGCAAATTATTTTCTAAATGGAGAGAAACCCCAGAGCGCTTTGGTGCAGAGGGGTCTGGGTGTCCTCGTGCATGAATCACAGAAAACTAGTATGCAGGTACAGCAGGTAATAAGGAAGGCAAATGGAATTTTGGCATTTATTGCTAAAGGAATAGAGTATAAAAGTAGGGAAGTGTTGCTGCAACTGTACAGGGCATCAGTGAGACAGCACCTGGAATATTGCGTACAGTTTTGGTCCACTTACTTGAAGAGGGATGTAGTTGCACTGGAGGCAGTTAAGAGGAGGTTCACTAGATTGATTCCAGAGATGAGGGGTTTGTCTTACGAAGAGAGATGGAGCAGTTTAGGCCTTTACTCTCTAGAGTTTAGAAGAATGAGAGGAGATCTAATTGATGATTAAGGTGATTGACAAAGTAGATGTAGAGAGGATGTTTCCTCTGGTGGGGCAATCTAGAACGAGCGGTCATAGTTTTAGGATAAGGGATAGCAGATTTAAAACAGAGATGAGGAGAAATTACTTCTCTAAAGGGTCGTGAGTCTGTGGAATTCACTACCCCAGAGTGCGGTGGATGCCGGGACATTGAGTAAATTTAAGGAGGAGATAGACAGATTATTAATTAGTAGTGGGTTGAAGGGTTATGGAGAATGGGAAGGAAAGTGGAGTTGAGGCTGAGATGAGATCGGCCATGATCGTATTGAATGGCGGAGCAGGCTCGAGGGGCTGAATTGCCTACTCCTGCTCCTAGTTCCATGTTCTTATGATAGGCAGTGGAGGGGAGGGAGCCTAGGAGTGGGAGGGAGTGGGGAAGTGAGCGGCTGAGGGGGAAGAAGGAGTGAGGCCACGGACTCTGTTGCATTGCACACACAATCCCGCACATGCAGCTATCCTGGAGCTCTTTTCAAAATGCTCATTGGTTTACAAATTGGTTTGTGTCCTGAAATAATCGTCAATAAAATTCATTAAACAACCTGATGCAGGGAGCAGGAGTGGGGACCAGAAGTGGCCATAAATAATAAAAAAACGGGAAGTGCTGGAAATACTCAGCAGGTCTGGCAGCATCTGTGGAGAGAGAAAAGAGTTGACGTTTCAGGTCTGTGACCTTTCATCAGAACTCTGTTCCTCTCTCCACAGATGCTGCCTCACCTGCTGCGTATTTCCAGAACTTTCTGTTTTTATTTCAGATTTCCAGCATCTGCAGTATTTTGCTTTTATTCCAGAAGTGGCCATTTTGGTTTCATTTGTTTTCTTTTTTGTGATAAATTGGGCAGCGCCATCTTTGCTACTGGCAGCTGCCAAAAACATTGCAGACAGCGACGTTACAGTGCATGAGGCTGCATTTGCGCTTGTGCAAGTACTGCGCCATCTACTGGTTGCGTTGTCAGCAAACGCAGCCTTTAATATATAAAGGGGAACAGCATTTGCCTTTCCCGAATCCCCAGTATTCAATGATTTCTGAAAGATTTATCCCACAGTTGCTGCAATTTCCTCAAGAATCCTTGGATGGATCTTATCCAATCCCTAAAATTTATTCACCTTAAGTTTGCACAGCTATTCAGCACCAGTGCCATACAAAAAAGTTACCTGCGTCAGCCGTGGCCCAGAGATGGCACTCTCTCCTCCGAGTCTGAATGATGTGGGTTCAAGTCCCACTCCAGCAAATTAAACACAGAAATTTAGGCTGACACCTTAGTACTGAGCGAGTCCTGCACTATTAGAGGAGCTGTCTTTCTGAAGAGAGATTAAGTTGAGGCCCCATCTGTTCTCAAAGGTGAATTTAAATTATCCCATGGCACCATTTCAAAGAGCAGGGTTCTGGCCAATATTTGTCTCTCAATTAATATCACTAAAGCAGATTATCTGGTCATTAGCAAATTTTTGTTAGTGGGAGTTTGCACATTTGGCTGCCGTGTTTTCTGCATTACAACAGTGACTACACTTCAAAAGTACTTCATTGGCTGTAAAGTGGTTTGGGATGGCCTGAGATTGTGAAATATGCTGTACTTCCTTCTTTTACTGTTTCCTCCCTGGTAAAACTGAGGCAGAAAACTCAGTTCAAATTAATTTAAATATTTTGGGGGTTCCTAGCGGGGTTTGCGCCTACGTTAGGAAGTCTGTGGGAATAATGGGGTAGGGGGGAGGGGGCGGAAGTTCACCTGCTATAGGACTCTGACACCTGCAGCAGCCTCAAGAGGTTACCTCACTCCCTCCAGGCCAGTGGAAGGTATTCATGATCAGATAGATCCTGTGATCTTTTGCACTCCTTGTGCGTGACCTTTCAATTTTAAAAAAGCCTCTGGCATAGAGTCATACAGTTATACAGCACAGAAACAGGCCCTTCGGCCCATCGTGTCCATGCCAGCCATCAGGCAACTATCTATTCTAATCCCATTTTCTCGCACTTGTCCCATAGCCTTGTATGCTGTGGCGTTTCAAGTGCTCATCTAAATACTTCTTAAATGGTGTGAGGGTTCCTGCTTCTACCACCTCTTCAGACAGTGCGTTCCAGATTCAACCAGCCTCTGGGTGAAAACATTTTTCCTCAAATCCCCTCTAAACCTCCTGTCCCTTACCTTAAATCTATTCCCCCTGGTTATTAACCCCTCCGCTAAGGCAAAAAGTTTCTTCCTAGCTATCCTATCAATGCCCCTCATAATTTTGTACACCTCAATCAGGTCCCCCCTCAGCCTTCTCCGCTCCAAGGAAAACAACCCCAGCCTATCCAGTCTCTCTTCATAACTGAAATGCTCCAGCCCAGGCAACATCCTGGTGAATCTCCTCTGCACCCTTTCCAGTGCAATCACATCCTTCCTATAGTGTGGTGTCCGGAACTGTACACAGTACTCCAGCTGTGGCCTAACTAGCATTTTATACAGCTCCATCATAACCTCCCTGCTCTTATATTCTATACCTTGGCTATTAAAGGCAAGTATCCCATATGCCTTCCTAACCACCTTATCTACCTGTGCTGCTGCCTTCAGTGATCTATGGACAAATACACCAAGGTCCCTCTGACCCTTTGTACTTCCTAGGGTCCTACCATCCATTGTATATTCCCTTGCCTTGTTAGTCCTCTCAAAATGCATCACCTCATACTTCTCAGGTTTAAATTCCATTTACCACTGCTCTGCCCATCTATATCGTCCTGTGATCTAAGGCTTCCTCCTCACTATCTACAACACCATCAATTTTCATGTCATCTGTGAACTCAGCTCTAGCAATGCTGGGTGCCTGTTTTGTAGAGGTGCTCCTGAAATCGTATGAGCAGGACGAGGCCATTCAGATTCTCGAGCCTGTTCCACCATACAAATCAGCTTATGGCTGATCTGTACCTCAACCCGCCTTGGTTCCTCATACCTCAACACCCTGACCCAACAAAAATCTATTGACCTCAGTCTTTACGATCTCAGAGACAGTGGCAGTACCTCACATTGCTGCACAATCCTTCCCCAAATAACCCATACCTCTTCATCACTCTCCAAACCTTTGCTGTTGGTGTGACCACAGACACAGGCAGCTGGTGGTAGCAGCCAGAACAAAAGGAACTACTCTATACAAGTGTCTGCTTCTGCTCACTTAGTCCTGCAACTGGCACACCCAGTAACAGAGGTAATGCAAATGTTCGCAGTTCAACATCAGTACACAGCACCACCCACTCAGGGAGGCATTCACAACATGCACAGGCACCTCTACAAACCAGTCAGCCCAGGAAGAAGGCTGTGTCTGTGTGTAGACTGCCCTGCCCTGTTACCTGCTGCAAATGCTTCCTCAGTAATACCTGATGTCCATTTAGAAACACAGGGCTACTGAGATTGGCAATCTTCTGGTAAAATCATTCTTGTACTTCATGAGATGGGTGTTGAGTAATGGGTTACAATCGTGAAATCAAACAATGATGACAGGATAATACACGGGCTGGCATGTGTTGCTCAGAAAAAGGAGATTTATGACAAATGCACAGTTCATAACAGAGTGGAGAACCAAGCTGAATATAGAAAAGTATCGAGTAGCTCTAAAAAATCAAATAAGAGGTGAGTATGAGAATAGATTAGCGGCTAACACAAAGGGGAACCCAAAGTCTTTTATGTAAGACTATCATAGGAAGGATGGGGCTGATTAAGGACTAAAAATATTCTTGCGGAGACAGAGGGCATGGCTGAGGCATTCAATGAGTACTTTGCATCTGTCTTTACTAGAGAAGAGGATAGTGCCGATGTAGCTTTAAAGGAAAAGGCAGTAGTGATATTGGATAGAATAAAAATAGATAAAGAGAAGGTACTTAAAAATTTGTTGGTCCTCAAAGTAGTAAAGTTTCCTGTTCTGGATAGGATACATCCTCAGTGTCATGCAGGCCCGTGACTGCCGAGAATGAGGCACGTATATTTCACCACATGAACATTGATTTTTAACCCATTACTGGAGTAAAGAAAGAACTTGTTTAAAGAAAAATCCCACCAGACCCTTGACTGGAAAGACATTTACATAGTAACAGACAGTACTTGAAAAGGACAAAGGGGCCACTCCCTGCTCCAATTTAATCCACAATGGACTTTTGATTACTAGAGTTTGAAGGTGGAGAGGTTAGCATTCCAGGTTAACTGCTAAAATGCCTGAATACACAAACAGATGTGGTCAGACCAGTTTAATGACACGACAAACTGGCTGTTGGAGTTTTTTTTAAATTTTAACTTGCCAGAGTTTTACAACTCAGAAAGCTGTTTGCTCCTGGACTGGAAAAGACCTGTCTGCTCCCATCTCTTTCTCATGGAACTGAAGACCCTTGAACCCCAAAAGAGAAAAGTCTCCTACAGTGAACAAGGTTTAAGAAGAATACTGGGCCCCAACGGAAAGCAAGATCTACCTACAAGCAAGGACTACAGCGAGCTCGAAGCATAGTAACAAAAACCCCTCGTCAGAGATTGCTTCAAACCTCTCCACTTTATTTTTCTTCTGCTCTTTTCTGTCTCTATTTGCATGTGTGTATTACGTATGCATGCTAGCGTGGGGCGTGGCGTGTATTCGTAGGTGTTAACCGAATTAGAGTTTAAGTTTTAATAAATTTCACTTTTCTTTTTTAAACCTAAGAAAGCCTGGTCGTGCTCATTTCCTTGCCTTATAATTGGAAAGCGGTGAACAAGGATTCACCAAGGGGGAGCACAGTGTGTTTAAAAATTAAATCCTGTTACGATAAGACCCAGGTGAAGGCTGAAAGAGACCCCTAGACACCTTTCTCACTTGGTCGTAACATCAGTTACTGAAAGAAGTTAAGGGTGGAAATTGCGGAGCCTCTGGCCATAATCTCCCAATCCTCCTTAGATATGGGGCTGGTACCAGAAGACTGGAGGATTGTAAATATTACACCCCTGTTTAAAAAAAGGGAGAAGGATAAACCCAGTAACTACAGGCCAGTCAGCCTAATGTCAGTGGTGGGGGATACTTTTAGAGACAATAATCTGGGACAAAATTCATTGACTTTTGGAAGAGTATGGGCTAATTTAAGATAGTCAGCATGATTTTGTTGAAGGTAAATTGTGTTTGAGTAATTTGATTGTGTTCTTTGATGAAGTAACAGAGAGGGTTGATGATCATAATACAACTATATGGATCTTCAAAAGGCATTTGATAAACTACCGCTTGTTAAAACTATTAGCAAAATTAAATAAAATCCATGGAGAGGACAGTGGCAGCACGAATACAAAATTGGCTAAAGGACAGAAAATAGAATAGTGGTGAACAGTTGTTTTTCAGACTGGAGAGAGGTGTACAGTGGTGTTCCCCAGGGATCGGTATTAAGACCACTGCTCTTTTTGATACATATGTAAATGATCTGGTTTGGGTGTATAGGTCATAATTTCAAAATTTGCAGATGAAATGTCGTAAACATGAACAGTGCATAAATAGAACAGACTTCAGGGGGTCATAGGCAGGCTGCTGAAATGAGCAGCCAGATAGCAAATTAAATTTAATGCAGAGAAGTGTGATGTGATACGTTTTGGTAGGAAGAATGAGAAGAGGCAATTTAAATTTTAAAAGGGGGTGAAGGAAGAGAGATTCCATATATTTTAGGTTTGTGTGAGGAGTTCCCTTGTATTTGTACATTACATTAAGAAAGGGCTCTTTTCTTCTGTAATCTATAGATGACACAGAATGGATATCCTATTTACTGTAGATTATAGGGAGCAATGCTTCTGCTAAACTACACACGCACATGGCCATGCAGCAGCCTCAAAAGTAACATGCAGGCCTTTTTCTGTGATAAATACTGCATGTGCATGGCCACACAAAATTTTAAAGGTATCACGCAGTGACAAAACTGACTGTACACAACAAAATTTTAAAAGGAACATTGAAAGGGAGAGGATCCAAATACTTCAGATCAGTGAGGGTACATAGAATGGTTACAGCACAGAAGGAGGCCATTTGGCCTGTCATGTCTGTGCCAACTCTCTGCAACAACAACTCAGCTAGTCCCACTCCTCCGCCTTTTCCCTATCGCCCTGCAAATGTTTTCTCTTCAGATAATTATCCATTTCCCTTTTGAAAGTCACAATTGAATCTGCCTCCACCACACTCTCAGACAGTTCATTCCAGGTCCCAACCACATGCTGTGTAAAAAAGCACCCTCATATATTCTACATTACATGGAGAGGGAACCCCCGTATACTGTACATTAGACAGATGTCAGGCACATGGGAAGTGTGGTGATACAACAATCACAGACTAACTCTGAAGCGTTCTGAAAAAATGGACTTTGTCTTTAAATAATTAACCTTTATTTTAAAAAGTGAACAAATTGTCCAAAATGGCCATCAACAAAAAAGGGGATTAGCTTTTTGTGTATCTAAACAGTCTGACAAAGACAAAGGGCAAATCTTCAAAGCCAAAAGGTGTTACCGAAATCCATCTTACACCTATCCTAAAAACATTCCTGAATTGAATGTCTTCTTCTAAAACAAAGGAGGTGTGAGGTAGCCATGTCCTGGTCCATTGTGTGATCACCATGGGTAAGAAACCAGAGTGTCTCCTAACAGGAGGTGAGAAGTGACACAGTTTTACCTTTTAAAAAAGACAGCCAGAGAGAGGTAGAGAGAGAGAGAGAGAGGTAGAGAGCGAGCTACTGACCCAGAAGGTCTAGCTACTTGTAACAGCTGGCATTCCAGCAAGCCAGAAAGCACCAGCCCTGCTGAAAAATCTGACATCCACATTATATAGCAGAGAGAGCTAGAAGTGACCCACCATCTTCAGCAGAACCTTCAATCAAGAGAGAAATCTATAATCATTTCAGGCCTGCAACCATCTAGAACTTGAGTCTCAAGAGAAATCAACAGGTTTATCGTAACCTTTCTTCCCCCCACTAAAAAGTACCACCCTCTTTCCCTTCTCTATCTGTCCCTCCTTGCATGTGTGCGCGCGCGAGCGGGCAAATACGTGAATGGATGCCGTGGTGACAATATCGGAATAATCAAAATTAATCAAAAAAATTGACTTTCTGTTTTTAAAACCTACAAGAAAACCTGTTGCTGTCTGGTTATTTGAAAAATAAAACACCAAGGGGCTAAACTCTAATACAAATACATTTGCCGCAGTCAGGTGGGGAATTGAACAGTGAAAACTACCCACGTCACACCACCTGGCCATAACACAGATGTTGGACTACCATAACACAAACTGGGAGTTCGATATTGTCATGGAAGTGTAGTTTTTTTCCCGTTTATAACAGTCTGCCTTTAAGACTCTGTTTAAAAACAGTGTGCCTTTAAAAACTAAGGGGACACAGTATGCCAGCTGCACCTGCTTCTGAGTTCACAGCAGGAGAGGAGGTCACATGGTGTACTGTAACTTTTTACTGTGGGTAAAGACTGGCTTTACTGGTTAGAACTGGAGTCAAATGAAGCGTGCCATACACTGAAAAGAAGCTATCTAATTATCAGCAGAAAAATCTACATTGAGCTCAAACTGTGTTTACCTAAGGAGGAATAAACCCCTCAAAAAGAACAATTTGCATTGTTGGAGGTAGTAAATTCCATATCACTTTGAAACTCTGACATAAGTGACTCTCTCTATTGCCTATTTGTGTTTGCTCGAATTCTCAGTAACGTTTTTACCAAAAGACTGCTGATTTTAAAATCCAGGTAGACCCATTGCTGTGCTTCTCATTGAAAGAACTGTGTGATGCCTGCTGCAGCTGAAATACTTTGAATGCCTAACTATTAAAAACTGTTTCGTTGAATTCGCCTGGAGACGTGGCATCTGATTACCCCATTCTGGGACACTTCATCAACTGGGAACGTACCTCACCAGGACTTGCAACCCAGCTACTTATTTTATTCCTCAGAAATACTATTTTTAAAACTGGTTAACATTAGTTTTTGAATGTATGTGTGTGAGCATGGGGTTCGGTTAAATAAGAAGTTATCAGGTCTTTAGACAAAAATTTATCTTTATAGTGTTAAGATTTCATTTTTTAATAAATAGTTAATTTGTTGTTGTTTAAAGCTTGGTGTATTTTATTCTGGGGGTTAATAAAGTGTTAAATTTGGCTGTTTTTCCAGTTAGGTGGGAAAACTTTAATAATATGCTGTGAACTCTGGAGTATTGGGACTGAATTGACAGTGCATAGTTCCCGCCTTGGTCATGACAATATACTGTGCATTATAGAGACATTCACATGTACTGTAGACTACACAGGAGGAGGAAGGGATTTCAGAAGCCGTGTGTAACAGCTGATAACCAATCAGCAACTCCGGTCAATTTAACCGTGGCAGACCAGATGTGGGCTTCTCTCCTGTTAAATTTGTTATTGCTACCTCCTGTTTCACCTCTGGAAAACTGGTGTGACAATATTGAATTTAAATTCCAGTACCTTTAATTTTCTGCCTAAAATTCTTCGAGTGAACTGACATACAGGCAGATTCACTCTGCACTCACATACTCTGCTCCAGCAGCTCACTGACCCAGCACGACAGACACTTGGGCTACTCATTAATAATAAACCAAGGCTGCTGACAGGTCCTGCAGGCTGCAGGCAATACTCTGCACGCTACCATAAAAAGCCAATTTAGCACCTTCACAAACCCTTGAAAGAATCGTCAAGGAGCCACATTCCTTTCACTTCACTTGTCTCTTACATCTCCAAAAAACAGCCTCCATCAGTAACACAGGGTCCGCAGAACTCCTCTGCCCCTCCCAAGCCATCCTGAGACCCTCCACAGAGTTCAGATGCTTTCAAATGGCTGAATATGGAGGGGGAGGGAAGTGGAGGGGCAGGGAGTGAGGAAGGGGATGTGGTAGGAGGGGGGCAGCGGAGATGATGGGGAGGGGATGGTAGGGGTGGGGGAAAGAAGTAAGGGCGGGGGAAGGAAGGAGACGGGGAGATGATTGGGAAGGGGTACAGGAAGGGCATGGGGAGAGGGGAGAAGGGGTAGGGGTGAGTGGATGGGTGGGGATGTGGGGGGACGGGGAGAGTATGGGTTGAGGGAAGAGCTTTTTTTTTACATAATCATGGAATGTGAGTATTTCCGGCTAGACCAGTGTTTGTTGCCCATCCCTAATTGCCCTTGAGAAGGTGGTGGTGAGCTGCCTTCTTGAACTACTGCAGTCCATGTGGTGCAGGTACATCCAAAGTGCTGTTAGAGAGGGTGTTCCAGGATTTTGACCCAGCGACAGTGAAGGAACGGCGATATAGTTCCAAGTCAGAATGGTGTGTGACTTAAAGGGGAACTTCTAGGTGGTGGTGTTCCCATGCATCTGCTTCCCTTGTCCTTCTAGGTGGTAGAGGTCATGGATTTCTAGTCAGTAGTGATCCCCAGGATGTTGATGGTAGGATTTTCAGCAATAGTAATGCTGTTGAATGTCAAAGGGAGGTGCTTAGACTCTCTTTAGTTGGAGACCATATGCCTGGCACATTTTTGGCATGAATATGCCACTTGTCAGCCCAAGCCTAAATATTGTCCAGATCTTGCTGCATGCAGGCACAAACTGCTTCAGTATCTGCGGAGTTGCGAATGGTGTGAAATTATCAGCGAACATCCCCACTTCTGACCTTATGGTGGAGGGAAGGTCATTGATGAAGCAGCTGAAGATGGTTGGGCCTAGGACACTACCCTGAGGAACTCCTGCAGCAATGTTTTGGGGCTGAAATGATTGACCTCCTACAACCTTTGAGCTCGGTGGAGTGTTTTCACTTGATTCCCATTGACTTCTATTTTATTAGGGTTCCTTGATGCCATACTCAGTCAAATGCTGCCTTGATGCGAAGGGCAGTCACTCTGACCTCACCTCTGGAATTCAACACTTTTGTTCATGTTTGGATCAAGGCTGTAATGAGGTCAGGAGCCGAGTAGCCCTGGCGGAACCCAAAATGAGCATTAGTGAGCAGGTTGTTGTTGTTTAAGTGGTGCTGGACAGCACTGTCGATGACACCTTCCATCACTTTGCTGATGATTGAAAGCAGACATATGTGGCGGTATGGATTGGATTTGTCCTGCTTTCTGTGGACAGGACATACCTGGGCAATTTTCCATATTGTCAGTGTTGTAGCTGTACTGGAACAGCTTGGCTAAGGGTGCAGCTAGTTCTGCAGCACAAGTCTTCAGTACTACAGCTGGGATGTTGTTTGGGCCCATAGCCTTTGCAATATCCAATGTGTTCAGCCTTTTCTTGATATCACGTGGAGTGAATTGAATTGTCTGAAGACTGACATCTGTGATGCGGGGGGCCTCAGGAGGAGGCCGTTGCGGATCATCCAGTTGGCACTTCAGGCTAAAGATAGTTGCAAATGCTTCAGCCTTGTCATTTTCACTGATGTGGTGGGCTCCCCTATCATTGAGGATGGGGATGTTTTTGGAGCTTCCACCAACAGTTAAATTGTCCACTACCATTCATGAGTGGATGTGACAGGACTGCAGAGCTTTGATCTGCTCCGTTGATTGTGGGATCGCTAACTCTGTCTACCATATGCTGCTTCTGCTGTTTAGCATGCATCTAGTCCTGTGTTGTAGCTTCACCAGTTTGGACCTCATTTTTAGGTATGCCTGGTGCTGCTCCTGGCATGAACACCTGCACGCCTCATTTAACCAGGTTTGATCCCGTGGCTTGATGATAATGGTAGAGTGGGGGATATGCCGGACCCATGAGGTTACAGATTGTGGTTGAATACAATTCTGAAATCAGCTACCCTCATTGACCCTCCTTGTTACCTCCTCAAAAAATTCTATTATGTGAGTCAGACATGACCTTGCCTTAACAAATCTGTGCTGACTGTCCTGCTTAATCTATGTCTTTCGAAATGACGATTAATATTGCCCCTCAGAATTTTTTCCAGTAATTTTTCCACCATCGAGGTTAGGCTGACTGGCCTGTAATTATGTGGTCCTATCGCTTTTAAACAACAATACAACTTTAGCAGTCCTCCAGTCCTCTGGCCCATACCTGTAGCCAGAGAGGATTGGGAGATGATGGTCAGAACCTCTGCTGTTTCCTCCTTTGCATCTTATAACAGTCTGGGATATATTTCTTCTGGGCCTGGTGATTTATCTCCTTTCAAGGCTGCTAAATATTTCCTCTCTCACTATATTTATACCATCCAATATTTCACACTCCTCCTCAACTATAATGGCTGCAATGTCCACCTCTTCTGTGAATACAAATGCAAAGTATTCATTAAGAATCATGTCCATGTCTTCCGCCTCCACACTCAGATTACCTTTTTGGTCTCTAATCAGCCCTACTCTTCCCTTGGTTGTCCTCTTGTTCTTAATGTATTTATAAAATATCTTTGGGCTTTCCTTGATTTTACTTACCAATTTTTTATGTCTTCTCTTTGCTTTCCTAATTTCCTTTTTAATTTCATCCCTACACTTTCTATAATCCTCCAGGTTTTCTGTGTCTGACATAAACTTCCCTTTTTGCCTTATCTTACTCTGTGCGCTCTTTGACATCTAGGAGAGTCTAGATTTGGGAGTTCCACCCTTTTTGTTTGTGGAACATACTTGTTCTAACCGTCTCCATCTCCTCCTTGAGTGCCTCCCACTGCTCTAACACTGGTTTACTTCAAGGAGCTGTTTCCAGTTCACCTTTGATAAATCACATCTCAACTTAGTAAAATTGGTCTTTCCCCAAGTAAGAACTTTTACTCTTGGACTATCTTTATTCTTTTGCATAACTGCACTAAATGTAACTGAATGATTGCCTTCAAAATGCTCTTAGAACCATAGAAAAATTATGGCACAGAAGGAGGCCATTCAGCCTGTTGTGCCTGTGCCGGACGGAAAAAAAAAATTAGCCGCCGAATCTAATCCCACCTTCCAGCACCTGGTCCATAGCCTTGCAGGTTACAGCACTTCAGGTGCATGTCCAGGTACCTTGTAAAAGAACTGAGGGTTTCTGCCTGCACCACCATTCCTGGCCGTGAATTCCAGACACTCACCACCCTCTGGGTCCCCACTAATCCTTCTACCAATCACCTTAAATCTGTGCCCCCTGGTAATTGACCTCTCTTCTAGGGGAAACAGGTCCTTCCTGTCCACTCTATCTAGGCCCATCATAATTTTGTACACCTCAATTAAGTCACCCCTCAGCCTCCTCTGTTCTGAGGAAAACAACCCTGGCCTATCCAATCTTTCCTCATAGCTGCAACTTTCAAGCCCTGGCAACATTCTTGTAAATCTCCTCTGTACTCTCTCCAGAGCAATTATGTCCTTCCTGTAATGCGGTGACCAGAACTGTACACAATACTCCAGCTATGGCCTAACCAACATTTTATACAGTTCCAGCCTTACATCCCTGCTTTTGTATTCTATACCTCGGCCAATAAAGGAAAGCATTCCATATGCCTTCTTCACCACACTATCTACCTGCCCTGCCACCTTCAGGGACCTGTGGACATGCACTCCATGCACTTCTTCTACCCCTCTCAATATCCTCCCATTTATTGTGTATTTCCTCGCTTTATTTGCCCTCCCCAAATGCATTATCTCACACTTCTCCAGATTGAGTTCCATTTGCCACTTTTCCACTCACTCAACCAAACCACTGATATCATTCTGGAGTCTACAGCTATCCTCTTCACTATCAACTACACAGCCACTTTTTGTGTCATCAACAAATTTCCCAATCATGCCTCCCACATTTAAGTCCAAATCATGAATATATACCACAAACAGTGAGGGACCAAACACCGAGCCCTGTGAAATGCCACTGGAAATAGCTTTCCATTCACAAAAACTCTTCCACTGATACCCCTTCCACCTACCCAGCTTCATTCCCTAAAACTAAGTCCAGAACTGCCCCTGCTCTTGTTGGACATGCTACGAACTGTCTAAAAAAGTTCTCCAAATGAATTTTATGAATTCCCCATCCTTTGTATCTTTCACACTAATTCTATCTCAGTTAATTTGCTCTTCTATCTCCCTCTGATTGTTTGGGGCTCTATAGTGCACTCTCAGCAGTGTAATTGCCCCTTTTTTGTTTCTCTGTTCGACCCAATGGCCTCATTTAATGATACTTCTACCATATCATTCCTTTTCTTTAACCAATATTGTGATCCTCCCCTCCTTTTTAATCCCCTTCTCCATCTTGTCTGAAAACCCTGTGACCAGGAACGTTGAGCTGCCATTCCTGCCCTTCTGTAAGTCTTGTTCCAGTAATAGCTATGATATCATAGTTCCAAGTCTCTATCTGTGCCCTCAGCTCATTTTTCTTATTCCCTAGACCTCTTGCATTGAAGTATATACCATTAAGCACTGCCAAACCCCTTTGTTGTCTATTTTCCAGCCTTTGTTTTCTCTGCCTTCTATACTCGCTTACTAATTTCTGACTTTCCGTTTGCAGTTTTGCCTCTTTCCCTTCTGAATCTACGCTCAGGTTCCCATCCCTCTGCCAAGCTAGTTTAATCCCTCCCCAACATCACTAGCAAACCACCCCGTCAAGATATTGGTCCCGGCCCTGTTAAGGTGCAACTCATCCGGCTTGTACAGGTCCAACCTCCCCCAGAACTGGTCCCAGTGCCCCAGAAATCTAACGTCCTCCATCCTTTCACCATCTCTCCAACCACGTATTCATCAGCCCTATCTTCCTATTTCTGTACTCACTCACACATGGCACTGGAGGTAATCCAGAGATTTCTACCTTCAAGGTTCCGCTTATTAATCTGTCTCTTAGCTGCCTAAACTCTGTCTGCCTATGTCGTTGGTACTGATATGGATCACGACCTCTTGCTGTTCACCTTCCCCCCTCAGGATGCTCTGCAGCCAGTCAGTGACATCCTTAACCCTGGCATCAGGGAGGCAACACACCATCCTAGATTCACGTCCGTGGCTGGAGAAATGCCTGTCTATTCTGTTAACTATAGAATTCTCTATCACTATTGCTGTTCTGACCTTCATCCTGCCTCCCTGTACAACTGAGCCACCTGTGGTGCTGTGAACTTGGGTCTGGCTGTACTCCCCAAAGGAACCAGCACTCCCACCAGTATACAGAACTGAATATTAACTAGAGAGTGAGGTGCACTCAGGGACTATCTGGCCGGTCCTCCTTGTCTTTCACCCATTCCCACTCTAGCTGCACACCTTTAAGATGCGGGGTGACCACTTCCTGAAACAGGCTATACATGCAGCTCTCGCTGATGCATTACAGTGATACCAGCTGCTGCTCAAACTTTGAAACCCAGGTGGGACCTGGAAGGGTATACCTGTCGGTCACTGTTGGGATCTGGAGGGGTATACCTGTCGGTCAGTGTTGGGATCTGGAGGGGTAGACCTGTCGGTCAGTGTTGGGATCTGGACGGCTATACCTGTCGGTTAGTGGTGGGATCTGGAGGGGTATTCCTGTCAGTCAGTGTTGTGATCTGAAGGGGTATACCTGTCGGTCAGTGTTGGGATCTGGAGGGGTAGACCTGTCGGTCAGTGTTGGGATCTGGAGGGGCAGACCTGTCGGTCAGTGTTGGGATCTGGACGGTTAAACCTGTCGGTTAGTGGTGGGATCTGCAGGGGTCGACCTGTCGCTCAGTGTTGTGATCTGGAGGGGTAGACCTGTCGGTCAGTGTTGGAATCCGGTAGGGGTAGACCTGTCGGTCAGTGTTGGGATCTGGAGAAGTAGAACTTTCGGACAGTGTTGGGATCTGGAGGGGAAGACCTTTTGGAGTGTTGGAATCTGGAGGGGTAGCCTTGTCAGTCAGTGTTGGGATCCGGAGGGGTCGACCTGTCGGTCAAGGTTATGATCTGGAGGGGTAGACCTGTCGGTCAGGGTCGGTACCTGGAGGGGGAGACCTGCCGGTCAGTGTTGGGAACTGGAGGGGTAGACCTGTCGGTCAGGGTCGGTACCTGGAGGGGTAGACCTGTCGGACAGCGTTGTGTTCTGGAGGGGTAGACCTGTCGCTCAGTGTTGTGATCTGGAGGGATAGACCTGTCGGTCAGTGTTGGGATCTGCAGGGGTCGACTTGTCGGTCAGTGTTGGGAACAGGAGGGATTGACCTGTCGGTAAGGGTTGGGATTGGAGAGGTAGACCTGTCGGTCAGTGTTGTGATTGGAGATGTAGACCTGTCGGTCAGTGTTGGGATCTGGAGGGATAGACCTGTCGGTAAGGGTTGGGAATGGAGAGGTAGACCTGTCGGTCAGTGTTGGGATTGGAGATGTAGACCTGTCGGTCAGTGTTGGGATCTGGAGGGGTAGACCTGTCGGTCAGTGTTGGGATCTGGACGGGTTGACCTGCCGGTCAGCGTTGGGATCTGGAGGGGTAGAGCTGACAGTCAGAGTTGGGATCTGGAGGGGGATACCTGTCGGTCAGTGTTGGGATCTGCAGGGGTAGATCTGTTGGACAGTGTTGTGATCTGGAGGGGTAGACCTGTCAGTCAGTGTTGAGATCTGGAGGGGTAGACCTGTTGGTCAGTGTTATGATCTGGAGGAGTAGACCTGTCGTTCAGTTTTTGGATCTGGAGGGGTAGACCTGTCGGTCAGTGTTGGGAAGTGGAGGGGGAGACCTTTCGGTCAGTGTTGTGAGTTGGAGGGATAGACCTTTCGGTAAAGGTTGTGATTGGAAGGGGTATACCTGTCGGTCAGTGTTGGGATCCGGTAGGGGTAGACCTTTCGGTCAGTGTTGGGATCTTGAGGGGAAAACCTGTCGGTCAGTCTTGGGATCTGGAGGGGTAGACCTGTCGGACAGCGTTGTGATCTGGAGGGGCAGACCTGTCGGTCAGTGTTGGGATCTGGAGGGGTAGACCTGTTGGTCAGGGTTGGCATCTGAAGGGGTCGACCTGTCGCTCAGTGTTGTGATCTGGAGGGGTAGACCTGTCGGTCAGTGTTGGGATTGGAGGTGTAGACCTGTCGGTCAGATTTGGGATCTGGAGGGGTATACCTGTCGGTTACTGTTGGGATCTGCAGGGGTAGACCTGTCGGTTAGTGGTGGGATCTGCAGGGGTCGACCTGTCGCTCAGTGTTGTGATCTGGAGGGGTAGACCTGTCGGTCAGTGTTGGGATTGGAGGTGAAGACCTGTCGGTCAGGGTTGGGATCTGGAGGGGTACACCTGTCGGTTAGTGTTGGGATCTGCAGGGGTCGACCTGACAGTCAGAGTTGGGAACTGGAGGGGGATACTTGTCGGTCAGTGTTGGGATCTGCAGGGGTAGATCTGTTGGTCAGTGTTGTGATCTGGAGGGGTAGATCTGTTGGTCAGTGTTGAGATCTGAAGGGGTAGACCTGTCGGTCAGTGTTATGATCTGGAGGAGTAGACCTGTCGGTCAGTTTTTAGATCTGCAGCAGTAGACCTGTCGCTCAGTGTTGGGATCTGGAGGGGTAGACCTGTCGGTCAGTGTTGGGATCTGGAGGGGTAGACCTGTCGGACAGCGTTGTGTTCTGGAGGGGTAGACCTGTCGGTCAGTGTTGTGATCTGGAGGGATAGACCTGTCGGTCAGTGTTGGGATCTGGAGGGATAGACCTGTCGGTCAGTCTTGGGATCTGGAGGGGTAGACCTGTCAGACAGCGTTGTGTTCTGGAGGGGTAGACCTGTCGGTCAGTGTTGTGATCTGGAGGGATAGACCTGTCGGTCAGTGTTGGGATCTGCAGGGGTCGACTTGTCGGTCAGTGTTGGTAACAGGAGGGATTGACCTGTCGGTAAGGGTTGGGATTGGAGAGGTAGACCTGTCGGTCAGTGTTGGGATTGGAGATGTAGACCTGTCGGTCAGTGTTGGGATCTGGAGGGATAGACCTGTCGGTAAGTGTTGGGAATGGAGAGGTAGACCTGTCGGTCAGTGTTGGGATTGGAGATGTAGACCTGTCGGTCAGTGTTGGGATCTGGAGGGGTAGACCTGTCGGTCAGTGTTGGGATCTGGACGGTTGACCTGCCGGTCAGCGTTGGGATCTGGAGGGGTAGAGCTGACAGTCAGAGTTGGGATCTGGAGGGGGATACCTGTCGGTCAGTGTTGGGATCTGCAGGGGTAGATCTGTTGGTCAGTGTTGTGATCTGGAGGGGTAGACCTGTCAGTCAGTGTTGAGATCTGGAGGGGTAGACCTGTCGGTCAGTGTTATGATCTGGAGGAGTAGACCTGTCGTTCAGTTTTTGGATCTGGAGGGGTAGACCTGTCGCTCAGTGTTGGGATCTGGAAGGGTAGACCTGTCGGTCAGTGTTGGGATTTGGATGGATATAGCTGTCGCTTAGTGTTGGGATATGCAGGGTAGACCTGTCGGTCAGTGTTGGGATCTGGATGGGTTGACCTGTCGGTCAGTGTTGGGATCTGGAGGGGTACACCTGTCAGTCAGTGTTGGTATCTGTAAGGGTAGACCTGTCGGTCAGTGTTGGGATCTGGAGGGGTAGACCTGTCGGTTAGTGTTGGGATCTGGAGGGGTAGACCTGTCGGTCAGTGTCGGGAAGCGGAGGGGCAGACCTGTCGGTCAGTGTTGGGATGTGGAGGGGTAGACCTGTCGCTCAGTGTTGTGATCTGGAGGGGTAGACCTGGCGGTCAGTGTTGGGATCTGGAGGGGTAGACCTTTCGGTCAGTGTTGTGAGTTGGAGGGGTAGACCTGTCGGTCAGTGTGTGTTCTGGAGGGATAGACCTTTCAGTAAGGGTTGTGATCGGAAGGGGTATACCTTTCGGTCAGTGTTGGGATCTTGAAGGGTAGACCTGTCGGTCATTGTTGGGATCTGGTGGGCTGGAGCTTTCAGTAGTGTTGGGATCTGGAGGGGAAGACCTTTCGGTCATTGTTGGGAGATGGAGGGGTAGACCTATCGGTCAGTGTTGGGATCTAGAAGGGTAGACCTGTCGGTCAGGGTTGGGATCTGGAGGGGTAGACCTGTCGGTCTGTGTTTGGATCTGGAGGGCTAGACCTTTCGGTCAGTGTTGGGACCTGGAGGGGTAGACCTGTCGGTCAGGGTTAGGATCTGGATGGGTAGACCTGTCGGTCAGGGTTGGGATCTGGAGGGGATGACCTGTCGGACAGCGTTGGGATCTGGAGGGGTATACCTGTCGGTTAGTGGTGGGATCTGCAGGGGTAGACCTGTCGCTCAGTGTTGTGATCTGGAGGGGTAGACCTGTCGGTCAGTGTTGGGAAGTGGAGGGGTCGACCATTCGGTCAGGGTTCTGAGTTGGAGGGGGAGACCTGTCGGTCAGTGTTGGGAACTGGAGGGGTATATCTGTCGGACAGTGTTGGGATCTGCAGTGGAAGACCTGTCGGTCAGTGTGTGATCTGGAGGGATAGACCTTTCGGTCAGTGTTGGGAGCTGGAGGGGAAGACCATTTGGTCAGTGTTGGGATCTGGAGGGGTATACCTGTCGGTCAGTGTTGGGAACTGGAGGGGTATATCTGTCGGTCAGTGTTCGGATCTAGAAGGGTAGACCTGTCGGTCAGTGTTGGGATCTGGAGGGGTAGACCTTTCGGTCAGTGTTGGGAGCTGGAGGGGAAGACCATTTGGTCAGTGTTGGGATCTGGAGGGGTAGACGTGTCGGACAGCGTGGTGATCTGGAGGGGTAGACCTGTCGCTCAGTGTTGGGATCTGGAGGGGTAGACCTGTCGCTCAGTGTTGGGATCTGGAGGGGTAGACCTGTCGGTCAGTGTTGGGATCTAGAAGGGTAGACCTGTCGGTCTGTGTTGGAACCTGCAGGGGTAGACCTGTCGGTCAGGGTTGGGATTGGAGGGGTAGACCTGTCGGTCAGTGTTGGGATTAGAGGTGTAGACTTGTCAGTCAGTGTTGAGATCTGGAGGGATAGACCTGTCGGTCAGGGTTGGGACTGGAGAGGCAGACCTGTCGGTCAGTATTGAGACTGGAGGGGTAGACATGTCGGTCAGTGTTGGGATCTGGAAGGGTAGACCTGTTGGACAGCGTTGTGATCTGGAGGGGTAGACCTGTCGGTCAGTGTTGTGATCTGGAGGGATAGACCTGTCGGTCAGTGTTGGGATCTGGAGGGGTAGACCTGTTGGACAGCGTTGTGATCTGGAGGGGTAGACCTGTCGGTCAGTGTTGGGATCTGGAGGGGTAGACCTGTTGGACAGCGTTGTGATCTGGAGGGGTAGACATGTCGGTCAGTGTTGGGATCTGGAGGGGTAGACCTGTTGGACAGCGTTGTGATCTGGAGGGGTAGACATGTCGGTCAGTGTTGGGATCTGGAGGGGTAGACCTGTTGGACAGCGTTGTGATCTGGAGGGGTAGACCTGTCGGTCAGTGTTGTGATCTGGAGGGATAGACCTGTCGGTCAGTGTTGGGATCTGGAAGGGTAGACCTGTTGGCCAGTGTTGGGATATGCAGGGTTAGACCTGTCGGTCAGTGTTGGGATCTGGAGCTGTAGACCTGTCACTCAGTGTTCAGATTTGAGGGGTAGACCTGTCAGTCAGTGTTGGGATTGGAGAGGTAGACCTGTCGGTCAGTGTTGGGATTGGAGGTGTAGACCTGTCGGTCAGTATTGAGATCTGGAGGGATAGACCTGTCGGTCAGTGTGTGTTCTGGAGGGATAGACCTTTCGGTCAGGCTTGTGATCGGAAGGGGGATACCTGTCGGTCAGTGTTGGGATCTGGAGGGGTATACCTGTCCGTTAGTGGTGGGATATGCAGGGGTAGACCTGTCGGTTAGTGTTGGGATCTGCCGTGGTAGAACTGTCGGTCTGTGTTTGGATCTGGACGGGTAGACCTGTCGCTCAGTGTTGTGATCTGGAGGGGTAGACCTGTTGGTCAGTGTTGGGATTGGAGCAGTAGACCTGTCGGTCAGTGTTGGGATCTGGAGGGGTAGACCTGTCGGTTAGTGGTGGGATCTGGAGGGATAGACCTGTTGGTCAGTGTTGTGATCTGGAGGGGTAGACCTGTCGGTCAGTGTTGGGATTGGAGGTGTAGACCTGTCGGTCAGGGTTGAGATCAGGAGGGGTATACCTGTCGGTTAGTGTTGGGATCTGCAGGGGTCGACCTGTCGGTCAATGTTGTGATCTGGAGGGGTAGACCTGTCGGTCAGTGTTGGGATTGGAGGTGTAGACCTGTCGGTCAGGGTTGAGATCAGGAGGGGTATACCTGTCGGTTAGTGTTGGGATCTGCAGGGGTCGACCTGTCGGTCAATGTTGTGATCTGGAGGGGTAGACCTGTCGGTTAGTGGTGGGATCTGCAGGGGTCGACCTGTCGCTCAGTGTTGTGATCTGGAGAGGTAGACTTGTCGGTCAGTGTTGGGATTGGAGGTGTAGACCTGTCGGTCAGCATTGTGATCTGGAGGGGTAGACCTGTCGGTCGGTGCTGGAATCTGCAGGGGTAGACCTGTCGGTCAGTGTTGGGATTTGGATGGATATAGCTGTCGCTTAGTGTTGGGATATGCAGGGTAGACCTGTCGGTCAGTGTTGGGATCTGGAGGGGTAGACCTGTCGGTCAGTGTTGGGATCTGGAGGGGTAGACCTGTCGGTCAGTGTCGGGAAGCGGAGGGGCAGACCTGTCGGTCAGTGTTGGGATGTGGAGGGGTAGACCTGTCGCTCAGTGTTGTGATCTGGAGGGGTAGACCTGGCGGTCAGTGTTGGGATCTGGAGGGGTAGACCTTTCGGTCAGTGTTGTGAGTTGGAGGGGTAGACCTGTCGGTCAGTATGTGTTCTGGAGGGATAGGCCTTTCAGTAAGGGTTGTGATCGGAAGGGGTATACCTTTCGGTCAGTGTTGGGATCTTGAAGGGTAGACCTGTCGGTCATTGTTGGGATCTGGTGGGCTGGAGCTTTCAGTAGTGTTGGGATCTGGAGGGGAAGACCTTTCGGTCATTGTTGGGAGATGGAGGGGTAGACCTATCGGTCAGTGTTGGGATCTAGAAGGGTAGACCTGTCGGTCAGGGTTGGGATCTGGAGGGGTAGACCTGTCGGTCTGTGTTTGGATCTGGAGGGCTCGACCTTTCGGTCAGTGTTGGGATCTGGAGGGGAAGACCTTTCGGTCAGTGTTGGGACCTGGAGGGGTAGACCTGTCGGTCAGGGTTAGGATCTGGATGGGTAGACCTGTCGGTCAGGGTTGGGATCTGGAGGGGATGACCTGTCGGACAGCGTTGGGATCTGGAGGGGTATACCTGTCGGTTAGTGGTGGGATCTGCAGGGGTAGACCTGTCGCTCAGTGTTGTGATCTGGAGGGGTAGACCTGTCGGTCAGTGTTGGGAAGTGGAGGGGTCGACCATTCGGTCAGGGTTCTGAGTTGGAGGGGGAGACCTGTCGGTCAGTATTGGGAACTGGAGGGGTATATCTGTCGGACAGTGTTGGGATCTGCAGTGGAAGACCTGTCGGTCAGTGTGTGATCTGGAGGGATAGACCTTTCGGTCAGTGTTGGGAGCTGGAGGGGAAGACCATTTGGTCAGTGTTGGGATCTGGAGGGGTATACCTGTCGGTCAGTGTTGGGAACTGGAGGGGTATATCTGTCGGTCAGTGTTCGGATCTAGAAGGGTAGACCTGTCGGTCAGTGTTGGGATCTGGAGGGGTAGACCTTTCGGTCAGTGTTGGGAGCTGGAGGGGAAGACCATTTGGTCAGTGTTGGGATCTGGAGGGGTAGACGTGTCGGACAGCGTGGTGATCTGGAGGGGTAGACCTGTCGGACAGCGTGGTGATCTGGAGGGGTAGACCTGTCGCTCAGTGTTGGGATCTGGAGGGGTAGACCTGTCGCTCAGTGTTGGGATCTAGAAGGGTAGACCTGTCGGTCTGTGTTGGAACCTGCAGGGGTAGACCTGTCGGTCAGGGTTGGGATTGGAGGGGTAGACCTGTCGGTCAGTGTTGGGATTAGAGGTGTAGACTTGTCAGTCAGTGTTGGGATCTGGAGGGATAGACCTGTCGGTCAGGGTTGGGACTGGAGAGGCAGACCTGTCGGTCAGTGTTGGGATTGGAGGTGTAGACCTGTCGGTCAGTATTGAGACTGGAGGGGTAGACATGTCGGTCAGTGTTGGGATCTGGAAGGGTAGACCTGTTGGACAGCATTGTGATCTGGAGGGGTAGACCTGTCGGTCAGTGTTGGGATCTGTAGGGGTATACCTGTCGGTCAGTGTTGTGATCTGGAGGGATAGACCTGTCGGTCAGTGTTGGGATCTGGAGGGGTAGACCTGTTGGCCAGTGTTGGGATATGCAGGGTTAGACCTGTCGGTCAGTGTTGGGATCTGGAGCTGTAGACCTGTCACTCAGTGTTCAGATTTGAGGGGTAGACCTGTCAGTCAGTGTTGGGATTGGAGAGGTAGACCTGTCGGTCAGTGTTGGGATTGGAGGTGTAGACCTGTCGGTCAGTATTGAGATCTGGAGGGATAGACCTGTCGGTCAGTGTGTGTTCTGGAGGGATAGACCTTTCGGTCAGGCTTGTGATCGGAAGGGGGATACCTGTCGGTCAGTGTTGGGATCTGGAGGGGTATACCTGTCGGTTAGTGTTGGGATTGGAGGTGTAGACCTGTCGGTCAGTGTTGGGATTGGAGGTGTAGACCTGTCGGTCAGTATTGAGATCTGGAGGGATAGACCTGTCGGTCAGTGTGTGTTCTGGAGGGATAGACCTTTCGGTCAGGCTTGTGATCGGAAGGGGGATACCTGTCGGTCAGTGTTGGGATCTGGAGGGGTATACCTGTCCGTTAGTGGTGGGATATGCAGGGGTAGACCTGTCGGTTAGTGTTGGGATCTGCCGTGGTAGAACTGTCGGTCTGTGTTTGGATCTGGACGGGTAGACCTGTCGGTCAGTGTTGGGATCTGGATGGGTTGACCTGTCGGTCAGCGTTGGTATCTGAAGGGGTAGACCTGTCGGTCAGTGTTGGGTTCTGGAGGGGAAGACCTTTCGGTCAGTGTTGGCATCTGGAGGAGTAGCCCTGTCGGTCAGTGTTGGGATCTGGAGGGATAGACCTGTTGGTCAGTGTTGTGATCTGGAGGGGTAGACCTGTCAGTCAGTGTTGAGATCTGGAGGGGTGGACCTGTCGGTCAGTTTTTGGATCTGGAGGGGTAGACCTGACGCTCAGTGTTGGGATCTGGAGGGGTAGACCTGTCGGTCTGTGTTGGGAAGTGGAGGGGGAGACCTTTCGGTCAGTGTTGTGAGTTGGAGGGATAGACCTTTCGGTAAAGGTTGTGATTGGAAGGGGTATACCTGTCGGTCAGTGTTGGGATGCGGTAGGGGTAGACCTTTCGGTCAGTGTTGGGATCTTGAGGGGAAAACCTGTCGGTCAGTCTTGGGATCTGGAGGGGTAGACCTGTCGGACAGCGTTGTGATCTGGAGGGGTAGACCTGTCGGTCAGTGTTGGGATCTGGAGGGGTAGACCTGTTGGTCAGGGTTGGCATCTGAAGGGGTAGACCTGTCGGTCAGTGTTGGGATCTGGAGGGGTAGACCTGTCGGTTAGTGGTGGGATCTGCAGGGGTCGACCTGTCGCTCAGTGTTGGGATCTGGAGGGGTATACCTGTCGGTTACTGTTGGGACATGCAGGGATAGACCTGTCGGACAGTGTTGGGATCTGGAGGAGTAGACCTTTCGGTCAGTGTTGGGATCCGGAGGGGCAGACCTGTCGGTCAGTGTTGGGATCTGGAGGGGTATACCTGTCGGTTAGTGATGGGACCCGCAGGGGTAGACCTTTCGGTCAGTGTTGTTAGTTGGAGAAGGAGACCTGTCAGTCAGTGTTGGGAGCTAGAAGGGTAGACCTGTCGTTCAGTGTTGGGCAGTGGAGGGGTAGACCTTTCAGTCAGTGTTGGTATCTGCAGGGGAAGACCTTTCGGTCAGTATTGGGATCTGGAGGGGTAGACCTGTCTGTCAGTGTTGTGATCTGGAGGGTAGACCTGTCGGTCAGTGTTGTGATCTGGAGGGGTAGACCTGTCGGTCAGTGTTGGGATCTGGAGGGGTAGACCTGTCGGTCAGTGTTGGGATCTGCAGGGGTAGACCTGTCGGTCAGAGTTGGTATCTGGAGGGGGAGACCTGTCGGTCAGTGTTGGGATCTGGAGGGGTAGACCTTTCGGTCAGAGTTGCGATCTGGAGGGGTAGACCTGTCGGTCAGTGTTGGGATCTAGAACGGTAGACCTGTCAGTCAGTGTTGGGATCTGGAGGGAGAGACCTGCCGGTCAGGGTTAGGATTGGAGAGGTAGACTTTTCGGTCAGTGTTGGGATTGGAGGTGTAGACCTGTCGGTAAGCATTGTGATCTGGAGGGGTAGACCTGTCGGTCAGTGTTGGGATCTGGAGGTGTAGACCTGTCGGTCAGTGTTGGAATCTGGAGGGGTAGACCAGTTGGTCAGTGTTATGATCTGGTGGAGTAGACCTGTCGGTCAGTGTTGGGATCTGGAGGGGTAGATCCGTCGGTCAGTGTTGGGAGCTGGAGGGGCTTACCTGTCGGTCAGTGTTGGGATCTGGAGGGGTATACCTGTCGGTTAGTGGTGGTATATGCAGGGGTAGACCTGTCGAGCAGGGTTGGGATCTGGAGGGGTCGACCTGTCGGTCAGTGTTGGGATCTGCAGGGGTAGACCTGTCGGTCAGTGTTGGGATCTGGAGGGGTAGACCTGTCGGTCAGTGTTGGGATCTGCAGGGGTAGACCTGTCGGTCAGAGTTGGTATCTGGAGGGGGAGACCTGTCGGTCAGTGTTGGGATCTGGAGGGGTAGACCTTTCGGTCAGAGTTGCGATCTGGAGGGGTAGAGCTGTCGGTCAGTGTTGGGATCTAGAAGGGTAGACCTGTCAGTCAGTGTTGGGATCTGGAGGGGTAGACCTGCCGGTCAGGGTTAGGATTGGAGAGGTAGACTTTTCGTTCAGTGTTGGGATTGGAGGTGTAGACCTGTCGGTAAGCATTGTGATCTGGAGGGGTAGACCTGCCGGTCAGTGTTGGGATCTGGAGGTGTAGACCTGTCGGTCAGTGTTGGAATCTGGAGGGGTAGATCCGTCGGTCAGTGTTATGATCTGGTGGAGTAGACCTGTCGGTCAGTGTTGGGATCTGGAGGGGTAGATCCGTCGGTCAGTGTTGGGAGCTGGAGGGGCTTACCTGTCGGTCAGTGTTGGGATCTGGAGGTGTATACCTGTCGGTTAGTGGTGGGATATGCAGGGGTAGACCTGTCGAGCAGTGTTGGGATCTGGAGGGGTATACCTGTCAGTTAGTGTTGGGATCTGCCGTGGTAGAACTGTCGGTCTGTGTTTGGATCTGGAGGGGTAGACCTGTCGGTCAGTGTTGGGATCTGGACGGGTTGACCTGTCGGTCAGCGTTGGTATCTGAAGGGGTAGACCTGTCGGTCAGTGTTGGGATGTAGAGGGGTAGACCTGTCGGTCAGTGTTGGGTTCTGGAGGGGAAGACCTTTCGGTCAGTGTTGGCATCTGGAGGAGTAGACCTGTCGGTCAGTGTTGGGATCTGGAGGGATAGACCTGTCGGCCAGTGTTGGGATCTGGAGGGGTAGACCTGTCGGACAGCGTTGTGTTCTGGAGGGGTAGACCTGTCGGTCAGTGTTGTGATCTGGAGGGATAGACCTGTCGGTCAGTGTTGGGATCTGGAGGGGTCGACTTGTCGGTCAGTGTTGGGAACTGGAGGGATAGACCTGTCGGTAAGGGTTGGGATTGGAGAGGTAGACCTGTCGGTCAGTGTTGGGATTGGAGATGTAGACCTGTCGGTCAGTGTTGGGATCTGGAGGGATAGACCTGTCGGTAAGGGTTGGGATTGGAGAGGTAGACCTGTCGGTCAGTGTTGGGATTGGAGATGTAGACCTGTTGGTCAGTGTTGGGGTCTGGAGGGGTAGACCTGTCGGTCAGTGTTGGGATCTGGACGGGTTGACCTGCCGGTCAGCGTTGGGATATGGAGGGGTAGACCTGACAGTCAGAGTTGGGATCTGGAGGGGGATACCTGTCGGTCAGTGTTGATCTGCAGGGGTAGATCTGTTGGTCAGTGTTATGATCTGGAGGAGTAGACATGTCGGTCAGTTTTTGGATCTGGACGGGTAGACCTGTCGCTCAGTGTTGGGAAGTGGAGGGGGAGACCTTTCGGTCAGTGTTGTGAGTTGGAGGGATAGACCTTTCGGTAAAGGTTGTGATTGGAAGGGGTATACCTGTCGGTCAGTGTTGGGATCCGGTCGGGGTAGACCTTTCGGTCAGTGTTGGGATCTTGAGGGGAAACCCTGTCGGTCAGTCTTGGGATCTGGAGCGGTAGACCTGTCGGACAGCGTTGTGATCTGGAGGGGTAGACCTGTCGATCAGTGTTGGGATCTGGAGGGGTAGACCTGTCGGTTAGTGGTGGGATCTGCAGGGGTCGACCTGTCGCTCAGTGTTGTGATCTGGAGGGGTAGACCTGTCGGTCAGTGTTGGGATTGGAGGTGTAGACCTGTCGGTCAGGGTTGGGATCTGGAGGGGTATACCTGTCGGTTAGTGTTGGGATCTGCAGGGGTCGACCTGTCGGTCAATGTTGTGATCTGGAGGGGTAGACCTGTCGGTTAGTGGTGGGAACAGCAGGGGTTGACCTGTCGCTCAGTGTTGTGATCTGGAGAGGTAGACTTGTCGGTCAGTGTTGGGATTGGAGGTGTAGACCTGTCGGTCAGCATTGTGATCTGGAGGGGTAGACCTGTCGGTCAGTGCTGAAATCTGCAGGGGTAGACCTGTCGGTCAGTGTTGGGATCTGGAGCTGTAGACCTGTCACTCAGTGTTCAGATTTGAGGGGTAGACCTGTCAGTCAGTGTTGGGATTGGAGAGGTAGACCTGTCGGTCAGTGTTGGGATTGGAGGTGTCGACCTGTCGGTCAGTATTAAGATCTGGAGGGATAGACCTGACGGTCAGTGTGTGTTCTGGAGGGATAGACCTTTCGGTCAGGCTTGTGATCGGAAGGGGGATACCTGTCGGTCAGTGTTGGGATCTGGAGGGGTAGACCTTTCGGTCAGTGTTGGGAACTGGAGGGGAAGACCTTTCGGTCAGTATTGCCATTGGAGGGGGAGACCTGTCGGTCAGTCTTGGGATCTGGTGGGGTTGACCTGTCGGTCAGTGTTGGGATCCGGAGGGGTAGACCTGTCGGTCAGTGTTGGGATCTGGAGGGGTAGACCTGTCGGTTCGTGTTTGGATCTGGAGGGGTCGACCTGACGGTCAGGATTGGAATCTGGAGGGGATGGCATGTACACAGTCAGAGTGCCAGCCTCTGTGGTTCAATAATGTACACAGTCACAATGCCAACCTATGTGGATCAATTAGGTACAAAATCACTGTGCCAACCTCTGCAGTTCAATAATGTACAGTCACAGTGCCAGCCTCTGTCGATCCACACTGTACACAGTCAACGTGCCAGCCTCTGTGGATCAATAATGTACACAGTCACAGTGCCAGCCTCTGCAGTTCAATAATGTACACCGTCACAGTGCCCGCCTCTGTGGATCAATAATGTACACAGTCACAGTGCCAGCCTCTGCGGATCAATAATCTACACAGTCACAGTGCCAGCTTCTGCAGTTCAATAATGTACACAGTCACAGTGCCAGCCTCTGTGGTTCCATAATGTACACAGTCGCAGTGCCAGGCTCTGTGGATCAATAATGTACACAGTCACAGTGCCAGCCTCTGTGGATCAATAATGTACACAGTCACAGTGCCAGCCTCTGTGGTTCAATAATGTACACAGTCACAGTGCCAGCCTCTGTGGTTCCATAATGTACACAGTCGCAGTGCCAGCCTCTGCGGATCAATAATGTAGACAGTCACAGTGCCAGCCTCTGCGGGACAATAATGTACACAGTCACAGTGCCAGCCTCTGTCGATCAATAATGTACAAAGTCACAGTGCCAGTCTCTGCACTTCAATAATGTACACAGTCACAGTGCCAGCCTCTGTGGTTCAATAATGTACAAAGTCACAGTGCCAGCCTCTGCACTTCAATAATGTACAAAGTCACAGTGCCAGCCTCTGTGGTTCAATAATGTACAAAGTCACAGTGCCAGCATCTGCACTTCAATAATGTACACAGCCACAGTGACAGGCTCTGTCGATCAATAATGTACACAGTAACAGTGCCAGCCTCTGTGGTTCAATAATGTACAAAGTCACAGTGCCAGCCTCCGCACTTCAATAATGTACACAGCCACAGTGACAGGCTCTGTCGATCAATAATGTACACAGTCACAGTGCCAGCCTCTGCACTTCAATAATGTACACAGCCACAGTGACAGGCTCTGTCGATCAATAATGTACACAGTCACAGTGCCAACCTCTGTGGACCAAAAATGTACACAGTCACAGTGCCATCCTCTGCAGTTCAATAATGTACACAGTCACAGTGCCAGCCTCTGTGGACCAATAATGTACACAGTCACAGTGCCATCCTCTGCAGTTCAATAATGTACACAGTCACAGTGCCAGCCTCTGTGGACCAATAATGTACACAGTCACAGTGCCATCCTCTGCAGTTCAATAATGTACACAGTCACAGTGCCAACCTCTGCAGATCAATAATGTACAAAGTCACAGTGCCAGCCTCTGCAAATCAATAATGTACACAGTCACAGTGCCAGCCTCAGCAGTTCAATAATGTACACAGTCACAGTGCCCGCCTCTGTGGATCAATAATGTACACAGTCACAGTGCCAGCCTCTGCAGATCAATAATGTACACAGTCATAGTGCCAGCCTCTGCAGTTCAATAATGTACACAGTCACAGTGCCAGCCTCTGTGGATCAATAATGTACACAGTCACAGTGCCAACCTCTGCAGTTCAATAATGTACACAGTCACAGTGCCAGCCTCTGTTAATCAATAATATACACATTCATAGTGCCAGCCTCTGTGGATCAATAATGTACACAGTCACAGTGCCAACCTCTGTTAATCAATAATGTACACAGTCACAGTGCCAGCCTGTGTGGTTCAATAATGTACACAGTCACAGTGCCAACATCTGTTAATCAATCATATACACAGTCACAGTGCCAGCCTCTGTGGATCAATAATGTACACAGTCACAGTGCCAACCTCTGCAGTTCAATAATGTACACAGTCACAGTGCCAGCCTCTGTTAATCAATAATATACACAATCACAGTGCCAGCCTCTGCAGTTCAATAATGTACACAGTCACAGTGCCAGCCTGTGTGGTTCAATAATGTACACAGTCACAGTGACAGCCTCTGTTAATCAATAATATACACAATCACAGTGCCAGCCTCTGCAGTTCAATAATGTACACAGTCAACGTGCCAGCCTCTGTGGATCAATAAAGTACACAGTCGCAGTGCCAGCCTCTGTGGATCAATAATGTACACAGTCACAGCGCCCGCCTGTGTGGTTCAATAATGTACACAGTCACAGTGCCAAACTCTGTTAATCAATAATGTACACAGTCACAGTGGCAGCCTCTGTCGATCAACACTGTACACAGTCAACGTGCCAGCCTCTGTGGATCAATAATGTACACAGTCACAATGCCAGCCTCTGTGGATCAATAATGCACACAGTCACAGTGCCAGCCTCTGTGGTTCAATAATGTACACAGTCACAGTGCCAGCCTCCGTGGAGCAATAATGTACACAGTCACAGTGCCAGCCTCTGTGGTTCAATTATGTACACAGTCACAGTGCCAGCCTCTGTGGATCAAAAATGTACACAGTCACAGTGCCAGCCTCCGTGGATAAATAATGTACACAGTCACAGTGCCAACCTCTGTGGTTCAATAATGTACACAGTCACAGTGCCAGCCTCCGTGGATCAATAATGTACACAGTCACAGTGCCAGCCTCTGTGGTTCAATTATGTACACAGTCACAGTGCCAGCCTCTGTGGATCAATAATGTACACAGTCACAGTGCCAGCCTCCGTGGATAAATAATGTACACAGTCACAGTGCCAACCTCTGTGGTTCCATAATGTACACAGTCGCAGTGCCAGCCTCTATGGTTCAATAATTTACACAGTCACAGTGCCAGCCTCTGTGGTTCAATAATGTACAACGTCACAGTGCCAGCCTCTGCACTTCAATAATGTACACAGTCACAGTGCCAGCCTCTGTGGATCAATAATGTACACTATCACAGTGCCAGCCTCTGCGGATCAATAATCTACACATTCACAGTGCCAGCTTCTGTAGTTCAATAATGTACACAGTCACAGTGCCAGCCTCTGTGGATCAATAATGTACACTATCACAGTGCCAGCCTCTGCGGATCAATAATGTACACTATCACAGTGCCAGGCTCTGCGGATCAATAATGTACACAGTCACAGTGCCAGCCTGTGTGGTTCAATAATGTACACAGTCACAGTGCCAGCCTCTGTTAATCAATAATATACACATTCACATTGCCAGCCTCTGTGGTTCAATAATGTACACAGTCACAGTGCCAACCTCTGTGGTTCCATAATGTACACAGTCACAGTGTCAGTCTCTGCGGTTCAATAATGTACACGGTCACAGTGCCAGCCTCTGTGGTTCAATAATATACACAGTCACAGTGCCAACCTCTGTGGTTCCATAATGTACACAGTCACAGTGCCAGCCTCTGTGGTTCAATAATGTACACAGTCACAGTGACAGCCTCTGTGGATCAATAATGTATACAGTCGCAGTGCCAGCATCTGCAGATCAATAATGTACACAGTCACAGTGCCAGCCTCTGCAGATCAATAATGTACACAGTCACAGTGCCAGCCTCGGCAGATCAATAATGTACACAATCACAGTGCCAGCCTCTGTGGTTCAATAATGTACACAGTCACAGTGCCAGCCACTGCAGATCAATAATGTACACAGTCGTAGTGCCAGCCTCTGCAGATCAATAATGTACACAGTCACAGTGCCAGTCTCTGTGGTTCAATAATGTACACAGTCACAGTGCCAGTGTCTGTTGGTCAATAATGTACACAGTCACAGTGCCAACCTCCGTGGTTCAAAAATGTACACAGTCCCAGTCTCTGCGGTTCACTAATGTACACAGTCACAGTGCCAACCTCTGTGGTTCAATAATGTACACAGTCACAGTGCCAGCCTCTGTTGGTCAATAATGTACACAGTCACAGTGCCAGCCTCTGCGGTTCAATAATGTACACAGTCACAGTGCCGCCCTCCGTGGTTCAATAATGTACACAGTCACAATGCCAACCTCTGTGGTTCAATAATGTACACAGTCACAGTGCCAGCCTCTGTGGTTCAATAATGTACACAGTCACAGTGCCAGCCTCTGTGGTTCAATAATGTACACAGTCACAGTGCCAGCCTCTGTGGTTCAATAATGTACACAGTCACAGTGCCAGCCTCTGCAGATCAATAATGTACACAGTCACAGTGCCAGCCTCTGTGGTTCCATAATGTACACAGTCACAGTGCCAGCCTCTGTGGATCAATAATGTACACATGTCGCAGTGCCAGCCTCTGTGGATCAATGATGTACACAGTCACAGTGCCAGCCTCTGCAGATCAATGATGTACACAGTCACAGTGCCAGCCTCTGTGGATCAATAATGTACACAGTCACTGTGCCAGCCTCTGTGGTTCAATAATGTACACAGTCACAGTGCCAGCCTCTGTGGATGAATAATGTACACAGTCACAGTGTCAGTCTCTGCGGTTCAATAATGTACACAGTCACAGTGCCAGTCTCTGTGGATCAATAATGTACACAGTCACTGTGCCAGCCTCTGTGGATCAATAATGTACACAGTCACAGTGCCAGTCTCTGTGGATCAATAATGTACACAGTCACTGTGCCAGCCTCTGTGGATCAATAATGTACACAGTCACAGTGCCAGCCTCTGTGGTTCAGTAATGTACACAGTCACAGTGCCAGTCTCTGTGGATCAGTAATGTACACAGTCGCACTGTCAGCCTCTGCGGTTCAATAATGTACACAGTCACAGTGCCAGCCACTGCAGATCAGAAATGTACACTGTCACAGTGACAGCCTCTGCGGATCAATAAAGTACACAGGGGAAGTGCCAGCCTCTGGTTCAATAATGTACACATTCATAGTGCCAGCCTATGTGGATCAATAATGTACACAGTCACAGTGCCCGCCTCTGTGGATCAATAATGTACACAGTCACAGTGCCAGCCTCTGTGGATCAATAATGTACACAGTCACAGTGCCAGCCCCTGCAGATCAATAATGTACACAGTCACAGTGCCAGCCTCTGTGGATCAATAATGTACACAGTCACAGTGCCAGCCTCTGCAGTTCAATAATGTACACAGTCACAGTGCCAGCCTGTGTGGTTCAATAATGTACACAGTCACAGTGCCAAACTCTGTTAATCAATAATGTACACAGTCACAGTGGCAGCCTCTGTCGATCAATAATGTACACAGTCGCAGTGCCAACCTCAGTGTTTCCATAATATACACATTCACATTGCCAGCCTCTGCACTTCAATAATGTACACAGTCACAGTGCCAGCCTCTGTGGATCAATAATGTACACAGTCACAGTGGCAGCCTCCGCCGATCAACACTGTACACAGTCAACGTGCCAGCCTCTGTGGATCAATAATGTACACAGTCACAGTGCCAGTCTCTGTGGATCAATAATGTACACAGTCACAGTGCCAGCCTCTGTGGATCAATAATGCACACAGTCACAGTGCCAGCCTCCGTGGATCAATAATGTACACAGTCACAGTGCCAGCCTCTGTGGATCAATAATGTACACAGTCACAGTGCCAGCCTCTGTGGATCAATAATGTACACAGTCACAGTGCCAGTCTCTGTGGATCAATAATGTACACAGTCACAGTGCCAGTCTCTGTGGATCAATAATGTACACAGTCACAGTGCCAGCCTCCGCGGATCAATAATGTACACAGTCACAGTGCCAGCCTCTGTGGATCAATAATGTACACAGTCACAGTGCCGGCCTCTGTGGTTCAATTATGTACACAGTCACAGAGCCAGCCTCTGTGGATCAATAATGTACACAGTCACAGTGCCAGCCTCTGTGGTTCAATAATGTACAAAGTCACAGTGCCAGCCTCCGTGGATAAATAATGTACACAGTCGCAGTGCCAGTCTCTGTGGTTCCATAATGTACACAGTCACAGTGCCAGCCTCTGTGGTTCAATTATGCACACAGTCACAGAGCCAGCCTCTGTGGATCAATAATGTACACAGTCACAGTGCCAGCCTCTGTGGTTCAATTATGTACACAGTCACAGAGCCAGCCTCTGTGGATCAATAATGTACACAGTCACAGTGCCAGCCTCTGTGGTTCAATAATGTACAAAGTCACAGTGCCAGCCTCCGTGGATAAATAATGTACACAGTCGCAGTGCCAGCCTCTGTGGTTCCATAATGTACACAGTCACAGTGCCAGCCTCCGTGGATAAATAATGTACACAGTCACAGTGCCAGCCTCTGTGGTTCAATAATGTACACAGTCACAGTGCCAGCCTCTGTGGTTCAATAATGTACACAGTCACAGTGCCAGCCTCTGTGGATCAATAATGTACACAGTCACAGTGCCAGCCTCTGTGGTTCAATAATGTACACAGTCACAGTGCCAGCCTCTGTGGATCAATAATGTACACAGTCACAGTGCCAGCCTCTGTGGTTCAATAATGTACACAGTCACAGTGCCAGCCTGTGTGGTTCAATAATGTACACAGTCACAGTGACAGCCTCTGTTAATCAATAATATACACAATCACAGTGCCAGCCTCTGCAGTTCAATAATGTACACAGTCAACGTGCCAGCCTCTGTGGATCAATAAAGTACACAGTCGCAGAGCCAGCCTCTGTGGTTCAATAATGTACAAAGTCACAGTGCGAACCTCTGTGGTTCAATAATGTACAAAGTCACAGCGCCCGCCTGTGTGGTTCAATAATGTACACAGTCACAGTGCCAAACTCTGTTAATCAATAATGTACACAGTCACAGTGGCAGCCTCTGTCGATCAACACTGTACACAGTCAACGTGCCAGCCTCTGTGGATCAATAATGTACACAGTCACAATGCCAGCCTCTGTGGATCAATAATGCACACAGTCACAGTGCCAGCCTCTGTGGTTCAATAATGTACACAGTCACAGTGCCAGCCTCCGTGGAGCAATAATGTACACAGTCACAGTGCCAGCCTCTGTGGTTCAATTATGTACACAGTCACAGTGCCAGCCTCTGTGGATCAAAAATGTACACAGTCACAGTGCCAGCCTCCGTGGATAAATAATGTACACAGTCACAGTGCCAACCTCTGTGGTTCAATAATGTACACAGTCACAGTGCCAGCCTCCGTGGATCAATAATGTACACAGTCACAGTGCCAGCCTCTGTGGTTCAATTATGTACACAGTCACAGTGCCAGCCTCTGTGGATCAATAATGTACACAGTCACAGTGCCAGCCTCCGTGGATAAATAATGTACACAGTCACAGTGCCAACCTCTGTGGTTCCATAATGTACACAGTCGCAGTGCCAGCCTCTATGGTTCAATAATTTACACAGTCACAGTGCCAGCCTCTGTGGTTCAATAATGTACAACGTCACAGTGCCAGCCTCTGCACTTCAATAATGTACACAGTCACAGTGCCAGCCTCTGTGGATCAATAATGTACACTATCACAGTGCCAGCCTCTGCGGATCAATAATCTACACAGTCACAGTGCCAGCTTCTGTAGTTCAATAATGTACACAGTCACAGTGCCAGCCTCTGTGGATCAATAATGTACACTATCACAGTGCCAGCCTCTGCGGATCAATAATGTACACTATCACAGTGCCAGGCTCTGCGGATCAATAATGTACACAGTCACAGTGCCAGCCTGTGTGGTTCAATAATGTACACAGTCACAGTGCCAGCCTCTGTTAATCAATAATATACACATTCACATTGCCAGCCTCTGTGGTTCAATAATGTACACAGTCACAGTGCCAACCTCTGTGGTTCCATAATGTACACAGTCACAGTGTCAGTCTCTGCGGTTCAATAATGTACACGGTCACAGTGCCAGCCTCTGTGGTTCAATAATATACACAGTCACAGTGCCAACCTCTGTGGTTCCATAATGTACACAGTCACAGTGCCAGCCTCTGTGGTTCAATAATGTACACAGTCACAGTGACAGCCTCTGTGGATCAATAATGTATACAGTCGCAGTGCCAGCATCTGCAGATCAATAATGTACACAGTCACAGTGCCAGCCTCTGCAGATCAATAATGAACACAGTCACAGTGCCAGCCTCGGCAGATCAATAATGTACACAATCACAGTGCCAGCCTCTGTGGTTCAATAATGTACACAGTCACAGTGCCAGCCACTGCAGATCAATAATGTACACAGTCGTAGTGCCAGCCTCTGCAGATCAATAATGTACACAGTCACAGTGCCAGTCTCTGTGGTTCAATAATGTACATAGTCACAGTGCCAGTGTCTGTTGGTCAATAATGTACACAGTCACAGTGCCAACCTCCGTGGTTCAAAAATGTACACAGTACCAGTCTCTGCGGTTCACTAATGTACACAGTCACAGTGCCAACCTCTGTGGTTCAATAATGTACACAGTCACAGTGCCAGCCTCTGTTGGTCAATAATGTACACAGTCACAGTGCCAGCCTCTGCGGTTCAATAATGTACACAGTCACAGTGCCGCCCTCCGTGGTTCAATAATGTACACAGTCACAATGCCAACCTCTGTGGTTCAATAATGTACACAGTCACAGTGCCAGCCTCTGTGGTTCAATAATGTACACAGTCACAGTGCCAGCCTCTGAGGTTCAATAATGTACACAGTCACAGTGCCAGCCTCTGTGGTTCAATAATGTACACAGTCACAGTGCCAGCCTCTGCAGATCAATAATGTACACAGTCACAGTGCCAGCCTCTGTGGTTCCATAATGTACACAGTCACAGTGCCAGCCTCTGTGGATCAATAATGTACACATGTCGCAGTGCCAGCCTCTGTGGATCAATGATGTACACAGTCACAGTGCCAGCCTCTGCAGATCAATGATGTACACAGTCACAGTGCCAGCCTCTGTGGATCAATAATGTACACAGTCACTGTGCCAGCCTCTGTGGTTCAATAATGTACACAGTCACAGTGCCAGCCTCTGTGGATGAATAATGTACACAGTCACAGTGTCAGTCTCTGCGGTTCAATAATGTACACAGTCACAGTGCCAGTCTCTGTGGATCAATAATGTACACAGTCACTGTGCCAGCCTCTGTGGATCAATAATGTACACAGTCACAGTGCCAGTCTCTGTGGATCAATAATGTACACAGTCACTGTGCCAGCCTCTGTGGATCAATAATGTACACAGTCACAGTGCCAGCCTCTGTGGTTCAGTAATGTACACAGTCACAGTGCCAGTCTCTGTGGATCAGTAATGTACACAGTCGCACTGTCAGCCTCTGCGGTTCAATAATGTACACAGTCACAGTGCCAGCCACTGCAGATCAGAAATGTACACTGTCACAGTGACAGCCTCTGCGGATCAATAAAGTACACAGGGGAAGTGCCAGCCTCTGGTTCAATAATGTACACATTCATAGTGCCAGCCTATGTGGATCAATAATGTACACAGTCACAGTGCCCGCCTCTGTGGATCAATAATGTACACAGTCACAGTGCCAGCCTCTGTGGATCAATAATGTACACAGTCACAGTGCCAGCCCCTGCAGATCAATAATGTACACAATCACAGTGCCAGCCTCTGTGGATCAATAATGTACACAGTCACAGTGCCAGCCTCTGCAGTTCAATAATGTACACAGTCACAGTGCCCGCCTCTGTGGATCAATAATGTACACAGTCACAGTGCCAGCCTCTGTGGATCAATAATGTACACAGTCACAGTGCCAGCCCCTGCAGATCAATAATGTACACAATCACAGTGCCAGCCCCTGCAGTTCAATAATGTACACAGTCACAGTGGCAGCCTCTGTCGATCAATAATGTACACAGTCGCAGTGCCAACCTCAGTGTTTCCATAATATACACATTCACATTGCCAGCCTCTGCACTTCAATAATGTACACAGTCACAGTGCCAGCCTTTGTGGATCAATAATGTACACAGTCACAGTGGCAGCCTCCGTCGATCAACACTGTACACAGTCAACGTGCCAGCCTCTGTGGATCAATAATGTACACAGTCACAGTGCCAGTCTCTGTGGATCAATAATGTACACAGTCACAGTGCCAGTCTCTGTGGATCAATAATGTACACAGTCACTGTGCCAGCCTCTGCAGTTCAATAATGTACACAGTCACAGTGCCAGCCTGTGTGGTTCAATAATGTACACAGTCACAGTGCCAAACTCTGTTAATCAATAATGTACACAGTCACAGTGGCAGCCTCTGTCGATCAATAATGTACACAGTCGCAGTGCCAACCTCAGTGTTTCCATAATATACACATTCACATTGCCAGCCTCTGCACTTCAATAATGTACACAGTCACAGTGCCAGCCTTTGTGGATCAATAATGTACACAGTCACAGTGGCAGCCTCCGTCGATCAACACTGTACACAGTCAACGTGCCAGCCTCTGTGGATCAATAATGTACACAGTCACAGTGCCAGTCTCTGTGGATCAATAATGTACACAGTCACAGTGCCAGTCTCTGTGGATCAATAATGTACACAGTCACAGTGCCAGCCTCTGTGTTTCCATAATATACACATTCACATTGCCAGCCTCTGCACTTCAATAATGTACACAGTCACAGTGCCAGCCTTTGTGGATCAATAATGTACACAGTCACAGTGCCAGCCTCTGTGTTTCCATAATATACACATTCACATTGCCAGCCTCTGCACTTCAATAATGTACACAGTCAACGTGCCAGCCTCTGTGGATCAATAATGTACACAGTCACAGTGCCAGTCTCTGTGGATCAATAATGTACACAGTCACAGTGCCAGTCTCTGTGGATCAATAATGTACACAGTCACAGTGCCAGTCTCTGTGGATCAATAATGTACACAGTCACAGTGCCAGTCTCTGTGGATCAATAATGTACACAGTCACAGTGCCAGCCTCTGTGGTTCAATAATGCACAAAGTCACAGTGCCAGCCTCCGTGGATAAATAATGTACACAGTCGCAGTGCCAGTCTCTGTGGATCAATAATGTACACAGTCACAGTGCCAGTCTCTGTGGATCAATAATGTACACAGTCACAGTGCCGGCCTCTGTGGTTCAATTATGTACACAGTCACAGAGCCAGCCTCTGTGGATCAATAATGTACACAGTCACAGTGCCAGCCTCTGTGGTTCAATAATGTACAAAGTCACAGTGCCAGCCTCCGTGGATAAATAATGTACACAGTCGCAGTGCCAGTCTCTGTGGTTCCATAATGTACACAGTCACAGTGCCAGCCTCTGTGGTTCAATTATGCACACAGTCACAGTGCCAGCCTCTGTGGTTCAATTATGTACACAGTCACAGAGCCAGCCTCTGTGGATCAATAATGTACACAGTCACAGTGCCAGCCTCTGTGGTTCAATAATGTACAAAGTCACAGTGCCAGCCTCCGTGGATAAATAATGTACACAGTCACAGTGCCAGCCTCTGTGGTTCAATAATGTACACAGTCACAGTGCCAGCCTCTGTGGTTCAATAATGTACACAGTCACAGTGCCAGCCTCTGTGGATCAATAATGTACACAGTCACAGTGCCAGCCTCTGTGGATCAATAATGTACACAGTCACAGTGCCAGCCTCTGTGGTTCAATAATGTACACAGTCACAGTGCCAGTCTCCGTGGATAAATAATGTACACAGTCGCAGTGCCAGCATCTGTGGTTCAATAATGTACAAAGTCACAGTGCCAGCCTCTGTGGATCAATAATGTACACAGTCGCAGTGCCAACCTCTGTGGTTCCATAATGTACACAGTCACAGTGCCAGCCTCTGTGGTTCAATAATGTACACAGTCACAGTGCCAGTCTCCGTGGATAAATAATGTACACAGTCGCAGTGCCAGCCTCTGTGGTTCAATAATGTACAAAGTCACAGTGCCAGCCTCTGTGGATCAATAATGTACACAGTCGCAGTGCCAACCTCTGTGGTTCCATAATGTACACAGTCACAGTGCCAGCCTCTGTGGATCAACAATGTACACAGTCGCAGTGCCAGCCTCTGTGGTTCAATAATGTACAAAGTCACAGTGCCAGCCTCTGTGGATCAATAATGTACACAGTCGCAGTGCCAGCCTCCGTGGATAAATAATGTACACAGTCGCAGTGCCAGCCTCTGTGGTTCAATAATGTAGAAAGTCACAGTGCCAGCCTCTGTGGTTCAATAATGTACACAGTCACAGTGCCAACCTCTGTGGTTCCATAATGTACACAGTCACAGTGCCAGCCTCTGTGGTTCAATAATGTACACAGTCACAGTGCCAGCCTCCGTGGATAAATAATGTACACAGTCGCAGTGCCAGCCTCTGTGGTTCAATAATGTACAAAGTCACAGTGCCAGCCTCTGTGGATCAATAATGTACACAGTCGCAGTGCCAACCTCTGTGGTTCCATAATGTACACAGTCACAGTGCCAGCCTCAGTGGTTCAATAATGTACACAGTCACAGTGCCAGCCTCTGTGGTTCAATAATGTACACAGTCGCAGTGCCAACCTCTGTGGTTCCATAATGTACACAGTCACAGTGCCAGTCTCTGTGGTTCAATAATGTACACAGTCACAGTGCCAGCCTCTGTGGTTCAATAATGTACACAGTCGCAGTGCCAACCTCTGTGGTTCCATAATGTACACAGTCACAGTGCCAGCCTCTGTGGTTCAATAATGTACACAGTCACAGTGCCAGCCTCTGTGGTTCAATAATGTACAAAGTCACAGTGCCAGCCTCTGTGGTTCAATAATGTACACAGTCACAGTGCCAGCCTCTGTGGTTCAATAATGTACAAAGTCACAGTGCCAGCCTCTGTGGATCAATAATGTACACAGTCGCAGTGCCAGCTTCTGAGGTTCCATAATCTACACAGTCACAGTGCCAGCCTCTGCGGATCAATAATGTACACTATCACAGTGCCAGCCTCTGTGGATCAATAATGTACACTATCACAGTGCCAGCCTCTGCAGTTCAATAATGTACACAGTCACAGTGCCAGCCTCTGCGGATCAGTAATGTACACAGTCACAGTGCCAGCCTCTGCGGATCAGTAATGTACACAGTCGCAGTGCCAGCTTCTGAGGTGCCATAATCTACACAGTCACAGTGCCAGCCTCTGCGGATCAGTAATGTTCACAGTCACAGTGCCGGGCTCTGCGGATCAATAATGTACACAGTCACAGTGCCAGCCTCTGCAGTTCAATAATGTACACAGTCACAGTGCCAGCCTCTGCGGTTCAGTAATGTTCACAGTCACAGTGCCAGTCTCTGCGGATCAATAATGTACACAGTCACAGTGCCAGCCTCTGCAGTTCAACAATGTACACAGTCACAGTGCCAGCCTCTGCGGATCAGTAATGGTCACAGTCACAGTGCCAGGCTCTGCGGATCAATAATGTACACAGTCACAGTGCCAGCCTCTGCGGATCAATAATGTACACTATCACAGTGCCAGCCTCTGCGGATCAATAATGTACACAGTCACAGTGCCAGCCTCTGCGGATCAGTAATGTTCACAATCACAGTGCCAGGCTCTGTGGATCAATAATGTACACAGTCACAGTGCCAGCCTCTGCGGTTCAATAATGTACACAGTCACAGTGCCAGCCTCTGCGGATCAGTAATGTTCACAATCACAGTGCCAGGCTCTGTGGATCAATAATGTACACAGTCACAGTGCCAGCCTCTGCGGATCAGTAATGTTCACAGTCACAGTGCCAGGCTCTGTGGATCAATAATGTACACAGTCACAGTGCCAGCCTCTGCGGTTCAATAATGTACACAGTCACAGTGCCAGCCTCTGTGGATCAATAATGTACACAGTCACAGTGCCAGCCTCTGCGGATCAGTAATGTTCACAGTCACAGTGCCAGGCTCTGTGGATCAATAATGTACACAGTCACAGTGCCAGCCTCTGTGGATGAATAATGTACACAGTCACAGTGCCAGCCTCTGTGGATCAATAATGTACACAGTCACAGTGCCAGCCTCTGCAGATCAATAATGTACACAGTCACAGTGCCAGCCTCTGTGGTTCAATAATGTACACAGTCACAGTGCCAGCCTCTGTGGATCAATAATGTACACAGTCACAGTGCCAGCCTCTGTGGATCAATAATGTACACAGTCACAGTGACAGCTCTGTGGATCAATAATGTACACAGTCACAGTGCCAGCCTCTGTGGATCAATAATGTACACAGTCACAGTGCCAGCCTCTGTGGATCAATAATGTACACAGTCACAGTGACAGCCTCTGTGGAACAATAATGTACACAGTCACAGTGCCAGCCTCTGTGGTTCAATAATGTACACAGTGACAGGGCCAGCCTCTGTGGTTCAATAATGTACACAGTGACAGTGCCAGCCTCTGTGGTTCAATAATGTACACAGTCACAGTGCCAGCCTCTGTGGTTCAATAATGTACACAGTCACAGTGCCAATCTCTGCGGTTCAATAATGTACACAGTCACAGTGCCAGCCTCTGTGGATGAATAATGTCCACAGTCACAGTGTCAGTCTCTGTGGTTCAACAATGTACACAGTCACAGTGCCAGTCTCTGCGGTTCAATAATGTACACAGTCACAGTGCCAGCCTCTGTGGATGAATAATGTACACAGTCACAGTGTCAGTGTCTGCGGTTCAATAATGTACACAGTCACAGTGCCAGTGTCTGTTGGTCAATAATGTACACAGTCACAGTGCCAGCCTCTGTGGATCAATGATGTACACAGTCACAGTGCCAGCCTCTGCAGATCAATAATGTACACAGTCACAGTGCCAGCCTCTGTGGTTCAATAATGTACACAGTCACAGTGCCAGCCTCTGCAGTTCAATAATGTACACAGTCACAGTGCCAGCCTCTGCGGATCAGTAATGTTCACAGTCACAGTGCCAGGCTCTGCGGATCAATAATGTACACAGTCACAGTGCCAGCCTCTGCGGATCAATAATGTACACTATCACAGTGCCAGCCTCTGCGGATCAATAATGTACACAGTCACAGTGCCAGCCTCTGCGGATCAGTAATGTTCACAATCACAGTGCCAGGCTCTGTGGATCAATAATGTACACAGTCACAGTGCCAGCCTCTGCGGTTCAATAATGTACACAGTCACAGTGCCAGCCTCTGCGGATCAGTAATGTTCACAATCACAGTGCCAGGCTCTGTGGATCAATAATGTACACAGTCACAGTGCCAGCCTCTGCGGATCAGTAATGTTCACAGTCACAGTGCCAGGCTCTGTGGATCAATAATGTACACAGTCACAGTGCCAGCCTCTGCGGTTCAATAATGTACACAGTCACAGTGCCAGCCTCTGTGGATCAATAATGTACACAGTCACAGTGCCAGCCTCTGCGGATCAGTAATGTTCACAGTCACAGTGCCAGCCTCTGTGGATGAATAATGTACACAGTCACAGTGCCAGCCTCTGTGGATCAATAATGTACACAGTCGCAGTGCCAGCCTCTGCAGATCAATAATGTACACAGTCACAGTGCCAGCCTCTGTGGTTCAATAATGTACACAGTCACAGTGCCAGCCTCTGTGGATCAATAATGTACACAGTCACAGTGCCAGCCTCTGTGGATCAATAATGTACACAGTCACAGTGCCAGCCTCTGTGGATGAATAATGTACACAGTCACAGTGCCAGCCTCTGTGGATCAATAATGTACACAGTCGCAGTGCCAGCCTCTGCAGATCAATAATGTACACAGTCACAGTGCCAGCCTCTGTGGTTCAATAATGTACACAGTCACAGTGCCAGCCTCTGTGGATCAATAATGTACACAGTCACAGTGCCAGCCTCTGTGGATCAATAATGTACACAGTCACAGTGACAGCCTCTGTGGATCAATAATGTACACAGTCACAGTGCCAGCCTCTGTGGATCAATAATGTACACAGTCACAGTGCCAGCCTCTGTGGATCAATAATGTACACAGTCACAGTGACAGCCTCTGTGGATCAATAATGTACACAGTCACAGTGCCAGCCTCTGTGGTTCAATAATGTACACAGTGACAGGGCCAGCCTCTGTGGTTCAATAATGTACACAGTGACAGTGCCAGCCTCTGTGGTTCAATAATGTACACAGTCACAGTGCCAGCCTCTGTGGTTCAATAATGTACACAGTCACAGTGCCAATCTCTGCGGTTCAATAATGTACACAGTCACAGTGCCAGCCTCTGTGGATGAATAATGTACAGTCACAGTGTCAGTCTCTGTGGTTCAACAATGTACACAGTCACAGTGCCAGTCTCTGCGGTTCAATAATGTACACAGTCACAGTGCCAGCCTCTGTGGATGAATAATGTACACAGTCACAGTGTCAGTGTCTGCGGTTCAATAATGTACACAGTCACAGTGCCAGTGTCTGTTGGTCAATAATGTACACAGTCACAGTGCCAGCCTCTGTGGATCAATGATGTACACAGTCACAGTGCCAGCCTCTGCAGATCAATAATGTACACAGTCACAGTGCCAGCCTCTGTGGTTCAATAATGTACACAGTCACAGTGCCATCCTCTGTGGATGAATAATGTACACAGTCACAGTGTCAGTCTCTGCGGTTCAATAATGTACACAGTCACAATGCCAGCCTCTGTGGATCAATGATGTACACAGTCACAGTGCCAGCCTCTGCAGATCAATAATGTACACAGTCACAGTGCCAGCCTCTGTGGTTCCATAATGTACACAGTCACAGTGCCAGCCTCTGTGGTTCAATAATGTACACATTCACAGTTCCAGCCTCTGTGGATCAATAATGTACACAGTCACAGTGCCAATCTCTGCGGTTCAATAATGTACACAGTCGCAGTGCCAGCCTCTGTGGTTCAATAATGTACACAGTCACAGTGCCAATCTCTGCGGTTCAATAATGTACACAGTCACAGTGCCAGCCTCTGTGGATCAATAATGTACACAGTCACTGTGCCAATCTCTGCGGTTCAATAATGTACACAGTCACAGTGCCAGCCTCTGTGGTTCCATAATGTACACAGTCACAGTGCCAGCCTCTGTGGTTCAATAATGTACACAGTCACAGTGCCAGCCTCTGTGGTTCAATAATGTACACAGTCACTGTGCCAGCCTCTGTGGTTCAATAATGTACACAGTCACTGTGCCAGCCTCTGCGGTTCCATAATGTACACAGTCACAGTGCCAGCCTCTGTGGTTCAATAATGTACACAGTCACAGTGCCAGCCTCTGCGGTTAAATAATGTACACATGTCGCAGTGCCAGCCTCTGTGGATCAATGATGTACACAGTCACAGTGCCAGCCTCTGCAGATCAATAATGTACACAGTCACAGTGCCAGCCTCGGCAGATCAATAATGTACACAGTCACAGTGCCAGCCTCTGTGGATCAATAATGCACACAGTCACAGTGCCAGCCTCTGCAGATCAATAATGTACACAGTCACAGTGCCAGCCTCTGCAGATCAATAATGTACACAGTCACTGTGCCAGCCTCTGCAGATCAATAATGTACACAGTCACAGTGCCAGCCTCTGCAGATCAATAATGTACACAGTCACAGTGCCAGCCTCTGTGGATCAATAATGTACACAGTCACAGTTCCAGCCTCTGCGGATCAATAATGTACACAGTCACAGTGCCAGCCTCTGTGGATAAATAATGTACACAGTCGCAGTGCCAACCTCTGTGGTTCCATAATTTACACAGTCACAGTGCCAGCCTCTGTGGTTCAATAATGTACAAAGTCACAGTGCCAGCCTCCGTGGATAAATAATGTACACAGTCGCAGTGCCAGCCTCTGTGGATAAATAATGTACACATTCACATTGCCAACCTCTGTGGTTCCATAATGTACACAGTCACAGTGCCAGCCTCCGTGGATAAATAATGTACACATTCACATTGCCAACCTCTGTGGTTCAATAATGTACACAGTCACAGTGCCAGCCTCTGTGGTTCAATAATGTACACAGTCACAGTGCCAGCCTCTGTGGTTCAATAATGTACACAGTCACAGTGCCAGCCTCTGTGGTTCAATAATGTACACAGTCACAGTGCCAGCCTCTGTGGTTCAATAATGTACAAAGTCACAGTGCCAGCCTCTGTGGATCAATAATGTACACAGTCACAGTGCCAGCCTCTGCAGTTCAATAATGTACACAGTCACTGTGCCAGCCTCTGCGGATCAGTAATGTTCACAGTCACAGTGCCAGGCTCTGCGGATCAATAATGTGCACAGTCACAGTGCAAGCCTCTGCGGATCAATAATGTACACAGTCACAGTGCCAGCCTCTGCGGATCAATAATGTACACTATCACAGTGCCAGCCTCTGCGGATCAATAATGTACACTATCACAGTGCCAGCCTCTGCGGATCAATAATGTACACAGTCACAGTGCCAGCTTCTGTAGTTCAATAATGTACACAGTCACAGTGCCAGCTTCTGTAGTTCAATAATGGACACAGTCACAGTGCCAGCCTCTGCGGATCAGTAATGTTCACAGTCACAGTGCCAGGCTCTGTGGATCAATAATGTACACAGTCACAGTGCCAGCCTCTGCGGATCAGTAATGTTCACAGTCACAGTGCCAGGCTCTGTGGATCAATAATGTACACAGTCACAGTGCCAGCCTCTGCGGATCAGTAATGTTCACAGTCACAGTGCCAGGCTCTGTGGATCAATAATGTACACAGTCACAGTGCCAGCCTCTGCGGATCAGTAATGTTCACAGTCACAGTGCCTGGCTCTTTGGATCAATAATGTACACCGTCACAGTGCCAGCCTCTGCGGATCAATAATGTACACAGTCACAGTGCCAGCTTCTGTAGTTCAATAATGTACACAGTCACAGTGCCAGCCTCTGCGGATCAGTAATGTTCACAGTCACAGTGTCAGTCTCTGCGTTTCAATAATGTACACAGTCACAGTGCCAGCCTCTGTGGATCAATAATGTACACAGTCGCAGTGCCAGCCTCTGCAGATCAATAATGTACACAGTCACAGTGCCAGCCTCTGTGGATCAATAATGTACACAGTCACAGTGCCAGCCTCTGTGGTTCAATAATGTACACAGTCACAGTGCCAGCATCTGTGGATGAATAATGTACACAGTCGCAGTGCCAGCCTCTGCAGATCAATAATGTTCACAGTCACAGTGCCAGCCTCTGCGGATCAATAATGTACACTATCACAGTGCCAGCCTCTGCGGATCAATAATGTACACAGTCACAGTGCCAGCTTTTGTAGTTCAATAATGTACACAGTCACAGTGCCAGCCTCTGCGGATCAGTAATGTTCACAGTCACAGTGCCAGCCTCTGCGGATCAGTAATGTTCACAGTCACAGTGCCAGGCTCTGTGGATCAATAATGTACACAGTCACAGTGCCAGCCTCTGCGGATCAATAATGTACACTATCACAGTGCCAGCCTCTGCGGATCAATAATGTACACTATCATAGTGCCAGCTTCTGTAGTTCAATAATGTACACAGTCACAGTGCCAGCCTCTGCGGATCAGTAATGTTCACAGTCACAGTGTCAGTCTCTGCGGTTCAATAATGTACACAGTCACAGTGCCAGCCTCTGTGGATGAATAATGTACACAGTCACAGTGCCAGCCTCTGTGGATCAATAATGTACACAGTCGCAGTGCCAGCCTCTGCAGATCAATAATGTACACAGTCACAGTGCCAGCCTCTGCAGATCAATAATGTACACAGTCACAGTGCCAGCCTCTGTGGTTCAATAATGTACACAGTCACAGTGCCAGCATCTGTGGATGAATAATGTACACAGTCGCAGTGCCAGCCTCTGCAGATCAATAATGTACACAGTCACAGTGCCAGCCTCTGTGGATCAATAATGTACACAGTCACAGTGCCAGCCTCTGCAGATCAATAATGTACACAGTCACAGTGCCAGCATCTGCAGATCAATAATGTACACAGTCGCAGTGCCAGCCTCTGCAGATCAATAATGTACACAGTCACAGTGCCAGCCTCTGTGGATCAATAATGTACACAGTCACAGTGCCAGCCTCTGCAGATCAATAATGTACACAGTCGCAGTGCCAGCCTCTGTGGTTCAATAATGTACACAGTCACAGTGCCAGTCTCTGCGGTTCTGTAATGTACACAGTCACAGTGCCAGCCTCTGTGGATGAATAATGTACACAGTCACAGTGCCAGTGTCTGTTGGTCAATAATGTACACAGTCACAGTGTCAGTCTCTGTGGATGAATAATGTACACAGTCACAGTGCCAGTGTCTGTTGGTCAATAATGTACACAGTCACAGTGCCAGCCTCTGTGGATGAATAATGTACACAGTCACAGTGCCAGTGTCTGTTGGTCAATAATGTACACAGTCACAGTGCCAGCCTCTGCAGTTCAATAATCTACACAGTCACAGTGCCAGCCTCTGTGGTTCAATAATGTACACAGTCACAGTGCCAGCCTCTGCGGATCAATAATGTACACAGTCACAGTGCCAGTGTCTGTTGGTCAATAATGTACACAGTCACAGTGCCAGCCTCTGTGGTTCAATAATGTACACAGTCACAGTGCCTGCCTCTGCAGTTCAATAATGTACACAGTCACAGTGCCAGTGTCTGTTGGTCAATAATGTACACAGTCACAGTGCCAGCCTCTGCGGATCAATAATGTACACAGTCACAGTGCCAGCCTCTGTGGTTCAATAATGTACACAGTCACAGTGCCAGCCTCTGCAGTTCAATAATGTACACAGTCACAGTGCCAGCCTCTGTGGTTCAATAATGTAGACAGTCGCAGTGCCAGCCTCTGTGGTTCAATAATGTACACAGTCACAGTGCCAGCCTCTGCAGTTCAATAATGTACACAGTCACAGTGCCAGCCTCTGTGGTTCAATAATGTACACAGTCACAGTGCCAGCCTCTGTGGTTCAATAATGTACACAGTCACAGTGCCAGCCTCTGCGGATCAATAATGTACACAGTCACAGTGCCAGTGTCTGTTGGTCAATAATGTACACAGTCACAGTGCCAGTCTCTGTGGTTCAATAATGTACACAGTCACAGTGCCAGCCTCTGTGGTTCAATAATGTACACAGTCACAGTGCCAGCCTCTGTGGTTCAATAATGTTCACTGTCACAGTGCCAGCCTCTGTGGTTCAATAATGTACACAGTCACAGTGCCAGCCTCTGTGGTTTAATAATGTACACAGTCACAGTGCCAGCCTCTGTGGTTCAATAATGTACACAGTCACAGTGCCAGCCTCTGTGGATCAATAATGTACACAGTCACAGTGCCAGCCTCTGCAGTTCAATAATGTACACAGTCACAGTGCCAGCCTCTGTGGTTCAATAATGTACACAGTCACAGTGCCAGGCTCTGTGGTTCAACAATGTACACAGTCACAGTGCCAGTCTCTGCGGTTCAATAATGTACACAGTCACAGTGCCAGCCTCTGTGGATGAATAATGTACACAGTCACAGTGTCAGTGTCTGCGGTTCAATAATGTACACAGTCACAGTGCCAGTGTCTGTTGGTCAATAATGTACACAGTCACAGTGCCAGCCTCTGTGGATCAATGATGTACACAGTCACAGTGCCAGCCTCTGCAGATCAATAATGTACACAGTCACAGTGCCAGCCTCTGTGGTTCAATAATGTACACAGTCACAGTGCCATCCTCTGTGGATGAATAATGTACACAGTCACAGTGTCAGTCTCTGCGGTTCAATAATGTACACAGTCACAATGCCAGCCTCTGTGGATCAATGATGTACACAGTCACAGTGCCAGCCTCTGCAGATCAATAATGTACACAGTCACAGTGCCAGCCTCTGTGGTTCCATAATGTACACAGTCACAGTGCCAGCCTCTGTGGTTCAATAATGTACACATTCACAGTTCCAGCCTCTGTGGATCAATAATGTACACAGTCACAGTGCCAATCTCTGCGGTTCAATAATGTACACAGTCGCAGTGCCAGCCTCTGTGGTTCAATAATGTACACAGTCACAGTGCCAATCTCTGCGGTTCAATAATGTACACAGTCACAGTGCCAGCCTCTGTGGATCAATAATGTACACAGTCACTGTGCCAATCTCTGCGGTTCAATAATGTACACAGTCACAGTGCCAGCCTCTGTGGTTCCATAATGTACACAGTCACAGTGCCAGCCTCTGTGGTTCAATAATGTACACAGTCACAGTGCCAGCCTCTGTGGTTCAATAATGTACACAGTCACAGTGCCAGCCTCTGTGGTTCAATAATGTACACAGTCACTGTGCCAGCCTCTGCGGTTCCATAATGTACACAGTCACAGTGCCAGCCTCTGTGGTTCAATAATGTACACAGTCACAGTGCCAGCCTCTGCGGTTAAATAATGTACACATGTCGCAGTGCCAGCCTCTGTGGATCAATGATGTACACAGTCACAGTGCCAGCCTCTGCAGATCAATAATGTACACAGTCACAGTGCCAGCCTCGGCAGATCAATAATGTACACAGTCACAGTGCCAGCCTCTGTGGATCAATAATGCACACAGTCACAGTGCCAGCCTCTGCAGATCAATAATGTACACAGTCACAGTGCCAGCCTCTGCAGATCAATAATGTACACAGTCACTGTGCCAGCCTCTGCAGATCAATAATGTACACAGTCACAGTGCAAGCCTCTGCAGATCAATAATGTACACAGTCACAGTGCCAGCCTCTGTGGATCAATAATGTACACAGTCACAGTTCCAGCCTCTGCGGATCAATAATGTACACAGTCACAGTGCCAGCCTCTGTGGATAAATAATGTACACAGTCGCAGTGCCAACCTCTGTGGTTCCATAATTTACACAGTCACAGTGCCAGCCTCTGTGGTTCAATAATGTACAAAGTCACAGTGCCAGCCTCCGTGGATAAATAATGTACACAGTCGCAGTGCCAGCCTCTGTGGATCAATAATGTACACATTCACATTGCCAACCTCTGTGGTTCCATAATGTACACAGTCACAGTGCCAGCCTCCGTGGATAAATAATGTACACATTCACATTGCCAACCTCTGTGGTTCAATAATGTACACAGTCACAGTGCCAGCCTCTGTGGTTCAATAATGTACACAGTCACAGTGCCAGCCTCTGTGGTTCAATAATGTACACAGTCACAGTGCCAGCCTCTGTGGTTCAATAATGTACACAGTCACAGTGCCAGCCTCTGTGGTTCAATAATGTACAAAGTCACAGTGCCAGCCTCTGTGGATCAATAATGTACACAGTCACAGTGCCAGCCTCTGCAGTTCAATAATGTACACAGTCACTGTGCCAGCCTCTGCGGATCAGTAATGTTCACAGTCACAGTGCCAGGCTCTGCGGATCAATAATGTGCACAGTCACAGTGCCAGCCTCTGCGGATCAATAATGTACACAGTCACAGTGCCAGCCTCTGCGGATCAATAATGTACACTATCACAGTGCCAGCCTCTGCGGATCAATAATGTACACTATCACAGTGCCAGCCTCTGCGGATCAATAATGTACACAGTCACAGTGCCAGCTTCTGTAGTTCAATAATGTACACAGTCACAGTGCCAGCTTCTGTAGTTCAATAATGGACACAGTCACAGTGCCAGCCTCTGCGGATCAGTAATGTTCACAGTCACAGTGCCAGGCTCTGTGGATCAATAATGTACACAGTCACAGTGCCAGCCTCTGCGGATCAGTAATGTTCACAGTCACAGTGCCAGGCTCTGTGGATCAATAATGTACACAGTCACAGTGCCAGCCTCTGCGGATCAGTAATGTTCACAGTCACAGTGCCAGGCTCTGTGGATCAATAATGTACACAGTCACAGTGCCAGCCTCTGCGGATCAGTAATGTTCACAGTCACAGTGCCTGGCTCTTTGGATCAATAATGTACACCGTCACAGTGCCAGCCTCTGCGGATCAATAATGTACACAGTCACAGTGCCAGCTTCTGTAGTTCAATAATGTACACAGTCACAGTGCCAGCCTCTGCGGATCAGTAATGTTCACAGTCACAGTGTCAGTCTCTGCGTTTCAATAATGTACACAGTCACAGTGCCAGCCTCTGTGGATCAATAATGTACACAGTCGCAGTGCCAGCCTCTGCAGATCAATAATGTACACAGTCACAGTGCCAGCCTCTGTGGATCAATAATGTACACAGTCACAGTGCCAGCCTCTGTGGTTCAATAATGTACACAGTCACAGTGCCAGCATCTGTGGATGAATAATGTACACAGTCGCAGTGCCAGCCTCTGCAGATCAATAATGTTCACAGTCACAGTGCCAGCCTCTGCGGATCAATAATGTACACTATCACAGTGCCAGCCTCTGCGGATCAATAATGTACACAGTCACAGTGCCAGCTTTTGTAGTTCAATAATGTACACAGTCACAGTGCCAGCCTCTGCGGATCAGTAATGTTCACAGTCACAGTGCCAGCCTCTGCGGATCAGTAATGTTCACAGTCACAGTGCCAGGCTCTGTGGATCAATAATGTACACAGTCACAGTGCCAGCCTCTGCGGATCAATAATGTACACTATCACAGTGCCAGCCTCTGCGGATCAATAATGTACACTATCATAGTGCCAGCTTCTGTAGTTCAATAATGTACACAGTCACAGTGCCAGCCTCTGCGGATCAGTAATGTTCACAGTCACAGTGTCAGTCTCTGCGGTTCAATAATGTACACAGTCACAGTGCCAGCCTCTGTGGATGAATAATGTACACAGTCACAGTGCCAGCCTCTGTGGATCAATAATGTACACAGTCGCAGTGCCAGCCTCTGCAGATCAATAATGTACACAGTCACAGTGCCAGCCTCTGCAGATCAATAATGTACACAGTCACAGTGCCAGCCTCTGTGGTTCAATAATGTACACAGTCACAGTGCCAGCATCTGTGGATGAATAATGTACACAGTCGCAGTGCCAGCCTCTGCAGATCAATAATGTACACAGTCACAGTGCCAGCCTCTGTGGATCAATAATGTACACAGTCACAGTGCCAGCCTCTGCAGATCAATAATGTACACAGTCACAGTGCCAGCATCTGCAGATCAATAATGTACACAGTCGCAGTGCCAGCCTCTGCAGATCAATAATGTACACAGTCACAGTGCCAGCCTCTGTGGATCAATAATGTACACAGTCACAGTGCCAGCCTCTGCAGATCAATAATGTACACAGTCGCAGTGCCAGCCTCTGTGGTTCAATAATGTACACAGTCACAGTGCCAGTCTCTGCGGTTCTGTAATGTACACAGTCACAGTGCCAGCCTCTGTGGATGAATAATGTACACAGTCACAGTGCCAGTGTCTGTTGGTCAATAATGTACACAGTCACAGTGTCAGTCTCTGTGGATGAATAATGTACACAGTCACAGTGCCAGTGTCTGTTGGTCAATAATGTACACAGTCACAGTGCCAGCCTCTGTGGATGAATAATGTACACAGTCACAGTGCCAGTGTCTGTTGGTCAATAATGTACACAGTCACAGTGCCAGCCTCTGCAGTTCAATAATCTACACAGTCACAGTGCCAGCCTCTGTGGTTCAATAATGTACACAGTCACAGTGCCAGCCTCTGCGGATCAATAATGTACACAGTCACAGTGCCAGTGTCTGTTGGTCAATAATGTACACAGTCACAGTGCCAGCCTCTGTGGTTCAATAATGTACACAGTCACAGTGCCTGCCTCTGCAGTTCAATAATGTACACAGTCACAGTGCCAGTGTCTGTTGGTCAATAATGTACACAGTCACAGTGCCAGCCTCTGCGGATCAATAATGTACACAGTCACAGTGCCAGCCTCTGTGGTTCAATAATGTACACAGTCACAGTGCCAGCCTCTGCAGTTCAATAATGTACACAGTCACAGTGCCAGCCTCTGTGGTTCAATAATGTAGACAGTCGCAGTGCCAGCCTCTGTGGTTCAATAATGTACACAGTCACAGTGCCAGCCTCTGCAGTTCAATAATGTACACAGTCACAGTGCCAGCCTCTGTGGTTCAATAATGTACACAGTCACAGTGCCAGCCTCTGTGGTTCAATAATGTACACAGTCACAGTGCCAGCCTCTGTGGTTCAATAATGTACACAGTCACAGTGCCAGCCTCTGCGGATCAATAATGTACACAGTCACAGTGCCAGTGTCTGTTGGTCAATAATGTACACAGTCACAGTGCCAGTCTCTGTGGTTCAATAATGTACACAGTCACAGTGCCAGCCTCTGTGGTTCAATAATGTACACAGTCACAGTGCCAGCCTCTGTGGTTCAATAATGTTCACTGTCACAGTGCCAGCCTCAGTGGTTCAATAATGTACACAGTCACAGTGCCAGCCTCTGTGGTTTAATAATGTACACAGTCACAGTGCCAGCCTCTGTGGTTCAATAATGTACACAGTCACAGTGCCAGCCTCTGTGGATCAATAATGTACACAGTCACAGTGCCAGCCTCTGCAGTTCAATAATGTACACAGTCACAGTGCCAGCCTCTGTGGTTCAATAATGTACACAGTCACAGTGCCAGGCTCTGTGGTTCAACAATGTACACAGTCACAGTGCCAGTCTCTGCGGTTCAATAATGTACACAGTCACAGTGCCAGCCTCTGTGGATGAATAATGTACACAGTCACAGTGTCAGTGTCTGCGGTTCAATAATGTACACAGTCACAGTGCCAGTGTCTGTTGGTCAATAATGTACACAGTCACAGTGCCAGCCTCTGTGGATCAATGATGTACACAGTCACAGTGCCAGCCTCTGCAGATCAATAATGTACACAGTCACAGTGCCAGCCTCTGTGGTTCAATAATGTACACAGTCACAGTGCCATCCTCTGTGGATGAATAATGTACACAGTCACAGTGTCAGTCTCTGCGGTTCAATAATGTACACAGTCACAATGCCAGCCTCTGTGGATCAATGATGTACACAGTCACAGTGCCAGCCTCTGCAGATCAATAATGTACACAGTCACAGTGCCAGCCTCTGTGGTTCCATAATGTACACAGTCACAGTGCCAGCCTCTGTGGTTCAATAATGTACACATTCACAGTTCCAGCCTCTGTGGATCAATAATGTACACAGTCACAGTGCCAATCTCTGCGGTTCAATAATGTACACAGTCGCAGTGCCAGCCTCTGTGGTTCAATAATGTACACAGTCACAGTGCCAATCTCTGCGGTTCAATAATGTACACAGTCACAGTGCCAGCCTCTGTGGATCAATAATGTACACAGTCACTGTGCCAATCTCTGCGGTTCAATAATGTACACAGTCACAGTGCCAGCCTCTGTGGTTCCATAATGTACACAGTCACAGTGCCAGCCTCTGTGGTTCAATAATGTACACAGTCACAGTGCCAGCCTCTGTGGTTCAATAATGTACACAGTCACAGTGCCAGCCTCTGTGGTTCAATAATGTACACAGTCACTGTGCCAGCCTCTGCGGTTCCATAATGTACACAGTCACAGTGCCAGCCTCTGTGGTTCAATAATGTACACAGTCACAGTGCCAGCCTCTGCGGTTAAATAATGTACACATGTCGCAGTGCCAGCCTCTGTGGATCAATGATGTACACAGTCACAGTGCCAGCCTCTGCAGATCAATAATGTACACAGTCACAGTGCCAGCCTCGGCAGATCAATAATGTACACAGTCACAGTGCCAGCCTCTGTGGATCAATAATGCACACAGTCACAGTGCCAGCCTCTGCAGATCAATAATGTACACAGTCACAGTGCCAGCCTCTGCAGATCAATAATGTACACAGTCACAGTGCCAGCCTCTGCAGATCAATAATGTACACAGTCACAGTGCCAGCCTCTGCAGATCAATAATGTACACAGTCACAGTGCCAGCCTCTGTGGATCAATAATGTACACAGTCACAGTTCCAGCCTCTGCGGATCAATAATGTACACAGTCACAGTGCCAGCCTCTGTGGATAAATAATGTACACAGTCGCAGTGCCAACCTCTGTGGTTCCATAATGTACACAGTCGCAGTGCCAGCCTCTGTGGTTCAATAATGTACAAAGTCACAGTGCCAGCCTCCGTGGATAAATAATGTACACAGTCGCAGTGCCAGCCTCTGTGGATAAATAATGTACACATTCACATTGCCAACCTCTGTGGTTCCATAATGTACACAGTCACAGTGCCAGCCTCCGTGGATAAATAATGTACACATTCACATTGCCAACCTCTGTGGTTCAATAATGTACACAGTCACAGTGCCAGCCTCTGTGGTTCAATAATGTACACAGTCACAGTGCCAGCCTCTGTGGTTCAATAATGTACACAGTCACAGTGCCAGCCTCTGTGGTTCAATAATGTACACAGTCACAGTGCCAGCCTCTGTGGTTCAATAATGTACAAAGTCACAGTGCCAGCCTCTGTGGATCAATAATGTACACAGTCACAGTGCCAGCCTCTGCAGTTCAATAATGTACACAGTCACTGTGCCAGCCTCTGCGGATCAGTAATGTTCACAGTCACAGTGCCAGGCTCTGCGGATCAATAATGTGCACAGTCACAGTGCCAGCCTCTGCGGATCAATAATGTACACAGTCACAGTGCCAGCCTCTGCGGATCAATAATGTACACTATCACAGTGCCAGCCTCTGCGGATCAATAATGTACACTATCACAGTGCCAGCCTCTGCGGATCAATAATGTACACAGTCACAGTGCCAGCTTCTGTAGTTCAATAATGTACACAGTCACAGTGCCAGCCTCTGCGGATCAGTAATGTTCACAGTCACAGTGCCAGGCTCTGTGGATCAATAATGTACACAGTCACAGTGCCAGCCTCTGCGGATCAGTAATGTTCACAGTCACAGTGCCAGGCTCTGTGGATCAATAATGTACACAGTCACAGTGCCAGCCTCTGCGGATCAGTAATGTTCACAGTCACAGTGCCAGGCTCTGTGGATCAATAATGTACACAGTCACAGTGCCAGCCTCTGCGGATCAGTAATGTTCACAGTCACAGTGCCTGGCTCTTTGGATCAATAATGTACACAGTCACAGTGCCAGCCTCTGCGGATCAATAATGTACACAGTCACAGTGCCAGCTTCTGTAGTTCAATAATGTACACAGTCACAGTGCCAGCCTCTGCGGATCAGTAATGTTCACAGTCACAGTGTCAGTCTCTGCGGTTCAATAATGTACACAGTCACAGTGCCAGCCTCTGTGGATCAATAATGTACACAGTCGCAGTGCCAGCCTCTGCAGATCAATAATGTACACAGTCACAGTGCCAGCCTCTGTGGATCAATAATGTACACAGTCACAGTGCCAGCCTCTGTGGTTCAATAATGTACACAGTCACAGTGCCAGCATCTGTGGATGAATAATGTACACAGTCGCAGTGCCAGCCTCTGCAGATCAATAATGTTCACAGTCACAGTGCCAGCCTCTGCGGATCAATAATGTACACTATCACAGTGCCAGCCTCTGCGGATCAATAATGTACACAGTCACAGTGCCAGCTTTTGTAGTTCAATAATGTACACAGTCACAGTGCCAGCCTCTGCGGATCAGTAATGTTCACAGTCACAGTGCCAGCCTCTGCGGATCAGTAATGTTCACAGTCACAGTGCCAGGCTCTGTGGATCAATAATGTACACAGTCACAGTGCCAGCCTCTGCGGATCAATAATGTACACTATCACAGTGCCAGCCTCTGCGGATCAATAATGTACACTATCATAGTGCCAGCTTCTGTAGTTCAATAATGTACACAGTCACAGTGCCAGCCTCTGCGGATCAGTAATGTTCACAGTCACAGTGTCAGTCTCTGCGGTTCAATAATGTACACAGTCACAGTGCCAGCCTCTGTGGATGAATAATGTACACAGTCACAGTGCCAGCCTCTGTGGATCAATAATGTACACAGTCGCAGTGCCAGCCTCTGCAGATCAATAATGTACACAGTCACAGTGCCAGCCTCTGCAGATCAATAATGTACACAGTCACAGTGCCAGCCTCTGTGGTTCAATAATGTACACAGTCACAGTGCCAGCATCTGTGGATGAATAATGTACACAGTCGCAGTGCCAGCCTCTGCAGATCAATAATGTACACAGTCACAGTGCCAGCCTCTGTGGATCAATAATGTACACAGTCACAGTGCCAGCCTCTGCAGATCAATAATGTACACAGTCACAGTGCCAGCATCTGCAGATCAATAATGTACACAGTCGCAGTGCCAGCCTCTGCAGATCAATAATGTACACAGTCACAGTGCCAGCCTCTGTGGATCAATAATGTACACAGTCACAGTGCCAGCCTCTGCAGATCAATAATGTACACAGTCGCAGTGCCAGCCTCTGTGGTTCAATAATGTACACAGTCACAGTGCCAGTCTCTGCGGTTCTGTAATGTACACAGTCACAGTGCCAGCCTCTGTGGATGAATAATGTACACAGTCACAGTGCCAGTGTCTGTTGGTCAATAATGTACACAGTCACAGTGTCAGTCTCTGTGGATGAATAATGTACACAGTCACAGTGCCAGTGTCTGTTGGTCAATAATGTACACAGTCACAGTGCCAGCCTCTGTGGATGAATAATGGACACAGTCACAGTGCCAGTGTCTGTTGGTCAATAATGTACACAGTCACAGTGCCAGCCTCTGCAGTTCAATAATCTACACAGTCACAGTGCCAGCCTCTGTGGTTCAATAATGTACACAGTCACAGTGCCAGCCTCTGCGGATCAATAATGTACACAGTCACAGTGCCAGTGTCTGTTGGTCAATAATGTACACAGTCACAGTGCCAGCCTCTGTGGTTCAATAATGTACACAGTCACAGTGCCTGCCTCTGCAGTTCAATAATGTACACAGTCACAGTGCCAGTGTCTGTTGGTCAATAATGTACACAGTCACAGTGCCAGCCTCTGCGGATCAATAATGTACACAGTCACAGTGCCAGCCTCTGTGGTTCAATAATGTACACAGTCACAGTGCCAGCCTCTGCAGTTCAATAATGTACACAGTCACAGTGCCAGCCTCTGTGGTTCAATAATGTAGACAGTCGCAGTGCCAGCCTCTGTGGTTCAATAATGTACACAGTCACAGTGCCAGCCTCTGCAGTTCAATAATGTACACAGTCACAGTGCCAGCCTCTGTGGTTCAATAATGTACACAGTCACAGTGCCAGCCTCTGTGGTTCAATAATGTACACAGTCACAGTGCCAGCCTCTGTGGTTCAATAATGTACACAGTCACAGTGCCAGCCTCTGCGGATCAATAATGTACACAGTCACAGTGCCAGTGTCTGTTGGTCAATAATGTACACAGTCACAGTGCCAGCCTCTGTGGTTCAATAATGTACACAGTCACAGTGCCAGCCTCTGTGGTTCAATAATGTACACAGTCACAGTGCCAGCCTCTGTGGTTCAATAATGTTCACTGTCACAGTGCCAGCCTCTGTGGTTCAATAATGTACACAGTCACAGTGCCAGCCTCTGTGGTTTAATAATGTACACAGTCACAGTGCCAGCCTCTGTGGTTCAATAATGTACACAGTCACAGTGCCAGCCTCTGTGGATCAATAATGTACACAGTCACAGTGCCAGCCTCTGCAGTTCAATAATGTACACAGTCACAGTGCCAGCCTCTGTGGTTCAATAATGTACACAGTCACAGTGCCAGGCTCTGTGGTTCAATAATGTACACAGTCACAGTGCCAGCCTCTGCGGATCAATAATGTACACAGTCACAGTGCCAGTGTCTGTTGGTCAATAATGTACACAGTCACAGTGCCAGCCTCTGTGGTTCAATAATGTACACAGTCACAGTGCCAGCCTCTGTGGTTCAATAATGTACACAGTCACAGTGCCAGCCTCTGTGGTTCAATAATGTTCACTGTCACAGTGCCAGCCTCTGTGGTTCAATAATGTACACAGTCACAGTGCCAGTCTCTGTGGTTCAATAATGTTCACAGTCACAGTGCCAGCCTCTGTGGTTCAATAATGTACACAGTGACAGTGCCAGCCTCTGTGGTTCAATAATGTACACAGTGACAGGGCCAGTCTCTGCGGTTCAATAATGTACACAGTCACAGTGCCAGCCTCTGTGGATCAATAATGTACACAGTCACAGTGCCAATCTCTGCGGTTCAATAATGTACACAGTAACAGTGCCAGTGTCTGTTGGTCAATAATGTACACAGTCACAGTGCCAGCCTCTGTGGATCAATGATGTACACAGTCACAGTGCCAGCCTCTGTGGATCAATAATGTACACAGTCACAGTGCCAGCCTCTGTGGATCAATAATGTACACAGACAAAGTGCCAGCCTCTGTGGTTCAATAATGTACACATTCACAGTGCCAGCCTCTGTGGATCAATAATGTACACAGTCACAGTGCCAATCTCTGCGGTTCAATAATGTACACAGTCACAGTGCCAGCCTCTGTGGTTCAATAATGTACACAGTCACAGTGCCAGCCTCTGCAGTTCAATAATGTACACAGTCACAGTGCCAGTGTCTGTTGGTCAATAATGTACACAGTCACAGTGCCAGCCTCTGCGGATCAATAATGTACACAGTCACAGTGCCAGCCTCTGTGGTTCAATAATGTACACAGTCACAGTGCCAGCCTCTGCAGTTCAATAATGTACACAGTCACAGTGCCAGCCTCTGCGGATCAATAATGTACACAGTCACAGTGCCAGCCTCTGTGGTTCAATAATGTACACAGTCACAGTGCCAGCCTCTGCAGTTCAATAATGTACACAGTCACAGTGCCAGCCGCTGTGGTTCAATAATGTAGACAGTCGCAGTGCCAGCCTCTGTGGTTCAATAATGTACACAGTCACAGTGCCAGCCTCTGCAGTTCAATAATGTACACAGTCACAGTGCCAGCCTCTGTGGTTCAATAATGTACACAGTCACAGTGCCAGCCTCTGTGGTTCAATAATGTACACAGTCACAGTGCCAGCCTCTGTGGTTCAATAATGTACACAGTCACAGTGCCAGCCTCTGCGGATCAATAATGTACACAGTCACAGTGCCAGTGTCTGTTGGTCAATAATGTACACAGTCACAGTGCCAGCCTCTGTGGTTCAATAATGTACACAGTCACAGTGCCAGTCTCTGTGGTTCAATAATGTACACAGTCACAGTGCCAGCCTCTGTGGTTCAATAATGTTCACTGTCACAGTGCCAGCCTCTGTGGTTCAATAATGTACACAGTCACAGTGCCAGCCTCTGTGGTTTAATAATGTACACAGTCACAGTGCCAGCCTCTGTGGTTCAATAATGTACACAGTCACAGTGCCAGCCTCTGTGGATCAATAATGTACACAGTCACAGTGCCAGCCTCTGCAGTTCAATAATGTACACAGTCACAGTGCCAGCCTCTGTGGTTCAATAATGTACACAGTCACAGTGCCAGGCTCTGTGGTTCAATAATGTACACAGTCCACAGTGCCAGCCTCTGCGGATCAATAATGTACACAGTCACAGTGCCAGTGTCTGTTGGTCAATAATGTACACAGTCACAGTGCCAGCCTCTGTGGTTCAATAATGTACACAGTCACAGTGCCAGCCTCTGTGGTTCAATAATGTACACAGTCACAGTGCCAGCCTCTGTGGTTCAATAATGTTCACTGTCACAGTGCCAGCCTCTGTGGTTCAATAATGTACACAGTCACAGTGCCAGTCTCTGTGGTTCAATAATGTTCACAGTCACAGTGCCAGCCTCTGTGGTTCAATAATGTACACAGTGACAGTGCCAGCCTCTGTGGTTCAATAATGTACACAGTGACAGGGCCAGTCTCTGCGGTTCAATAATGTACACAGTCACAGTGCCAGCCTCTGTGGATCAATAATGTACACAGTCACAGTGCCAATCTCTGCGGTTCAATAATGTACACAGTAACAGTGCCAGTGTCTGTTGGTCAATAATGTACACAGTCACAGTGCCAGCCTCTGTGGATCAATGATGTACACAGTCACAGTGCCAGCCTCTGTGGATCAATAATGTACACAGTCACAGTGCCAGCCTCTGTGGATCAATAATGTACACAGACAAAGTGCCAGCCTCTGTGGTTCAATAATGTACACATTCACAGTGCCAGCCTCTGTGGATCAATAATGTACACAGTCACAGTGCCAATCTCTGCGGTTCAATAATGTACACAGTCACAGTGCCAGCCTCTGTGGTTCAATAATGTACACAGTCACAGTGCCAGCCTCTGCAGTTCAATAATGTACACAGTCACAGTGCCAGTGTCTGTTGGTCAATAATGTACACAGTCACAGTGCCAGCCTCTGCGGATCAATAATGTACACAGTCACAGTGCCAGCCTCTGTGGTTCAATAATGTACACAGTCACAGTGCCAGCCTCTGCAGTTCAATAATGTACACAGTCACAGTGCCAGCCTCTGTGGTTCAATAATGTAGACAGTCGCAGTGCCAGCCTCTGTGGTTCAATAATGTACACAGTCACAGTGCCAGCCTCTGCAGTTCAATAATGTACACAGTCACAGTGCCAGTGTCTGTTGGTCAATAATGTACACAGTCACAGTGCCAGCCTCTGCGGATCAATAATGTACACAGTCACAGTGCCAGCCTCTGTGGTTCAATAATGTACACAGTCACAGTGCCAGCCTCTGCAGTTCAATAATGTACACAGTCACAGTGCCAGCCTCTGTGGTTCAATAATGTAGACAGTCGCAGTGCCAGCCTCTGTGGTTCAATAATGTACACAGTCACAGTGCCAGCCTCTGCAGTTCAATAATGTACACAGTCACAGTGCCAGCCTCTGTGGTTCAATAATGTACACATTCACAGTACCAGCCTCTGTGGATCAATAATGTACACAGTCACAGTGCCAATCTCTGCGGTTCAATAATGTACACAGTCACAGTGCCAGCCTCTGTGGATCAATAATGTACACAGTCACAGTGCCAGCCTCTGCAGTTCAATAATGTACACAGTCACAGTGCCAGCCTCTGTGGATCAATAATGTACACAGTCACAGTGCCAATCTCTGCGGTTCAATAATGTACACAGTCACAGTGCCAGCCTCTGTGGATCAATAATGTACACAGTCACAGTGCCAGCCTCTGTGGTTCCATAATGTACACAGTCACAGTGCCAGCCTCTGTGGTTCAATAATGTACCCAGTCACAGTACCAGCCTCTGTGGATCAATAATGTACACAGTCACAGTGCCAGCCTCTGTGGTTCCATAATGTACACAGTCACAGTGCCAGCCTCTGTGGTTCAATAATGGACACAGTCACAGTGCCAGCCTCTGTGGTTCAATAATGTACACAGTCACAGTGCCAGCCTCTGCGGTTCAATAATGTACACAGTCACAGTGCCAGCCTCTGTGGTTCCATAATGTACACAGTCACAGTGCCAGCCTCTGTGGTTCAATAATGTACACAGTCACAGTGCCAATTTCTGCGGTTCAATAATGTACACATGTCGCAGTGCCAGCCTCTGTGGATCAATGATGTACACAGTCACAGTGCCAGCCTCTGTGGTTCAATAATGTACACAGTCACAGTGCCAGCCTCTGTGGTTCAATAATGTACACAGTCACAGTGCCAGCATCTGCAGAGCAATAATGTACACAGTTGCAGTGCCAGCATCTGCAGAGCAATAATGTACACAGTTGCAGTGCCAGCATCTGCAGCTCAATAATGTACACAGTCACAGTGCCAGCCTCGGCAGATCAATAATGTACACAGTCACAGTGCCAGCCTCTGTGGATCAATAATGTACACAGTCACAGTGCCAGCCTCTGCAGATCAATAATGTACACAGTCACAGTGCCAGCCTCTGCAGATCAATAATGTACACAGTCACAGTGCCAGCCTCTGCAGATCAATAATGTACACAGTCACAGTGCCAGCCTCTGTGGATCAATAATGTACACAGTCACAGTGCCAGCCTCTGCGGATCAATAATATACACAGTCACAGTGCCAGCCTCTGCAGTTCAATAATGTACACAGTCACAGTGCCAGCCTCTGCAGATCAATAATGTACACAGTCACAGTGCCAGCCTCTGTGGATCAATAATGTACACAGTCACAGTGCCAGCCTCTGCAGATCAATAATGTACACAGTCACAGTGCCAGCCTCTGTGGATCAATAATGTACACAGTCACAGTGCCAGCCTCTGCAGTTCAATAATGTACACAGTCACAGTGCCAGTCTCTGTGGATCAATAATGTACACAGTCACAGTGCCAGCCTCTGCAGATCAATAATGTACACAGTCACAGTGCCAGCCTCTGCAGTTCAATAATGTACACAGTCACAGTGCCAGCCTCTGTGGATCAATAATGTACACAGTCACAGTGCCAGCCTCTGTGGATCAATAATGTACACAGTCACAGTGCCAGCCTTTGCAGATCAATAATGTACACAGTCACAGTGCCAGCCTCTGCAGTTCAATAATGTACACAGTCACAGTGCCAGCCTCTGCGGATCAATAATGTACACAGTCACAGTGCCAGCCTCTGCAGTTCAATAATGTACACAGTCACAGTGCCAGCCTCTGTGGTTCAATAATGTACACAGTCACAGTGCCAGCCTCTGTGGTTCAATAATGTACACAGTCACAGTGCCAGCCTCTGCGGATCAATAATGTACACAGTCACAGTGCCAGTGTCTGTTGGTCAATAATGTACACAGTCACAGTGCCAGCCTCTGTGGTTCAATAATGTACACAGTCACAGTGCCAGCCTCTGTGGTTCAATAATGTACACAGTCACAGTGCCAGCCTCTGTGGTTCAATAATGTTCACTGTCACAGTGCCAGCCTCTGTGGTTCAATAATGTACACAGTCACAGTGCCAGCCTCTGTGGTTCAATAATGTACACAGTCACAGTGCCAGCCTCTGTGGTTCAATAATGTACACAGTCACAGTGCCAGCCTCTGTGGATCAATAATGTACACAGTCACAGTGCCAGCCTCTGTGGTTCAATAATGTACACAGTCACAGTGCCAGCCTCTGTGGTTCAATAATGTACACAGTCACAGTGCCAGGCTCTGTGGTTCAATAATGTACACAGTCACAGTGCCAGCCTCTGCGGATCAATAATGTACACAGTCACAGTGCCAGTGTCTGTTGGTCAATAATGTACACAGTCACAGTGCCAGCCTCTGTGGTTCAATAATGTACACAGTCACAGTGCCAGCCTCTGTGGTTCAATAATGTACACAGTCACAGTGCCAGCCTCTGTGGTTCAATAATGTTCACTGTCACAGTGCCAGCCTCTGTGGTTCAATAATGTACACAGTCACAGTGCCAGCCTCTGTGGTTCAATAATGTACACAGTCACAGTGCCAGCCTCTGTGGTTCAATAATGTACACAGTCACAGTGCCAGCCTCTGTGGTTCAATAATGTTCACTGTCACAGTGCCAGCCTCTGTGGTTCAATAATGTACACAGTCACAGTGCCAGCCTCTGTAGTTCAATAATGTACACAGTCACAGTGCCAGCCTCTGTGGTTCAATAATGTACACAGTCACAGTGCCAGCCTCTGCGGATCAATAATGTACACAGTCACAGTGCCAGTGTCTGTTGGTCAATAATGTACACAGTCACAGTGCCAGCCTCTGCGGATCAATAATGTACACAGTCACAGTGCCAGTGTCTGTTGGTCAATAATGTACACAGTCACAGTGCCAGCCTCTGTGGTTCAATAATGTACACAGTCACAGTGCCAGCCTCTGTGGTTCAATAATGTTCACTATCACAGTGCCAGCCTCTGTGGTTCAATAATGTACACAGTCACAGTGCCAGTCTCTGTGGTTCAATAATGTTCACTGTCACAGTGCCAGCCTCTGTGGTTCAATAATGTACACAGTGACAGTGCCAGCCTCTGTGGTTCAATAATGTACACAGTGACAGGGCCAGTCTCTGCGGATCAATAATGTACACAGTCACAGTGCCAGCCTCTGTGGATCAATAATGTACACAGTCACAGTGCCAATCTCTGCGGTTCAATAATGTACACAGTAACAGTGCCAGTGTCTGTTGGTCAATAATGTACACAGTCACAGTGCCAGCCTCTGTGGATCAATGATGTACACAGTCACAGTGCCAGCCTCTGTGGATCAATAATGTACACAGTCACAGTGCCAGCCTCTGTGGATCAATAATGTACACAGACACAGTGCCAGCCTCTGTGGTTCAATAATGTACACATTCACAGTGCCAGCCTCTGTGGATCAATAATGTACACAGTCACAGTGCCAATCTCTGCGGTTCAATAATGTACACAGTCACAGTGCCAGCCTCTGTGGTTCAATAATGTACACAGTCACAGTGCCAGCCTCTGCAGGTCAATAATGTACACAGTCACAGTGCCAGTGTCTGTTGGTCAATAATGTACACAGTCACAGTGCCAGCCTCTGCGGATCAATAATGTACACAGTCACAGTGCCAGCCTCTGTGGTTCAATAATGTACACAGTCACAGTGCCAGCCTCTGCAGTTCAATAATGTACACAGTCACAGTGCCAGCCTCTGTGGTTCAATAATGTAGACAGTCGCAGTGCCAGCCTCTGTGGTTCAATAATGTACACAGTCACAGTGCCAGCCTCTGCAGTTCAATAATGTACACAGTCACAGTGCCAGTGTCTGTTGGTCAATAATGTACACAGTCACAGTGCCAGCCTCTGCGGATCAATAATGTACACAGTCACAGTGCCAGCCTCTGTGGTTCAATAATGTACACAGTCACAGTGCCAGCCTCTGCAGTTCAATAATGTACACAGTCACAGTGCCAGCCTCTGTGGTTCAATAATGTACACAGTCACAGTGCCAGCCTCTGTGGTTCAATAATGTACACAGTCACAGTGCCAGCCTCTGTGGATCAATAATGTACACAGTCACAGTGCCAGCCTCTGCGGATCAATAATGTACACAGTCACAGTGCCAGTGTCTGTTGGTCAATAATGTACACAGTCACAGTGCCAGCCTCTGTGGTTCAATAATGTACACAGTCACAGTGCCAGCCTCTGTGGTTCAATAATGTACACAGTCACAGTGCCAGCCTCTGTGGTTCAATAATGTTCACTGTCACAGTGCCAGCCTCTGTGGTTCAATAATGTACACAGTCACAGTGCCAGCCTCTGTGGTTCAATAATGTACACAGTCACAGTGCCAGCCTCTGTGGTTCAATAATGTACACAGTCACAGTGCCAGCCTCTGTGGATCAATAATGTACACAGTCACAGTGCCAGCCTCTGCAGTTCAATAATGTACACAGTCACAGTGCCAGCCTCTGTGGTTCAATAATGTACACAGTCACAGTGCCAGGCTCTGTGGTTCAATAATGTACACAGTCACAGTGCCAGCCTCTGCGGATCAATAATGTACACAGTCACAGTGCCAGTGTCTGTTGGTCAATAATGTACACAGTCACAGTGCCAGCCTCTGTGGTTCAATAATGTACACAGTCACAGTGCCAGCCTCTGTGGTTCAATAATGTACACAGTCACAGTGCCAGCCTCTGTTGTTCAATAATGTTCACTGTCACAGTGCCAGCCTCTGTGGTTCAATAATGTACACAGTCACAGTGTCAGTCTCTGTGGTTCAATAATGTTCACTGTCACAGTGCCAGCCTCTGTGGTTCAATAATGTTCACTGTCACAGTGCCAGCCTCTGTGGTTCAATAATGTACACAGTCACAGTGCCAGCCTCTGTGGTTCAATAATGTACACAGTCACAGTGCCAGCCTCTGTGGTTCAATAATGTACACAGTCACAGTGCCAGCCTCTGTGGATCAATAATGTACACAGTCACAGTGCCAGCCTCTGCAGTTCAATAATGTACACAGTCACAGTGCCAGCCTCTGTGGTTCAATAATGTACACAGTCACAGTGCCAGCCTCTGTGGTTCAATAATGTACACAGTCACAGTGCCAGCCTCTGCGGATCAATAATGTACACAGTCACAGTGCCAGTGTCTGTTGGTCAATAATGTACACAGTCACAGTGCCAGCCTCTGTGGTTCAATAATGTACACAGTCACAGTGCCAGCCTCTGTGGTTCAATAATGTACACAGTCACAGTGCCAGCCTCTGTGGTTCAATAATGTTCACTGTCACAGTGCCAGCCTCTGTGGTTCAATAATGTACACAGTGACAGGGCCAGTCTCTGCGGTTCAATAATGTACACAGTCACAGTGCCAGCCTCTGTGGATCAATAATGTACACAGTCACAGTGCCAATCTCTGCGGTTCAATAATGTACACAGTAACAGTGCCAGTGTCTGTTGGTCAATAATGTACACAGTCACAGTGCCAGCCTCTGTGGATCAATGATGTACACAGTCACAGTGCCAGCCTCTGTGGATCAATAATGTACACAGTCACAGTGCCAGCCTCTGTGGATCAATAATGTACACAGACACAGTGCCAGCCTCTGTGGTTCAATAATGTACACATTCACAGTGCCAGCCTCTGTGGATCAATAATGTACACAGTCACAGTGCCAATCTCTGCGGTTCAATAATGTACACAGTCACAGTGCCAGCCTCTGTGGTTCAATAATGTACACAGTCACAGTGCCAGCCTCTGCAGTTCAATAATGTACACAGTCACAGTGCCAGTGTCTGTTGGTCAATAATGTACACAGTCACAGTGCCAGCCTCTGCGGATCAATAATGTACACAGTCACAGTGCCAGCCTCTGTGGTTCAATAATGTAGACAGTCGCAGTGCCAGCCTCTGTGGTTCAATAATGTACACAGTCACAGTGCCAGCCTCTGCAGTTCAATAATGTACACAGTCACAGTGCCAGCCTCTGTGGTTCAATAATGTACACAGTCACAGTGCCAGCCTCTGTGGTTCAATAATGTACACAGTCACAGTGCCAGCCTCTGCGGATCAATAATGTACACAGTCACAGTGCCAGTGTCTGTTGGTCAATAATGTACACAGTCACAGTGCCAGCATCTGCAGTTCAATAATGTACACAGTCACAGTGCCTGCCTCTGTGGTTCAATAATGTAGACAGTCGCAGTGCCAGCCTCTGTGGTTCAATAATGTACACAGTCACAGTGCCAGCCTCTGCAGTTCAATAATGTACACAGTCACAGTGCCAGCCTCTGTGGTTCAATAATGTACACAGTCACAGTGCCAGCCTCTGTGGTTCAATAATGTACACAGTCACAGTGCCAGCCTCTGCGGATCAATAATGTACACAGTCACAGTGCCAGTGTCTGTTGGTCAATAATGTACACAGTCACAGTGCCAGCCTCTGTGGTTCAATAATGTACACAGTCACAGTGCCAGCCTCTGTGGTTCAATAATGTACACAGTCACAGTGCCAGCCTCTGTGGTTCAATAATGTTCACTGTCACAGTGCCAGCCTCTGTGGTTCAATAATGTACACAGTCACAGTGCCAGCCTCTGTGGTTCAATAATGTACACAGTCACAGTGCCAGCCTCTGTGGTTCAATAATGTACACAGTCACAGTGCCAGCCTCTGTGGATCAATAATGTACACAGTCACAGTGCCAGCCTCTGCAGTTCAATAATGTACACAGTCACAGTGCCAGCCTCTGTGGTTCAATAATGTACACAGTCACAGTGCCAGCCTCTGTGGATCAATAATGTACACAGACACAGTGCCAGCCTCTGTGGTTCAATAATGTACACATTCACAGTACCAGCCTCTGTGGATCAATAATGTACACAGTCACAGTGCCAATCTCTGCGGTTCAATAATGTACACAGTCACAGTGCCAGCCTCTGTGGATCAATAACGTACACAGTCACAGTGCCAGCCTCTGCAGTTCAATAATGTACACAGTCACAGTGCCAGCATCTGTGGATCAATAATGTACACAGTCACAGTGCCAATCTCTGCGGTTCAATAATGTACACAGTCACAGTGCCAGCCTCTGTGGATCAATAATGTACACAGTCACAGTGCCAGCCTCTGTGGTTCAATAATGTACACATTCACAGTGCCAGCCTCTGTGGATCAATAATGTACACAGTCACAGTGCCAATCTCTGCGGTTCAATAATGTACACAGTCACAGTGCCAGCCTCTGTGGATCAATAATGTACACAGTCACAGTGCCAGCCTCTGTGGTTCCATAATGTACACAGTCACAGTGCCAGCCTCTGTGGTTCAATAATGTACCCAGTCACAGTGCCAGCCTCTGTGGATCAATAATGTACACAGTCACAGTGCCAGCCTCTGTGGTTCCATAATGTACACAGTCACAGTGCCAGCCTCTGTGGTTCAATAATGTACACAGTCACAGTGCCAGCCTCTGTGGTTCCATAATGTACACAGTCACAGTGCCAGCCTCTGTGGTTCAATAATGTACACAGTCACAGTGCCAGCCTCTGCGGTTCAATAATGTACACATTCACAGTGCCAGCCTCTGTGGTTCCATAATGTACACAGTCACAGTGCCAGCCTCTGTGGTTCAATAATGTACACAGTCACAGTGCCAATTTCTGCGGTTCAATAATGTACACATGTCGCAGTGCCAGCCTCTGTGGATCAATGATGTACACAGTCACAGTGCCAGCTTCTGTGGTTCAATAATGTACACAGTCACAGTGCCAGCCTCTGTGGTTCAATAATGTACACAGTCACAGTGCCAGCATCTGCAGAGCAATAATGTACACAGTTGCAGTGCCAGCATCTGCAGAGCAATAATGTACACAGTTGCAGTGCCAGCATCTGCAGCTCAATAATGTACACAGTCACAGTGCCAGCCTCTGAGGTTCAATAATGTACACAGTCACAGTGCCAGCCTCTGTGGTTCAATAATGTACACAGTCACAGTACCAGCCTCTGAGGTTCAATAACGTACACAGTCACATTGCCAGCCTCTGTGGTTGAATAATGTACACAGTCACAGTGCCAGCCTCTGAGGTTCAATAATGTAAACAGTCACAGTGCCAGCCTCTGTTGGTCAATAATGTACACAGTAACAGTGCCAGCCTCTGCGGTTCAATAATGTACACATTCACAGTGCCAGCCTATGTGGATCAATAATGTACACAGTCACAGTGCCAGCCTCTGTGGTTCAATAATGTACACAGTCACAGTGCCAGCCTCTGTGGTTCAATAATGTACACAGTCACAGTACCAGCCTCTGAGGTTCAATAACGTACATCTTCACAGTGCCAGCCTCTGTGGTTGAATAATGTACACAGTCACAGTGCCAGTCTCTGCGGTTCTATAATGTACACAGTCACAGTGCCAGCCTCTGTTGGTCAATAATGTACACAGTCACAGTGCCGCCCTCCGTGGTTCAATAATGTACACAGTCGCAGTGCCAGCCTCTGTTGGTCAATAATGTACACAGTCACAGTGCCGCCCTCCGTGGTTCAATAATGTACACAGTCGCAGTGCCAGCCTCTGTTGGTCAATAATGTACACTGTCACAGTGCCAGTGTCTGTTGGTCAATAATGTACACAGTCACAGTGCCGCCCTCCGTGGTTCAATCATGTACACAGTCGCAGTGCCAGCCTCTGTTGGTCAATAATGTACACAGTCACAGTGCCAGTGTCTGTTGGTCAATAATGTACACAGTCACAGTGCCAGCCTCTGTGGTTCAATAATGTACACAGTCACAATGCCAACCTCTGTGGTTCAATAATGTACACAGTCACAGTGCCAGCCTCTGTGGTTCAATAATGTACACAGTCACAATGCCAACCTCTGTGGTTCAATAATGTACACAGTCACAGTGCCGCCCTCCGTGGTTCAATAATGTACACAGTCACAGTGCCGCCCTCCGTGGTTCAATAATGTACACAGTCACAGTGCCAGCCTCTGTGGTTCAATAATGTACACAGTCAGAGTGCCAGCCTCTGTGGTTCAATAATGTACACCGTCAGTGTGTCAGTCTCTGCGGTTCAATAATGTACACAGTCACAGTGCCGCCCTCCGTGGTTCAATTATGTACACAGTCACAATGCCAACCTCTGTGGTTCAATAATGTACACAGTCACAGTGCCAGCCTCTGTTGGTCAATAATGGACACAGTCACAGTGCCAGCCTCTGTGGTTCAATAATGTACACAGTCACAGTGCCAGCCTCTGTGGATCAATAATGTACACAGTCACAGTGCCAGCCTCTGCAGTTCAATAATGTACACAGTCACAGTGCCAGCCTCTGTGGTTCAATAATGTACACAGTCACAGTGCCAGGCTCTGTGGTTCAATAATGTACACAGTCACAGTGCCAGCCTCTGCGGATCAATAATGTACACAGTCACAGTGCCAGTGTCTGTTGGTCAATAATGTACACAGTCACAGTGCCAGCCTCTGTGGTTCAATAATGTACACAGTCACAGTGCCAGCCTCTGTGGTTCAATAATGTTCACTGTCACAGTGCCAGCCTCTGTGGTTCAATAATGTACACAGTCACAGTGCCAGTCTCTGTGGTTCAATAATGTTCACTGTCACAGTGCCAGCCTCTGTGGTTCAATAATGTACACAGTGACAGTGCCAGCCTCTGTGGTTCAATAATGTACACAGTGACAGGGCCAGTCTCTGCGGTTCAATAATGTACACAGTCACAGTGCCAGCCTCTGCAGATCAATAATGTACACAGTCACAGTGCCAGCCTCTGCAGTTCAATAATGTACACAGTCACAGTGCTAGCCTCTGCGGATCAATAATGTACACAGTCACAGTGCCAGCCTCTGCAGATCAATAATGTACACAGTCACAGTGCCAGCCTGTGCGGATCAATAATGTACACAGTCACAGTGCCAGCCTCTGCAGATCAATAATGTACACAGTCACAGTGCCAGCCTCTGCAGATCAATAATGTACACAGTCACAGTGCCAGCCTCTGTGGATCAATAATGTACACAGTCACAGTGGCAGCCTCTGCAGATCAATAATGTACACAGTCACAGTGCCAGCCTCTGTGGATCAATAATGTACACAGTCACAGTGCCAGCCTCTGAGGTTCAATAATGTACACAGTCACAGTGCCAGCCTCTGCAGATCAATAGTGTACACAGTCACAGTGCCAGCCTCTGTGGATCAATAATGTACACAGTCACAGTACCAGCCTCTGAGGTTCAATAACATACACAGTCACATTGCCAGCCTCTGTGGTTGAATAATGTACACAGTCACAGTGCCAGCCTCTGAGGTTCAATAATGTACACAGTCACAGTGCCAGCCTCTGTTGGTCAATAATGTACACAGTAACAGTGCCAGCCTCTGCGGTTCAATAATGTACACATTCACAGTGCCAGCCTCTGTGGATCAATAATGTACACAGTCACAGTGCCAGCCTCTGTGGTTCAATAATGTACACAGTCACAGTGCCAGCCTCTGTGGTTCAATAATGTACACAGCCACAGTACCAGCCTCTGAGGTTCAATAACGTACACATTCACAGTGCCAGCCTCTGTGGTTGAATAATGTACACAGTCACAGTGCCAGTCTCTGCGGTTCTATAATGTACACAGTCACAGTGCCAGCCTCTGTTGGTCAATAATGTACACAGTCACAGTGCCGCCCTCCGTGGTTCAATAATGTACACAGTCGCAGTGCCAGCCTCTGTTGGACAATAATGTACACAGTCACAGTGCCGCCCTCCGTGGTTCAATAATGTACACAGTCGCAGTGCCAGCCTCTGTTGGTCAATAATGTACACAGACACAGTGCCGCCCTCCGTGGTTCAATAATGTACACAGTCGCAGTGCCAGCCTCTGTTGGTCAATAATGTACACAGTCACAGTGCCAGTGTCTGTTGGTCAATAATGTACACAGTCACAGTGCCGCCCTCCGTGGTTCAATCATGTACACAGTCGCAGTGCCAGCCTCTGTTGGTCAATAATGTACACAGTCACAGTGCCAGTGTCTGTTTGTCAATAATGTACACAGTCACAGTGCCAGCCTCTGTGGTTCAATAATGTACACAGTCACAATGCCAACCTCTGTGGTTCAATAATGTACACAGTCACAGTGCCAGCCTCTGTGGTTCAATAATGTACACAGTCACAATGCCAACCTCTGTGGTTCAATAATGTACACAGTCACAGTGCCGCCCTCCGTGGTTCAATAATGTACACAGTCACAGTGCCGCCCTCCGTGGTTCAATAATGTACACAGTCACAGTGCCAGCCTCTGTGGTTCAATAATGTACACAGTCAGAGTGCCAGCCTCTGTGGTTCAATAATGTACACCGTCAGTGTGTCAGTCTCTGCGGTTCAATAATGTACACAGTCACAGTGCCGCCCTCCGTGGTTCAATTATGTACACAGTCACAATGCCAACCTCTGTGGTTCAATAATGTACACAGTCACAGTGCCAGTCTCTGTTGGTCAATAATGGACACAGTCACAGTGCCAGCCTCTGTGGTTCAATAATGTACACAGTCACAGTGCCAGCCTCTGTGGATCAATAATGTACACAGTCACAGTGCCAGCCTCTGCAGTTCAATAATGTACACAGTCACAGTGCCAGCCTCTGTGGTTCAATAATGTACACAGTCACAGTGCCAGGCTCTGTGGTTCAATAATGTACACAGTCACAGTGCCAGCCTCTGCGGATCAATAATGTACACAGTCACAGTGCCAGTGTCTGTTGGTCAATAATGTACACAGTCACAGTGCCAGCCTCTGTGGTTCAATAATGTACACAGTCACAGTGCCAGCCTCTGTGGTTCAATAATGTACACAGTCACAGTGCCAGCCTCTGTGGTTCAATAATGTTCAATGTCACAGTGCCAGCATCTGTGGTTCAATAATGTACACAGTCACAGTGCCAGCCTCTGTGGTTCAATAATGTACACAGTCACAGTGCCAGTCTCTGTGGTTCAATAATGTTCACTGTCACAGTGCCAGTCTCTGTGGTTCAATAATGTTCACTGTCACAGTGCCAGCCTCTGTGGTTCAATAATGTACACAGTGACAGTGCCAGCCTCTGTGGTTCAATAATGTACACAGTGACAGGGCCAGTCTCTGCGGTTCAATAATGTACACAGTCACAGTGCCAGCCTCTGTGGATCAATAATGTACACAGTCACAGTGCCAATCTCTGCGGTTCAATAATGTACACAGTAACAGTGCCAGTGTCTGTTGGTCAATAATGTACACAGTCACAGTGCCAGCCTCTGTGGATCAATGATGTACACAGTCACAGTGCCAGCCTCTGTGGATCAATAATGTACACAGTCACAGTGCCAGCCTCTGTGGTTCAATAATGTACACATTCACAGTGCCAGCCTCTGTGGATCAATAATGTACACAGTCACAGTGCCAATCTCTGCGGTTCAATAATGTACACAGTCACAGTGCCAGCCTCTGTGGATCAATAATGTACACAGTCACAGTGCCAGCCTCTGCAGTTCAATAATGTACACAGTCACAGTGCCAGCATCTGTGGATCAATAATGTACACAGTCACAGTGCCAATCTCTGCGGTTCAATAATGTACACAGTCACAGTGCCAGCCTCTGTGGATCAATAATGTACACAGTCACAGTGCCAGCCTCTGCAGTTCAATAATGTACACAGTCACAGTGCCAGCCTCTGTGGATCAATAATGTACACAGTCACAGTGCCAATCTCTGCGGTTCAATAATGTACACAGTCACAGTGCCAGCCTCTGTGGATCAATAATGTACACAGTCACAGTGCCAGCCTCTGTGGTTCCATAATGTACACAGTCACAGTGCCAGCCTCTGTGGTTCAATAATGTACACAGTCACAGTGCCAGCCTCTGTGGATCAATAATGTACACAGTCACAGTGCCAATCTCTGCGGTTCAATAATGTACACAGTAACAGTGCCAGTGTCTGTTGGTCAATAATGTACACAGTCACAGTGCCAGCCTCTGTGGATCAATGATGTACACAGTCACAGTGCCAGCCTCTGTGGATCAATAATGTACACAGTCACAGTGCCAGCCTCTGTGGTTCAATAATGTACACATTCACAGTGCCAGCCTCTGTGGATCAATAATGTACACAGTCACAGTGCCAATCTCTGCGGTTCAATAATGTACACAGTCACAGTGCCAGCCTCTGTGGATCAATAATGTACACAGTCACAGTGCTAGCCTCTGCAGTTCAATAATGTACACAGTCACAGTGCCAGCCTCTGTGGATCAATAATGTACACAGTCACAGTGCCAATCTCTGCGGTTCAATAATGAACACAGTCACAGTGCCAGCCTCTGTGGATCAATAATGTACACAGTCACAGTGCCAGCCTCTGTGGTTCAATAATGTACACATTCACAGTGCCAGCCTCTGTGGATCAATAATGTACACAGTCACAGTGCCAATCTCTGCGGTTCAATAATGTACACAGTCACAGCGCCAGCCTCTGTGGATCAATAATGTACACAGTCCCAGTGCCAGCCTCTGTGGTTCCATAATGTACACAGTCACAGTGCCAGCCTCTGTGGTTCAATAATGTACACAGTCACAGTGCCAGCCTCTGTGGATCAATAATGTACACAGTCACAGTGCCAGCCTCTGTGGTTCCATAATGTACACAGTCACAGTGCCAGCCTCTGTGGTTCAATAATGTACACAGTCACAGTGCCAGCCTCTGTGGTTCCATAATGTACACAGTCACAGTGCCAGCCTCTGTGGTTCAATAATGTACACAGTCACAGTGCCATCCTCTGCAGTTCAATAATGTACACAGTCACAGTGCCAGCCTCTGTGGTTCAATAATGTACACAGTCACAGTGCCAGTCTCTGCAGTTCAATAATGTACACAGTCACAGTGCCAGCCTCTGTGGTTCCATAATGTACACAGTCACAGTGCCAGCCTCTGTGGTTCAATAATGTACACAGTCACAGTGCCAATTTCTGCGGTTCAATAATGTACACATGTCGCAGTGCCAGCCTCTGTGGATCAATGATGTACACAGTCACAGTGCCAGCCTCTGTGGTTCAATAATGTACACAGTCACAGTGCCAGGCTCTGTGGTTCAATAATGTACACAGTCACAGTGCCAGCCTCTGCGGATCAATAATGTACACAGTCACAGTGCCAGTGTCTGTTGGTCAATAATGTACACAGTCACAGTGCCAGCCTCTGTGGTTCAATAATGTACACAGTCACAGTGCCAGCCTCTGTGGTTCAATAATGTACACAGTCACAGTGCCAGCCTCTGTGGTTCAATAATGTTCACTGTCACAGTGCCAGCCGCTGTGGTTCAATAATGTACACAGTCACAGTGCCAGTCTCTGTGGTTCAATAATGTTCACTGTCACAGTGCCAGCCTCTGTGGTTAAATAATGTACACAGTGACAGTGCCAGCCTCTGTGGTTCAATAATGTACACAGTGACAGGGCCAGTCTCTGCGGTTCAATAATGTACACAGTCACAGTGCCAGCCTCTGTGGATCAATAATGTACACAGTCACAGTGCCAATCTCTGCGGTTCAATAATGTACACAGTAACAGTGCCAGTGTCTGTTGGTCAATAATGTACACAGTCACAGTGCCAGCCTCTGTGGATCAATGATGTACACAGTCACAGTGCCAGCCTCTGTGGATCAATAATGTACACAGTCACAGTGCCAGCCTCTGTGGTTCAATAATGTACACATTCACAGTGCCAGCCTCTGTGGATCAATAATGTACACAGTCACAGTGCCAATCTCTGCGGTTCAATAATGTCCACAGTCACAGTGCCAGCCTCTGTGGATCAATAATGTACACAGTCACAGTGCCAGCCTCTGCAGTTCAATAATGTACACAGTCACAGTGCCAGCCTCTGTGGATCAATAATGTACACAGTCACAGTGCCAATCTCTGCGGTTCAATAATGTACACAGTCACAGTGCCAATTGCTGCGGTTCAATAATGTACACATGTCGCAGTGCCAGCCTCTGTGGATCAATGATGTACACAGTCACAGTGCCAGCCTCTGTGGTTCAATAATGTACACAGTCACAGTGCCAGCCTCTGTGGTTCAATAATGTACACAGTCACAGTGCCAGCATCTGCAGAGCAATAATGTACACAGTTGCAGTGCCAGCATCTGCAGAGCAATAATGTACACAGTTGCAGTGCCAGCATCTGCAGCTCAATAATGTACACAGTCACAGTGCCAGCCTCGGCAGATCAATAATGTACACAGTCCCAGTGCCAGCCTCTGTGGATCAATAATGTACACAGTCACAGTGCCAGCCTCTGCAGATCAATAATGTACACAGTCACAGTGCCAGCCTCTGCAGATCAACAATGTACACAGTCACAGTGCCAGCCTCTGCAGATCAATAATGTACACAGTCACAGTGCCAGCCTCTGTGGATCAATAATGTACACAGTCACAGTGCCAGCCTCTGCGGATCAATAATGTACACAGTCACAGTGCCAGCCTCTGCAGATCAATAATGTACACAGTCACAGTGCCAGCCTCTGCAGATCAATAATGTACACAGTCACAGTGCCAGCCTCTGTGGATCAATAATGTACACAGTCACAGTGCCAGCCTCAGCAGATCAATAATGTACACAGTCACAGTGCCAGCCTCTGTGGATCAATAATGTACACAGTCACAGTGCCAGCCTCTGCAGTTCAATAATGTACACAGTCACAGTGCCAGTCTCTGTGGATCAATAATGTACACAGTCACAGTGCCAGCCTCTGCAGATCAATAATGTACACAGTCACAGTGCCAGCCTCTGCAGTTCAATAATGTACACAGTCACAGTGCCAGCCTCTGTGGATCAATAATGTACACAGTCACAGTGCCAGCCTCTGTGGATCAATAATGTACACAGTAACAGTGCCAGCCTCTGCAGATCAATAATGTACACAGTCACAGTGCCAGCCTCTGCAGTTCAATAATGTACACAGTCACAGTGCCAGCCTCTGCGGATCAATAATGCACACAGTCACAGTGCCAGCCTCTGCAGATCAATAATGTACACAGTCACAGTGCCAGCCTCTGCGGATCAATAATGTACACAGTCACAGTGCCAGCCTCTGCAGATCAATAATGTACACAGTCACAGTGCCAGCCTCTGTGGATCAATAATGTACACAGTCACAGTGCCAGCCTCTGCAGATCAATAATGTACACAGTCACAGTGCCAGCCTCTGTGGATCAATAATGTACACAGTCACAGTGCCAGCCTCTGAGGTTCAATAATGTACACAGTCACAGTGCCAGCCTCTGCAGATCAATAATGTACACAGTCACAGTGCCAGCCTCTGTGGATCAATAATGTACACAGTCACAGTGCCAGCCTCTGTGGATCAATAATGTACACAGTCACAGTGCCAGCCTCTGCAGATCAATAATGTACACAGTCACAGTGCCAGCCTCTGCAGTTCAATAATGTACACAGTCACAGTGCCAGCCTCTGCGGATCAATAATGCACACAGTCACAGTGCCAGCCTCTGCAGATCAATAATGTACACAGTCACAGTGCCAGCCTCTGCGGATCAATAATGTACACAGTCACAGTGCCAGCCTCTGCAGATCAATAATGTACACAGTCACAGTGCCAGCCTCTGTGGATCAATAATGTACACAGTCACAGTGCCAGCCTCTGCAGATCAATAATGTACACAGTCACAGTGCCAGCCTCTGTGGATCAATAATGTACACAGTCACAGTGCCAGCCTCTGAGGTTCAATAATGTACACAGTCACAGTGCCAGCCTCTGCAGATCAATAATGTACACAGTCACAGTGCCAGCCTCTGTGGATCAATAATGTACACAGTCACAGTGCCAGCCTCTGTGGTTCAATAATGTACACAGTCACAGTACCAGCCTCTGAGGTTCAATAACGTACACAGTCACATTGCCAGCCTCTGTGGTTGAATAATGTACACAGTCACAGTGCCAGCCTCTGAGGTTCAATAATGTACACAGTCACAGTGCCAGCCTCTGTTGGTCAATAATGTACACAGTAACAGTGCCAGCCTCTGCGGTTCAATAATGTACACATTCACAGTGCCAGCCTCTGTGGATCAATAATGTACACAGTCACAGTGCCAGCCTCTGTGGTTCAATAATGTACACAGTCACAGTGCCAGCCTCTGTGGTTCAATAATGTACACAGTCACAGTACCAGCCTCTGAGGTTCAATAACGTACACATTCACAGTGCCAGCCTCTGTGGTTGAATAATGTACACAGTCACAGTGCCAGTTTCTGTGGTTCTATAATGTACACAGTCACAGTGCCAATCTCTGCGGTTCAATAATGTACACAGTCACAGTGCCAGCCTCTGTGGATCAATAATGTACACAGTCACAGTGCCAGCCTCTGCAGTTCAATAATGTACACAGTCACAGTGCCAGCCTCTGTGGATCAATAATGTACACAGTCACAGTGCCAGTGTCTGTTGGTCAATAATGTACACAGTCACAGTGCCGCCCTCCGTGGTTCAATAATGTACACAGTCGCAGTGCCAGCCTCTGTTGGTCAATAATGTACACAGTCACAGAGCCACCCTCCGTGGTTCAATAATGTACACAGTCGCAGTGCCAGCCTCTGTTGGTCAATAATGTACACAGTCACAGTGCCGCCCTCCGTGGTTCAATAATGTACACAGTCGCAGTGCCAGCCTCTGTTGGTCAATAATGTACACAGTCACAGTGCCAGTGTCTGTTGGTCAATAATGTACACAGTCACAGTGCCGCCCTCCGTGGTTCAATAATGTACACAGTCGCAGTGCCAGCCTCTGTTGGTCAATAATGTACACAGTCACAGTGCCAGTGTCTGTTGGTCAATAATGTACACAGTCACAGTGCCGCCCTCCGTGGTTCCATAATGTACACAGTCGCAGTGCCAGCCTCTGTTGGTCAATAATGTACACAGTCACAATGCCAACCTCTGTGGTTCAATAATGTACACAGTCACAGTGCCGCCCTCCGTGGTTCAATAATGTACACAGTCACAATGCCAACCTCTGTGGTTCAATAATGTACACAGTCACAGTGCCAGCCTCTGTGGTTCAATAATGTACACAGTCACAATGCCAACCTCTGTGGTTCAATAATGTACACAGTCACAGTGCCGCCCTCCGTGGTTCAATAATGTACACAGTCACAGTGCCGCCCTCCGTGGTTCAATAATGTACACAGTCACAGTGCCAGCCTCTGTGGTTCAATAATGTACACAGTCAGAGTGCCAGCCTCTGTGGTTCAATAATGTACACCGTCAGTGTGTCAGTCTCTGCGGTTCAATAATGTACACAGTCACAGTGCCGCCCTCCGTGGTTCAATAATGTACACAGTCACAGTGCCAGCCTCTGTTGGTCAATAATGGACACAGTCACAGTGCCAGCATCTGTGGTTCAATAATGTACACAGTCACAGTGCCAGCCTCTGTGGTTCAATAATGTACACCGTCACAGTGCCAGCCTCTGTGGTTCAATAATGTACACAGTCACAGTGCCAGTCTCTGTGGTTCAATAATGTACACAGTCACAGTGCCAGCCTCTGCGGTTCCATAATGTACACCGTCACAGTGCCAGCCTCTGTGGATGAATAATGTACACAGTCACAGTGCCAGTGTCTGTTGGTCAATAATGTACACAGTCACAGTGCCAATCTCTGCGGTTCAATAATGTACACAGTCACAGTGCCAGCCTCTGTGGTTCAATAATGTACACAGTCACAGTGCCAGCCTCTGTGGTTCAATAATGTACACAGTCACAGTGCCAGCCTCTGTGGATGAATAATGTACACAGTCACAGTGCCAGTGTCTGTTGTTCAATAATGTTCACAGTCACAGTGCCAGTCTCTGCGGTTCAATAATGTACACAGTCACAGTGCCAGCCTCTGTGGTTCAATAATGTACACAGTCACAGTGCCAGCCTCTGTTGGTCAATAATGTACACAGTCACAGTGCCAGCCTCTGTGGTTCAATAATGTACACAGTCACAGTGCCAGCCTCTGTGGATGAATAATGTACACAGTCACAGTGCCAGTGTCTGTTGGTCAATAATGTACACAGTCACAGTGCCGCCCTCCGTGGTTCAATAATGTACACAGTCGCAGTGCCAGCCTCTGTTGGTCAATAATGTACACAGTCACAGTGCCGCCCTCCGTGGTTCAATAATGTACACAGTCGCAGTGCCAGCCTCTGTTGGTCAATAATGTACACAGTCACAGTGCCAGTGTCTGTTGGTCAATAATGTACACAGTCACAGTGCCATCCTCTGTTGGTCAATAATGTACACAGTCACAGTGCCGCCCTCCGTGGTTCAATAATGTACACAGTCACAATGCCAACCTCTGTGGTTCAATAATGTACACAGTCACAGTGCCAGCCTCTGTGGTTCAATAATGTATACAGTCACAATGCCAACCTCTGTGGTTCAATAATGTACACAGTCACAGTGCCGCCCTCCGTGGTTCAATAATGTACACAGTCACAGTGCCGCACTCCGTGGTTCAATAATGTACACAGTCACATTGCCAGCCTCTGTGGTTCAATAATGTACACAGTCAGAGTGCCAGCCTCTGTGGTTCAATAATGTACACCGTCAGTGTGTCAGTCTCTGCGGTTCAATAATGTACACAGTCACAGTGCCGCCCTCCGTGGTTCAATAATGTACACAGTCACAATGCCAACCTCTGTGGTTCAATAATGTACACAGTCACAGTGCCAGCCTCTGTTGGTCAATAATGGACACAGTCACAGTGCCAGCCTCTGTGGTTCAATAATGTACACAGTCACAGTGCCAGCCTCTGTTGGTCAATAATGTACACAGTCACAGTGCCAGCCTCTGTGGTTCAATAATGTACACAGTCACAGTGCCAGCCTCTGTGGTTCAATAATGTACACAGTCACAATGTCAACCTCTGTGGTTCAATAATGTACACCGTCACAGTGCCAGCCTCTGTGGTTCAATAATGTACACAGTCACAGTGCCAGTCTCTGTGGTTCAATAATGTACACAGTCACAGTGCCAGCCTCTGCGGCTCCATAATGTACACAGTCACAGTGCCAGCCTCTGTGGATGAATAATGTACACAGTCACAGTTCCAGTGTCTGTTGGTCAATAATGTACACAGTCACAGTGCCAGTCTCTGCGGTTCAATAATGTACACAGTCACAGTGCCAGCCTCTGTGGTTCAATAATGTACACAGTCACAGTGCCAGCCTCTGTGGTTCAATAATGTACACAGTCACAGTGCCAGCCTCTGTGGTTCAATAATGTACACAGTCACAGTGCCAGTGTCTGTTGGTCAATAATGTACACAGTCACAGTGTCAGTCTCTGCGGTTCAATAATGTACACAGTCACAGTGCCAGCCTCTGTGGATGAATAATGTACACAGTCACAGTGCCAGTGTCTGTTGGTCAATAATGTACACAGTCACAGTGCCAGTCTGTGCGGTTCAATAATGTACACAGTCACAGTGCCAGCCTCTGTGGTTCAATAATGTACACAGTCACAGTGCCAGCCTCTGTTGGTCAATAATGTACACAGTCACAGTGCCAGCCTCTGTGGTTCAATAATGTACACAGTCACAGTGCCAGCCTCTGTGGATGAATAATGTACACAGTCACAGTGCCAGTGTCTGTTGGTCAATAATGTACACAGTCACAGTGCCAGCCTCGGCGGATCAATAATGTACACATCTCGCAGTGCCAGCCTCTGTGGATCAATGATGTACACAGTCACAGTGTCAGTGTCTGTTGGTCAATAATGTACACAGTCACAGTGCCAGCCTCGGCGGATCAATAATGTACACATCTCGCAGTGCCAGCCTCTGTGGATCAATGATGTACACAGTCACAGTGCCAGCCTCTGCAGATCAATAATGTACACAGTCACAGTGCCAGCCTCTGTGGATGAATAATGTACACAGTCACAGTGCCAGTGTCTGTTGGTCAATAATGTACACAGTCACAGTGCCGCCCTCCGTGGTTCAATAATGTACACAGTCGCAGTGCCAGCCTCTGTTGGTCAATAATGTACACAGTCACAGTGCCGCCCTCCGTGGTTCAATAATGTACACAGTCGCAGTGCCAGCCTCTGTTGGTCAATAATGTACACAGTCACAGTGCCAGTGTCTGTTGGTCAATAATGTACACAGTCACAGTGCCATCCTCTGTTGGTCAATAATGTTCACAGTCACAGTGCCGCCCTCCGTGGTTCAATAATGTACACAGTCACAATGCCAACCTCTGTGGTTCAATAATGTACACAGTCACAGTGCCAGCCTCTGTGGTTCAATAATGTATACAGTCACAATGCCAACCTTTGTGGTTCAATAATGTACACAGTCACAGTGCCGCCCTCCGTGGTTCAATAATGTACACAGTCACAGTGCCGCACTCCGTGGTTCAATAATGTACACAGTCACATTGCCAGCCTCTGTGGTTCAATAATGTACACAGTCAGAGTGCCAGCCTCTGTGGTTCAATAATGTACACCGTCAGTGTGTCAGTCTCTGCGGTTCAATAATGTACACAGTCACAGTGCCGCCCTCCCTGGTTCAATAATGTACACAGTCACAATGCCAACCTCTGTGGTTCAATAATGTACACAGTCACAGTGCCAGCCTCTGTTGGTCAATAATGGACACAGTCACAGTGCCAGCCTCTGTGGTTCAATAATGTACACAGTCACAGTGCCAGCCTCTGTTGGTCAATAATGTACACAGTCACAGTGCCAGCCTCTGTGGTTCAATAATGTACACAGTCACAGTGCCAGCCTCTGTGGTTCAATAATGTACACAGTCACAATGTCAACCTCTGTGGTTCAATAATGTACACCGTCACAGTGCCAGCCTCTGTGGTTCAATAATGTACACAGTCACAGTGCCAGTCTCTGTGGTTCAATAATGTACACAGTCACAGTGCCAGCCTCTGCGGCTCCATAATGTACACAGTCACAGTGCCAGCCTCTGTGGATGAATAATGTACACAGTCACAGTTCCAGTGTCTGTTGGTCAATAATGTACACAGTCACAGTGCCAGTCTCTGCGGTTCAATAATGTACACAGTCACAGTGCCAGCCTCTGTGGTTCAATAATGTACACAGTCACAGTGCCAGCCTCTGTGGTTCAATAATGTACACAGTCACAGTGCCAGCCTCTGTGGTTCAATAATGTACACAGTCACAGTGCCAGTGTCTGTTGGTCAATAATGTACACAGTCACAGTGTCAGTCTCTGCGGTTCAATAATGTACACAGTCACAGTGCCAGCCTCTGTGGATGAATAATGTACACAGTCACAGTGCCAGTGTCTGTTGGTCAATAATGTACACAGTCACAGTGCCAGTCTGTGCGGTTCAATAATGTACACAGTCACAGTGCCAGCCTCTGTGGTTCAATAATGTACACAGTCACAGTGCCAGCCTCTGTTGGTCAATAATGTACACAGTCACAGTGCCAGCCTCTGTGGTTCAATAATGTACACAGTCACAGTGCCAGCCTCTGTGGATGAATAATGTCCACAGTCACAGTGCCAGTGTCTGTTGGTCAATAATGTACACAGTCACAGTGCCAGCCTCGGCGGATCAATAATGTACACATCTCGCAGTGCCAGCCTCTGTGGATCAATGATGTACACAGTCACAGTGTCAGTGTCTGTTGGTCAATAATGTACACAGTCACAGTGCCAGCCTCGGCGGATCAATAATGTACACATCTCGCAGTGCCAGCCTCTGTGGATCAATAATGTACACAGTCACAGTGCCAGCCTCTGCAGATCAATAATGTACACAGTCACAGTGCCAGCCTCTGTGGTTCCATAATGTACACAGTCACAGTGCCAATCTCTGCGGTTCAATAATGTACACATTCACAGTGCCAGCCTCTGTGGATCAATAATGTACACAGTCACAGTGCCAGCCTCTGTGGTTCCATAATGTACACAGTCACAGTGCCAGCCTCTGTGGATCAATAATGTACACAGTCACTGTGCCAGCCTCTGTGGATGAATAATGTACACAGTTACGGTGCCAGCCTCTGTGGTTCAATAATGTACACAGTGACAGGGCCAGCCTCTGTGGTTCAATAATGTACACAGTAACAGTGCCAGTGTCTGTTGGTCAATGATGTACACAGTCACAGTGCCAGTCTCTGCGGTTCAAAAATGTACACAGTCGCACTGTCAGCCTCTGCGGTTCAATAATGTACACAGTCACTGTGCCAGCCTCTGTGGATCAATAATGTACACAGTCACAGTGCCAGCCTCTGTGGTTCAGTAATGTGCACAGTCACAGTGCCAGCCACTGCAGATCAGAAATGTACACTGTCACAGTGACAGCCTCTGCGGATCAATAAAGTACACAGGGGCAGTGCCAGCCTCTGGTTCAATAATGTACACATTCACAGTGCCAGCCTATGTGGATCAATAATGTACACAGTCACAGTGCCCGCCTCTGTGGATCAATAATGTACACAGTCACAGTGCCAGCCTCTGTGGTTCAATAATGTACACAGTCACAGTGGCAGCCTCTGCGGATCAATAATGTACACAGTCACAGTGCCAGCCTCTGCGGTTCAATAATGTACACAGTCACAGTGCCAGCCTCTGTGGATGAATAATGTACACAGTCACAGTGCCAGCCTCTGCGGTTCAATAATGTACACAGTCACAGTGCCAGCCTCTGTGGATGAATAATGTACACAGTCACAGTGCCAGCCTCTGCGGTTCAATAATGTACACAGTCACAGTGCCGCCCTCCGTGGTTCAATAATGTACACAGTCACAATGCCAACCTCTGTGGTTCAATAATGTACACAGTCACAGTGCCAGTGTCTGTTGGTCAATAATGTACACAGGCACAGTGTCAGTCACTGGGGTTCAATAATGTACACAGTCACAGTGCCAGTGTCTGTTGGTCAATAATGTACACAGGCACAGTGTCAGTCTCTGGGGTTCAATAATGTACACAGTCACAGTGCCAGCCTCTGTGGATCAATAATGTACACAGTCACAGTGCCAGGCTCTGCGGTTCAATAATGTACACAGTCACAGTGCCAGCCTCCATGGTTCAATAATGTACACAGTGACAGGGCCAGCCTCTGTGGTTCACTAATGTACACAGTCACAGTGCCAGTGTCTGTTGGTCAATAATGTACACAGTCACAGTGCCTGTCTCTGCGGTTCAATAATGTACACAGTCACAGTGTCAGTCTCTGCGGATCAATAATGTACACGGTCACTGTGCCAGCCTCTGTGGATCAATAATGTACACAGTCGCAGTGCCTGTCTCTGCGGTTCAATAATGTACACAGTCACAGTGCCAGTCTCTGCGGTTCAATAATGTACACGGTCACTGTGCCAGCCTCTGTGGATCAATAATGTACACAGTCACAGTGCCAGCCTCTGTGGATCAATAATGTACACAGTCACAGTGCCAGCCTCTGTGGATCAATAATGTACACAGTCACAGTGCCATCCTCTGTGGATCAATAATGTACACAGTCACAGTGCCAGCCTCTGTGGATCAATAATGTACACAGTCACAGTGCCAGCCTCTGCAGTTCAATAATGTACACAGTCACAGTGCCAGCCTCTGTGGATCAATAATGTACACTATCACAGTGCCAGCCTCTGTGGATCAATAATGTACACAGTCACAGTGCCAGCCCCTGTAGTTCAATAATGTACACAGTCACAGTGCCAGCCTCTGTGGATCAATAATGTACACAGTCACAGTGCCATCCTCTGTGGATCAATAATGTACACAGTCACAGTGCCAGCCTCTGTGGATCAATAATGTACACAGTCACAGTGCCATCCTCTGTGGATCAATAATGTACACAGTCACAGTGCCAGCCTCTGTGGATCAATAATGTACACAGTCACAGTGCCAGCCTCTGCAGTTCAATAATGTACACAGTCACAGTGCCAGTCTCTGCGGTTCAATAATGTACACGGTCACAGTGCCAGCCTCTGAGGTTCAATAATGTACACAGTCACAGTGCCAGTCTCTGCGGTTCAATAATGTACACAGTCACAGTGCCAGCCCCTGCAGTTCAATAATGTACACAGTCACAGTGCCAGTCTCTGCTGTTCAATAATGTACACGGTCACAGTGCCAGCCTCTGAGGTTCAATAATATGCACAGTCACTTTGCCAGCCCCTGCAGTTCAATAATGTACACAGTCACAGTGCCAGCCTCTGCAGTTCAATAATGTACACAGTCACAGTGCCAGCCTCTGTGGTTCAATAATGTACACAGTCACAGTGCCAGTCTCTGCGGTTCAATAATGTACACGGTCACAGTGCCAGCCTCTGTGGATCAATAATGTACACAGTCACAGTGCCAGCCTCTGTGGATCAATAATGTACACAGTCACAGTGCCAGCCTCTGTGGATCAATAATGTACACAGTCACAGTGCCAGCCTCTGTGGATCAATAATGTACACAGTCACAGTGCCAGCCTCTGTGGATCAATAATGTACACAGTCACAGTGCCAGCCTCTGTGGATCAATAATGTACACAGTCACAGTGCCAGCCTCTGTGGTTCAATAATGTACACATTCACAGTGCCAGCCTCTGTGGATCAATAATGTACACAGTCACAGTGCCAGCCTCTGTGGATCAATAATGTACACAGTCACAGTGCCAGCCTCTGTGGATCAATAATGTACACAGTCACAGTGCCAGCCTCTGTGGATCAATAATGTACACAGTCACAGTGCCAGCCTCTGTGGATCAATAATGTACACAGTCACAGTGCCAGTCTCTGTGGATCAATAATGTACACAGTCACAGTGCCAGCCCCTGCAGTTCAATAATGTACACAGTCACAGTGCCAGCCTCTGTGGATCAATAATGTACACAGTCACAGTGCCAGCCACTGTGGATCAATAATGTACACACTCACAGTGCCAGCCCCTGCAGTTCAATAATGTGCACAGTCACAGTGCCAGCCTCTGCAGTTCAATAATATACACAGTCACAGTGCCAACCTCTGTGGATCAATAATGTACACAGTCACAGTGCCAGCCCCTGCAGTTCAATAATGTACACAGTCACAGTGCCAGCCTCCGTGGATCAATAATGTACACAGTCACAGTGCCAGCCTCTGCAGTTCAATAATATACACAGTCACAGTGCCAACCTCTGTGGATCAATAATGTACACAGTCACAGTGCCAGCCTCTGCAGTTCAATAATGTACACAGTCACAGTGCCAGCCTCCGTGGATCAATAATGTACACAGTCACAGTGCCAGCCTCTGCAGTTCAATAATATACACAGTCACAGTGCCAACCTCTGTGGATCAATAATATACACAGTCACAGTGCCAGCCTCTGTGGATCAATAATGTACACAGTCACAGTGCCAGCCCCTGCAGTTCAATAATGTACACAGTCACAGTGCCAGCCTCCGTGGATCAATAATGTACACAGTCACAGTGCCAGCCTCTGCAGTTCAATAATATACACAGTCACAGTGCCAACCTCTGTGGATCAATAATGTACACAGTCACAGTGCCAGCCCCTGCAGTTCAATAATGTACACAGTCACAGTGCCAGCCTCTGCGGATCAGTAATGTTCACAGTCACAGTGCCATCCTCTGTGGATCAATAATGTGCACAGTCACAGTGCCATCCTCTGTGGTTCAATAATGTACACAGTCACAGTGCCAGCCTCTGTGGATCAATAATGTACACAGTCACAGTGCCAGCCTCTGTGGATCAATAATGTACACAGTCACAGTGCCAGCCCCTGCAGTTCAATAATGTACACAGTCACAGTGCCAGCCTCTGTGGATCAATAATGTACACAGTCACAGTGCCAGCCTCTGTGGATCAATAATGTACACAGTCACAGTGCCAGTCTCTGTGGATCAATAATGTACACAGTCACAGTGCCAGCCTCTGTGGATCAATAATGTACACAGTCACAGTGCCAGTCTCTGTGGATCAATAATGTACACAGTCACAGTGCCAGCCTCTGTGGATCAATAATGTACACAGTCACAGTGCCAGCCCCTGCAGTTCAATAATGTACACAGTCACAGTGCCAGCCTCTGTGGATCAATAATGTACACAGTCACAGTGCCAGCCCCTGCAGTTCAATAATGTACACAGTCACAGTGCCAGCCTCTGTGGTTCAATAATGTACACAGTCACAGTGCCAGCCCCTGCAGTTCAATAATGTACACAGTCACAGTGCCAGCCTCTGTGGATCAATAATGTACACAGTCACAGTGCCAGCCCCTGCAGTTCAATAATGTACACAGTCACAGTGCCAGTCTCTGCGGTTCAATAATGTACACAGTCACAGTGTCATCCTCTGTGGTTCAATAATGTACACAGTCACAGTGCCAGCCTCTGTGGATCAATAATGTACACAGTCACAGTGCCAGCCTCTGTGGATCAATAATGTACACAGTCACAGTGCCAGCCTCTGTGGTTCAATAATGTACACAGTCACAGTGCCAGCCCCTGCAGTTCAATAATGTACACAGTCACAGTGCCAGCCTCTGTGGTTCAATAATGTACACAGTCACAGTGCCAGCCCCTGCAGTTCAATAATGTACACAGTCACAGTGCCAGTCTCTGCGGTTCAATAATGTACACAGTCACAGTGCCATCCTCTGTGGTTCAATAATGTACACAGTCACAGTGCCAGCCTCTGTGGATCAATAATGTACACAGTCACAGTGCCAGCCTCTGTGGTTCAATAATGTACACAGTCACAGTGCCAGCCTCTGTGGATCAATAATGTACACAGTCACAGTGCCAGCCTCTGTGGATCAATAATGTACACAGTCACAGTGCCAGCCTCTGTGGATCAATAATGTACACAGTCACAGTGCCAGTCTCTGTGGATCAATAATGTACACAGTCACAGTGCCAGCCCCTGCAGTTCAATAATGTACACAGTCACAGTGCCAGCCTCTGCAGTTCAATAATATACACAGTCACAGTGCCAGCCTCTGTGGATCAATAATGTACACAGTCACAGTGCCAGCCCCTGCAGTTCAATAATGTACACAGTCACAGTGCCAGCCTCTGTGGATCAATAATGTACACAGTCACAGTGCCATTCCCTGCAGTTCAATAATGTACACATTCACAGTGCCATCCTCTGTGGATCAATAATGTACACAGTCACAGTGCCATCCTCTGTGGTTCAATAATGTACACAGTCACAGTGCCAGCCTCTGTGGATCAATAATGTACACAGTCACAGTGCCATCCTCTGTGGTTCAATAATGTACACAGTCACAGTGCCAGCCTCTGTGGATCAATAATGTACACAGTCACAGTGCCATCCTCTGTGGTTCAATAATGTACACAGTCACAGTGCCAGCCTCTGTGGATCAATAATGTACACAGTCACACTGCCATCCTCTGTGGTTCAATAATGTACACAGTCACAGTGCCATCCTCTGTGGTTCAATAATGTACACAGTCACAGTGCCAGTCTCTGCGGTTCAATAATGTACACAGTCACAGTGCCAGCCCCTGCAGTTCAATAGTGTACACAGTCACAGTGCCAGCCCCTGCAGTTCAATAATGTACACAGTCACAGTGCCAGTCTCTGCGGTTCAATAATGTACACAGTCACAGTGCCAGCCTCTGTGGATCAATAATGTACACAGTCACAGTGCCAGCCCCTGCAGTTCAATAGTGTACACAGTCACAGTGCCAGCCCCTGCAGTTCAATAATGTACACAGTCACAGTGCCAGTCTCTGCGGTTCAATAATGTACACAGTCACAGTGCCAGCCTCTGTGGATCAATAATGTACACAGTCACAGTGCCAGCCTCTGTGGATCAATAATGTACACAGTCACAGTGCCAGCCCCTGCAGTTCAATAGTGTACACAGTCACAGTGCCAGCCCCTGCAGTTCAATAATGTACACAGTCACAGTGCCAGCCTCTGTGGATCAATAATGTACACAGTCACAGTGCCAGCCCCTGCAGTTCAATAGTGTACACAGTCACAGTGCCAGCCCCTGCAGTTCAATAATGTACACAGTCACAGTGCCAGCCCCTGCAGTTCAATAATGTACACAGTCACAGTGCCAGCCCCTGCAGTTCAATAATGTACACAGTCACAGTGCCAGCCCCTGCAGTTCAATAATGTACACAGTCACAGTGCCAGCCTCTGTGGATCAATAATGTACACAGTCACAGTGCCAGCCTCTGTGGTTCAATAATGTACACAGTCACAGTGCCAGCCTCTGTGGATCAATAATGTACACAGTCACAGTGCCAGCCCCTGCAGTTCAATAATGTACACAGTCACAGTGCCAGCCTCTGTGGATCAATAATGTACACAGTCACAGTGCCAGCCTCTGTGGATCAATAATGTACACAGTCACAGTGCCAGCCTCTGTGGATCAATAATGTACACAGTCACAGTGCCAGCCTCTGTGGATCAATAATGTACACAGTCACAGTGCCAGCCTCTGTGGATCAATAATGTACACAGTCACAGTGCCAGCCTCTGTGGATCAATAATGTACACAGTCACAGTGCCAGCCTCTGTGGATCAATAATGTACACAGTCACAGTGCCAGCCTCTGTGGATCAATAATGTACACAGTCACAGTGCCAGCCTCTGTGGATCAATAATGTACACAGTCACAGTGCCAGTCTCTGTGGTTCAATAATGTACACAGTCACAGTGCCAGCCTCTGTGGATCAATAATGTACACAGTCACAGTGCCAGCCTCTGTGGATCAATAATGTACACAGTCACAGTGCCAGCCTCTGTGGATCAATAATGTACACAGTCACAGTGCCAGCCTCTGTGGATCAATAATGTACACAGTCACAGTGCCAGTCTCTGTGGTTCAATAATGTACACAGTCACAGTGCCAGCCTCTGTGGATCAATAATGTACACAGTCACAGTGCCAGTCTCTGTGGATCAATAATGTACACAGTCACAGTGCCAGCCTCTGTGGATCAATAATGTACACAGTCACAGTGCCAGCCTCTGTGGATCAATAATGTACACATTGCAACGCCAGCAATGCTCCAAATTCCTGTTCTTTTCCCTTTTAATATATTTTGCTGACATTTCCGTGTGCATTTGTGTGACTGATGTCAGTGGTAGGGAATCTAATACTTCCCCTCAGCCACACTTGCTGGACAAGCATTGATTAATGTAGATGAGGACCGTCTCAGTTCCGGACAGGAACAACGAGCTTGGGAGAGGGAGAGGGAATGAACACAACCAAGAGTCTGATCTTTCGCCGAGTGTCCTGAGGAAACAGTGTGCCTCTCCAGGCGGAATAGTACCACCCCCACAGGATAGAGAGCCCTGCCCACTAGAAGAAATAATGCCCCTTTAGGAAGGAGCATGTCCCCATAACATGAAAATGCTCCCAAGGATAGCAGAAGCCCTAGAAGACAGAGAACCTCCTTTCTTTCTCCGCCATCAGTGTTGGAGCGGAAACCTCTAGAAGGTTGCTGTGGAGAGAGCTGAGGATATGTTTTAATGTATTTCAAAGAATTGGTTATGTTGTCGCAGACTTAATAAAATGGATTGGCTGCAGAAGCTGGAGTCAGAAGCACTGTAGCCCACGTAGTGATCTATGAGCCCCAAAACCTATCCCCTCGGTGTGGGAGATCCCCGGTTTACACCCTCGGGTGATGGGACACAGCACAGTCCCACATGGTGAGAGATTGGCTTCCTCCCGAATTCATTTGCTCCGTGTTTCAGCCAGGTCTCTTTGTGAGTCCGTGTGGGGGGCTCTCGCCTCTGAGTTAGAAGCCTGTGGGTCAAGTCCCACTCCAGAGACTAAAGCGCATAATCTTGGCTGACACACCAGTGCAGTACTGAGGGAGTTTGTGGGTTTGAGTCCCATTTCACAGACTTGAGTCTACTCCAGGGAGTGCTGCACTGTGGGAGGTGCCATCTTTGGGATGAGACGTTAAACTCAGGTGGATGTAAAAGATCCTATGGCATTATTTCGAAGAGGAGAGCAGGGGAGTTCTCCCTGGTGTCCTGGCCAATATTTACCCCTCAATCAACATCACAAAAACGGATTATCCTATCATTATCACATTGCTGTTTGTGGGAGTTTGTGCAAATTGGCTGTCACGTTTCCTACATTACAACAGACACTTCAAAAGCCCTTCATTGGCTGTAAAGTGCTTTGGGACGTTCGTGAAAGGCGCAGGAGGAATCAAAGTCAAACCAAAGCCTGCTGCTGAATCCCCAATATCACTTATTAATTATCCGTCAGGCTGAATGCCATGAATGGTTCCTCCTTCACAAAAAGAGCCCATTATCAGATGAAAACAACAATTAAAAGAACTTGCTAGGGGAATGAGGAAGAAAGAAAAAGTTGCATTTATTTATGTGCTTCCATGATACCAGCACATCCCAAAGTGCTTTGCAGCCAATGAAGTACTGTTGAAGTGTAGCCACTGTTATAATGTTGGAAATGCGGCAGCCAATCTGTGCACAGCAAGCTCCCACAAACAATATGGAGATAAAGTAAAAGCAAAATACTGCAGTTGCTGGCAATCTGAAACAAAAACAGAAAGTGCTGGAAATACTCAGCAGGTCAGGCAGCATCTGTGGAGAGAGAAGCAGAGTTAACGTTTCAGGTCAGAGACCCTTCATCAGAACTGAGATGAAGTAACCAGATAATCTGTTTTAGTGATGATTGTCAAGGGATAAATATTGGCCAGGATACTGGGGATAACTCCCCTGCTCTACTTCAAAATACTACCATGGAATCCTTTATGCCCACCTGAGAGGGCAGATGGGGCCTCAGTTTAATGTCTCATCCAAAAGACAGCTCCTCCGACAGTGCAGCACTCCTTGGAGTGGACTCAAGTGCCTGGAGTTGGACTCAAACCCACAAATCTCTGACCCAGAGGAAAGAGTGGTACCCGCTGAGCCAGGGCTGATGCCCTCTGAATGAGTTCCCAGACGGTGTGATGTTGTGGCTCTCACTGCTCGAAGCCTCCACTTGTTGGTGATGTTATGAAGAGACGAGCAGGCTGGATTGTTAATTAAAAGAGGAACATGCTATGAATATATTAAGTATTCAAAGTCTTTTCAATATAAAATGGTGCAGTATTTGAATAATAAGTATTTGCTCTAGAGTCTAGACTTCCCTTTTGCTTTGAGGTTTGCTGTTTTAATTCGAAGATATTGGCCTAGAGTTCCAATGGCCCTACAGTGGATTTCCAGCTGCTGAATGGATGCCTCAAGCTCGAATATGGTGAGCAGGAAGCACACACTCATTGTGAGTTTGATGTGCACCAACCCATCATATTGGTTTTGGTGAGAAAAAGGCATTCAGAGCCTTTGCCTGAAGCAGGCATTAGGCCTTTGCATACTCAAATAAGGTGCCATCGAAATTCTAGGCCAATATTTTCAACTTAAAACAGCAAACCTCAAAGCAGAAAGGAAGTCCAGATTCTAAGCAAATACTTCTTATTCTAATACTGCACCATTTTGTATTGAAAAGACTTCGAATATTTCACATATTCATATCATATTCCTCTGTGAATTGATTGATGCCTGTTTGAGGCTTCTTGTGTGGTATTGGTCTGCCCTGAGGCATTCAGTGCTGGGCCTGTTGTGTTCAGGAAAAACAAGTCTACATGTGGCCTAACCAGGGCTTCCTATTGGGTTGCCTTCCCTTTATCAGTGGGCCACTGCTGGGGACCCAGCAGATGGACATTCCAAACCTCTCCACCAGCGTCCTCTCTGTAGAGGCCTAGCAGGTATCTGCAGCTCCTTAATCTCATTTAAATGAGGTCTGAGGCCCAATGTTGGATGTGCCTCTGGCCTACCTGTTCAGGTCCAGGGACTGTGCCTATACCCAGATGGTGCTGGCAGGCTGGCATGGACCAATGCCTTGGCCGGTAACAGTTAGATAAATTTTCTACACACACATTGAGCTTTATCTCTGTTGAGGTGCAGGATGATCCCACTGTGTGCTTTTGTAAATAGGAATGGATTATATTCTTATGAGTTGCTCATAAATAGTTACCTTGGATTTTTATTGAGTATGTCTTTGTGCAAGTAAATGCATGGTATGTTGTATGTGTGTTTGCGAGCATGTAGGCATGTATGCATGTGTGTATTCAGGCCAATTGTTGGTATGCCATAAAACCAGCAAGAGGCATTGCAGTCAAGCCTGTGTCTGTGGCTTTGACAGTGGTAAGCCTGTGTTCTGCTATAACTCAAGAGCAGAGCACATATCAGAACTTTATGCACAAAGGAAAATGACTTCTTCTGTGTCCCAGGCACCAGATAAGGAAATAACCATCCTCAGGGATATTAGTTGCTTTCAAACCCTAATGGCAGCCAGACTGACAGAAATGCCACCGGAAAGCAGAACAAATACCACGGTGTTAGTAAAAGGGTTTACTGGCAAATGCTTGAAGATTCCCCGAGTTCAAATTTACCTACAGAGTAAGTTGGTCACTGGGACAGTGACAGTCAGAATCATTCCGAGCTTACCCATGCAGGGGGTAGACCTATTGCTGGGCAATGACATGTCAGGAAGCACAGTATTGTACCCAGAGGATCCAGAACAGTCCACGAGGACTGGAGAAACTGAGGGGAGAAAACAAAACTCGGTACAGCTGCAGGGGGCTGGGAAAATCCCAAAAATCCCATGGGGCAGTAGAACCAGAAGAATTTAAAAGGGCCCAGATAGAGCCAAAAAGATTTAAAGAAGCTACAATAAAAGCCCCCAAAAAACTAAACGAAAAACAATCAAGATATGGTTAGCTGAAACCCTTTTTAACGATTTAAATAGGGATGAGGAAAATTCCCAAACAGGAAAGCCAGGAGTGAGGGAGATGCCTCATATAGTTGAAGTGCCAAAGGGGAGTGCAGTAGAAGCTGGACAACCACCTGCAAGCAGTGGTGTCCCAGAGGGCACAGGGCAGATTAGAGAAACACCTATCTCTGAAGTAAAAGGAAAAGGGAAGGTGACAAACCCTAAAGTGATCCACACTTGTGAAAATCACAAAAGAACTAAGTGAGGTTGGGATAGATCTGCCCACTGAAGAATCACACACTCAGGTTCCAAATCCAAAACTAATCAAACCCAACAATTTTCAGTCAGAACCCAGCAAGAACAATGGGCAGAAAGGAATCCCAGATGCCTCATAGGGGCTAAAAAAACCATGTATCACCCACTATCACACTAGAAATAAGGACTATAAATATACCAGAACCTGAATGGTTAATGCCAGACATTGTGGAAGCAGTAGTTAAGGGGTTAAAGCTTGTACAAACAGAGAACTTTGCCACAAGCAGTAACAGAAATTTGCCTTCTGCAAGCTTCACCAACAATCACATGGTCCTGGAGATTAACATTCCTAAAGTAGTACAAACTAGTGTGAGAGAAATTACAAACCCATTTGACAATACGCAACCAAATGAAATGCAATTTTTTTGATGCCACCTAATCCAAAGGGAGGATATTGAAAAAAATGTAGGCTGGAAGACTGAGGAGTGAATGAAATGAATTTCTGAAGTGGTGTGACCGTAAACTGTCTTATTGTTTTTTTTCTCCCTCTTTCTAAACCCCCAGAGAAACAAACAACATAAAAATGAAATCCAAGGAATTTCTATTTTTCCCTTTTGGGGGAGGTGTCATGCATCGAAAGTGCAATGATACAACATTCACAGACTAACTCTGAAGTGTTCTGATGAAATGGACTTTGTCTTTAAAAAAAAAATGAACCCTTATTTTAAAAAGGTTAAGACTGGTCCAAAATGGCCACAGAAGAAAAAGGGGATTGGCCTGTTGTGTATTCAAACAGTCTGACAAAGACAAAGGACAAATCTTCAAAGTCAAAAGGTGTCAATAAAACCCATCTCATGCTTATCCTAAAAATATTTCAGAATTGAATGTCTTCTTCCAAAACACAGGAGGTGTGAAGTAGCCATGCCCTGGGCCATTGTGTGATCACCATGGGATAGAAACCAGAGTGTCTCCTAACAAGAGCATAGGCCAGTCAGTCTGACCTTGTAAGTGGGTAAATGATTAGAATCCAAACTGAGGGACAGGATAAAATGCCACTTAGAAAGGCAGGGATTAATCAGGGATAGTCAGCATGGATTTGTTAAGGGGAGGTCATCTCTTACTAACTTAATTGAGTTTTTTGAGGAAGTAACAAGGAGGATTGATGAGGGTAGTGCAGTGGATGTGGTCTACATGGATTTGAGTAAGGCATTTGACAAGGTCACGCATGCAGACTGGTTAGTAAAATGAAAGTCCATGGAATACAGCGGAATGGGGCAGGTTGGATCCAGAATTGGCTCAGGAACAGGAAACAAAGGGTAGTAGTCGACGGATGTTTTTGTGAATGGAAAGCTGTTTCCAGTGGTGTTCCACAGGGCTCAGTGTTGGGGCCCTTGCTGTTTGTGGTATATATTAATGATCTGGACTTAAATGTGGGAGGCATGATTAGGAAATTTGTTGATGACACAAAAATTGATCGTGTAGTTGATCATGAAGAGGATAGCTGTAGACTCCAGAATGTTATCAATGGTTTGGTTGAGTGGACAAAAAAGTGGCAAATGGAATTCAATTCAGAGAAGTGTGAGGTAATGCATTTGGGGAGGGCAAATAAAGCGAGGGAATATACAATAAACGGGAGGATATTGAGAGGGGTAGAAGAAGTGAGAGACCTTGGAGTGCATGTACACAGGTCCCTGAAGGTGGCAGGACAGGTAGATAGAGTGGTGAAGAAGGCATATGGAATACTTTCCTTTATTGGACGAGGTATAGAATTCAAAAGCAGGGATGCAATGCTGGAACTGTATAAAACGCTGGTTAGGCCACAACTGGAGTACTGCATACAGTTCTGGTCACCACATTACAGAAAGAACATAATTACTCTGGAGAGAGTACAGAGGAGATTTACAAGAATGTTGCCAGGGCTCAAAAGTTGCACCTATGGGGAAAGATTGGATTGGCTAGAGTTGTTTTCCTTAGAAGAGAAGAGGTTGAGGGGTGACTTAACTGAGGTGTACAAAATTATGACGGGCCTAGATAGAGTGGACAGGAAGGACCTGTTTCCCCTAGTAGAGAGGTCAATTACCAGGGGACACAGATTTAAGGTGATCGGTAGAAGGATTAGAGGAGACATGAGGAAAAACCTTTTCACCCAGAGGGTGGTGGGTGTCTGGAATTCACCATCAGGATTGGTGGTGGAGGTAGAAATCCTCAATTCTTTTAAAAGGTACCTGGACATGCACCTGAAGTGCTGTAACCGGCAAGGCTACAGACCAGGTGCTGGATGATCGGATTAGATTGGATGGCTAGTCTCTATTTTTCTTTCTTCTCGGCTGGCACGGACACAACGGGCTGAATGGCCTCCTTCTGTGCCGTAATTTTTCTATGGTTCTAAGTGACACAATTTTACCTTAAAACAAAAATGACAGCCAGAGAGAGAGAGAGACTGACTCAGAAGGTGAAGCTACTTGTAACAGCTGGCATTCCAGCAAGCCAGAAAGCACCAGCCCTGCTGAAAAAAATCCGGCATCTACTTTATACAGCACAGAGAGTGGGAAGTGGCCGATCATCTTCAATCAAGAGAGAATTTTACAATCATATCAGGTCTGCAATCATCTAGAACTTGAATCTCAGGAGTATTCAACAGGATTATTGTAACCTTCCTCCCCCATGACAAACCATCTTCCTCTTTCCCTTCTCTATCTGTTTCTTCTTTGTGTGTGTGTGTTAGTTGGTGTGTGTGTTTTTAAAATTTTATTTAGAGATACAGCACTGAAACAGGCCCTTCGGCCCACAGAGTCTGTGCCGACTATCAACCACCCATTTATACTAATCCTACATTAATCCCCCATATTCCTACCACATCCCCGCCTTCCATCAATTCCCCTACCACTTACCTGTACTAGGGGCAATTTACAATGGCCAATTTACCTATCAACTTGCAAGTCTTTGTGAGAAAACCGGAGCACCCGGGCGGAAACCCACGCGGTCACAGGGAGAACTTGCAAACTCCACACAGGCAGTACCCAGAATCGAACCCGGGTCACTGGAGCTGTGAGGCTGTGTTAGTGTGTGTGTGTTGGTATGTGTGTGTTGGTATGTGTGTGTTAGTGTGTGTGTGTTGGTGTGTGTGTGCTAGTGTGTTGGTGTGTGTTGGTGTGTGTGTTGGTGTGTGTGTGCTAGTGTGTGTGTGTGTGTGTGTGTGTTGGTCTGTGTGTGCTAGTGTGTGTGTGTGTGTGTGTGTTGGTGTGTGTGTGCTAGTGTGTGTGTGTGTGCTAGTGTGTGTGTGCTAGTGTGTGTGTGCTAGTGTGTGTGTGTTGGTGTGTGTGTGCGAGTGTGTGTGTGTGCTCGTGTGTGTGTGTTGGTGTGTGTATGTTGGTGTGTGTGTGTTGGTGTGTCTGTGCTAGTGTGTGTGTTAGTGTGTGTGTGTGTTAGTGTGTGTGTGTGTTGGTGTGTCTGTGCTAGTGTGTGTGTGTTAGTGTGTGTGTGTTAGTGTGTCTGTGCTAGTGTGTGTGTGTTGGTGTGTGTGTTGGTGTGTCTGTGCTAGTGTGTGTGTGTTAGTGTGTGTGTGTGTTGGTGTGTGTGTTGGTGTGTCTGTGCTAGTGTGTGTGTGCTAGTGTATGCGTGTTGGTGTGTGTGTGTTAGTGTGTCTGTGCTAGTGTGTGTGTGTGTTAGTGTGTGTGTGTTAGTGTGTGTGTGTGGGTGTGTTGGTGTGTGTGTTGGTGTGTCTGTGTTAGTATGTGTGTGTTGGTGTGTGTGTGTTGGTGTGTCTGTGCTAGTGTGTGTGTGTTAGTGTGTGTGTGTGTTGGTGTGTGTGTGTTAGTGTGTCTGTGCTAGTGTGTGTGTTGGTGTGTCTGTGCTAGTGTGTGCGTGTTAGTGTGTGTGTGTGTGTTGGTGTGTGTGTGTTGGTGTGTCTGTGCTAGTGTGTGTGTGCTAGTATGTTTGTGCTAGTGTATGCGTGTTGGTGTGTGTGTGTTAGTGTGTCTGTGCTAGTGTGTGTGTTGGTGTGTCTGTGCTCATGTGTGCCTGCTAGTGTGTGTGTGTTGGTGTGTGTGTGTTAGTGTGTCTGTGCTAGTGTGTGTGTGTGAGTGTGTTTGTGTTGGTGTGTCTGTTGGTGTGTGTGTGTTGGTGTGTGTGTGTTGGTGTGTGTGTGTTGGTGTGTGTGTTGGTGTGTGTGTTGGTGTGTGTGTGTTGGTGTGTGTGTGTTGGTGTGTGTGTGTTAGTATATGCGTGTTGGCGTGTGTGTGTTGGTGTGTGTGTGTTGGTGTGTGTGTGTTGGTGTGTGTGTGTTGGTGTGTTAGTGTGTGGGTTAGTGTGTGTGTTGGTGTGTGGGTTAGTGTGTGTTGGTGTGTGTGTGTTGGTGTGTGAGTGTGTTAGTGTGTGTGTTAGTGTGTGTGTGTTGGTGTGTGAGTGTGTTAGTGTGTGTGTTGGTGTGTGTGTGTGTTGGTGTGTGTGTGTGTTGGTGTGTGTGTGTGTTGGTGTGTGTGTGTTAGTATATGCGTGTTGGTGTGTGTGTGTTGGTGTGTGTGTGTTAGTGTGTGTGTGTTAGTGTATGCATGTTGGTGTGTGTGTGTTGGTGTGTGTGTGTTAGTGTGTGCGTGTTGGTGTGTGTGTGTTGGTGTGTGTGTGTTAGTGTGTGTGTGTTAGTGTGTGTGTGTTGGTGTGTATGTGTTGGTGTGTGTGTTGGTGTGTGTGTGTGTTGGTGTGTGTGTGTTGGTGTGTGTGTGTGTTGGTGTGTGTGTGTTGGTGTGTGTGTTGGTGTGTGTTGGTATGTGAGTGCTGGTGTGTGAGTGTGTTAGTGTGTGTGTTGGTGTGTGTGTGCTAGTGTGTGTGTGTGTGTGTGTGTGTTGGTCTGTGTGTGCTAGTGTGTGTGTGTGTGTGTGTGTTGGTGTGTGTGTGCTAGTGTGTGTGTGTGTGCTAGTGTGTGTGTGCTAGTGTGTGTGTGCTAGTGTGTGTGTGTTGGTGTGTGTGTGCGAGTGTGTGTGTGTGCTCGTGTGTGTGTGTTGGAGTGTGTATGTTGGTGTGTGTGTGTTGGTGTGTCTGTGCTAGTGTGTGTGTTAGTGTGTGTGTGTGTTAGTGTGTGTGTGTGTTGGTGTGTCTGTGCTAGTGTGTGTGTGTTAGTGTGTGTGTGTTAGTGTGTCTGTGCTAGTGTGTGTGTGTTGGTGTGTGTGTTGGTGTGTCTGTGCTAGTGTGTGTGTGTTAGTGTGTGTGTGTGTTGGTGTGTGTGTTGGTGTGTCTGTGCTAGTGTGTGTGTGCTAGTGTATGCGTGTTGGTGTGTGTGTGTTAGTGTGTCTGTGCTAGTGTGTGTGTGTGTTAGTGTGTGTGTGTTAGTGTGTGTGTGTGGGTGTGTTGGTGTGTGTGTTGGTGTGTCTGTGTTAGTATGTGTGTGTTGGTGTGTGTGTGTTGGTGTGTCTGTGCTAGTGTGTGTGTGTTAGTGTGTGTGTGTGTTGGTGTGTGTGTGTTAGTGTGTCTGTGCTAGTGTGTGTGTTGGTGTGTCTGTGCTAGTGTGTGCGTGTTAGTGTGTGTGTGTGTGTTGGTGTGTGTGTGTTGGTGTGTCTGTGCTAGTGTGTGTGTGCTAGTATGTTTGTGCTAGTGTATGCGTGTTGGTGTGTGTGTGTTAGTGTGTCTGTGCTAGTGTGTGTGTTGGTGTGTCTGTGCTCATGTGTGCCTGCTAGTGTGTGTGTGTTGGTGTGTGTGTGTTAGTGTGTCTGTGCTAGTGTGTGTGTGTGAGTGTGTTTGTGTTGGTGTGTCTGTTGGTGTGTGTGTGTTGGTGTGTGTGTGTTGGTGTGTGTGTGTTGGTGTGTGTGTTGGTGTGTGTGTTGGTGTGTGTGTTGGTGTGTGTGTGTTGGTGTGTGTGTGTTAGTATATGCGTGTTGGCGTGTGTGTGTTGGTGTGTGTGTGTTGGTGTGTGTGTGTTGGTGTGTGTGTGTTGGTGTGTTAGTGTGTGGGTTAGTGTGTGTGTTGGTGTGTGGGTTAGTGTGTGTTGGTGTGTGTGTGTTGGTGTGTGAGTGTGTTAGTGTGTGTGTTAGTGTGTGTGTGTTGGTGTGTGAGTGTGTTAGTGTGTGTGTTGGTGTGTGTGTGTTGGTGTGTGTGTGTGATGGTGTGTGTGTGTGTTGGTGTGTGTGTGTTAGTATATGCGTGTTGGTGTGTGTGTGTTAGTGTGTGTGTGTTAGTGTATGCATGTTGGTGTGTGTGTGTTGGTGTGTGTGTGTTAGTGTGTGCGTGTTGGTGTGTGTGTGTTGGTGTGTGTGTGTTAGTGTGTGTGTGTTAGTGTGTGTGTGTTGGTGTGTATGTGTTGGTGTGTGTGTTGGTGTGTGTGTGTGTTGGTGTGTGTGTGTTGGTGTGTGTGTGTGTTGGTGTGTGTGTGTTGGTGTGTGTGTTGGTGTGTGTTGGTATGTGAGTGCTGGTGTGTGAGTGTGTTAGTGTGTGTGTTGGTGTGTGTGTGTTGGTGTGTGTGTGTTGGTGTGTGTGTGTTGGTGTGTTAGTGTGTTAGTGCGTGTGTGAGTGTGTGTTGGTTTGTGTGTGTTGGTGTGTGAGTGTGTTAGTGTGTGTGTTTTGGTGTGTGTGTGTTGGTGTGTTAGTGTGTGTGTGTTGGTGTGTGTGTTAGTGTGTGTTGGTGTGTGTGTTGGTGTGTTAGTGTGTGTGTGAGTGTGTGTTGGTGTGTGTGTTGGTGTGTGAGTGTGTTGGTGTGTGAGTGTGTTGGTGTGTGTGTGTGTTGGTGTGTGTGTGTGTTGGTGTGTGTGTGTTGGTGTGTGTGTGTTGGTGTGTGCGTGTTAGTATATGCGTGTTGGTGTGTGTGTGTTGGTGTGTGTGTTGGTGTGTTAGTGTGTGTGTGAGTGTGTGTTGGTGTGTGTGTGTTGCTGTGTGATCCTGGATGACCAGAAGTGATAAGCTAATTAGTGCCACTGAGAGTTGAATAATACATTGACAGCTCGTGTTGAGTTAGTGGGAGATACGACAGTTCTTCAAGACCCAGCGGATACTGACTGCATCCTAACCAAGGTCGTTACTTTGATGTATGTTTTTGTAAAAGCACACCTACCAACCTGTCACATCAATAGATTAAAGAAAGGAAACTTCTGGAAATTATGGGCTCTGTGTTAGCTCTGTGCAAACATAAAGCCAGAACCTAAATCAGATCTCAAAGTATCACATGGCCCCAATCTCATTTACCAGCCACCTGCAAGCTGAGCTCAGCAACCACGCTGACACTAGGAGGCATATTTCCTTACCCTGCACTCCCAGCAAGTGCCTCCTACTTGAAGGGGAGACAAGTTGGAGAATTAGAGTTAGTGATGGAGCCCTATCTCTGACCTCTATTCCCCTAGTATGGACTCTACCCACAGCCAGTTAACCTCTTGAGGGAAAGCCCTGTGTCAGTACTCAGATCCACAATGAAGCAAAACTTGAGAACATTTATCCAGTCCCCACCTCTTCACTGTAACTCCCCCCATCTCAGGGACTCTGTGGTGTAATTGAATATCAGAGTCTAACTGCCAACACATCAGCAAGCAGTCCAGTGGCTCCCAGATCCTGTTCAATGAAATTAACTGACTCAGCCGATATTGCAGGAGTCTAGTCCACATATTCACTGATCTCAAATTGTATATTTGGCATGAAAAGGTTTCCAGAGTGTCATGCTTTGACACTGTACCACACAGTACCTGCTGGCACATCCCCACTGTCAGGCTGAAAGGAGTAAACACTCTCTAACTGAACAGTACAACTTCAATCAGTATGATGTTCTGAACAATACTCGTGGAGCTGAAATTACATAAGAACATAAGAAATAGGAGCAGGAGTAGGCCATTCAGCCCTTCGAGCCTGCTCCGCCATCTAATAAGATCATGGATGATCTGATTGCGGCCTTAATTCCACTTTCCTGCCTGACCCCCATAACCCTTGACTCCCTTGACAGTGGCAAAGTGTTAATGGCATTGGACTAGTAATCCAGAGGCCTGGGCGAATGCCCTGGGGGCATGGGTTCCAATCCCTTCACGGCAACTGGTGGAATTTAAATTCAATTAATTAATAGAAATCTGGAACTGAAAGCTAGTCTCAGCAATGGTGCCATGAAATTATCATCGATTGTCGTAAAAACCCATCTGGTTCACTAATGTCCTTTAGGGAAGGAAATCTGCTGTCCTTACCTGGTCTGGCCTACATGTGACTCTAGACCCACAGTAATATGGTTGACTCTTAACTGCCCTCTGAAATGGCCTAGCAAGCCACTCAGTTTAAGGGCAATTAGGGATGGGCAACAGATGCTGGCCTTGCCAGTGATGCCCACATCCCATGAAAGAATTAAAAAAAAATCAGTCTAACTAAGCCTTGAATATATTCAATGACTCAGCCTCCACTGCTCTCTGGGGAAGAGAATTCCAAAGATTAACAATGCTCTGAGAGAAGAAATTCCTCCTCATCACTGTCTTAAAAGTGGGACCTCCTAGTTTGAAACTGTGCCCCCTAATTCTAGATTTCCCCATGAGGGGAAACATCCTCCCAGCATCTACCCTTGTCAAGCCCCCTCAGAATCCTATTTCTTACAAAAAGATCACCTCTCATTCTTCTAAACCCCAATGAGTATAGGCCCAACCTGCTCAACCTTTCCTCATAAAACAACCTCTTCATCCCAGGAATTGACCGATTGAACCTTCTCTGAACAGCCTCCAATGCAAGAATATCCCTGCTTAAGTAAGGAGACCAAAACTGTACACAGTACTCAAGGTGTGGTTTTACCAAGGCCCTGCACAACTGTAGAAAGACTTCCCTATTTTTATACTCCATTCCCCTTGCAATAAAGGCAAACTTTCCATTTGCCTTCCTAATTACTTACTGCATCTGCATGTAAACTTTTTGTGATTTATGTACGAGGACATCCAGATCCCTTTGCATGGCAGCATTCTATAGTCTCTCTCCTTTTAAATAATATTTTGTTTTTCTATTCTTCCCACAAAAGTGGATAACCTCACATTTTCCCACATTATTCTCCATCTGCCAAATTTTTACCTACCTCACTTAACAATCCCTTTGCAGGCTCTCTGCGTCCTCCTCACAACTTGCTTTCCTACCTATCTTCGAATCGTCAGCAAATTTGCCAATCCACTCGGTCTCTTCATCCAAGTTATTAATATAGATTGTAAATAGTTGATGCTCCAGTACTGATTCCTGTGGAACTCCACTAATTACAGTTTGCCAACTTGAAAATGCCCCATTTTTCCCAACTCTTTGTTTCCTGAAAGTTAGCCAATTCGCTATCCATGCTAATATATTACCCAACACCATGAGCTCTTATCATGTGTAGTAACCTTTTATGTGGCACCTTATTGCATGCCTTTTTGATATCCAAATACACTACATCTACTGGTTCCCCTTTATCCACCCTGCTTGTGACATCCTCAAAGAACACTAATAAATTTCTCAAACTGTCAGCTAATTCGATTCACTCTGCATGATATCAAGAAACGACTGAAGGCACTGGATACTGCAAAGGCTCTGACAATATTCCGGCAATAGTACTGAAGACCTGTGCTCCAGAATTTGCTGCGCCCCTAGCCAAGCTGTCCCAGTACAGCTACAACACTGGCATCTACCCAGCAATGTGGAAAATTGTCCAGGTATGTCCTGTACACAAAAAGCAGGACACATCCAACTCAGCCAATTACCGCCTCATCAGTCTACTCTCAATCATGAATAAAGTGATGGAAGGTGTCATTGACAGAGCTATCAAGCGGCACTTGCTTAGCAATAACCTGCTCAGTGATGATCAGTTTGAGCTCCGCCAGGACCACTCAGCTCCTGACCTCATTACAGCCTTGGTTCAAACATGGACAAAAGAGTTGAACTCAAGAGGTGAAGTGAGAGCAACTGCCCTTGACATCAAGGCAGCATTTGACCGAGTATGGCATCAAGGAGCCCTAGCAAAACTGGAGTCAATGGGAATCGGAGGAAAGCTCTTCTGCTGGTTGGAGTCATACCTAGCGCAAAGGAAGATGGTTGTGGTTGTTGGAGGTCAATCATTTGAGCTCCAGGACATCACTGCAGGAGTTCCTCAGGGTAGTGTCCTAGGCCCAACCATCTTCAGCTGCTTCATCAATGACCTTCCTTCAATCATAAGGTCAGAAATGGGGATGTTCGCTGATGATTGCACAATGTTCAGCACCATTTGTGACTCCTCAGATACTGAAGCAGTTCGTGCAGAAATGCAGCAAGACCTGGAGAATATCCAGGCTTGGGCTGATAAATGGCAAGTAACATTCATGCCACACATGTGCCAGGCAATGACCATCTCCAACAAGAGAGAATCTAACCATCTCTCCTTGACATTCAATGGCATGACCATCGCTGAATCCCCCACTATCAACATCCTAGGGGCTGCCATTGGCCAAAAACAGAACTGGAGTAGCCATTTAAATACCGTGGCTACACCCCATCTACAAACATTCACTCCCTCCACCACCGACGCACAGTGGCAGCAGTGTGTACCATCTATAAGATGCACTGCAGCAATGCACCACAGCACCTGAGACAACACCTTCCAAACTCGTGATTCTACCAACTAGAAGGACAAGGGCAGCAAATGCATGAGAACATCACCACTTGCAGGTTCCCCTCCAAGCCACACAGCATCCTGACTTGGAACTATATCACTGTTTTTTCACTGTCACTGGGTCAAAATCCAGGAACTCCCTTCCAAACAGCACTGTGGGTGTACCTACCCCACATGGACTGCAGTGGTTCAAGAAGGCAGCTCACCACCACCTTCTTAAGGGCAATTAGGGATGGGCGATAAATGCTGGCCTGGCCAGCGATGCCCAGACCCCATGAATGAATTTAAAAAAACATGATTTCCCTTTCATAAAACTATGTTGACTCTGCCTGATCGTATTATGATTTTCTAGATGTCCTGCTACGACTTCCTCAATAATGGATTCCCACAAATTGTGAAGCAAAATGATCTGACCTTGTTATTTAACCCTATCAGTGTGGACAGGAAAAAAGCAAATAATAACATGAACATAGAAATATAGAATAACGAGGTGTGACCCTATTATTATGACCAGATTTAACGTGTATCTATACAAAGCCGCTCCTCTATGTTCAGCAAGCAGGAAGGATGGGATCTGTAATCTCACTCTGAATATTAAGAACACCATCAAACTGAATTTCCCACATATTGTATATTGACGTTCAAGAAATTCTTCGCACAGTCTAGGAGAGGGTAGAAACAGGATTTTAATCCTTTTTGATTGTGACAGCATTCTTGTGCAGTTTGCTATTGATAAATACCACAGAGGTTCTCTCATCCACACCAGTGGCAACAAAAGCCAGGAGTTCCTTCTTTATAAACAGGCTCTCAGTTTCTGTGCATACACAGTGAACAGAGGGTATCTTCCTCCCTTGAGATCAAAATCTCATAAACCTCAGTGACTCACCATGGCAACGTCGGCATATTGAGCTCGACTGATGGCAAACCCTGAGCTGGGCTCCATCTGTACTCACTGCAAATCCTGAAAACACCAATTAAAAGACACAATGTGTGTCTTTCTCTCTTTAATGAGCCTGCTGGTCTGTACATTCTCCATGTGCCCATCACACTCACATACTTTCAAGCTAACTCAAGCTGATTTCATTTTTGTACCTTTAGCTCCAGTTAGTGCTGATTTAAAAGATCAGAAAATTCAAAGTTCCCAACACACCAGGCCATTGTCCAACCACTCACCTTCCCCCACTCGGGAGAGATCTTTCAAAATGTAGCAGGGGAGAGAGTGGGAGTGGGAGACACTGGCACTGTGGGAGTGGGAGACACTGGCATTGTGGGAGTGGGAGACACTGGCACTGTGGGAGTGGGAGACACTGGCATTGTGGGAGTGGGAGACACTGGCATTGTGGGAGTGGGAGACACTGGCACTGTGGGAGCAGCAGACACTGGCACTGTGGGAGCAGGAGAAACTGGCACTGTGGGAGCAGCAGACACTGGCACTGTGGGAGTGGGAGACACTGGCACTGTGGGAGTGGGAGACACTGGCACTGTGGGAGCAGGAGACACGACACTGTGGGAGTGGGAGACATTGGAACTGCGGAAGTGGGAGACACTGGCACTGTGGGACAGGAGACACTGGCACTGTGGGAGCAGGAGACACTGGCACTGCGGAATTGGGAGACACTGCAACTGTGGGAGCGGGAGACACTGGCACTGCGGAAGTGGGAGACACTGGCACTGCGGAAGTGGGAGTTACTGGCACTGTGGGAGTAGGAGACACTGGCACTGTGGGAGCAGGAGACACTGGCACAGTGGGAGCAGGAGACACTGGCACTGTGGGAGTGGGAGACACGGGCACTGCGGAAGTGGGAGACACTGGCACCGTGGGAGAAGGAGACACTGGCACTGCAGATGTGGGAGACAGTGGCACTGTGGGAGCAGGAGACACTGGCACTGCGGAAGTGGGAGACACTGGCACTGTGGGAGCAGGAGACACTGACACTGCGGAGGTGGGAGACACTGGCACTGTGGGTGCAGGAGACACTGGCACTGCCGAAGTGGGAGACACTGGCACTGCGGAAGTGGGAGACACTGGCACTGTGGGAGCAGGAGACACTGACACTGCGGAGGTGGGAGACACTGGCACTGTGGGAGTGGGAGACACTGGCACTGTGGGAGCAGGAGGCAGTGGCACAGCAGAAGTGGGAAACACTGGCACTGTGGGAGCGGGAGACACTGGCACTGTGGGAGCGGGAGACACTGGCACTGTGGGAGCAGGAGACACTTGCACTGCGGAAGTGGGAGATACTGGCACTGTGGGAGCAGGAGACACAGGCACTGCGGAAGTGGGAGACACTGGCACTGTGGGAGCAGGAGACACTGGCACTGCGAGAGTGGGAGACACTGGTACTGTGGGAGCGGGAGACACTGGCACTGTGATAGCGGGAGACACTGGCACTGTGGGAGTGGGAGACACTGGCAGTGTGGGAGCGGGAGACACTGGCACTGCAGCAGTGGGAGACACTGGCACTGCGGGAGTGGGAGACACTGGCACTGTGGGAGTGGGAGACACTGGCACTGTGGGAGCAGCAGACACTGGCACTGTGATAGTGGGAGACACTGGCACTGTGGGAGTGAGACACTGGCACGCTGATAGTGGGATACACTGGCACTGTGATAGTAGGAGACACTGGCACTGTGGAAGGAGGAGTCACTGGCACTGTGATAGTGGGAGACACTGGCACTGTGGGAGTGGGAGACACTGGCACTGTGGGAGCGGGAGACACTGGCACTGTGGGAGCAGCAGACACTGGGACTGAGGGAGTGGGAGACACTGGCACGGTGGGAGCAGGAGACACTGACACTGTGGGAGTGGGAGACATTGGCACTGCGGAAGTGGGAGACACTGGCACCGTGGAAGCAGGAGACACTGGCACTGCGAATTGGGAGACACTGGCACTGCGGAAGTGGGAGTCACTGGCATCGCGGAAGTGGGAGACACTGGCACAGCGGAAGTGGGAGTCACTGGCACTGTGGGAGCGGGAGACACTGGCACTGTGGGAGCAGGAGACACTGGCACTGTGGGAGTGGGAGACACTGGCACTGTGGGAGTAGGAGACACTGGTACTGTGGGAGCAGCAGACATTGGCACTGTGATAGTGGGAGACACTGGCACTGTGGGAGTGAGACACTGGCACGCTGATAGTGGGAGACACTGGCATTGTGATAGTAGGAGACACTGGAACTGTGGAAGCAGGAGTCACTGGCACTGTGATAGTGGGAGACACTGGCACTGTGGGAGTGGGAGACACTGACACTGTGGGAGCGGGAGACACTGGCACTGTGGGAGCAGCAGACACTGGCACTGTGCAAGTGGGAGACACTGGCACTGCCGAAGTGGGAGACACTGGCACTGCGGAAGTGGGAGACACTGGCACTGTGGGAGCAGGAGACACTGACACTGCGGAAGTGGGAGACACTGGCACTGTGGGAGTGGGAGACACTGGCACTGTGGGAGCAGGAGGCACTGGCACAGCAGAAGTGGGAAACACTGGGACTGTGGGAGCGGGAGACACTGGCACTGTGGGAGCAGGAGACACTGGCACAGTGGGAGCAGGAGACACTGGCACTGTGGGAGTGGGAGACACTGGCACTGCGGAAGTGGGAGACACTGGCACCGTGGGAGAAGGAGACACTGGCACTGCAGATGCGGGAGACAGTGGCACTGTGGGAGCAGGAGACACTGGCACTGCGGAAGTGGGAGACACTGGCACTGTGGGAGCAGGAGACACTGACACTGCGGAGGTGGGAGACACTGGCACTGTGGGTGCAGGAGACACTGGCACTGCCAAAGTGGGAGACACTGGCACTGCGGAAGTGGGAGACACTGGCACTGTGGGAGCAGGAGACACTGACACTGCGGAGGTGGGAGACACTGGCACTGTGGGAGTGGGAGACACTGGCACTGTGGGAGCAGGAGGCAGTGGCACAGCAGAAGTGGGAAACACTGGCACTGTGGGAGCGGGAGACACTGGCACTGTGGGAGCAGGAGACACTTGCACTGCGGAAGTGGGAGATACTGGCACTGTGGGAGCAGGAGACACAGGCACTGCGGAAGTGGGAGACACTGGCACTGTGGGAGCAGGAGACACTGGCACTGCGAGAGTGGGAGACACTGGCACTGTGGGAGCGGGAGACACTGGCACTGTGATAGCGGGAGACACTGGCACTGTGGGAGTGGGAGACACTGGCAGTGTGGGAGCGGGAGACACTGGCACTGCAGCAGTGGGAGACACTGGCACTGCGGGAGTGGGAGACACTGGCACTGTGGGAGTGAGTCACTGGCATGCTGATAGTGGGATACACTGGCACTGTGATAGTAGGAGACACTGGCACTGTGGAAGGAGGAGTCACTGGCACTGTGATAGTGGGAGACACTGGCACTGTGGGAGTGGGAGACACTGGCACTGTGGGAGCGGGAGACACTGGCACTGTGGGAGCAGCAGACACTGGGACTGAGGGAGTGGGAGACACTGGCACGGTGGGAGCAGGAGACACTGACATTGTGGGAGTGGGAGACATTGGCACTGCGGAAGTGGGAGACACTGGCACCGTGGAAGCAGGAGACACTGGCACTGCGAATTGGGAGACACTGGCACTGCGGAAGTGGGAGTCACTGGCATCGCGGAAGTGGGAGACACTGGCACAGCGGAAGTGGGAGTCACTGGCACTGTGGGAGCGGGAGACACTGGCACTGTGGGAGCAGGAGACACTGGTACTGTGGGAGTGGGAGACACTGGCACTGTGGGAGTGGGAGACACTGGCACTGTGGGAGTGGGAGACACTGGCACCGCGGAAGTGGGAGACACTGGCACTGTGAGAGCGGGAGACACTGGCACTGTGATAGCGGGAGACACTGGCACTGTGGGAGTGGGAGACACTGGCACGGTGGGAGTGGGAGACACTGGCACTGTGGGAGTGGGAGACACTGGCACTGTGGGAGTGAGACACTGGCACTGTGGAAGTGGCAGGCACTGCCACTATGGAGTGAGACACTGGCATTGTGGGAGCAGGAGACACTGGCACTCTGGGAGCAGGAGACACTGGCACTGTGTGAGTAGGAGACACGACACTGTGGGAGCAGGAGACACTGGCAACTGTGGGAGCAGGTGACACTGGCACTGTGGGAGCAGGAGGCACTGGCACTCAGGGAGTGGGAAACACGACACTGTGGGCATGAGACACTGGCACTCTGGGAGTGGGAAACACGACACTGTGGGCATGAGACACTGGCACTGTGGGAGTGGGAGACACTGGCACTGCGGGAGTGGGAGACACTGGCACTGCAGAAGTGGGAGACACAGGCACTGTGGAAGTCGGGGATACTGGCACTGCAGGAGTGGCAGACACTGGCACTGTGGGAGTAGGAGACACGGCACTGTGGGAGCAGGAGACACTGGCACTGTGGGAGCAGGAGACACGACACTGTGGGAATGAGACACTGGCACTGGGGGAGGAGACACTGGTACTGAGGGAGTGGGAGACACGACACTATGGGAATGAAACACTGGCACTGAGGGAGCAGGAGACACTGGCACTGTGTGAGCAGGAGACACTGGCACACTGTGAGTGGGACACACGACACTGTGGGAATGAGAGACTCGCACTCTGGGAGTGGGAGACACGACACTGTGGGAATGAGACACGACACTGTGGGAGTGAGACCCTGGCACTGAGGGAGTGGGAGACACGACACTGTGGGAGTGAGACACTGGCACTGTGGGAGTGGGAGGCACTGGCACTGTGGGAGCGGGAGACACTGGCACTGTGGGAGCAGGAGACACTGGCACTGTGGGTGTGGAAGACACTGGCACTATGGGAGTGGGAGACACTGGCACTGCGGAAGTGGGAGACACTGGCACTGTGGGAGCAGCAGACACTGGCACTGTGGTAGCAGGAGACACTGGCACTGCGGAAGTGGGATACACTGGCACTGTGGGAGCAGGAGACACTGGCACCGCGGAAGTGGGAGACACTGGCACTGTGAGAGCGGGAGACACTGGCACTGTGATAGCGGGAGACACTGGCACTGTGGGAGTGGGAGACACTGGCACGGTGGGAGTGGGAGACACTGGCACGGTGGGAGTGGGAGACACTGGCACTGTGGGAGTAGGAGACACTGGCACTGTGGAAGTGGGATACACTGGCACTGTGAGAGCGGGAGACACTGGCACTGTGATAGCGGGAGACACTGGCACTGTGGGAGTGGGAGACACTGGCACTTTGGGAGTGGGAGACACTGGCACTGTGGGAGCAGGAGACAATGGCACTGCGGGAGTGGGAGACACTGGCACTGTGGGAGCAGGAGTCACTGGCACTGTGGGAGCAGGAGACACTGGCACTGTGATAGTGAGAGACACTGGCACTGTGGGAGCAGGAGACACTGGCACTAAAATAGTGGGAGACACTGGCACTGTGATAGTGGGAGATACTGGCACTGTGGGAGTGGGAGAAACTGGCACAGTGATAGTGGGAGACACTGGCACTGTGGGAGTGGGAGACGCTGGCACTGTGGGAGTGGGAGACATTGGCACTGTGGGAGACACTGGCACAGTTATAATGTGAGACACTGGCACTGTGATAGTGGGAGACACTGGCACTGTGGGAGTGGGAGACACTGGCACTGTGATAGTGGGAGACACTGGCACGGTGGGAGTGGGAGACACTGGCACTGTGATAGTGGGAGACACTGGCACTGTGGGAGTGGGAGACACTGGCACTGCGGGAGTGGGAGACACTGGCACGGTGGAAGTGGGAGACACAGGCACTGTGGAAGTAGGGGACACTGGCACTGCAGGAGTGGCAGACACTGGCACTGTGGGAGTAGGAGACACGGCACTGTGGGAGCAGCAGACACTGGCACCGTGGGAGCAGGAGACACGACACTGTGGGAATGAGACACTGGCACTGGGGGAGGAGGAGAAACTGGCATTGTGTTAGTGAGACACTGGTACTGAGGGAGTGGGAGACACGACACTATGGGAATGAAACACTGGCACTGAGGGAGCAGGAGACACTGGCACTGTGTGAGCAGGAGACACTGGCACACTGTGAGTGGGACACACGACACTGTGGGAATGAGAGACTCGCACTCTGGGAGTGGGAGACACGACACTGTGGGAATGAGACACGACACTGTGGGAGTGAGACCCTGGCACTGAGGGAGTGGGAGACACGACACTGTGGGAGTGAGACACTGGCACTGAGGGAGTGGGAGACATGGCACTGTGATCGTGAGAAACTGGCACTGTGGGAGTGGGAGGCACTGGCACTGTGGGAGCGGGAGACACTGGCACTGTGGGAGCAGGAGACACTGGCACTGTGGGTGTGGAAGACACTGGCACTATGGGAGTGGGAGACACTGGCACTGCGGAAGTGGGAGACACTGGCACTGTTGGAGCAGCAGACACTGGCACTGTGGTAGCAGGAGACACTGGCACTGCGGAAGTGGGATACACTGGCACTGTGGGAGCAGGAGACACTGGCACCGCGGAAGTGGGAGACACTGGCACTGTGAGAGCGGGAGACACTGGCACTGTGATAGCGGGAGACACTGGCACTGTGGGAGTGGGAGACACTGGCACGGTGGGAGTGGGAGACACTGGCACGGTGGGAGTGGGAGACACTGGCACTATGGGAGTAGGAGTCACTGGCACTGTGGAAGTGGGAGACACTGGCACTGTGAGAGCGGGAGACACTGGCACTGTGATTGCGGGAGACACTGGCACTGTGGGAGCAGGAGACACTGGCACTGTGGGTGTGGAAGACACTGGCACTATGGGAGTGGGAGACACTGGCACTGCGGAAGTGGGAGACACTGGCACTGTGGGAGCATCAGACACTGGCACTGTGGTAGCAGGAGACACTGGCACTGCGGAAGTGGGATACACTGGCACTGTGGGAGCAGGAGACACTGGCACCGCGGAAGTGGGAGACACTGGCACTGTGAGAGCGGGAGACACTGGCACTGTGATAGCGGGAGACACTGGCACTGTGGGAGTGGGAGACACTGGCACGGTGGGAGTGGGAGACACTGGCACGGTGGGAGTGGGAGACACTGGCACTGTGGGAGTAGGAGACACTGGCACTGTGGAAGTGGGATACACTGGCACTGTGAGAGCGGGAGACACTGGCACTGTGATAGCGGGAGACACTGGCACTGTGGGAGTGGGAGACACTGGCACTTTGGGAGTGGGAGACACTGGCACTGTGGGAGCAGGAGACAATGGCACTGCGGGAGTGGGAGACACTGGCACTGTGGGAGCAGGAGTCACTGGCACTGTGGGAGCAGGAGACACTGGCACTGTGATAGTGAGAGACACTGGCACTGTGGGAGCAGGAGACACTGGCACTAAAATAGTGGGAGACACTGGCACTGTGATAGTGGGAGATACTGGCACTGTGGGAGTGGGAGACACTGGCACAGTGATAGTGGGAGACACTGGCACTGTGGGAGTGGGAGACACTGGCACTGTGATAGTGGGAGACACTGGCACGGTGGGAGTGGGAGACACTGGCACTGTGATAGTGGGAGACACTGGCACTGTGGGAGTGGGAGACACTGGCACTGTGGGAGTGGGAGACACTGGCACGGTGGAAGTGGGAGACACAGGCACTGTGGAAGTAGGGGACACTGGCACTGCAGGAGTGGCAGACACTGGCACTGTGGGAGTAGGAGACACGGCACTGTGGGAGCAGCAGACACTGGCACCGTGGGAGCAGGAGACACGACACTGTGGGAATGAGACACTGGCACTGGGGGAGGAGGAGAAACTGGCATTGTGTTAGTGAGACACTGGTACTGAGGGAGTGGGAGACACGACACTATGGGAATGAAACACTGGCACTGAGGGAGCAGGAGACACTGGCACTGTGTGAGCAGGAGACACTGGCACACTGTGAGTGGGACACACGACACTGTGGGAATGAGAGACTCGCACTCTGGGAGTGGGAGACACGACACTGTGGGAATGAGACACGACACTGTGGGAGTGAGACCCTGGCACTGAGGGAGTGGGAGACACGACACTGTGGGAGTGAGACACTGGCACTGAGGGAGTGGGAGACATGACACTGTGATCGTGAGAAACTGGCACTGTGGGAGTGGGAGGCACTGGCACTGTGGGAGCGGGAGACACTGGCACTGTGGGAGCAGGAGACACTGGCACTGTGGGTGTGGAAGACACTGGCACTATGGGAGTGGGAGACACTGGCACTGCGGAAGTGGGAGACACTGGCACTGTGGGAGCAGCAGACACTGGCACTGTGGTAGCAGGAGACACTGGCACTGCGGAAGTGGGATACACTGGCACTGTGGGAGCAGGAGACACTGGCACCGCGGAAGTGGGAGACACTGGCACTGTGAGAGCGGGAGACACTGGCACTGTGATAGCGGGAGACACTGGCACTGTGGGAGTGGGAGACACTGGCACGGTGGGAGTGGGAGACACTGGCACGGTGGGAGTGGGAGACACTGGCACTATGGGAGTAGGAGTCACTGGCACTGTGGAAGTGGGAGACACTGGCACTGTGAGAGCGGGAGACACTGGCACTGTGATTGCGGGAGACACTGGCACTGTGGGAGTGGGAGACACTGGCACAGTGGGAGTGGGAGACACTGGCACTGTGGGAGCAGGAGACAATGGCACTGCGGGAGTGGGAGACACTAGCACTGTGGGAGCAGGAGTCACTGGCACTGTGGGAGCAGGAGACACTGGCACTGTGATAGTGAGAGACACTGGCACTGTGGGAGCAGGAGACACTGGCACTCAAATAGTGGGAGACACTGGCACTGTGATAGTGGGAGATACTGGCACTGTGGGAGTGGGAGAAACTGGCACAGTGATAGTGGGAGACACTGGCACTGTGGGAGTGGGAGACACTGGCACTGTGGGAGTGGGAGACATTGGCACTGTGGGAGTGGGAGACACTGGCACAGTTATAATGTGAGACACTGGCACTGTGATAGTGGGAGACACTGGCACTGTGGGAGTGGGAGACACTGGCACGGTGATAGTGGGAGACACTGGCACTGTGGGAGTGGGAGACACTGGCACTGTGGGAGTGAGACACTGGCACTGTGGAAGTGGCAGACACTGCCACTATGGAGTGAGACACTGGCACTGTGGGAGCAGGAGACACTGGCACTCTGGGAGCAGGAGACACTGGCACTGTGTGAGTAGGAGACACGACACTGTGGGAGCAGGAGACACTGGCAACTGTGGGAGCAGGAGGCACTGGCACTCTGGGAGTGGGAAACATGACACTCTGGGCATGAGACACTGGCACTCTGGGAGTGGGAGACACGACACTGTGGGAATGAGACACGACACTGTGGGAGTGAGACCCTGGCACTGAGGGAGTGAGACACTGGCACTGTGAGAGTGGGAGACACTGGCACTGTGATAGTGGGAGACACTGGCACTGTGGGAGTGGGAGACACATGCACTGTGGGAGTGAGACACTGGCGCTGTGGAAGTGGGAGACACTGCCACTATGGAGTGAGACACTGGCACTGTGGTAGTGAGACACTGGCACTGATGGAGTAGGAGACACTGGCACTGTGGCAGTGAGACACTGGCACTGAGGGAGTGGGAGACACTGGCACTCTGGGAGCAGGAGACACTGGCACTGTGTGAGTAGGAGATACGACACTGTGGGAATGAGACACTGGCACTCTGGGAGTGGGAGACACGACACTGTGGGAATGAGACACGACACTGTGGGAATGAGACACTGGCACTGAGGGAGTGGGAGACATGACACTGTGATAGTGAGACACTGGCACTGTGGGAGTAGGAGACACTGGCACTGTGGGACTGGGAGCACTGGCACCGTGTGAGAGGGAGGCACTGGCACTCTGGGAGTGGGAGACACAACACTGTGGGAATGAGACACTGGCACTCTGGGAGTGGGGGACATGAAACTGTGGGAATGAGACACGACACTGTGGGAGTGAGACTCTGGCACTGAGGGAGTGGGTGACACAACACTGTGGGAGCAGGAGACACTGGCACTGAGGGAGTGGGAGACATGACACTGTGATAGTGAGACACTGGCACTGTGGGAGTGGGAGACACTGGCACTGTGGGAGTGGGAGACACTGGCACTGTGGGACTGGGAGCACTGGCACCGTGTGAGCGGGAGACACTGGCACTGTGGGAGCAGGAGACACTGGCACTGTGGGAGTGGGAGACACTGGCACAGCGGGAGTGGGAGACACTGGCACAGTGGGAGTGGGAGACACTGGAACAGTGGGAGTGGGGTACAGTGGAACTGTGGGAGTGGGAGGCACTGGCACTGTGGGAGTGGGAGACACTGGAACTGTGAGAGTGGGGTACAGTGGAACTGTGGGAGTGGGAGACATTGGAACTGTGAGAGCGGGAGGCACTGGCACTGTGGGAGCGGGGTACAGTGGAACTGTGGGAGTGGGAGGCACTGGCACTGTGGGAGTGGAGGCACTGGCACTGTGGGAGTGGGAGACACTGGAACTGTGAGAGTGGGGTACAGTGGAACTGTGGGAGTGGGAGACATTGGAACTGTGAGAGTGGAGGCACTGGCACTGTGGGAGTGGGAGACACTGGCACTGTGTGAGTAGGAGACACGACACTGTGGAAGCAGGAGACACTGGCAATTGTGGGAGCAGGAGGCACTGGCACTCTGGGAATGGGAAACACGACACTGTGGGCATGAGACACTGGCACTCTGGGAGTGGGAGATACGACACTGTGGGAATGAGACACGACACTGTGGGAGTGAGACCCTGGCACTGAGGGAGTGAGACACTGGCACTGTGAGAGTGGAAGACACTGGCACTGTGATAGTGGGAGACACTGGCACTGTGGGAGTGGGAGACACTGGCACTGTGGGAGTGAGACACTGGCGCTGTGGAAGTGGGAGACACTGCCACTATGGAGTGAGACACTGGCACTGTGGTAGTGAGACACTGGCACTGAGGGAGTGGGAGACACTGGCACTGTGGCAGTGAGACACTGGCACTGAGGGAGTGGGAGACACTGGCACTCTGGGAGCAGGAGGCACTGGCACTGTGTGAGTAGGAGACACGACACTGTGGGAATGAGACACTGGCACTCTGGGAGTGGGAGACACGACACTGTGGGAATGAGACACGACACTGTGGGAGTGAGACTCTGGCACTGAGGGAGTGGGAGACACGACACTGTGGGAATGAGACACTGGCACTGAGGGAGTGGGAGACATGACACTGTGATAGTGAGACACTGGCACTGTGGGAGTAGGAGACACTGGCACTGTGGGACTGGGAGCACTGGCACCGTGTGAGAGGGAGGCACTGGCACTCTGGGAGTGGGAGACACAACACTGTGGGAATGAGACACTGGCACTCTGGGAGTGGGGGACATGAAACTGTGGGAATGAGACACGACACTGTGGGAGTGAGACTCTGGCACTGAGGGAGTGGGAGACACGACACTGTGGGTGCAGGAGACACTGGCACTGAGGGAGTGGGAGACATGACACTGTGATAGTGAGACACTGGCACTGTGGGAGTGGGAGACACTGGCACTGTGGGAGTGGGAGACACTGGCACTGTGGGACTGGGAGCACTGGCACCGTGTGAGCGGGAGACACTGGCACTGTGGGAGCAGGAGACACTGGCACTGTGGGAGTGGGAGACACTGGCACAGCGGGAGTGGGAGACACTGGCACAGTGGGAGTGGGAGACACTGGAACAGTGGGAGTGGGGTACAGTGGAACTGTGGGAGTGGGAGGCACTGGCACTGTGGGAGTGGGAGACACTGGAACTGTGAGAGTGGGGTACAGTGGAACTGTGGGAGTGGGAGACATTGGAACTGTGAGAGCGGGAGGCATTGGCACTGTGGGAGCGGGGTACAGTGGAACTGTGGGAGTGGGAGGCACTGGCACTGTGGGAGTGGAGGCACTGGCACTGTGGGAGTAGGAGACACTGGAACTGTGAGAGTGGGGTACAGTGGAACTGTGGGAGTGGGAGACATTGGAACTGTGAGAGTGGAGGCACTGGCACTGTGGGAGTGGGAGACACTGGCACTGTGGGAGTGGGAGACACCGGCACTGTGGGAGAGGAAGACACAGGAACTGTGAAAGCGGGAGGCACTGGAACTGTGGGAGTGGGAGACACTGGCACTGTGGGAGTGGGAGACACTGGCACTGTGGGAGCATCAGACACTGAAACTGTGGGAGTGGGAGACAAAGGCACTGAGGGAGTGGGAGACACTGGCATTGTGGGAGTGGGAGACACTGACATTGTGGGAATGGGAAACACTGGAACTGTGTGTGTGGGAGACACTGGCACTGTGGGAGTGGGAGACACTGGCACTGTGGGTGTGGAAGACACGGGAACTGTGGGAGCGACAGACACTGAAACGGTGGGAGCGGGAGACACAGGCACTGCGGGAGTGGGATACACCGGCACTGTGGGAGTGGGAGACACTGACACTGTGGGAGTGGGGGACACTGGCACTGTGGGAGTGGGAGACATTAGCATGGGAGACACTGGCACTGTGGGAGCGAGAGACACTGGTAGCGTGGGAGCAGGAGACATGACACTGCGGGAGTGGGAGACACTGGAATTGTGGAAGTGGGAGACACTGGCACTGCGGGTGTGGAAGACACTGGAACTGTGGGAGCGACAGACACTGAAACTGTGGGAGCGGGAGACACAGGCACTGCGGGAGTGGGATACACTGGCACCGTGGGAGTGGGAGAGACTGACACTGTGGGAGTGGGGGACACTGGCACTGTGGGAGTGGGGGACACTGGCACTGTGGGAGTGGGAGACACGACACTGTGGGAATGAGAGACTCGCACTCTGGGAGTGGGAGACACGACACTGTGGGAATGAGACACGACACTGTGGGAGTGAGACCCTGGCACTGAGGGAGTGGGAGACACGACACTGTGGGAGTGAGACACTGGCACTGAGGGAGTGGGATACATGACACTGTGATCGTGAGAAACTGGCACTGTGGGAGTGGGAGGCACTGGCACTGTGGGAGCGGGAGACACTGGCACTGTGGGAGCAGGAGACACTGGCACTGTGGGTGTGGAAGACACTGGCACTATGGGAGTGGGAGACACTGGCACTGCGGAAGTGGGAGACACTGGCACTGTGGGAGCAGCAGACACTGGCACTGTGGTAGCAGGAGACACTGGCACTGCGGAAGTGGGATACACTGGCACTGTGGGAGCAGGAGACACTGGCACCGCGGAAGTGGGAGACACTGGCACTGTGAGAGCGGGAGACACTGGCACTGTGATAGCGGGAGACACTGGCACTGTGGGAGTGGGAGACACTGGCACGGTGGGAGTGGGAGACACTGGCACGGTGGGAGTGGGAGACACTGGCACTGTGGGAGTAGGAGACAATGGCACTGTGGAAGTGGGATACACTGGCACTGTGAGAGCGGGAGACACTGGCACTGTGATAGCGGGAGACACTGGCACTGTGGGAGTGGGAGACACTGGCACAGTGGGAGTGGGAGACACTGGCACTGTGGGAGCAGGAGACAATGGCACTGCGGGAGTGGGAGACACTGGCACTGTGGGAGCAGGAGTCACTGGCACTGTGGGAGCAGGAGACACTGGCACTGTGATAGTGAGAGACACTGGCACTGTGGGAGCAGGAGACACTGGCACTAAAATAGTGGGAGACACTGGCACTGTGATAGTGGGAGATACTGGCACTGTGGGAGTGGGAGAAACTGGCACAGTGATAGTGGGAGACACTGGCACTGTGGGAGTGGGAGACGCTGGCACTGTGGGAGTGGGAGACATTGGCACTGTGGGAGACACTGGCACAGTTATAATGTGAGACACTGGCACTGTGGGAGTGGGAGACACTGGCACTGTGGGAGTGGGAGACACTGGCACTGTGATAGTGGGAGACACTGGCACGGTGGGAGTGGGAGACACTGGCACTGTGATAGTGGGAGACACTGGCACTGTGGGAGTGGGAGACACTGGCACTGCGGGAGTGGGAGACACTGGCACGGTGGAAGTGGGAGACACAGGCACTGTGGAAGTAGGGGACACTGGCACTGCAGGAGTGGCAGACACTGGCACTGTGGGAGTAGGAGACACGGCACTGTGGGAGCAGCAGACACTGGCACCGTGGGAGCAGGAGACACGACACTGTGGGAATGAGACACTGGCACTGGGGGAGGAGGAGAAACTGGCATTGTGTTAGTGAGACACTGGTACTGAGGGAGTGGGAGACACGACACTATGGGAATGAAACACTGGCACTGAGGGAGCAGGAGACACTGGCACTGTGTGAGCAGGAGACACTGGCACACTGTGAGTGGGACACACGACACTGTGGGAATGAGAGACTCGCACTCTGGGAGTGGGAGACACGACACTGTGGGAATGAGACACGACACTGTGGGAGTGAGACCCTGGCACTGAGGGAGTGGGAGACACGACACTGTGGGAGTGAGACACTGGCACTGAGGGAGTGGGAGACATGACACTGTGATCGTGAGAAACTGGCACTGTGGGAGTGGGAGGCACTGGCACTGTGGGAGCGGGAGACACTGGCACTGTGGGAGCAGGAGACACTGGCACTGTGGGTGTGGAAGACACTGGCACTATGGGAGTGGGAGACACTGGCACTGCGGAAGTGGGAGACACTGGCACTGTGGGAGCAGCAGACACTGGCACTGTGGTAGCAGGAGACACTGGCACTGCGGAAGTGGGATACACTGGCACTGTGGGAGCAGGAGACACTGGCACCGCGGAAGTGGGAGACACTGGCACTGTGAGAGCGGGAGACACTGGCACTGTGATAGCGGGAGACACTGGCACTGTGGGAGTGGGAGACACTGGCACGGTGGGAGTGGGAGACACTGGCACGGTGGGAGTGGGAGACACTGGCACTATGGGAGTAGGAGTCACTGGCACTGTGGAAGTGGGAGACACTGGCACTGTGAGAGCGGGAGACACTGGCACTGTGATTGCGGGAGACACTGGCACTGTGGGAGTGGGAGACACTGGCACAGTGGGAGTGGGAGACACTGGCACTGTGGGAGCAGGAGACAATGGCACTGCGGGAGTGGGAGACACTAGCACTGTGGGAGCAGGAGTCACTGGCACTGTGGGAGCAGGAGACACTGGCACTGTGATAGTGAGAGACACTGGCACTGTGGGAGCAGGAGACACTGGCACTCAAATAGTGGGAGACACTGGCACTGTGATAGTGGGAGATACTGGCACTGTGGGAGTGGGAGAAACTGGCACAGTGATAGTGGGAGACACTGGCACTGTGGGAGTGGGAGACACTGGCACTGTGGGAGTGGGAGACATTGGCACTGTGGGAGTGGGAGACACTGGCACAGTTATAATGTGAGACACTGGCACTGTGATAGTGGGAGACACTGGCACTGTGGGAGTGGGAGACACTGGCACGGTGATAGTGGGAGACACTGGCACTGTGGGAGTGGGAGACACTGGCACTGTGGGAGTGAGACACTGGCACTGTGGAAGTGGCAGACACTGCCACTATGGAGTGAGACACTGGCACTGTGGGAGCAGGAGACACTGGCACTCTGGGAGCAGGAGACACTGGCACTGTGTGAGTAGGAGACACGACACTGTGGGAGCAGGAGACACTGGCAACTGTGGGAGCAGGAGGCACTGGCACTCTGGGAGTGGGAAACACGACACTCTGGGCATGAGACACTGGCACTCTGGGAGTGGGAGACACGACACTGTGGGAATGAGACACGACACTGTGGGAGTGAGACACTGGCGCTGTGGAAGTGGGAGACACTGCCACTATGTAGTGAGACACTGGCACTGATGGAGTAGGAGACACTGGCACTGTGGCAGTGAGACACTGGCACTGAGGGAGTGGGAGACACTGGCACTCTGGGAGCAGGAGACACTGGCACTGTGTGAGTAGGAGATACGACACTGTGGGAATGAGACACTGGCACTCTGGGAGTGGGAGACACGACACTGTGGGAATGAGACACGACACTGTGGGAATGAGACACTGGCACTGAGGGAGTGGGAGACATGACACTGTGATAGTGAGACACTGGCACTGTGGGAGTAGGAGACACTGGCACTGTGGGACTGGGAGCACTGGCACCGTGTGAGAGGGAGGCACTGGCACTCTGGGAGTGGGAGACACAACACTGTGGGAATGAGACACTGGCACTCTGGGAGTGGGGGACATGAAACTGTGGGAATGAGACACGACACTGTGGGAGTGAGACTCTGGCACTGAGGGAGTGGGAGACACGACACTGTGGGAGCAGGAGACACTGGCACTGAGGGAGTGGGAGACATGACACTGTGATAGTGAGACACTGGCACTGTGGGAGTGGGAGACACTGGCACTGTGGGAGTGGGAGACACTGGCACTGTGGGACTGGGAGCACTGGCACCGTGTGAGCGGGAGACACTGGCACTGTGGGAGCAGGAGACACTGGCACTGTGGGAGTGGGAGACACTGGCACAGCGGGAGTGGGAGACACTGGCACAGTGGGAGTGGGAGACACTGGAACAGTGGGAGTGGGGTACAGTGGAACTGTGGGAGTGGGAGGCACTGGCACTGTGGGAGTGGGAGACACTGGCACTGTGGGAGTGGGAGACACTGGAACTGTGAGAGTGGGGTACAGTGGAACTGTGGGAGTGGGAGACATTGGAACTGTGAGAGCGGGAGGCACTGGCACTGTGGGAGCGGGGTACAGTGGAACTGTGGGAGTGGGAGGCACTGGCACTGTGGGAGTGGAGGCACTGGCACTGTGGGAGTGGGAGACACTGGAACTGTGAGAGTGGGGTACAGTGGAACTGTGGGAGTGGGAGACATTGGAACTGTGAGAGTGGAGGCACTGGCACTGTGGGAGTGGGAGACACTGGCACTGTGTGAGTAGGAGACACGACACTGTGGGAGCAGGAGACACTGGCAATTGTGGGAGCAGGAGGCACTGGCACTCTGGGAATGGGAAACACGACACTGTGGGCATGAGACACTGGCACTCTGGGAGTGGGAGACACGACACTGTGGGAATGAGACACGACACTGTGGGAGTGAGACCCTGGCACTGAGGGAGTGAGACACTGGCACTGTGAGAGTGGAAGACACTGGCACTGTGATAGTGGGAGACACTGGCACTGTGGGAGTGGGAGACACTGGCACTGTGGGAGTGAGACACTGGCGCTGTGGAAGTGGGAGACACTGCCACTATGGAGTGAGACACTGGCACTGTGGTAGTGAGACACTGGCACTGAGGGAGTGGGAGACACTGGCACTGTGGCAGTGAGACACTGGCACTGAGGGAGTGGGAGACACTGGCACTCTGGGAGCAGGAGGCACTGGCACTGTGTGAGTAGGAGACACGACACTGTGGGAATGAGACACTGGCACTCTGGGAGTGGGAGACACGACACTGTGGGAATGAGACACGACACTGTGGGAGTGAGACTCTGGCACTGAGGGAGTGGGAGACACGACACTGTGGGAATGAGACACTGGCACTGAGGGAGTGGGAGACATGACACTGTGATAGTGAGACACTGGCACTGTGGGAGTAGGAGACACTGGCACTGTGGGACTGGGAGCACTGGCACCGTGTGAGAGGGAGGCACTGGCACTCTGGGAGTGGGAGACACAACACTGTGGGAATGAGACACTGGCACTCTGGGAGTGGGGGACATGAAACTGTGGGAATGAGACACGACACTGTGGGAGTGAGACTCTGGCACTGAGGGAGTGGGAGACACGACACTGTGGGTGCAGGAGACACTGGCACTGAGGGAGTGGGAGACATGACACTGTGATAGTGAGACACTGGCACTGTGGGAGTGGGAGACACTGGCACTGTGGGAGTGGGAGACACTGGCACTGTGGGACTGGGAGCACTGGCACCGTGTGAGCGGGAGACACTGGCACTGTGGGAGCAGGAGACACTGGCACTGTGGGAGTGGGAGACACTGGCACAGCGGGAGTGGGAGACACTGGCACAGTGGGAGTGGGAGACACTGGAACAGTGGGAGTGGGGTACAGTGGAACTGTGGGAGTGGGAGGCACTGGCACTGTGGGAGTGGGAGACACTGGAACTGTGAGAGTGGGGTACAGTGGAACTGTGGGAGTGGGAGACATTGGAACTGTGAGAGCGGGAGGCATTGGCACTGTGGGAGCGGGGTACAGTGGAACTGTGGGAGTGGGAGGCACTGGCACTGTGGGAGTGGAGGCACTGGCACTGTGGGAGTAGGAGACACTGGAACTGTGAGAGTGGGGTACAGTGGAACTGTGGGAGTGGGAGACATTGGAACTGTGAGAGTGGAGGCACTGGCACTGTGGGAGTGGGAGACACTGGCACTGTGGGAGTGGGAGACACCGGCACTGTGGGAGAGGAAGACACAGGAACTGTGAAAGCGGGAGGCACTGGAACTGTGGGAGTGGGAGACACTGGCACTGTGGGAGTGGGAGACACTGGCACTGTGGGAGCATCAGACACTGAAACTGTGGGAGTGGGAGACAAAGGCACTGAGGGAGTGGGAGACACTGGCATTGTGGGAGTGGGAGACACTGACATTGTGGGAATGGGAAACACTGGAACTGTGTGTGTGGGAGACACTGGCACTGTGGGAGTGGGAGACACTGGCACTGTGGGTGTGGAAGACACGGGAACTGTGGGAGCGACAGACACTGAAACGGTGGGAGCGGGAGACACAGGCACTGCGGGAGTGGGATACACCGGCACTGTGGGAGTGGGAGACACTGACACTGTGGGAGTGGGGGACACTGGCACTGTGGGAGTGGGAGACATTAGCATGGGAGACACTGGCACTGTGGGAGCGAGAGACACTGGTAGCGTGGGAGCAGGAGACATGACACTGCGGGAGTGGGAGACACTGGAATTGTGGAAGTGGGAGACACTGGCACTGCGGGTGTGGAAGACACTGGAACTGTGGGAGCGACAGACACTGAAACTGTGGGAGCGGGAGACACAGGCACTGCGGGAGTGGGATACACTGGCACCGTGGGAGTGGGAGACACTGACACTGTGGGAGTGGGGGACACTGGCACTGTGGGAGTGGGAGACACTAGCATGGGAGACACTGGCACTGTGGGAGCGAGCGGCACTGGTACCGTGGGAGCAGGAGACATGACACTGCGGGAGTGGGAGACACTGGAACTGTGGAAGTGGGAGACACTGGAACTGTGGGAGTGGGAGACACTGGACCTGTGGGAGTGGGAGACACTGGCACTGTGGAAGTGGGAGACACTGGCACTGTGGGAGCAGGAAACACTGGCACTGCGGAAGTGGGAAACACTGGCACTGCAGAAGTGGGAGACACTGGCACGGTGGGAGTGCGAGACACTGGCACTGTGGGAGTGGGAGACACTGGCACTGCAGGAGTGGGAGACACTGGCACTGTGGGAGTGGGAGACACTGGCACTGCGGAAGTGGGAGACACAGGCACTGTGGAAGTAGGGGACACTGGCACTGCAGGAGTGGCAGACACTGGCACTGTGGGAGTAGGAGACACGGCACTGTGGGAGCAGGAGACACTGGCACTGTGGGAGCAGGAGACACTGGCACTGTGGGAGCAGGAGATACGACACTGTGGGAATGAGACACTGGCACTGAGGGAGTAGGAGACACTGGCACCGTGTTAGTGAGACACTGGCACTGAGGGAGTGGTAGACACTGGCACTGTGGTAGTGAGACACTGGCACTGAGGGAGTGGGAGGCACTGGCACTGTGGGAGCAGGAGACACTGGCACTGTGGGAGCAGGAGACACTGGCACTGTGGGAGCGGGAGACACTGGCACTGCGGAAGTGGGAGACACTGGCACTGTGGGAGCAGGAGACACTGGCACTGTGGAAGTGGGAGACACTGGCACTGTGGGATCAGGAGACACTGGCACTGTGGAAGTGGGAGACACTGGCACTGTGGAAGGGGGAGACACTGGCACTGCGGAAGTGGGAGACACTGCAACTGTGGGAGCAGGAGACACTGGTACTGCGGATGTGGGAGACACTGGCACTGTGGGAGCGGGAGACACTGGCACTGCGGAAGTGGGAGTCACTGGCACTGTGGGAGCAGGAGACACTGGCACTCTGGGAGCAGGAGACACTGGCACTGTGGGAGCAGCAGACACTGGCACTGTGGGAGCAGGAGACATGACACTCTGGGAATGAGACACTGGCACTGGGGGAGTAGGAGACACTGGCACTGTGTTCGTGAGACACTGTCACTGAGGGAGTAGGAGACACTGGCACTGTGGTAGAGAGACACTGGCACTGAGGGAGTGGGAGACACGACACTGTGGGAATGAGACACTGGCACTGAGGGAGCAGGAGACACTGGCACTGTGTGAGCGGGAGACACTGGCACTCTGGGAGTGTGAGACACGACACTGTGGGAATGAGACACTGGCACTCTGAGAGTGGGAGACACGACACTGTGGGAATGAGACACGACACTGTGGGAGTGAGACCCTGGTTCTGAGGGAGTGGGGAACACGACACTGTGGGAATGAGACACTGGCACTGAGGGAGTGGGAGACACGACACTGTGGGAATGAGACACTGGCACTGTGGGAGTGGGAGACACTGGCACTGTGGGACTGGGAGACACAGGCACCGTGTGAGCATGAGACACTGGCACTGTGGGAGCAGGAGACACTGGCACTCTGGGAGTGGGAGATACGACACTGTGGGAATGAGACACTGGCACTCTGGGAGTGGGAAACATGACACTGTGGGAATGAGACAAGACACTGTGGGAGTGAGACACTGGCACTGAGGGAGTGGGAGACACGACACTGTTGATAGTGAGACACTGGCACTGTGGGAGTGGGAGGCACTGGCACATTGGGAGCGGGAGACACTGGCACTGTGGGAGCAGGAGACTCTGGCACTGTGGAAGCAGGAAACACTGGCACTGCGGAAGTGGGAGACACTGGCACTGTGGGAGTGGGAGACACTGGCACTGTGGGAGCAGGAGACACTGGCACTGTGATAGTGAGAGACACTGGCACTGTGGGAGCAGGAGACACTGGCACTGTGAAAGTGAGAGACACTGGCACTGTGGGAGCAGCAGATACTGGCACTGTGATAGTGGGAGATACTGGCACTGTGGGAGTGGGAGATACTGGCACTGTGGGAGTGGGAGACACTGGCACTGTGATAGTGGGAGACACTGGCACTGTGGGAGCAGGAGACACTGGCACTGTGGGAGCAGCAGACACTGGCACTGTGGGAGCAGGAGACACGACACTCTGGGAATGAGACACTGGCACTGAGGGAGTGGGAGACACGACACTGTGGGAATGAGACACTGGCACTGAGGGAGTGGGAGAAATGACACTGTGATAGTGAGACACTGGCACTGTGGGAGTGGGAGACACTGGCACTGTGGGACTGGGAGACACAGGCACTGTGTGAGCATGAGACACTGGCACTGTGGGAGCAGGAGACACTGGCACTTTGGGAGTGGGAGAAACGACATTATGGGAATGAGACACTGGCACTCTGGGAGTGGGAAACATGACACTGTGGGAATGAGACACGACACTGTTGGAGTGAGACCCTGGCATTGAGGGAGTGGGAGACACGACACTGTGATAGTGAGACACTGGCACTGTGGGAGTGGGAGGCACTGGCACTGTGGGAGCAGGAGACACTGGCACTGTGGGAACAGGAGACACTGGCACTGTGGGAGCAGGAGACACTGGCACTGCGGAAGTGGGAGACACTGGCACTGTGATAGTGGGAGACACTGGCACTGTGGGAGAAGGAGACACTGGCACTGTGGGAGCAGGAAGCACTGGCATGGTGATAGTGAGAGACACTGGCACTGTGGGAGCAGGAGACACTGGCACTGTGATAGTGAGAGACACTGGCACTGTGGGAGCAGGAGACACTGGCACTGCGGGAGCAGGAGACACTGGCACTGTGATAGTGGGAGACACTGGCACTGTGATAGTGGGAGATATTGGCACTGTGGGAGTGGGAGATACTGGCACTGTGGGAGTGGGAGACACTGGCACTGTGATAGTGGGAGACACTGGCACTGTGGAAGTGGGAGACACTGCCACTATGGAGTGAAACACTGGCACTGTGGCAGCAGGAGACACTGGCACTCTGGGAGCAGGAGACACTGGCACTGTGTGAGTAGGAGACACGACACTGTGGGAGCAGGAGACACTGGCAACGGTGGGAGCAGGAGATACTGGCACTGTGGGAGCAGGAGGCACTGGCACTCTGGCAGTGGGAGACACGACACTGTGGGAATGAGACACGAAACTGTGGGAGTGAGACCCTGGCACCGAGGGAGTGAGACACTGGCACTATGATAGTGGGAGACACTGGCACTGCAATAGTGGAAGACACTGGCACTGTGGGAGTGGGAGACACTGGCACTGTGGGACTGGGGGACACTGGCACCGTGTGAGCGGGAGACACTGGCACTGTGGGAGTGGGAGACACTGGCACTGTGATAGTGGGAGACACTGGCACTGTGGGAGTGGGAGACACTGGCACTGTGGGAGTGAAACACTGGCACTGTGGCAGCAGGAGACACTGGCACTCTGGGAGCAGGAGACACTGGCACTGTGTGAGTAGGAGACACGGCACTGTGGGAGCAGGAGACACTGGCAACTGTGGGAGCAGGAGATACTGGCACTGTGGGAGCAGGAGGCACTGGCACTCTGGCAGTGGGAGACACGACACTGTGGGAATGAGACACGAAACTGTGGGAGTGAGACCCTGGCACTGAGGGAGTGAGACACTGGCACTATGATAGTGGGAGACACTGGCACTGCAATAGTGGAAGACACTGGCACTGTGGGAGTGGGAGACACTGGCACTGTGGGAGTGAGACACTGGCACTGTGGAAGTGGGAGACACTGCCACTATGGAGTGAGACACTGGCACTGTGGTAGTGAGACACTGGCACTGAGGGAGTAGGAGACACTGGCACTGTGGTAGTGAGACACTGGCACTGAGGAAGTAGGAGACACTGGTACTGTGGGACTGGGAGATACTGGCACTGTGCGAGCGGGAGGCACTGGCACTCTGGGAATGGGAGACACAACACTGTGGGAATGAGACACTGGCACTCTGGGAGTGGGAGACATGACACTGTGGGAATGAGACACGACACTGTGGGAGTGAGACCCTGGTTCTGAGGGAGTGGGGAACACGACACTGTGGGAATGAGACACTGGCACTGAGGGAGTGGGAGACACGACACTGTGGGAATGAGACACTGGCACTGTGGGAGTGGGAGACACTGGCACTGTGGGACTGGGAGACACAGGCACCGTGTGAGCATGAGACACTGGCACTGTGGGAGCAGGAGACACTGGCACTCTGGGAGTGGGAGATACGACACTGTGGGAATGAGACACTGGCACTCTGGGAGTGGGAAACATGACACTGTGGGAATGAGACAAGACACTGTGGGAGTGAGACACTGGCACTGAGGGAGTGGGAGACACGACACTGTTGATAGTGAGACACTGGCACTGTGGGAGTGGGAGGCACTGGCACATTGGGAGCGGGAGACACTGGCACTGTGGGAGCAGGAGACTCTGGCACTGTGGAAGCAGGAAACACTGGCACTGCGGAAGTGGGAGACACTGGCACTGTGGGAGTGGGAGACACTGGCACTGTGGGAGCAGGAGACACTGGCACTGTGATAGTGAGAGACACTGGCACTGTGGGAGCAGGAGACACTGGCACTGTGAAAGTGAGAGACACTGGCACTGTGGGAGCAGCAGATACTGGCACTGTGATAGTGGGAGATACTGGCACTGTGGGAGTGGGAGATACTGGCACTGTGGGAGTGGGAGACACTGGCACTGTGATAGTGGGAGACACTGGCACTGTGGGAGCAGGAGACACTGGCACTGTGGGAGCAGCAGACACTGGCACTGTGGGAGCAGGAGACACGACACTCTGGGAATGAGACACTGGCACTGGGGGAGTAGGAGGCACTGGCACTGTGTTCGTGAGACACTGGCACTGAGGGAGCAGGAGACACTGGCACTGTGTGAGCGGGAGACACTGGCACTCTGGGAGTGTGAGACACGACACTGTGGGAATGAGACACGACACTGTGGGAGTGAGACCCTGGTTCTGAGGGAGTGGGGAACACGACACTGTGGGAATGAGACACTGGCACTGAGGGAGTGGGAGACACGACACTGTGGGAATGAGACACTGGCACTGAGGGAGTGGGAGAAATGACACTGTGATAGTGAGACACTGGCACTGTGGGAGTGGGAGACACTGGCACTGTGGGACTGGGAGACACAGGCACTGTGTGAGCATGAGACACTGGCACTGTGGGAGCAGGAGACACTGGCACTTTGGGAGTGGGAGAAACGACATTATGGGAATGAGACACTGGCACTCTGGGAGTGGGAAACATGACACTGTGGGAATGAGACACGACACTGTTGGAGTGAGACCCTGGCATTGAGGGAGCGGGAGACACGACACTGTGATAGTGAGACACTGGCACTGTGGGAGTGGGAGGCACTGGCACTGTGGGAGCAGGAGACACTGGCACTGTGGGAACAGGAGACACTGGCACTGTGGGAGCAGGAGACACTGGCACTGCGGAAGTGGGAGACACTGGCACTGTGATAGTGGGAGACACTGGCACTGTGGGAGAAGGAGACACTGGCACTGTGGGAGCAGGAAGCACTGGCATGGTGATAGTGAGAGACACTGGCACTGTGGGAGCAGGAGACACTGGCACTGTGATAGTGAGAGACACTGGCACTGTGGGAGCAGGAGACACTGGCACTGCGGGAGCAGGAGACACTGGCACTGTGATAGTGGGAGACACTGGCACTGTGATAGTGGGAGATATTGGCACTGTGGGAGTGGGAGATACTGGCACTGTGGGAGTGGGAGACACTGGCACTGTGATAGTGGGAGACACTGGCACTGTGGAAGTGGGAGACACTGCCACTATGGAGTGAAACACTGGCACTGTGGCAGCAGGAGACACTGGCACTCTGGGAGCAGGAGACACTGGCACTGTGTGAGTAGGAGACACGACACTGTGGGAGCAGGAGACACTGGCAACGGTGGGAGCAGGAGATACTGGCACTGTGGGAGCAGGAGGCACTGGCACTCTGGCAGTGGGAGACACGACACTGTGGGAATGAGACACGAAACTGTGGGAGTGAGACCCTGGCACCGAGGGAGTGAGACACTGGCACTATGATAGTGGGAGACACTGGCACTGCAATAGTGGAAGACACTGGCACTGTGGGAGTGGGAGACACTGGCACTGTGGGACTGGGGGACACTGGCACCGTGTGAGCGGGAGACACTGGCACTGTGGGAGTGGGAGACACTGGCACTGTGATAGTGGGAGACACTGGCACTGTGGGAGTGGGAGACACTGGCACTGTGGGAGTGAAACACTGGCACTGTGGCAGCAGGAGACACTGGCACTCTGGGAGCAGGAGACACTGGCACTGTGTGAGTAGGAGACACGGCACTGTGGGAGCAGGAGACACTGGCAACTGTGGGAGCAGGAGATACTGGCACTGTGGGAGCAGGAGGCACTGGCACTCTGGCAGTGGGAGACACGACACTGTGGGAATGAGACACGAAACTGTGGGAGTGAGACCCTGGCACTGAGGGAGTGAGACACTGGCACTATGATAGTGGGAGACACTGGCACTGCAATAGTGGAAGACACTGGCACTGTGGGAGTGGGAGACACTGGCACTGTGGGAGTGAGACACTGGCACTGTGGAAGTGGGAGACACTGCCACTATGGAGTGAGACACTGGCACTGTGGTAGTGAGACACTGGCACTGAGGGAGTAGGAGACACTGGCACTGTGGTAGTGAGACACTGGCACTGAGGAAGTAGGAGACACTGGTACTGTGGGACTGGGAGATACTGGCACTGTGCGAGCGGGAGGCACTGGCACTCTGGGAATGGGAGACACAACACTGTGGGAATGAGACACTGGCACTCTGGGAGTGGGAGACATGACACTGTGGGAATGAGACACGACAATGTGGGAGTGAGGCCCTGGCACTGAGGGAGTCGGAGACACGACACTGTGGGAATGAGACACTGGCACTGAGGGAGTGGGAGACATGACACTGTGATAGTGAGACACTGGCAATGTGGGAGTGGGAGACACTGGCACTGTGGGACTGGGGGACACTGGCACCGTGTGAGCGGGAGACACTGGCACTGTGGGAGCAGGAGACACTGGCACTGTGGTAGTGGGAGACACTGGCACTGTGGGAGTGGGAGACACTGGAACAGTGGGAGCGGGGTACAGTGGAACTGTGGGAGTGGGAGGCACTGGCACTGTGGGAGTGGGAGACACTGGAACTGTGAGAGTGGGGTAGAGTGGAACTGTGGGAGTGGGAGACATTGAAACTGTGAGAGCGGGAGGCACTGGCATTGTGGGAGTGGGAGAAACTGGCACTGTGGGAGTGGGAGACACTGGCACTGTGGGAGTGGGAGACACCGGCACTGTGGGCGAGGGAGACATAGGAACTGTGAGAGCGGGAGGCACTGGAACTGTGGGAGTGGGAGACACTGGCATTGTGGGAGTGGGAGACACTGGAACTGTGAGAGTAGGGTACAGTGGAACTGTGGGAGTGGGAGACATTGGAACTGTGAGAGCGGGAGGCACTGGAATTGTGGGAGTGGGAGACACTGGCACTGTGGGAGTGGGAGACACTGGCACTGTGGGAGTGGGAGGCACTGGCACTGTGAGAGTGGGGCACAGTGGAACTGTGGGAGTGGGAGACATTGGAAATGTGAGAGCGGGAGACACAGGCACTGTGGGAGAGGGAGACACTGGCACTGTGGGAGTGGGAGACACTGACACTGTGGGGGTGGGAGACACGGGAACTGTGGGAGTGGGAGACACTGGAACTGTGGGAGTGGGAGACACTGGCACCGTGTGAGCGGGAGACACTGGCACTGTGGGAGCAGGAGACACTGGCACTCTGGGAGTGGGAGACACTGGCACAGCGGGAGTGGGAGACACTGGCACAGTGGGAGTGGGAGACACTGGAACAGTGGAAGCGGGGTACATTGGAACTGTGGGAGTGGGAGGCACTGGCACTGTGGGAGTGGGAGACACTGGAACTGTGAGAGTGGGAGGCACTGGCACTGTGGGAGTGGGAGACACTGGAACTGTGGGAGTGGGGTACAGTGGAACTGTGGGAGTGGGAGACATTGGAACTGTGAGAGCGGGAGGCACTGGCACTGTGGGAGTGGGAGACACTGGAACTGTGGGAGCGGAAGACACTGACACTGTGGGAGTGGGGGACACTGGCACTGTGGGAGTGGGAGACACTGGCACTGTGGGAGTGGGAGACACTGAAACTGTGGGAGTGGGAGACACTGGCACTGTGGGAGCGGAAGACACTGACACTGTGGGAGTGGGGGACACTGGCACTGTGGGAGTGGGAGACACTGGCACGGGAGACACTGGCACTGTGGGAGCGAGAGACACTGGCACTGTGGGAGTGGGAAACACAGCACTCTGAGGAAGGAAAATGGGGACTGTGCCAAAGCACAAAATTATCCCTTTTGGCAACGTATCGGTGACATCTGGTCTGGAACTCACTCTCCCTTCAGCTGCCAGTGTCTGTGCTCCTGTACAGTTTGATAAACTATGACAGCTGTCCATGTTAAGTAATGCTAGAGCTCTGTTTGATCACAGCATTGTACATACAGGCTTTATGTTTACATCTTGTGCATCAATCAAAACATTCTGGATCACTGAAATATGGCCATTACAGACTTCACTCTCCATTTCACCACTCTATTAGCCTTTGTAGAAATAGTTGCCCCTTCTTACACCTAATGTCCTCATTCTGAACTTGTCTGTCCCGGGATTTGAACCCTTCACCACAAGGAATGATTTATTGTGTCTGTTTTGTCAGTTGCTTTTGTAATCCTCAGCACTTTGAGCAGGCCAAATGAAAGAGTCATCTTTCTGAGGTAAATAATTCCAACTTCCTTAAGCTTTACCCATAACTTAATTCCCTGGTATTGAATTATATTCATCTCTTGCCTCTCAGGGACAGTAATATTCTGCTTGTGTTTAAAAACCTGTTTCCACAAATTAACACTGCTGAACAATTTGAGAAACCCTTCCAGTTGATAGGTGACAGTCACAACATCTGAGGTGGTGAGGGAATGGACACCAATGTCTCGAATACGCGTATCATTCAGTGTCTGCAGACTCTTACCAGACATGTGACTTCCGCCTGGGCATAGTGTCTCTGTGCCACTTGGAGTGTGGGGTCAGGTGATAGATGAGCTGTCGGCAAAGCTTTTCAGAGGACTTCAGGGGCTCCAACTCCTGAAACAAACAAACAGCAGTTAAACCTTGAACCAAACCTGGCCCATGTGCAGTCCGCCCCACCTGCAAAGAACTATGCCCCTTTTCATAATGACCAAAAAACATGAGCAAGGCCATTCAGCCACCTAACTCTTCACAAATCAGTAAACGCTAGTGGACAGGTACAAAGAGTAATCAGAAAAGTTGATGGAATGTTGGACTTTATCTTGAGGGGTCTGGAATACAGAGTAATGTTACAGTTGTACAGAGCCTTGGCCAGACCCCATCTGGACCATTATGTTCAGTTCTGGGCACTGCACCTCAGGAAGGGTGTACTGGACTTGTGGGGGGATGATGGGGGGAGTGGGGGGATGGTGGGGGGATGATGGGGGGAGTGGGGGGATGGTGGGGGGATGATGGGGGGAGTGGGAGGATGATGGGGGGAGTGGGGGGATGGTGGGGGGATGATGGGGGGAGTGGGGGGATGATGGGGGAAGTGGGAGGATGATGGGGGGAGTGGGGGGATGGTGGGGGGGATGATGGGGGGAGTGGGGGGATGGTGGGGAGATGATGGGGGGAGTGGGGGGATGGTGGGGGGAGTGGGGGGATGATGGGGGGAGTGGGGGGATGATGGGGGGATGGTGGGGGGATGGTGGGGAGATGATGGGGGGATGATGGGGGGATGGTGGGGGGATGGTTGGGGGATGGTGGGGGGATGATGGGGGGATGATGGGGGGAGTGGGGGGATGGTGGGGGGATGATGGGGGGATGATGGGGGGAGTGGGGGGATGGTGGGGGGGGGGCACTGCAGATTCACCAGAATGGTACCAAAACTCCAAAGGTTAAATTGTAAGGACAGGTTATACAAATTGGGCTTATATTCCCTTGAGCATAGGTGATTGAGGGAAGATCTGATTGGTGTGTTTAAAATGTTAAAAGGATTCAAAAGGGTAGGTATGGAGAAACTATTTCCACGGCGGGGGTGGGGAGAATCAAGAATAAAGGAACATAATCAACATAATCTTCAAACTAAAGTTCGGCCATTCACATGGAATTCTCTCCTCCAAAAGGCTGTGGATGCTGCGTGATAATTGGAGCTTTCAAGACTATTTTTGTTGGGTAAGGAGCAAAGGCGGATGTATAGATCTGAGGTGCAGGTCAGCCATGATTTATTTGTATGGTGAAGCAGGTACAAGGGGCTGAATGGCCTCCTCCTGTACTTAATTCTTTTCATTCGTTCATGGGATGTGGGCATCGTTGGCAAGGCCAGCATTTATTGCCCATCCCTATTTGCCCTTGAGAAGGTGATGGTGAACTGCCTTAGGGGCTTGCTGGGCCATTTCACAGAGTCAATCACATTGCTGTGGATCTGAACTCACAGACAGACCCAGACTGGGTAAGGAAAGCAGATTTCCTTTGACAATCCAGTCGTTTCATGGCCACCATTACTGAGACGAGATTTTTTTATTCCAAATTTATTTAATTAACTGAATTTAAATTTCCTCAGCTGCTGTGGTAGGATTTGAACTCATGCCTCCTGATTACTAGTCCAGTAACAAACACTATACTATCATAGCCGATAATGTCCCTATCCTTGTGTGGAAGATACAATCCTCACCCCACCCCCCCCCACCCCGCCTCCCACCGCAGTATCTAACTGCCTCTCGAATGATTCCAGAGTTTCTGCCTCTACTCCAGATGTTGGTCACTCTTCCTGATGTCAGTCCTGACTTGACGTGTTTCTTGGTGACACAGGACTGAGATCACACGGAGCTTCCTGTGACTGCTGGGCCCTGTGGTATAGTGTCCAATGATGAGAATGGAATTATTGTTTAATGTTTGACTGTGTTTTAGTGGCATCCTCTCCCTGAGGGGTGCGGCTGAGGAGCTCAAGCCTAATATAACCTGATGCTCTCCATTTTGACCTGGGCCCATCAATGCTGAACTCATTCCTACCTGTGAACCTCTGACCTGCAGTCATGGTTCAACCTGGAACAGCACTCAGGGTCAACCTGTTCTATTCCACTTGGTGAGGATTATTTTCACTTTGGACCATAATGTAGAATGGCTGATATGGAATTAGTTGCCCATTGTACACCCTACCTGTTTCTTTCTGTTGAAGTCAATGAAAGGGAAAATCAGGCAGGCGTTATAATGAGTGCTAACCCCCACTATCTCACATCCCTCACGTTCACCTCCCATTGTGGTTGAAGAAGCCAGGTTTTTATAATTTTCCTTTGTAATGCACCACTCTGACGCCAGGGATTAGTCTCCTGGCGCTTTCCAGCACCAACTCTAGCTTGTGAATGTTTCTCTGGGGTCTCAGTGACTGGAACTGAAGCCAATATTCCAGATGCAGCCTGACCACAACACCATACAGCCTCAACATGACAGCATTAGAGTTATACTCCACTGACAGGCCAATGCAGCTCAGCATTGTGTGTATGAGTTATTAGTTGTTGCTCTACAATGAGTTGAAATGGCTAGTGCTGCCTGTCATCACACTCATATCTCTCTTATGCCTCATCCCTACACAGTTCAATACCACCCATTATATTCTCCACATTTCTTCCAATGCGCAAACATTGCCCAGGCCCTGCTATAGCTTCTTTGCAGTTTTAATCAAATTTGATTGCCTCCACGAAACAGGCCTTCTGGAGCCTGCATTGAATTTGGCCTAACCATCAGCCTCAAGAAAACGAACATCATGGGACAGGACGTCAGAAATGCTCCATCCATCAATATCGGCGACCATGCTCTGGAAGTGGTTCAAGAGTTCGCCTACCTAGGCTCAACTATCATCAGTAACCTGTCTCTCGATGCAGAAAGCGCATGGGAAAGGCTTCCACTGCTATGTCCAGACTGGCCAAGAGAGTGTGGGAAAATGGCTCCGTCATGGAACACAAAAGTCCGAGTGTACCAAGCCTGTGTCCTCAGTACTTTGCTCTACGGCAGCGAGGCCTGGACAACATATGTCAGCCAAGAGCGACATCTCAATTCATTCCATCTTCGCTGCCTCTGGAGAATCCTTGGCATCAGGTGGCAGGACCGTATCTCCAACACAGAAGTCCTCGAGGCGGCCAACATCCCCAGCATATACACCCTACTGAGCCAGAGGCGCTTGAGATGGCTTGGCCATGTGAGCCGCATGGAAGATGGCAGGATCCCCAAAGACACATTGTACAGCGAGCTCGTCACTGGTATCAGACCCACCGGCCGTCCATGTCTCCGCTTTAAAGACGTCGGCAAACGCGACATGAAGTCCTGTGACATTGATCACAAGTCGTGGGAGTCAGTTGCCAGCGATCGTCAGAGCTGGCGGGCAGCCATAAAGGCGGGGCTAAAGTGTGGTGAGTCGAAGAGACTTAGCAGTTGGCAGGAAAAAAGACAGAAGCGCAAGGAGAGAGCCGACTGTGTAACAGCTCCGACAAACAATTTTATCTGCAGCACCTGTGGAAGAGTCTGTCACTCTAGAATTGGCCTTTATAGCCACTCCAGGCGCTGCTTCACAAACCACTGACCACCTCCAGGCGCTTACCCATTGTCTCTCGAGACAAGGAGGTTAAAGAAGAAGACTGTTTAATATTACCTGTCAACTTAACCAACTTCTTTGTGTTTCTGAATCTGGGTCATTTATGTATTTGTGTGAATAAGAAACTATAGCGGCCCCAGCACTGATCCCTGGGACTGCCATTGCGTATCACCCAACATCTTCCTCCGATTGGGTACCCGCTGCATTCGCTCTCTGCCACTGCGTATCACCCAACATCTTCCCCCAATTGGGTACCCGCTGTATTTGCTCTCTGCCACTGCGTCTCACCCAACATCTTCCCCCAATTGGGAACCCGCTGTATTTGCTCTCTTATCAGAATCTGTAATTCTGTATCCAATTGCCAAAGCCTTTCAATGAGGAAAATGTGAAGGAGGGAATGTTCCCAGTCAGTGATGAAGGAGAGAAGGTTCCCGTTCAGTGAAAGAGGGAATGTTCCCGGTCAGTGATGAAGGAGAGAATGTTCCCGGTCAGTGATGAAGGAGAGAATGTTCCCAGTCAGTGATGAAGGAGAGAAGGTTCCCGTTCAGTGAAAGAGGGAATGTTCCCGGTCAGTGATGAAGGAGAGAATGTTCCCGGTCAGTGATGAAGGAGAGAACATTCCCAGTCAGTGAAATGGTTAAAAGTTGTTGATACAGATACATAAGGTACATGAATTGCTGAAGTTGGTTTGATGCATCTCAAAATGTTTTATTCTGAGAATGAAACTGTAGCAATTTGATTGCAGTGGGTGATCAGAGACGGTATGTTGTATCCATGGTTACTGCACGGAGATCTGGAGAAGAGACAGTAATTAAGTTGGCATCTGCTGATTACAAGGAGTGCTGAAGTCAGAGGGTCAGGGTTAATATGCTATCAGGAGAGTGGGATGTTATGCACAGAACTGAAGACATTGGACAGTTCTGCAGGGCGAGATGCATCAACTGTGAGCTCTGCTCCTGAGGGATTGCCTCCGGCCAAATATAAACCTGCAACAACTTCCATTTAATGTAGCAAAACATCCCAAAGCACATCATGGCTGTAAGTCAGACTCGAGCAGGAGTAGGACGAAGGTTAGGAGAGGCCACGTAAGCCACTGACGATAAGGTGGTGAGAAAGGGGTAGCAGGAGAAAGGGATTTAGGGAGTGAGTTCTAGCTCAGTGGTAGTCCTTTCAGCTCTGATCAGAAGGTTGAGAGTTTAATGCCCACGCCAGGTCTTGAGCGCATAATCCCAGGCAGATAATTCACTGCAGTACTGAGGGAGAGCTGCACTGCTGGAGGTGCTGTCTTTTGGATGAGACATTAAATCGAGGCCCTGACTACCTCTTTAGGTAGATGCAGAAAATGCCATGATGCTATTTTAAGGAGAGTGGGGGAATTCTCTTGTAACCTGGCCAATATCCCTCTCTCAATCAAAACTACCAGAATTGGATTAACTGGTCATTCAATCTTATTGCTGTGTGTGGGATCTTGCTGTGTGTCAATTGGCTCCCAGTTTTGCCTACAAAGCGATAGTGTCATGGTCCTGTAGTTTTGTTTTCAGAATACGCGGTTTGCCTTTAAGGCTTGCAAGGGATCAGTATTGATTTAAGAGCCAGCAAGCCTTAGGAGTTATAGGAAGATGCATTTTCGTTACCTTAGAAACAGCCATTTGGAGACTGCGATTCAAAGGGTGCATTCTCAATACCATGGAAACAGCCAGTGGGAGTGAGCCTGATGTGATACATTTGTTTCAATTTCGTTTGAACTGGCTTTTAGTGAGACAGTTTGTCCTAACAGAACACTGACAGAGGACACAGACAGCTGTGGTGTTCAGACACCTAAAAAAGAGCTCCCAACCATTTAAACTGAAGGAATAGGATTTTAGTCTGTTTTAATTATCTCTCAAAATTCGAAAACATCAAGTCGAAAACATCAAGTCAAAAAGAGATCTCTGGTAATTTAAATTGAAGAAAGGGAAGTTAGACTGTGACAGTCTTTTAACCCTCAAAAATGCGAATCAGATTGATTCTGTTGAAAGTGTTTGCAAGTCGGTAATTGTTGAAATTTGCTGGAGAAGGAGCAACATCCTGTGAGGGCTTCGAGCAACATCCTGTGAGGACTTCGAGCAACGTCCTGTGAAGACTTCGAGCAACGTCCTGTGAAGACTTCGAGCAACATTGGACTGTAAATTTGCAAGGACTCTAATTTTTTCTATCTTAAATGTTGTTTATATCTTCATAGTGTTTAAGAATTTAGTTCTTCTAATTAAAGAGTTAATTTATTGATTTTAAAATCACCTCGTTTTGTTAGCCTCATTCGGGGGTTAATAAATGGTACAATTTGGCTGGGTCTCTCTTTAATTTGGAAAGTTTTAAATGATATGTTAGCCGATCTGTGGACTGACGGGATTGAATTAACAGTGCATTGCTCCCACCACAATCAGAATCGTATATTTCGATTGGGGGCTTTGACTGGAGCGGTCGGTCGTAACAAAAGTGACTGAACTTCAAAAATCCTTGGCTGTGAAACATTTTGGGTTGGCCTGAAAGTTAAAGGCACTATATAAATGCACAGCCTTCTTTTTTACCTGGTGGAGTGTGGAGCTAAGAGATCTGAAGGCTTGGCCATAGGTCACAGAATGGAGGGAGGTGTCGGTTTGCACTGGACCACAGTTTATTAAGGGGAGGGTGTTTCAGGGATATTGGGATGGAGGGATTGTAGAATTGGGACACACAAGCACCCAGCTGCTTCTGTTACCCAGGCCGCTGGTCACAGCAAGTGGCTTTAATGGATTCTCCTATATTCTTGCACTGTTTCCTGCTCTTTTTCATTTCTTCGCCTTCTCTGTTTCCCTTGTTCTGCACTTCTTGTTCTCGTCACTGTCTGTGGGATTTGAGTCTTTGCTCTTGTTTCCTGTCACTGCAGGCAAGTCAAGGCAGTGGGACATTGTGGAGATGGGACTATCCCAGCAATCATACTGGTAATGAAAAGTCACTATTAAAGCTACAGGGTCGCTGCTGCTATCAATGTTGGGATAGTCCCATTTCATGTGGCAGATTGACTCACTTCATAAAACTTTTGCCTCTGAGTCAGCAGTTGTGAGTTCAAGCCCCACTCCAGAGACTTGACGTTATCCAGGCTGACGCATCAGTGCAGCAGTAACGGAGTGCTGCATTAGCCACACAATTCTCCTGGATATTAATGATTCCATGGCACTATTTGATAAAGAGCAGAAAGATCTCCCAATATCCTGGTCAATATTCCATCTTCAGTTAAAACAGACAAATTGATTGTTCATTTGTTTCTTTCTGTGGGATCTTGCTACATCAAAATGGTTCCTGTGTCTGCTTACATAGAAGTCATCCAGCTGGGCGGGAATGCTCTCACCTGGCTTCATTCTTATCTATCTAATTATATCCATTGTATTACTTGCAATGGCTTCTCTTCCTGTTCCCGCACTGTTACCTCTGGGTCCCCCCAGGGATCTATCCTCGGCCCCCTCCTATTTCTCATCTATCTGCTGCCCCTCAGCAACATCACTTGAAAACACAGCGTTAGTTTTCACATGTATGTTGACAACACTCAGCTCTACCTCACCGCCCACTTCTCTCAACTCCTCCAATGTTGCTGAATTATCAGACTGCTTATCCGACATCCAGTACTGGATGAGCAGAAATTTCCTCCAATTGGGAAAACTGAAGCCATTGTTTTCGCTCCCCACTCCAAACTCCGTTCCCTAGCTACTGACTCCATCACTCTCCCTGGCGACAGTCTGAGATTAAGCCAGTCTGGCGTCACATTTGACCAGGAGATAAGTTTCTGACCTCATATTCACACCATCACTAAGACTGCCTACTTCCACCTCTGTAACATCACTTGACTTCGCCCTTGCCTCAGTTCATCTATCGCTGAAACCCTCATTCATGCCTTTGTTACCTCTAAATTTGACTATTCCAATGCACTCCTGACTGGTCTCCTACATTCTACTTTCCATAAACTTGAGGTCATCCAAAACTCTGCTGCCCGTGTCTTAACTCGCACCAAATCCTGTTCCCCTATCACCCCTGTGCTCGCTGGCTGACATTGGCTCCTGGTTAAGCAACATCTTGATTTTAAAATTCTCACCCATGTTTACAAATCTCTCCGTGACCTCCCCCCTCCCTATTTCTGTCATCTCCTCCAGTCCCACAGCCCTTCGATAAATCTGCACTCCTCGAATTCCGGCCTCTTGAGCATCCCTGATTTCAATCACTGCACCCTTGGTGGCCATGCCTTCAGTTGCCTGGGCCCTAAGCTCTGGAATTCTCTCCCTAAACCTCTCCACCTTGCTTTTCTCTTTTAAGGCACTTTTGGTCACCTGACCTAATATCTCCATTTGTGGCTCAGTGTCATACTTCGTTTTATAAAGCTCCTATAAAGCGCCTTGGGATGTTTCATGACGTTAAAGGCGCTTTATAAATATAAGTTGTTGTTGTTGCAGAATGGTCACTCTACTTCATAATTGATTTCTTGTGAAGTGATGAGGGATGTGATCAGACCTTTAGAGCCCAGGGAAAGTTTTCCCCAAGATTGAGAATGATACCAGAAATCAGAGGTTATAGAACATTGGAGTTTTTTACTGGAACAGTAAATTGATGTAACAGGACCTCAATATTCATCAACTCAGGGAAGTGCCTTATACACCCGAAAAATCACAATGGACAGAACAGGTCATTCATTTGCTCCACTTTAGTTCGTAAATCACCCCCCATTCCCCCTTCCCCACAGGAAGAAGCCTGGTTTCCACCAGGTGGGAGCTAAAATTTCCTCTTAAGTCGGGACAGAATGGAAGGCTTTTGAAAGTTTGAGAGATTTTAAATTGATGGTTTATTATAATTACAGTAATAAATCTACTGCCCAACAGTATTATTGTTGTAATATTGAATAAATCTTGAACATGATCATATGTCAGCTATAAACTCAATAATAAATGGCTGCCCAGGGAGTTGAGACCTGGCTGGTGTTATAAGTGCTGCAGGAGGATGCTTTCCCATCCAGTAAGCATTTGACTCTGTCCCAATGACAGTGGAAGCTCTTCTCTGTGTGATGACCATAATTAAACTGTAAACAGGCTTCTGTTTTTCTCCACCCAGACCATTATGTCTCAGCCCCAACCACGAGCAACCACCCCTTACTTGCCCATCTCAGTGGCCTTTCTGAGTGAGGCTACCAACCTGCACCAGGCTGATGACAGTTATGTATTGTGGCTCCTTTATCCAGTGGAACTGGATTATACAAGGCCCAAACCAGCAGACCCAGGAGACTTCCATCCAGTTTAACGTGGGCTGGATTTGATGGTGAAAGCCTCGTGCTTTAACCCATTGTTCCACTAAAGTTCCAATATAGTCCCAGAGTTTCCTGATGACCTGGGTCACTCTGGCAGTGCATTTACTGTGCAGAAGAATATTTTTCACAGCTGGTGGTAATGAGCTGGAACTTGCTGCCCACGAGGATGATGGAAGCAGAGACAATCAACGATTTCAAAAGGAAATTGGATGGGCAATTGAAGGAAGTATACTTGCAGGGCTACGGGGATCGAGCTGGGGAGTGGGACTGACTGGATAGCTCCGCGGAGAGCTGGCATGGACTCAATGGGCCAAATGGCCTCTTTCTATGCCGTAAATGACTATGACGGTTACCCCTGTCAAAAGAATATTTAAGATCATTTTCTTATCCCTGCCCTTTATTAAAATCAATGATGATCAGTCATTTCCTGCATGAGCGCTGCTTATTTGGGCAATGATACCATCTAATTTTTTTTATTCATTTGTGGGATGTGGGCGTCGCTGGCAAGGCCAGCATTTATTGCCCATCCCTACTTGACCTTGAACTGAGTGGCTTGCTAGGCCATTTCAGAGGGCATTTAAGAGTCGACCACATTGCTGTGGGTCTGGAGTTACATGCAGGCCAGACCAGGTAAGGGCAGCAGATTTCCTTCCCTGAAGGACATTAGTGAACCAGATGGGTTTTTACAACAATCGACAATGGTTTCATGATAACCATTAGACTAACCTTTAATTCCAAATTTATTAATTGAATTCAAATTTCACCATCTGCCGTACTGGGATTCAAACCCATGTCCCCATGGCTGGGCTCTGGATTACTAGTCGAATGACATTACCACTACGCTATATTATATATGATATATAATATGAGATGAGACTGACCTGAACTAGCTGCTACAGTGACTGCTGGTTTGAGGATGTGGGGAATTGTTGAGGCAGGTCGTGGATTGACTCCAATGATTCCCCACAAACTCCATCCTGGTCCTCCTCACAGGGACGATGCATATTATGGCCAAGTCCATTACACACACAGACGAACGCCCCTCCCTCCCTGCCTTACATATGTGTCATAAGGGGACTTGGCTCTGTGACGCATCTTAACAAATGTTCATTTTTAACTTTGGCTAGTTTCCCCTTGAAGATCTTTGCTAATGTTAAGATAACTGAGACCTTGACGTCCCTGGAGAGAGAGGTAAAGGTGGACACTCATTGTAAAGGGTCAGTCCCTGTGATATACCAGCACACATGGACATCACATCTAGTGTGTTATGGGAGTACTCACCAGCAAATCTGCGGGACATTTCAATTTGACTTGGCAGCATGTTAAAAAGAAATATGTGTATTTATATAGCAGCCTTTTGTGTCTGTCAAGAAATGTTCAACCTCTATTGTTTTTTTAGGCAAACATGGCAGTTGACTCTGCACATAGCAAGATTCTATACAGGATCAATGACCAGTTCATCTGTTTCTGGTGATGTGGGTTTGAGGACGGATTGTTAGTCGGGGCACCAATGGACAGAAAAATCACTACTGCCCCAACCATCCCACTGAGTTGGACTCTTTCAATCCAATACTGGACACTTCCTAACTACTGAACACAAAAGGCTTTGCTTATTCCCTAGTTAGGAAACCCCCATGTACAAGATAAATTGATTCACATTGAGTTTATAACACAGAAACAAACCATTCGACCCAACTGATCAATGCTGGCGTTTATGCCCCACACAAGCCTCCTACCACCCCTCTTCCTGCTCAAGACGGAATTCACCAATGAATAAGTCATGAGACAACTGTTTGCACATCAAAGAGTAGAGTGACTGCTCGCAAATAAAAGGAGTTGGAGGTGAGATATCTGCATTGTCTAGCCTCATGCAGGAAGATAGGCTCCGAGCTGGAGGGATTGGAGAGAGTCGGAATCTTGTGAAATCGTAGCCCAATGTTTCACTGAGTTTATAGCACAGAAAGAGACCATTCAGCCCAACTGTTCTCTGCCTGCATTTATGCCCCACACGAGCCTCCTCCCATCCCTTTTCATCTAACCTTATTCTCACACACCAGAAGTGTGATGATATAGGGTCTAACTCTGAAGAGTTATGAAAAAACAAACTTTGTCTTTAAAAAAAATGAACCTTTATTTTAACAAAGTGACGACTGACAACCCAGCAGCCAGCTGATGTCATCAGAGCGCTCCAAGCTGTGCACATGCGCAAACGGTCTCCTGCACTCTGAGATGTTGCACATGCGCAGCCTACATCTTGCCTTGCCAGGACTAACTGGCGCATGCGCAGGAAAACAGTTTCCGCCACCCAGCCTCTCACTCCAGGCCGCTCTCTGCCCGCATCCTCCCACTCCCATCCCTTCAAATGCTAGCTCCAGGCCGCGCGCTGCTTCCCTCCTCTTGGCCAATCGCTCCAACGTTCGATGAGTCTGTACCGCGCCGCCCAAAGAAGCAAGGTGGGCCACGAGGGCAATGTAGAAACGAGTGACTGAGAGGAGGGAAGCGGCAGAGCCTGCAGCCGAGAGCTAGCATTTGGAGGGATTGGGAGGGGGGGTGGTGGAAGCGGGGAGCAAGCGGCTGCAGAGAGAGATGGGGTGGGGGGGTGGGGAAGCGAGCAGCCGGAGAGCAGGATGGGGGGGGAGCAAGTGGCCAGAGAGCGGATGGGGGGGGAAGTGGGGCATAGCAGGATTGGGGGGGAGGAAAGAGGGGAGTGAGCGGCTGGAGAGCAGGATGGGGGGGGAGCAAGAGGCCGGACAGTGGGATGGCGGGGGGGAAGGAACGGGGAGGGAGAGGCTGGAGAACGGAATGAAAGAGGGGGGAGCGAGAGGCCGGAGAGCGGGATGGTTGGGGAGAAGCAGGGAGAGAGAGGTTGGAGTGCGGGGTGAGTGGGGGGGGGGGGGCGGGGGTGGGGGGGGGGGGAGGGATGAGCGAGACGCTGGAGAGCGGGGTGATAAATCTGTGATAAATTGAGCAGCGCCACTTTTAATCTTGGCAGCAGCCTGAATGTCGCAGACACTGACGTTCCAGTGGAACAGGCTGCATTTTCACATGTGCTACTACTGCGCCATCCAGTGGTTGCATTATCAGCAAACACAGCCCTATTTTAAAAAGTGAACAATGGTCCAAAATGGCCCCCAAAGAGGAGGGGTTTAGCCTTTTGTGTATTCAAACAGTCTGATAAAGACAAAGGACAAATCTTCAAACCAAAAAGGTGTTAATGAAAGCCATCTCACATCTATCTGAAAAACATTCCAGAATTGAATGTCTTCTTCTGAGACAAAGAAGGTGTGAAGGAGCCATGTCCTGGGCCATTGTGTGATCACCATGGGTAAGAAACCAGAGTGTCTCCTAACAATAGGTGAGAGGTGACACCGTTTTACCTTAAACCAAAGACAGCCAGAGAGAGACAGTGACCCAGTAGTTGAAGCTACTTATAACAGCTGGCATTCCAGCAAGACAGAAAGCACCTGCCCTGCTGACGAAATCCAACATCTACAGTAGAGACGGAGCAGGAAGTGACTCACGTCTTCAACAGAAACTTCAGTCGAGAGAGAAATCTACAATCATCTCATGCCTGCAGCTATCTGGAAATTGAGTCTCAAGAGAATTCAACAGGTTTGAGAATTCTTCCCCAGAAAAACCCACCTACCTCTTTCATTTCTCTACCTGTTTCTTCTTGTGTGTGTGCGCGCGCAAGTGAATGCGTGAGTGAGGTTGCGACAATTTCGGGATATGGTGTATTGACTTTCTGTTTTTTAAAACTACAAGAAAACCTGCTGCCGTCTGTTTATTTGAAAAAATAAAACCCCAAGGGGCTAAACTCTGAATACAAATACACTTGTGGCAGTCAGTTGGGGAGTCAAACAATGGGAACTATCCATGTCATACTACGTGGCTGTAACATTATCAAAACTTCCTTCTATTCCTTTCTCCCTCGTGTACTTGTCAAGCTTCTCCTTAAATGTATCTATGGCAGTGAGATCCACATTCTAACCACTCTCTGGATAAAAATGTTTCTCCTGAATCCCCTATTGGATTTATTCGTGGCTATCTTATACTCATGACCCCTAGCTTTATACTTCCCTAAAAGTGGAAACATTTTTCTGCATCAGCCCAATCCAACCGTTGCATTATCTTAAAGACCTCTATTAGGTCACCCACAAGTCTTCCCTTCTCTAGAGAAAGGAACCCCAGCCTGTTCAATTGTGTCTGAAACGTATTCCAGTTCCAATGTCATCCTAATGAATCTTCTTTGTGTCTTTTCCAAAGGCCTCTCGGTAGTTTTATAACATGGAGACCAGAACTATGCACAATACTCCAAGTGTGGTCTAACGAAGGCTCAACACAAATTTAGCATAATCTCGCTGCTTCTCAATTCTACCCCTCTGGAATAAGTTCCACTGCTTGGTTTGTTTTTTTTAAACGCCTTTATTAACCTGCATCACCACTATTTGAAATTGGTGACTCTGTATCCTGCTCCGATCCCTTTGCTCCTCTACCCCACATATACTTATTATCCGAACAGTATGTGGCCTCTTTGTTCTTCTAACCAAAATGCAACACCTCACATTATCTATATTGAAATTGATTTGTCAATTACATGCTGATTCTGAAAGGGTGTTAATGTCTTTCTGTATTTTGTCTTCCTCAGTTTGGTGTCATCTGCAAATCCTGCAATGGTGTCTTCCAATTCCAGAGTCTAAATGTAAATATTGAACAGTGGGTCCAGCACCCATCCTTGCGGAACACCACTACACACCTTTTACCATCTGCGTAAATACTTTGAACACCTACTCTGTTTTCTGCTGTCCTTTCTGCTACTTGTCCCAAGTCCAGCTTAGCCATGAGTTTAGCATGTGATACTTTATCGAAGGCCTTTTGTAAATCCAAATATATTACATACATGAACCATCAGTCGCATTCTCATAAACAGAAAGTTGTTATTAATTGTAGTGGTTCTGGGTGGGAACCGATTATTCGTGGAGTCCTGCAATGACCATTTTAGGGCTATAATTCGGCACCATCTTTATCAATGTCCTTTAGGGAAGGAAATTGGTCATCCTTGCCTGGTCTGGCCTACATGTGACTCCAGATCCACAACAATGTCGTTGACGCTTAAATGCCCTCTGAGATGTCGTGTAGCAAGCTGCTCAGTTCAAGGGCAATTAGGGATGGGCAATAAATGCCGGCCCGGCCAGCGACGCCCACATCCCATGAATGAATTAAAAAAATGATCTGATGAAGGTGTCGAGGCACTATCTGCAACTTTGCAGGAGACAGAAATTTATGCGGGTGATAGATGTATAAAAGTAGGTTACAGGGAGATCCAGACGAGTTGGGGTAATAGCCTTGCAGCTATTGTTCATATAGATAACTGTACTGTCATGTGCATGCTTAGGGCCAATTCAGAGCATGTGTACATCAGGCAGGGATGCATACTCAGTACTGCTGAATGTGAGAAAGACCTAGGTGTTACAGTACATGAATCTCTGAAGGTTCATAACCAGATGGGAAAAAGGTAAATGGTGGAGTGCGGTGGTGGTGGTGGGGGAACAGGTCATTTGATCAGGTAAACTAAACCCAAACACCAGCAGCTGTATCTAACCCAATATTAGTTGTGCTGGACCAACAACTGTCATTGGTGTAGTGCATCCATGGATTATCTAATGGTTAATTCTTTGAGTTTGGGGATTCTTAAACTGAAAGTTCTGCAGTATTAATAGAGATTATTACGAGATCAGTATGGTGTAATGATGTGGAATTCTGGAAACCTGCCATACTCTATGCAAAGAGCACAAGGATTAATTCATTAGTAGTGGATCAGGCCTTTGTAAACAGTTGCTGGTTGAGATGGAACTTCTGCATTAATCAGTATTAGACAGACGATGTCACACAGTCTTGGATTGCTGATAGACCGTAGGCTGAGGACAACAGATGGAGCCAGCCCCATCAGGCTTACCAACAATCCACACTTGGCCAGAAGCTCATCAATTCAATCATCTCCTGACTTCCTACCTCAGGATTACAGTCTGTGCTGCCTCCTCTTAATAAGTATTGTATGTACTCCCAGCTATTCCATACAGTCCTGTGATGCCCATGTATCCCTATTTTGCATTCAGATGTGCTCTTCCCCAGTCGTGGTGTACTCTCCCCATTCCCCATCCTGCCCTCAGTCCTAATGTGCTCTCTTCTCTCATAGAAACACAGAAAAGTTATGGCACAGGAAGCTACCATTTGGCCCATCAATTGGCCAGCCGAAGAAGAGCTATCCAGCCTAATCCCACCTTCCAGCTCTTGGTCCGTAGCCCTGTAGGTTACAGCATTTTAAGTGCATATCCAAGTGGTTTTTTTTAAATGTAATGAAGGTTTCTGCCTCTACCATCCTTTCAGGCTGTGAGTTCCAGACCCCCCACCACCCTCTGGATGAAACAATTCCTCCTCAACTTCCCTTTAATCCTTCTACCAATTATTTTAATTCTATGCCCCCGGTTATTGAAATCATTGCTAAGGGAGATAGGCCCTTCTTATCCACTCTATCCAGTCCTCTCATAATTTTACACACCTTAATTAAATCTCTGCTCAGCCTCTTCTGTTCCAAAGAAAACCCCAGCATATCCAAACTTTCCTCATAGCTAAAATTGTCCATTCCTGGCAACGTTTTTATAAGTCTTCAGTTCCCTCTCTAGTGTGATCATATCCTTTAATGCAGTGACTGGTACTATTTGAAATGCTCCAGCTGTGGTCCAACTAGTGTTATCAAAACCCCCCTGCTCTTATACTCTAGGCCTCAGCCAATAAAGGAAGGTACCTTAAGCACCTTCTTGACCACCTCATCCAACTATCCTGCTACGTTTTGGGATCTGTGGAATTGTACTCCAAGGTCACTCTGCTCCTCTACACTTCTCAGTGTTCTACCATTTATCATGTATTCCCTTGCCTTGCTGGCCCTCCCCAAATCCATTTCCTCGCACTTCTCTGGATTGAACTCCATTTACCACTGTTCTACCTATCATTGATATCTTCCTGCAGTCTACAGCTATCCTCCTCATTATTAACCGCACAGCTAATCATCTGCAAACTTCTTAATCATGCCCCTAAGTCTAAATCATTGATATATACCATGAACAGCAGGGGACCCAATACTGAGCCCTCCAGAACCCCACTGGAAACAGCCTTCCAGTCACAAAAACACCCTTTGACAATTACCCTTTGCTTCCTTCCTGCCTTTGGGCCAATTTTGTATCCAATTTGCAACTTTCCCTCAATCCCATGGGCTTTTACTTTATGGCCAGTTTGCCATGTGGGACCTTATCAAAAGCCTTGTTAAAATCCAAATAGACTACATCAAATGAACTACCCTCATCGACCTTCCTTGTTATCTCCTCAAAAGGTTTAAGCAAGCTGGTCAGTCACCACCTTCCTCTAACAAATCCATGCTGACTGTCCTTTATTAATCCGTGCCTTTCTAAATGATGAGTTATATTGTCTATATGAATTTTTGCCAATAATTTGCCCACCACTAAGTTAAGGCCGACTGGCCTGTAATTACTCGGGCTATTCCTTCCTCCCTTTTTAAACAATGGTATAACATGGCAGTCCTCCAGCACCACACCTGTATCCAGAGAGGATTGGAGAATAATGGTCAGAGCCTCCGTTATTTCCTCCCTAGCTTCCCTTTGCAGACTGGGATACAGTTCATTTGGGCATGGAGATTTACTCACTTTCAAAGATGCTAAACTCCTTAATACTTCCTCCCTCACTTTTTATATCAAATATTTCCCATTCCTCCTTCTTAACTACAGTGCCTGCATCTCACCCTCTTTTGTGAAGACAGAAGCAAAGTATTCATTAAGAACCGTGCCCATACCTTCTGCCTCTGCAAACAAGTTAGCTTTTTAGTCTTCAATCAGTCTTTAGTTATCCTCTTGCACTTAATATATTCATAAAACATCTTTGGGTTTTCCTTGCCAATATTTTTTCAGGTCTTCTTTTGCTTTCCATATATCCTTTTGAATTTTACCCCTGCACTTTCTTTACTCCCCGAGGCTTTCTGCTGTATTGAGCTCTCAGCAACTGACACAAACATTGCTTTTTTTGTCTTATTGCACTCTGTATGCTCCCTCCTCTCCTGCCCTCAGGCCTGCTGTACTCAACCCTCCCCTGCCCTCAGGCCTGCTGTACTCAACCCTCTCCTACCCTCAGGCCTGCTGTACTCTCCCCTCCCCTGCCCTCTGGCCTGCTGTACTCTCCCCTCCCCTCAGGCCTGCTGTACTCTCCCCTCCCTTGCCCTCAGGTCTGCTGTACTCAACCCTCTCTTGCCCTCAGGCCTGCTGTACCCTCCCCTCCCCTGCCCTCAGGCCTGCTGTACTCAACCCTTCCCTGCCCTCAGTCCTGCTGCACTCTCCCCTCAGTCCTGCTGTACTCTCCCCTCAGGCCTTGTGTACTCTCCCCTCTCTTACCCTCAGGCCTGGTTTATTCTCTCCTCTCCTGCCTTCATTCCGATGATTGAGTTGGACAGCTCCCTACAGATCATGTCACAGCTAGATAAGCCTCCACAGTGAAAGCTGGTGTGGACGATCAGCTGTGCTGGCCTGACTGAATTATACTAATCGTATTCCAAACCACAGGCTGCTCAGATAAATCAGCTATCTTTAAAAGGAGAAGCCCACACCTTCTTTACAAAGTAATTTAGTATTTCAATTCTCCAACACCTGGTATGAATTTCCTGCAGAACAACGCACCACAGCCTCACAGTGCAACCCATCTTACATCACTGTGTCAGTGCCAGTCTCTATCCAACCCGAGAATCGGAATCATTAACAGATTGCCCAGATGACATAAAAGCAAAATACTGCAGCTGCTGGAAATCTGAAATAAAAACAAGAAATGCTGGAAATAGTCAGTAGGTCTGGCAGCATCTGTGGAGAGAGAAGCAGAGTTAACGTTTCATGTCAGTGACCAACCTGAAACGTTAACTCTGCTTCTCGCTCCACAGCTGCTGCCAGACCTGCTGACTATTTCCAGCATTTTTTGTTTCTATTTACCTAGATGACAGGTTGAAATGTAATTTCACAGCAAACACATGGACCAGCTGTTCCAGCCAGCAAAGGGAACTCAACCGGCCTCATCTTTTATTCGCTTTACTTCAGCTCTCTCACTCCTTCTTCCTAAAGGTGCTGACTCTCACTGGGGTACAGTTCCTGACGGTGCTGACTCTCGCTGGGGTACAGTTCCTGACGGTGCTGACTCTCGCTGGGGTACAGTTCCTGAAGGTGCTGACTCTCTCTGGGGTACAGTTCCTGAAGGTGCTGATTCTCACTGGGGGACAGTTCCTGAAGGTGCTGACTCTCGCTGGGGTACAGTTCCTGAAGGTGCTGACTCTCGCTGGGATACAGTTCCTGAAGGTGCTGACTCTCGCTGGGGTACAGTTCCTGAAGGTGCTGACTCTCGCTGGGATACAGTTCCTGAAGGTGCTGACTCTCACTGGGGGACAGTTCCTGAAGGTGCTGACTCTCACTGGGGGACAGTTCCTGAAGGTGCTGACTCTCACTGGGGGACAGTTCCTGAAGGTGCTGACTCTCACTGGGGGACAGTTCCTGAAGGTGCTGACTCTCTCTGGGGTACAGTTCCTGAAGGTGCTGACTCTCTCTGGGGTACAGTTCCTGAAGGTGCTGATTCTCACTGGGGGACAGTTCCTGAAGGTGCTGACTCTCTCTGGGGTACAGTTCCTGAAGGTGCTGACTCTCTCTGGGGTACAGTTCCTGAAGGTGCTGACTTTCACTGGGGGACAGTTCCTGAAGATGCTGACTCTCTCTGGGGTACAGTTCCTGAAGGTGCTGACTTTCACTGGGGGACAGTTCCTGAAGGTGCTGACTTTCACTGGGGGACAGTTCCTGAAGGTGCTGACTCTCTCTGGGGTACAGTTCCTGAAGGTGCTGACTCTCACTGGGGTACAGTTCCTGAAGGCGCTGACTCTCACTGGGGGACAGTTCCTGAAGGTGCTGACTCTCACTGGGGTACAGTTCCTGAAGGTGCTGACTCTCACTGGGGTACAGTTCCTGAAGGTGCTGACTCTCACTGGGGTACAGTTCCTGAAGGTGCTGACTCTCACTGGGGTACAGTTCCTGAAGGTGCTGACTCTCACTGGGGTACAGTTCCTGAAGGTGCTGACTCTCACTGGGGTACAGTTCCTGAAGGTGCTGACTCTCACTGGGCTACAGTTCCTGAAGGCGCTGACTCTCTCTGGGGTACAGTTTCACATATCCCAGCTTCTCTCTGGCACTTCAACTGAGTGGCCATCTGTGCCTTTTGAGCATAGCCAGCAATTACCTCAATGTGTTCTCACTCAATTCTCATACATTGGTACTCGTGACCTCAGATTCAAAGTACACATCAGGATTGGGAATAGTACCTGATGTGTTTTCCTACTTGACGGGGTTCATTTAGGGCATTTCTAGCATCTCAACTGCTTGCCTGACTGAAATTAGATACGTCAACCTGCTTTCTCGCTCCAAACATGGCTCTGCTTAATCCAAAGGGCCGGTTTCTGGGTTGTCAATGGAGAGATCATCTGGACTGTGACATCTCCAACTGAGGCATTTGTATTTCCTGACAGCCAAACACAGAGTGGCACTGACATCTAAGGAAGCTCTCGACCAGTGCACCCTCTCTGAGTTGGTAGAAGACCCATATGACACTCTGGGTTCATGCCCCACTCCAGCGTTTCAGAACATGAATGAGTACTGAGGGAGTGGTGCACTGTTGGAGGGTCAGCGCTGAGGGAGCACTGCATTATTGGAGAGTCAGGGCTGAGGGAGCACTATATTATTGAAGTGATGTTTGTCGATGAGACATTAAATCAAGGCCAGCTCAGGTGAATAAAGAGAATCTCACTGTCACTATTTGAAGAAGAGCAGGGGAGTTTTCCCGGGGTCCTGGCAGTATTCCTCCCTCAAGCAATATCAAAAAACAGATTAAATGGTCACCTGTCTTATTACTGTTTGTGGGACATTACTGTGTGCAAATTGGCTGCTGTGTTTCCCTAGATAGCAACAGTCCCTGCACTTCAAAAGTATTTTATTGGCTGTGAAACATTTTGGGATGTCCTGAGAATGTGATGATGATGGCAGATTCTTCGCAGGTGAAGATCACAGGAAGGCTTGTCTCTGTGGGAGTTGACATGATCGTTGGTGACTGAAGAGGCCAATTCTTGATCTGCAGGCTCTTGAGCAGTGGGGGCTCAAGAACTCCTGGTTTGGAGGGTCTCCGGTATAAGCAGATTCCTTCCATTGTCTGCGCCTTTCTTCAGCAGCCTCAAGTCTGTTTGTTTCAAACTTGTAGGTTGCTTTCCTGGTTGTTGTGCGCCAGCTGTCTCTGTTTGACCATCGGTGTGGGAGCAGGAAGCTACAATGTCAGTCAGAGAGAACTGTCTTTTCAGCTGGTCTTTGAAGCGTTTGCGAGGTGCACCTCAATCTCACCTACTGTAGCATAGTTCACCATGAAGCACTGCTTTTGGATTTCTGGAATCCTCCATGGGTGACACAGGTCCTGCCCAGCACAATTAGCATTGTAAGAGAATGCATTCAATGCTGCGCAGGTTGGCTCTGTTGAGGACTTCATTGTTTGTGACGTAGTCCTGCCATTTGATGTTCATGATGGAACAAAGACAGTATTGATGGAAGCTCTCCAGCAGTCGCATTTGTTTTCTGTACAGAACCCATGATTCTGACCCATACATGAGGTTGCTGATGACAACGGCTCTGGAGACTTGAATTTTGTATATTTGAATATTCAATGCTGTCACCAGATACACTTTGGGAGGCGGCCAAAGGAGCTGCTGGTCTTGGACAGTCGATTGTCTATATCCTTATTGACGGTGGCATCATTTGAGATAATGCTACCTAGTTCAGTAAACCGTTCTACTGCATTGAGGTTGCTGTTGTCAGTGCTGATTTACGCTGCATTGTAATTTCCTCGGGGCTGTAGTTGGTACAGCATTTCTGTTTTCTTCATGCTAATAGTAAGACCAAACGCATTTTCTGCCTCACAGAAACAGTTTACAATGAGCTGCATTACCTCCTCTGTATGTGCCAGGAGGATGCAATCACCAGCAAATAGAAGCTCTTCTGTATGTGCCAGTAGTCGTTGCAGGGTGAAGAGACTCATCTGTTCGGAATTTTTATTTGCCCTCTGTCAAGCCCGGCTTTGCCTCTTGAAGCATCATACTGAAGAAAATAGAGAAAAGGGTCGGTGCCAGAACACGCTCTTGCTTAACACCATTGGAGATGGGGGAAGCTGTCTGACAGGGCTCCATTCTGCTTGACATGACCTTCCTGACCTTTGTGCAGTAGACAGAGGATGACGAGGAACCTTGGAGGGCACCCCAGTCTGTCCTGGCTGACTGTATGAAACCCCTTGTTGAAAGCTACAGAAGTAGCATACAGGAACATGCTTTGTTCTCTAGAGGTCTCCTGGATCTGGCTCAGCACAAAAATCATGTCTCTAGTTCATCTATTGGGTTTGATTCCACACTGACTTTCAGGGAGGCGTTCTTCAGGGTTATTGTCAGAACAAGTCTATTTAGCAGCACTCAGGCCAGGATTTTGCCTGCAGTGCAGAGTAAGGTGATACCTCTGTAGTTTGAACAGTCAGATTTCTCTCCCTTGTTTTTGTAGAGGGAACCAGTCACAGCATCTCGAAGGTCCTAAAACATTGTCCCTTTCTCCCAGCATGCTGTAAACAGATCTGTAAGCCTATCAAGAATCATATCTTCTCCCTGTTTATAGACCTCGGCTGGAATCCCATGTATTCCGGGAGCTTTGTGTAATTTTTAATTGCGCTATAGTGGTCTTGATTTCTTCATGGGTTGGTGGTTCATCCAGCTCAACTTCACTTCCCTCTGGGAGATCTTTATGATGGACGTCTCCTGCACCATCCGCTGGTCACTGAATAGGTTTTCAAAGTGTTCTGACCAACAGTGCAAGGTGGAATCTTTATCTATGATTAGGCCCGTGCCATCCAAACATTGTAGTGGTGCCTGCACCTTGTGGGAAGGTCCATATACAGATCTCAAGGCTTCGTAGAAGGATCTCATATCTACTATATCTGCGTACATTTGTATCCTCTCAGCAAGCAGGTCCACCAGTTGTTTTGGATGACTCAAACATTGGTTTGCAGAGTGCTGCAGGCTTCCTTACATGCAGCTTTTGGAAAAGCAAAATACTGCAGTTGCTGGAAATCTGAAATAAAAACAGAAACTGCTGGAAAAAGTCAGCGGCTCAGGCAGCACCTGTGGCGTGAGAAACAGAGTTAACGTTTCTGGTCAATGACTTTCCATCAGAACTGGGAAAAGCTAGAAATGTAATAGGTTTTAAGTAGGTCAAATGGGGGAGAGTGGATAAAGAACAAAAGGGAAGGTCTGAGATAGGGCAAAAGACAGGAGAAATTAAATGACAAAAGAGTTTGTGGGGCAGAGTGAAAGGGAGTGGTAATGGGACAAGTAAAGAGTCAAAAGATGTGTCCAGAGGAGGTGTGATTGTCAGAATAAAGTACAACTGCCATCTGAAAGCAGGATTGTTCTATGAAGAGAGAGATTGAGGAGACTGGGCCTTTATTCTCACGAGTTTAGAAGAAAGAGAGGTGATCGCATTGAAGGTAGATGCAGGAAGGATGTTTCCCCCAGCTGAGGGGTCTAGAACCAGGGGACACAGTCTCAGAATAAGAGGTAGGTCTTTTAGAATTGAGATGTGGAGGAATTTCTTCACTCAGAGGGTGGTGAATCTGTGGAATTCTCTACCGCAGAGGGCAGTGGAGGCTCAGTCATGGAGTATGTTCAAGACAGAGATCGATATTCTAGACATTAAAGATATCAAGGGATATAGGGATACTGCAGGAAAATAGCATTGAGGTAGAAAATCAACCATGATTTAATTGAATGGCGGAGCAGGCTTGAGGGGCTGAATGACCTACTCCTACTCTTATTTCCTATGTTCCTCATGAAATGCCATAACTCCACCTTTGAAGGAATAGCTCCTATTGCATCAGTGAAACCTTTCCATTTTCTCCGTCTGTCGTCTTGTACCCACTCAGAGCGATATTGTCAGTTCAGTGCCAATCAACACCAGAGAGCAACTTTGCTCAGTGGGCTCATAGTCTCAAAGAGCTGGCCTGGGACTATTCCAAGCGACAAGCCAATGGAAGGAAAGGACTTTTGTCCCAGATCATAGAACTAGTAGGCCAGAATTCCAACTTACTTTCCCAGCTCTCCCCCCACCCCGCTTACAGAAGCATACTGTACACTAATTATGGGATGTAGAAGGACAGTTTATCAAAACATCAACATATGCACCCAATTATAGAATAGAATCATAGAATGATCAGAGTACAGAAGGAGGCTGTCCAGCTCATCATGCCCATACCAGCTCTCTGCAAGAGCAGCTTAGCTAGTCTCACTCCCCAAACTTCCCATGTAGCTCGACAATTTTTTTCTCTTGAGGTGCTTATCCGATTCCCTTTGGAATCTGCCTCCACCACGCTCTGAGGCAGAGCAGTCTAGACCTGATTATTATAAATCCAGAAAGCTAGTTAGTGAAGGATACGACCATACGAATTAGGAGCAGGAGTAGGCCACTTGGCCCCTCAAGCCTGCTCTGCCATTCAATAAGATCATGGCTGAACTGATTGTAAACTCAACTCCAGATTCCCACCTACCCCCGATAACCTTTCACCCCCTTGCTTATCAAGAATCTATCTACCTCTGCCTTAAAAATATTCAAAGACTCTGCTTCCACCGCCTTTTGAGGAAGAAAGTTACAAAGACTCACGACCCTCTGAAAAAAAAATTCTCATCTGTCTTATTTGGGTGGCCCCTTATCTTTAAACAGTGACCCTAGTTCTAGATTCTCCCAAAACAGGGAACATCCTTTCTGCATCCACCCTGTTAATACCGCTCAGGATCTTATATGTTTCAATCAAGTCACCTCTTACTCTTCTAAACTCCAGCAGATGCAAGCCTAGTCTGTCCAACCTATCCTCATAAGACAACCCACCCATTCCAGATATTAGTCTTGTAAACCTTCTCTGAACTGTTTCCAACACATGTACACCATTGCTTAAATGAGACCAATACTGTACACAATACTCCAGATGTGGTCTCACCAATGCCCTGGTAAGTGCCTGGAACTTGCTGCTGGGGGAGGTGGTGGAAGCAGGTACGATAGCGACGTTTAAGAGGCATCTTGACAAATACATGAATAGGATGGGAATAGAGGGATACGGTCCCCGGAAGTGCAGAAGTTTTTTTAGTTTAGACAGGCATCAAGATCGGCGCAGGCTTGGAGGGCCGAATGGCCTGTTCCTGTACTGTACTGTTATTTGTTTGTTCTTTGACAGCTGCCAGCCTTTCCGCGCCCCGGGTGTGGTGGTGTGCATGGCAATCAGGCACAGGGTCCATTCTTTCACCCCATTCTGCCAGTCCATGGCTTTGGCTTCTTGGCCATCATCCTGAACATTCAACTAATATTTAAACTTGCCAGTAGCTTTTTCTGCACATCCCATAATTGTCCATCCCTTTATTCGCTAGACCTGTCTGGAATATATGCCACCCAGGTACGTACTCAGGGCAATGGGCCTGTGGATGGGATAGCTCGGTCCTATCTGTCATGATCACTCTTTTTCTTCTTCTTTGGCCTCCTTGTCTCAAGAGACAATGGGTAAGCGCCTGGAGGTGGTCAGTGGTTTGTGAATCAGTGCCTGGAGTAGCTATAAAGGCCAATTCTAGAGCGACAGACTCTTCCACAGGTGCTGCAGATAAAATTGGTTGTCGGGGCTGTTACACAGTTGGCTCTCCCCTTCTTCTGTCTTCTTTCCTGCCAAATGCTAAGTCTCTTTGACTCGCCACACTTTAGCCCCGCCTTTATGGTTGCCCGCCAGCTCTGGCTAGCAACTGACTCCCATGACTTGTGATCAATGTCACAGGAATTCATGTCGTGTTTGTAGACGACTTTAAAGCGGAGACATGGACGGCCGGTGGGTCTGATACCAGTGACGAGCTCGCTGTACAATGTGTCCTTGGGGATCCTGCCATCTTCCATGCGGCTCACATGGCCAAGCCATCTCAAGCGCCGCTGGCTCAGTAGGGTGTATGTGCCGGGGATGTTGGCCGCCTCGAGGATTTCTGCGTTGGAGATACAGTCCTGCCACCTGATGCCAAGGATTCTTCAGAGGCAGCGAAGATGGAATGAGTTGAGATGTCGCTCTTGGCTGACATACTTTGTCCAGGCCTCGCTGCCATAGAGCAAGGTACTGAGGACACAGGCTTGATACACTTGGACTTTTGTGTTCCATGTCGGTGCGCCATTTTCCCACAGCCCTGTTTCACGCCACTCAGGATAGGAAAGGGGTTTGATGAGGCGCCGCTATGCTGAATTGTGCCTTTCAAATTATCATGGAATGAGGTGATGATACTTAGTAGCTTTGGTGGACATCCGATCTTTTCTAGTAGTCTGAAGAGACCACGTCTGCTGACGAGGTCAAAGGCTTTGGTGAGATCAATGAAAGCAATGTAGAGGGGCATCTGTTGTTCGCGGCATTTCGCCTGTAGCTGGCGAAGGGAGAACAGCATGTCAATGGTGGATCTCTCTGCTCGAAAGCCACACTGTGCCTCAGGCCTCGTGATCACTCACATTAACACTATCCAACCCCTGATCTACCTCATTCTGTTCAAAAACCTCATTGCAAAACACATGAACATTGAGGTACAAGGTGTCTCGTTTACTTCTATCAGCTTCTCAGAGCCTGATAATTTATATTTAATTCCAATTAATTATGTGTAATAAACCTTCACAGTTTGATTGCCATGCTTGATATCTTACCATTATGACCTGACCAGGATCTTTCCATTCCCAATGACCCTCTCTTTTATAATGCACCAAATCTCCTGAATTAAATTCTCTGACTCGGATGGTCTTGTACGATGCCTCAGAGCTCTCCGAATTTTCTCTGATATCTCAGCCATGATGAAATTCCATCTTCCTCAATATAAAGCATTCAAATGAGCAGAAAAGATGGAACTAATCGTAATACCTTCTCTCGCAGGAGGACTATTACACAGAACAGAAGGCAATTTGGGATTTGCCCATAGACATAATTGATCGGGACTATATCCTCCAATCATCTGGGATGAATTTTTTGAATAAGCTGCCCATACCATGGTGGTTGTCAACTTGTAGTCTGGTTGATCAGCTCAGATTTTAGGCAGCATTTCATTGATCATCACGATTCCTTTGACAGAGTCCATTGTTGAAAGGACATTCAGCTGTGGTATTCATGTCCATGTGTTCACACATGTCTCTGAACTAATCATTGGCAAATTCTCCTCCATTATCAGTCAGAAAAATTGCTGGTGCCATGATTTTGTCTTTAATAGATTGGAAGCCTGTGACCAGTGGTGTACCGCAGGGATCGGTGCTGGGACCCTTGCTGTTTATCGTGTACATTAATGATTTAGATGTGAACATAGGAGGTATGATCAATAAGTTCGCAGATGACACAAAAATTGGTGGTGTCGTAAATAGCGAGGAAGAAAGTCTTAGATTAGATTACTGATATAGATGGGCTGGTAAGATGGGCAGAGCAGTGGCAAATAGAATTTAATCCTGAGAAGTGTGAGGTGATGCATTTTGGGAGGACTAACAAGGCAAGGGAATATACAATGGATGGTAGGACCCTAGGAAGTACAGAGGGTCAGAGGGACCTGGGTGTACTTGTTCATAGATCACTGAAGGCAGCAGCACAGGTAGATAAGGTGGTTAGGGAGGCATATGGGATACTTATCTTCTATGCCTCGGCTAATAAAGGGAAGAGCAGGGAGGTTATGATGGAACTGTATAAAATGCTAGTTAGGCCTTAGCTGGAGTACAGTTCTGGTCGTCGCACTATAGGAAGGATGTGATTGCACTAGAGAGGGTGCAGAGGAGATTCCCAGGATGTTGCCTGGGCTGGAGCATTTCAGCAATGAAGAGAGACTGGATAGGCTAGGGTTGTTTTCCTTAGAGCAGAGAAGGTTGAGGGAGCACCCGATTGAGGTATACAAAATTATGAGGGGCATTGATAGTATCTTGCTCCCTTAGAGATCCGCTCGCAGGAGGTGTGTCTCCTGAAGTGCTGCAATGTCCACATTGAGTCTACGGAGCTCGTTGTTAATGATGGTGGTCTTCTGAGAGTCGTTGATTTGTGTAAGGTCTTCCAACAGGCCAGGACACATAGTTCTGACATTCCAGCTTGCAAAACGAAGGGCTGGTACCTTCTTTCCTTTTTTTGTCATGCTGTTTGGTGCGGTGTTACAGTCCACTTGTCAGCCAATGATCCTGAGCTCCAAGCACCCGTTGAAGCAGATGGACTGTGACAGGACAGAACCTTTCTGACCGGGGGCCGACGGTTTGAGGCGGGCGGTAGCTGTCCAGTGAGATGCAATGACCTCTCCCACCAACAAAGGCACCCATGGTGCCCAATCTCTATGCCAATTGAGCTGGACTTATAACCCGTGACTGCTGCCTTTGGTGCGGTTTTGGTCGCTGTGAGGTGACTATGGAGTGACCTCTCCATGGCACATGCCTGTGCGGATGTATGGAGGTTGTGAGTTGCCAAAGCGTCAAAAACCCCCTCTCGGCCTTCCTGGTGGGGTCCAAAGGAGTGCAGAACACGACGTTTGGCACCGGTATGGCTGGCGGAACTGTCGGAAACATGCCAAAGGTGACACATGACCGCCTTAGGGGTTGCGCTCCAGATTTTCTGTTAGGGTTTTACTCCCTTAGCCTTGGTCTCTCCCGAGATGCCCACAAGGCAGTGGGGTTGTTAGCTCCTATCCCTGAGCAGAGGCCCTAACAAGTACACTATGAGATTTCATGGAGGGAGAGGGAAGGGGGGAGAAGGGGGAAGGGGTATAAGGGGTGAGGGGGTGGGGTACAAAGGGGGGGGAAGGGGTAGCAAGGGGGAAGTGGGTGTGGAGGGGTGCGAGGGGGGAGGGGGGGGGGGGAGAAGTGGGTACGAGGACGGAGTCCTCGATGTCGGCGTCTTCCAGGCTAATCGCTGCGCTCGTGGTCACCATCCAGAGGTTTAGGGCCTAGGAAACACGCCGGTGTCGGGATCCTAGCTCACAATCAGTCGCCTGGCGAGGAAAGCTGGTCCTTGCCGCCCTGCGGGTCCATCCGATTAATGCAAAGTCTTAGCGATCGACCCATTTTCCTCCACTGGGAGCTGAGCATTGCTGTTGGTGTTGCTGGTCACCGGCTCAACACGACTCCAGTCATGTCTCCCTTAACGCCATTACGCTTTCATTAGATTTTCATCTCTAACAGAACAAGACTACACCTTCTTCTGGCAGGGCAGGGATCCTGAAGAACCAAGACAGCATGGAGTGGGCTTCGCCATCAGAAACTCTTTGCTCAGAATGATAGAGCCACATTCAAATGTCTCGGAACGCATACTGTCCATCCAACTGCTCACCGCCTCTGGTCCAGAACATCTACTCAACATCTATGCTCCAACACTCTGCTCCCCACCTGAAGCTGAAGACCAGTTCTGTGAGGAACTCCATCATATCATTAGTAACATTCCCAATACTGAACATTTGTTCCTGCTGGGGGACTTTAATGCCAGGGTTGGGGCCGGCCATGACTCATGGCCCTCCTGCCTTGGGCGCTATGGCGTTGGAAGGATGAATGAGAATGGACAGAGACTGCTGGAGTTGTGTACCTATCACAACCTCTGCATCACCAACTCGTTCTTTCATACTAAACCCTGTCACAAGGTTTCATGGAGACACCCAAGATCACATAGTTGGCACCAGCTGGACCTCATCGTCACAAGGCGAGCCTCTATAAACAGTGTTCAAATCACACGCAGCTTCCACAGTGCGGACTGCGACACTGACCACTCCCTGGTGTGCAGCAAAGTTAGACTCAAACCAAAGAAGCTGCATCACTCCAAGCAGAATGGCTGCCCGCATATCAACACGAACAGAATTTCGTATTCACAGCTGTTACATAAGTTTCTAAATTCTAAACTTGAAAAAAGTCCTTCAAAACACTCCTGCAGGGGATGCAGAGACGAAGTAGGCCCACATCAGAGATGCCATCTATAACTCAGCAATGACCACCGATGGCAAACGTGAGATGCAGAATGGTTTCAATCTCACTTTGAAGAGCTGGAACGTGTCATAGTCGCTAAGCGCATTGCACTGTTGAACGACAAGATGGCCCCCAGCGAGTTAAGATCCGTAGCACTTAAAGTAGCCAGAACCGCTGCACAAAGAACTGCCAGGTGCTGTGCAAATGACTACTGGCAACACCTATGCAGTCCTATTCAGCTGGCCTCCGACACCGGAAACATCAGAGGAATGTATGATGGCATGAAGAGAGCTCTTGGGCCAACAATCAAGAAGATCGCCCCCCTCAAGTCTAAATCAGGGGAAACGATCACTGACCAACGCAAGCAAATGGACCGCTGGGTTGAGCACTACCTAGAACTGTACTCCAGGGAGAATGCTGTCACTGAGACTGCCCTCAATGCAGCCCAGTCTCTGCCAGTCATGGATGAGCTGGACATACAGCCAACAAAATCGGATCTCAGTGATGCCATTGATTCTCTAGCCAGTGGAAAAGCCCCTGGAAAGGACGGCATTACCCCTGAAATAATCAAAAGTGCCAAGCCTGCTATACTCTCAGCACTCCATGAACATCTTTGCCTGTGCTGGGATGAGGGAGCAGTACCACAGGACATGCTCAATGCCAATATCATCACCCTCTATAAGAACAAGGGTGACCGCGGTGACTGCAACAGCTACCGTGGAATCTCCCTGCTCAGCATAGTGGGGAAAGTCTTCGCTCGAGTCGCTTTAAACAGACTCCAGAAGCTGGCTGAGCGTGTCTACCCTGAGGCACAGTGCGGCTTTCGAGCAGAGAGATCCACCATTGACATGCTGTTCTCCTTTCACCAGCTACAAGAGAAATGCCACGAACAACAGATGCCCCTCTTCGTTGCTTTCATTGATCTCACCAAAGCCTCTGACCTCGTCAGCAGATGTGGTCTCTTCAGACTACTAGCAAAGATCGGATGTCCACCAAAGCTACTAAGTATCATCACCTCATTCCATGACAATATGAAAGGCACAATTCAGCATAGCGGTGCCTCATCAGACCCCTTTCCTATCCTGAGTGATGTGAAACAGGGCTGTGTTCTTGCACCCACACTGTTTGGATCTTCTTCTCCCTGCTGCTCTCACATGCGTTCAAGTCTTCAGAAGAAGGAATTTTCCTCCACACAAGATCTGGTGGCAGGTTGTTCAACCTTGCCCGTCTGAGAGCGAAGACCAAAGTACGGAAATTCCTCATCAGAGAACTCCTCTTTGCTGACGATGCTGCATTAACATCCCACACAGATGAGTGTCTGCAGAGACTCATCGACAGGATTGCAGCTGCCTGCAACGAATTTGGCCTAACCATCAGCCTCAGGAAAACGAATATCATGGGACAGGACATCAGAAATGCTCCATCCATCAATATCGGCGACCACGCTCTGGAAGTGGTTCAAGAGTTCACCGACCTAGGCTCAACTATCACCAGAAACCTGTTTCTCGATGCAGAAATCAACAAGCGCATGGGAAAGGCGTCCGCTGCTATGTCCAGACTGGCCAAGAGGGTGTGGGAAAATGGCTCACTGCTACGGAACACAAAAGTCCGAGTGTATCAAGCCTGTGTCCTCAGTACCTTGCTCTACGGCAGAGAGGCCTGGACAAAGTATGTCAGCCAAGAGCGACATCTCAACTCATTCCATCTTCGCTGCCTCTGAAGAATCCTTGGCATCAGGTGGCAGGACTGTATCTCCAACGCAGAAATCCTCGAGGCGGCCAACATCCCCGGCACATACACCCTACTGAGCCAGCGGCGCTTGAGATGGCTTGGCCATGTGAGCCGCATGGAAGATGGCAGGATCCCCAAGGACACATTGTACAGCGAGCTCGTTACTGGCATCAGACTCACCGGCCGTCCATGTCTCCACTTTAAAGACGTCTGCAAACGCGACATGAAGTCCTGTGACATTGATCACAAGTCGTGGGAGTCTGTTGCCAGCGATCGCCAGAGCTGGCGGACAGCCATAAAGGCGGGGCTAAAATGTGGCGAGTCGAAGAGACTTAGCAGTTGGCAGGAAAAAAGACAAGCGCCAGGGGAGAGCCAACTGTGTAACAGCCCGGACAACCAATTTTATCTGCAGCGCCTGTGGAAGAGTCTGTCACTCTAGAATTGGCCTTTATAGCCACTCCAGGCACTGCTTCACAAACCACTGACCACCTCTAGGTGCTTACCCATTGTCTCTCGAGACAAGGAGGCCAAAGAAGATGATGATGATAGATAAGGTAGATAGGAAGAAATCTTTTCCCTTAGCAGAGGTATCAAGAACCATGGGGCATAGATTTAAGGTAAGGGGCAGGAGGTTTAGAGGGGATTTGAGGGAAATTTTTTTCACCCACAGGGTGATTGGAATCTGGAACACACTGCCTGAAGGGGTGGTGGAGGCAGGAACCCTCAACATTTAAAGCAGTATTTAGATGAGCACTTAAAACGCCATAGCATAAAAGGCTATAGGCCAAGTGCTGGAAAATGGGATTCGGATAAATGGGTGCTTGATGGCCAGCACCGACATGATGGGCTGAAGGGCCAGTTTCTGTGCTGTATAACTCTATGATTTGATGACACTAATAACCCTTTTATCCTTACTAATTATTATTGCAAAAATACTAAATGTGGTCACCAGCTCCACAAAGTGTAGAATGAAAATATTTCTGTCTTTGTCCCAAATCTTTTAATCTATGGCAACCAGCTCTTTAAAGTCAAGTGCCTTACACACTAGGACATGGCCTAGTGTCCTCCAATATTTTTTTTTTTTAAAAACAGATTTACACTTCTCAATAATCCCTTCTATTCGCCTTGTATACTCTTCATCAACTACACCTGCATCTTTTAGTAGGACTTTTAATCTTTGACAAGTGGGGTGAGCAAATTGCCTATCTAGCCTCTTTTCTTGATCTATATTAATGACCTTGACTTAGGTGTACAAATTTCAAAATTTGCAGATGAGACAAAATTTGCAAGTATTGTGAACTGCGTGAAGGATAGTGATTGATTACAGAAGGGCGTAGAGAGGCTGGTGGAGTGGGCGGACATGTGGCAGATGTAATTTAATGCAGAGAAGTAAGATACAATTCTAAAGGGGATTCAGAAGCAGAGGGTGGTGGTAGTATATGTCACAAATCATTGAAGGTGGCAGGACAGGTTGAGAAAGCAGTTAATAAAGCATACAGGATCGGGGGCTTTATTAATAGGGGAATAGAGTACAACAAGAAAGATGTTATGATAAACCGGTATAAAACACTGGTTCAGCCTCAACTGGAGTATCGTGTCTAATTCTGAGCACCACACTTTAGGGAAGATGTGGAGGCATTAGAGAGGGTGCAGAAAAAATTTACAAAAATGGTTCCAGGGATGAGGAACTTTAGTTATGTGGGTAGATTGCAGAAGCTGGGGCTGTTCGCCTTAGAGGAGAAGATTGAGAGGGGATTTGATAGAGGTGTCCAAAATCATGAGGCATCTAGACAGAGTAAATAGAGAGAAACTGTTTCCATTAGAGGAAGGGATCCAGAACCAGAGGACACTGATTTAAGCTGATTGGCAAAAGAAGCAAAAGGAAATTTTTTTTTTATGCAGCAAGTGATTATGATCAGGAATGCACTGCCTGAGGGTGTGGTGGAGGCAGATTCAATGGAGGCTTTCAAATGGGAATTGGATAATTCTTTAAATAAACATTAGCAATTTATTATAAAACAAGACTTATTCAATAAAGATGCAAAGCTTATTAATACACAGGTTGAATTATGAAAGCTCCATTCTAAATTAACCCAACACACACCAGTTAAATAAAAAATAAAGACATTTTCTCTGCAGAGATCTTTTTACACAAAAGACCAAAAAAAAAGACTTTGTCCAAATACTTGTTAATTCTTGAAGGAAAAGGATAAGATATGGTATGTTCCCAGCTGGTCCTTTATTCTGGTGTCTAAATATGCATAGATGGCTGTCACTGGGATCTTTTTGGAGCAGTTCTTTGCAGGAGACTTGGAGGATTAGTCTGACAGGCTTTCCAGGAGAGCCACTGCATCAGGGGTTTCAGCTATCACACTGGATCCTCAGGGCTTCTCGAGGAGGTGGAAAAAGGTTCAGCTTGTGGCTTCTCTCTTAGCAGGCTTACCCCCAACTGACTCAAAACAATATCAAAAAATCAAACCAACTCTTGACCACCATAAATCTTGACATGTTACTTATATGTAAACAACTCCCATAGTCTTCAAGGCTCCTGCTGTTTACTTACCTTATTCCAGTAAGGGTTTGTTTTTAAACAAAGTCCCAAGTCCTTCCAGTGACCGTTAAAAAAAAAGTCCAGCATCTATGGAATCTTTTCAGTCTTTCAAATGAATCAATTTTCACAATTTTTAAACACGAGTCCTCAAAAAAGTTAAAAGATGGAAGCACTTTCATAACAACCTGTGGGCAACCACATTCTACTACCATGTTCTAATCCAGAAAGTCAGTTGATGAAGGATAAAACCGGAGCCAATCTTTACACACTGTTAGAAGCATTTAATTATACAGTTACAGATTACAAGCAAACCAAAGGTCAGCAACTCTTTTTACCTGAAGAGCCTTTTTCAAAAAAATTGCCTAAAATAAAAACTATTGGGAGCCACAAGACAGAATTGCAATATTTCTAAACTAAATATTTGGCAAACTGCCAATTGTCTCTGGTAGAATGTATATAATAAATAAAACACATATATTGAATTTCAGTATCAATAGAAAAAAAAGTAAAATAGACATAACTGAATTATCATTTTTCTTTTTACTTTTTTCCCTGTAATTTTGTCAATAAAGTCATCTTTAATGTGTTTGGAATTGAGACAATTTTTTCAGCTATTAATTAACATGATAAAAAGTAGTTTCTAATAGCACATTCAGAATAATTTACCATCTCAGCTACATAGAAATAATAATGTTTGCAGCCATAAAACCTGTTCCTTGAACCAAAGGCATTATCTATAACCGTGGTGTAGCTATACCATTCAAAAAGGTTTATTTAGAGCACACGATGATGATCGCTGGTTAAAATAATCACTTGAAACCATTAAGTGCAGCATAATAATTAGCCTTTTATCCCCACAATAAAAACTCTTACTTTTCTTGACTTTTTTTAGGCTTTTTTTTCATGTTAATGTTATACAACTGGAGAAGATTGGTAGCTGCAAATGAGATGTTTAAGAGTTGCATGTGGAGCTGTAGGTTACAGAACCCTGTCCTAACCCAACAACCACAGTTGCAGTCTTTGTGTATTTAAGGGAACAGGTGAATCCCTAGTTTAATGCCCACCATCTGCGTACAATTAAACAAAATTAATATACAAGTAACACTAAATCCTAACACTTTATAAAAAAGATTTTCCCCGTGGCGCCTTTGGTTCTTTTGCCAATCACCTTACATCAGCATTCTTTGATTCTTGACATTCCTGCCAATGGGAAACGTTTCTCTCTATCCACTCTGTCCAGACCCCTCATGATTTTGAACACCTCTATCAAATCTGCTCTCAACCTTCTCCAAGGAAAACAACCCCAGATTCTCCAATCTATCTGTATAACTGAAGTTCCTTATCCCTGGAACCGTTCTCATGAATCTTTACTGCACCCTAACGCCTTCAAACCTTTCCTAAAATGTGATGCCCAGAATTGAACACAATACTCCAGTTGAAGCCAAACCAGTGTTTGTAAAACATTCATGATAACTTCCTTGCTTTTTTAATCTGTGCTTCTATTTATCCAATATTCCTTTTTCACCACTTTCTAGTGGACAGTGCGATAGATCAGTGCCCACTGCAGCATTTCACAGCAACGCCTTCAGTATTAAGATGTTTCTTGTTTAGGAACAAGTCCTTTCCACCAGAGGTTTCACCGGAGAATCCAAAAGAATCAATATTATTTGACAATGTGGCAGCAGCAGCATTGAATTGGACTTGATCCAAAGTTCACTGAATTGTTGATTTTGTTATCAGTAACAATTTACATATTTTGCTATCCCCCCTCAAACAAAAGCTGTAAGGAATCCCAGCATGCTCAGGGATTTAATCACAACATCACATGACTCACCTTCTTGGGGCACTGGATATCTCGTGCCAGGCTCATTAGCAAGTCATGAGAAATGGGGTCCACCAAGTTCGGGAAGGCCGCGTGTTTATAGAGAACATCATTTAAAGATGTGCCTTCCAGGCCCAGGTCCTACAGGAGAGAGAAGGCAGCCAATTAGTATCTTGGAAGATTGCCAATCCAGTCTCACAATCACAGCTGACCTCTACCCGCTGACATCTCCGTGCTGCTCTAATTCCGGCCTCTTGCACAGTCCTAATTTCCTTCATGACAACTTTAGTGGCCATGCTTTCAGCTAACCTCAAATTCTCTTCCTGAACTTCTCTGCCTCTTCACGTCTCTTTCTTCCTTTAAGATGCTCCTGAAAATCTACCTCTTTAACCAAGCTTTTATTAACTTGTCTGAATATCACCTGAGGTGACATGCACTCAAATTTTGTTTGAGAATGTTCCTGCAAAAAGCCTCGGGCCGTTTTCTATGTTAAAGACACTGAACATTTTACGAGGTACTGATTTCAGTGGCCCCGTGGATCCATTTATTATATGCCTGAATTTGTTTTTGGGCCATATATTAAATAAGCACATAAGCTGAAAGTGACCGAACATCCATTCTCTGAACCCTAAAAACATCCGCACCTTGTACCCTAATAACACCCGCACCCTGAAAACACCCCAAGCCTGAACCCTGGAAACTCCCGTACCCAAAGCGCCCCCCATACCCTGTAAACATCTGTACCCTGTATCTTGGAAACAACCATAACTTGTACCCTGGAAACACCCGTGCTCTGTACTCCAAAACCCCCTGTACCCCAGAAACACCTGTAACCTGTATCCGAACCCCTCCATTACCCCGGAAACACACGTGCCCTGTAGCCTAAAAACAGCCATTTTATGGCCAATGCTAAAAATACAACTGAAGCAAAATACTGCAGAGGCTGGAAATCTGAAATATAGAGCAGGCCTGATGAAAGGTTATCTACCTGAAACGTTAACTGTTTCTCTCTCCACATTTGCCATCTGGCCTGCTGAATATTTCCAGTATTTTCTGTTTTGATTTTGCATGAACAGAATAAAAACGAGCTCAAACACATCCAAGTTGAAAAGCAGTGCAGACTGAAGAGATGAAGGTCTCCCTGTGTTTGCTGCCTATGAATTAATTTCAACTCAGCTCCCAGGCTAACAGCACAAACTGCCTACGGATTGGAATGAAGCTGTCAATCTCACTCTGACAATGCAAATATATGGCAACAGGAAATGTTGCTCTGGTGCAGACTGTCAAGCTTTTCTGCCACTTGTGCTGCCAGCACTCCCAAACTCTGATGCTGTGAGGCAAGTACCCAGTGTTTGTCAATCAGAGACAGGAGGTTTCAGAGGAAGCAGCTCCTGTCTCTGAGGCTCACTGAACAATATTAGTGAGAAATACGACAGGCGCTGTCCACAGAGACAGGGACACAACATAAGAGGGAGAAAGCGAGGAGGAGGAGGAGAGGGAGGGGGAACGGGCGGAGGGAGAGGGGGCGAGAGAGCTGGGGGTGGGGGAGAGAGAGTAAGGTGGGGGGCGGAAAGAGGGGAGAGAGAGCGGCCAGAAAGATGCCAAAGAGCCATCACAATCTTCAGCACAGCAGCTCCTTTAAGTAGCTGGGCCAACACACCACCCACAAACACATGGAGGGGACGGGCTCTCCATTCCCGGCAATAGCATCAGCTGCCAGTGTGCAGGCACTGGCACATTTTTAAAGGCTGTCAGCCTTGCTGGCACATATAAATATTTAAAGACATTTTCAATAAAATTAAATAAACACATTTCTTTTGACCCTCTCCCCCCCCCCCCACCCCCATAACAATTACATTAACTATTTGCCCCTTCCCCTGCCAAAACACTTACCTTTAACATCTGACCTACCCCCCCTCAACCAAACTGCATAAAGTGTAAACTACAACACTTCCCACCATCCTCTACACCCATGACATTGATTTGACCCCATTCTCCCGCCTCCCAAACTCTGATAAATTTACCTCCTCTCCCCCCGCCCCCCCCCCCCCCACCACCAGTGCGGTGGCTGGCCCTCAAGATCGGAGTTAAGTATATGTAACTACATTCATTTTATTAGTTTGAATACGGTGATTTTGATCCAGTCGCCGGGTGGCAGAGGGGCTGCCACGGAGCCTCACTGCTGCCAGGAGGATCGGGCAAGGCCCTACCGCGTCGAGGTCCGTGGGGGACCTCATTTGGAGCCATCTTCAGGCAACACCCACCCCACCCTGCCACAGATCTGGACGTCGAGGGCTGCTTAAAATCCGGTCCATTGTGTTAGAAAGCAGGTGAATCTTAGCGCATAACACAAGCCACTTGCTGTTTAATCATCGATCATTGACTGTGTGACTGATACTTCCTCATTCTCAGGAGTAACCAGTAAAACATGCCTTTTGCATTTTAGGTACCGTTAGCTGGAATGAATATTCTCTGAAATATAAGCCATCTCTGATTGTACATTTTGGTTATTAGTGATATAATGCAAAGGCTGGTTGTTTGCCCTGAGGGTGAATCAGTATGTAGTGATGGCAGAAGATCTATTCTGAGACTGCTACCTACAGAGAGAGAGTCAGAACAGTCAGCCCTGAGTTATACTGTCAGCTTTGCAATATTCTCTGCCAAGAAACAGAGAAGCTCGCTGGCTTCTGTACACTGCCATACATGCTATGAGCCGGGCTCTCTACCAACATCAAAACTTTCAAATATTCCCAGATAATTCAGCTTTCAATCTTGGTTTCGAATATGTTTCAGGTTAACATGGTCCAGTTATAAGTCACAATGGGCTGGATTTTAACGGGCTCTGGATGTCAGGCTCTGTGGTGGGTCGGGCTGGAAGATCCTTCTGACAGCGGCCAGCCACAGAGCCCGCTCTGAGAAGTAGAGTTAACGTTTCAGGTCTGTGTCCTATCTTCAGAACAATCCTGTACACAGTACTCCAAATGTGGTCTCACCAATCCCCTGTATAGCTGAAGCACAGGCCGGAATTTTACGCCACTCCAACGAGTGGGATGGTGGCGGAAAATGCAGTGGGAGGCTCTGGGAGGACTTCCTGACCCGCTCCCGCCTCCGCCCCACTTTACTTAGGGCAGGGGGGTGAAAAACAGGCCGCCCACCCCAGGCCAATCAAGGCCCTTAAGTTGCCAATTAACAGCCACTTAAGGACCTTTGCCTGTCTCCACGTGGATTTCACACATGGCAAGTGGATGTCCTGGCGCCAGGCAAGGCCGACCGGGAAAAGCGGTCGGGCGTCTCCACACCCCGGGGGTGGGCCCTGACAATCTGGCACAGGGTGCCCGATTGAGGGCCACCCCCGCTTCCCCAACCACCCTCAGGACCCAAGACACCCACCCTCCCCCCAAACGATCACCCTTGCCTTGCCGGGGCTCAACCGATGACCCCCACCAAGGCAACCCAAACTTATCTGGACACCTGGCCTCGGCTGGGCTGCAGTCCCAGCAGTGGCCACCGCTCCCGGTGGTGCTGCTGGGACTAAGAGCTGCTGGCCCACTCAAGTGGGTGGAAGTGCCGCCTCGGAACAATTAAAGCCTAAGGATCCCCAGGCTAGGCGGGTTTGCCACCGACTTTTATGTCTAGCTCCCATCCACCCACTATAAAATCCAGCCCATAACCTCCCTACTTTTGTATTCAATTCCCCTCGCAATAAACAATAACATTCTATTAGTTTTCCTAATTACTTTCTGCATACAAACCTTTTGCAATTCATACACTAGGACACCCAGATCCCTCAGAGCTCCCCAATCTCTCACCATTTAGATAATATGCTTCTTTTTTAGTCTTCCTGCCAAAATGGACAATTTCACATTTTCCCATATTATACTCCATTTGCCAGATCTTTGCCCACTCACTTAACCTATCTATATCCCTTTGTAGCCCCCTTATGTCCTCTTCACAACTTACTTTCCTGCCTATCTTTGCGTCATCAGCAAATTTAGCAACCATACCTTCAGTCCCTTCATTCAAGTCATTTATATAAATTGTAAGAAGTTGAGGCCCCAGCACAGATCCCTGTGGCACACTACTCATTACATCTTGCCAACTCGAGAATGACCCATTTATGCCTACTCTCTGTTTCCTGTTAGTTAGCCAATCTTCTATTCATGCCAAAATGTTAACCCCTACACCATGAGCTTTTATGCAATAACCTTTGATGTGGCACTTTATCAAATGCCTTCCGGAAATCTAAGTACAATACATCCACCAGTTTCCCTTTATCTACAGCACATGTTACTTCTTCAAAGAACTCCAATAAATTGGTTAAACATGATTTCTCTTTCACAAGGCCATGTTGACTCTGCCTGAATACCTTGAATTTTTCTAAGTGCTATAATGCCTTTAATAATAGCTTCTAACATTTTCCCTATGACAGATGTTAAACTAACTGACCTGTAGTTTCCTGCTTTCTGTCTCCCTCCCTTTTTAAATAAAGGAGTTACATTCACTATTTTCCAATCCAATGGAACCTGCCCTGAATCTAGGGAATTTTGGAAAATTAAAACCAATGAATCAACTATCTCACTAGCCACTTCTTTTAAGACCCTCGGATGAAGTCCATCAATACCCGGGGACTTGTCAGCCTGCAGCTGCGACAATTTTCTCAGTACCACTTCCCTGGTGATTGTAATTTTCTTGAGTTCCCCTTCCCTTCCATTTCCAAATAAAAGTGACTCCTGACAACGCTGAGCATGCATAGAGCAATCGCGGACGTAATCAGTATGTGCGAACATTTGACCGCTTGTCAGTATGAATGAGCGCATGTGTGCGCTGACGTCACTATGCAATGATGTCCTCACCCCTCAATAGCCACAATCGCCACCTTCATTCCCCTGAACAGTACCCCGCTGCCTCCCGCTATCCCCACTTCAATCGCTGTTTTCAATTTCCCACTCCCGACTACTCGCTGCTCCCTTCCACCATCCCTGCTTCCCATCAGCCACTCGCTCCCATCCTCACCGCTATCCCACCCCAGCACTGCATTTCTATTGACCGCTTCCCCCTTCGGCCGCTGCTACACCCCTCAGCTGCTCACTCTAGGCCTCACCGCTCCCCACCCCGCCGCCCGAAGAAGCGACAGCGGTGGGGAATGAGTCACTGAAGCGCAAGGCGGGGAGTGAGTGGCCGAGGATTGACGGGGTGAAGTGGAAGCGAACGGCTGAGAGGAGGCAAGCGGTACGGCTTGGAGCAGTGAGCGCATGGCCGAGAGGAAAGCGGCAGGCTGGAAGTGAGTGGCTGAGGGAAGGCAGCGGTGAGGCTTGTAGCAAGTGGCGAAGGGAAGCGTAATGACAGGAGGGAGCAGGGTACTGTTGGAGGTGGAATGGAGGCGGCGATCGTAGCCACTGAGTGAATTTGTATTTAATTTGTCTGTGATAGATTAACCAGTGCCATCTCTATTGCTGGCAGCTGCCTGAGACATCACAGACAGTGACGGTTCAGTGGATGAGGCTGCATTTGTGCATGTGCCAGCATTGCACCACCTAGTGGTTGTGTTGTTAGCAAACATAGACTTTCCTAATTTACAGCTATTTGTGGGATGTTACTTGTGTCCTCTATGGTGTAGACCAGTGCAAAATAACTGTTCAATTCAACTGCCATTTCCTTATTTTCCCTTATTAATTCCCCAGTCTCACTTTCTATAGGACCAACACTCACTATGTTAACTCTTTTTAAAATATCTATATAAACGCTTACTATCTGTTTTATATTTCTAGCTAGCTTTCTCTCGTACTCTAATTTTTCTTTCCTTATTAATATTTTAGTTGTTCCTTGCTGCTTTTTATATTTTGTCTAAACTTCTGACCTGCCACACAATTATATGCTTTTTCTTTAAGTCTGATACTATTATAAACTTTAGTTAATAATGGATGGTGGGTTCTCCCTTGGATTTTTTTTTTCTCGTTGAAATGTATCTATTCTGTGTATTCTGAAATATCCCGTTAAATGACTGCCACCACATCTCTATTGACCTATCCGTTAACCTACTTTGCCAGTTCACTTTAGCTAGCTCTGCTTTCATGCCCTCATAACTGCCCTTATTTAAGTTTAAAATACTAGTCTTAGACCCACTCTACTCCAGTCTCACTCAAACTAAATGTAAAATTCAATCAGACTATGATCGCTGCTGCCTAGGGTTACCTTCACCATGAGGCCATTAATTAATCCCATCTTGTTGCACAATACCAGATCCAGTATAGCCTGCTCTCTGGTTGGCTCCAGAATGTGCTGTTCTAAGAAACTATCCCGAAAATATTCTATGAACTCCTCATCTAGGCTACTTTTGCCCATCTCATTTTTCCAATCTATATGTAGATTAAAATCGCCCATGATTATTGCCTTATCTTTCTGACAAGCATCCATTATTTCTTCCTTTATACCCCATCCTACCATGTGGTTACTGTTAGGGGGCCTGTACACCACTACCATAAGTGACTTCTTGCCTTTTATCATTTCTCATCTTGACCCAAACTGCTTCTACATCCTGGTTTCCTGAACTTGGGTCATCTCTCTCTAATGTGCTAATACCATCATTAATTAACAGAGCCACCCCTCCACCTTATCTTAGCTTCTTGTCCTTCCTAAATGTCATGTACCCTTCAATATTCAGGTCCCAATCTATGTCATCCTGCAGCCATGTCTCTGTAATGGCTATCAGATCATATGTATTTATTACTATTTACGCTGTCAATTCATCGGTTTTGTTTAGAATGCTATGTACATTCAGATACAGAGCCTTTAGTTCTGTCTTTTTATTATTTTTGTAACCTCTAGCCTTGTCTATTTATTTATTCTTAAATTTGTAACCACTGTCCCTTCCTGTCAAGGTCTGTTTATCTTATCCCATATTAATATCTTACCCTCTTGCCTTGTCTCTACACTTTGATTTACCACATCTCCCCAAATTTGATCCCCTTCCCCCATTATTTAGTTTAAAACCCTCTCTATTTCCCTCGTTGTGACTCGCTAGAACACTGCTCCCAGGTCAGAACCTGATTGAATTTTACATTTAGTTTGAGACTGGAGTAGAGTGGGTCTAAGACTAGTATTTTAAACTTAAATAAGGGCAATTATGAGGGCATGAAAGCAGAGCTTGCAAAAGTGAACTGGCAAAATAGGTTAATGGATAGGTCAATAGAGATGTGGTGGCAGTCATTTAACGGTTCAGGTGTAGACTGTCTCAACGGTACAGCCCCCACTTTCTCCAGTACTGCTGCCAATGCCCCACGAACCAGAACTCACTTCTACCACACCAGTCTTTGAGCCATGCATTCATTTCTCTAATCTTATTTGGCCTCTGCCAATTTGCACCTAGCTCAAGTAATAATCCAGAGATTATTACCTTTGAGTCTCATCGACAGGTTTGCGGCTGCCTGCAACGAATTTGGCCTAACCATCAGCCTCAAGAAAACGAACATCATGGGACAGGATGTCAGAAATGCTCCATCCATCAATATCGGCGACCACGCTCTGGAAGTGGTTCAAGAGTTCACCTACCTAGGCTCAACTATCACCAGTAACCTGTCTCTAGACGCAGAAATCAACAAGCACATGGGAAAGGCTTCCACTGCTATGTCCAGACCGGCCAAGAGAGTGTGGGAAAATGGCGCACTGATACGGAACACAAAAGTCCGAGTGTATCAAGCCTGTGTCCTCAGTACCTTGCTCTATGGCAGCGAGGCCTGGACAACGTATGTCAGCCAAGAGCGACGTCTCAATTCATTCCATCTTCGCTGCCTCTGGAGAATACTTGGCATCAGGTGGCAGGACCGTATCTCCAACATAGAAGTCCTCGAGGCGGCCAACATCCCCAGCTTATACACACTACTGAGTCAGCGGCGCTTGAGATGGCTTGGCCATGTGAGCCGCATGGAAGATGGCAGGATCCCCAAAGACACATTGTACAGCGAGCTCGCCACTGGTATCAGACCCACCGGCCGTCCATGTCTCCGCTTTAAAGACGTCTGCAAACGCGACATGAAGTCCTGTGACATTGATCACAAGTCGTGGGAGTCAGTTGCCAGCGTTCGCCAGAGCTGGCGGGCAGCCATAAAGACGGGGCTAAGGTGTGGCGAGTCGAAGAGACTTAGCAGTTGGCAGGAAAAAAGACAGAAGCGCAAGGGGAGAGTCAACTGTGAAACATCCCTGACAAACAAATTTTTCTGCAGCACCTGTGGAAGAGCCTGTCACTGTAGAATTGGCCTTTATAGCCACTCCAGGCGCTGCTCCACACACCACTGACCACCTCCAGGCACTTACCCATTGTCTCTCGAGATAAGGAGGCCAAAGAAGAAGATTACCTTTGAGGTTCTGCTTCTTAATTTGGTGCCTAGCTCCTCATACTGACTATGCGGAATCTCTTTCTTTGTCCTATCTATGTCATTGGTACGTACATGGAGGTGGCAGGCTCCAGTGCCATCTCTGAGAACGCGATCTTTAAATTGAGCTCACCCCTACATCTGCATTCAGCGGACTTTTATAAATACAGCCCCTGGTGTTTCCAAGCTTCCTGAACTTACCTTTTCTCTGTTGATAACTTCTGTAAATCTGCAATCAGAGCTGATTCCAAAGTCTATTTAAAGAAATATCAACTTCTGTTCCAGGCTCTTTCAGCACCTACACTTTTAAGGTTCTTGATTATTTACTCTTGTAACTTTGACAGGTGCTGTTTTGCATTCTCTGGCATAGCAACTATGCCGGGACTCGCGTTTCCCAATGAACTACCTTCCCAATTCTTACAAATGGTTTGTGATCCTTCAGGTATCAGGAGGTTGCTTTGTGGACATGTACTTGATCACAACAGCCTGTATAACAGCAACAAACCACAAGCAACTGAGACAGAAGGAAAGGAGAGAATCAGAACTGAGCTGGCCACAGATTACTTGGTGAGAAATGGAAGAATTCACAGTGCTGCAGTACAGAGCGCTCTTCGGCCTAAGGCACACTATGAGGGCAGAGAAGCAACATTTTTACTCTGTACCTACCCCATGCTGCACCTTACCTGCAAGTAGTTGATAGGGGAATTGTGTAGAGGAAGTTTTACTCTGTATCTAGTCTGGTTTACCATCCACTGCCAAACTAGTTTAAATCACATTGCAGGAACATACAAACATAGGAATGGGAGAAGGCCATTCAGCCCCGTTCACTATTCAGTTAGCCCGTGGTTGATCCACTTCTTAACTCCATTTCCCCACCGAGGTTCCTTAACCCTTAATGCCCTTGTCTATCAAAAATCAGCCTCAACAGCTCTTTAGGGAGAGAGTTGCAGAGTTCCCTACCGTGTGTGTGAAAAATTGCTTTTTGACATTATTCCTGAACATCCTAGCTCTAATTTTAAGGTGAGGTTATCTTGTTCTGCACTCCCCCACCAGAGGAAATAGTTTCTATCTACCCTGTCGACTCTTTTTATCATCTTAAACACTTCAATTCAATCACCCTGAAATTGTCTACGCTCAAGGGAATACAAGCCCAGTCTATGCAACCTGTCCTCCGTATTTAGCCCTTTTAGCTCCCGTTTCATTCTGGATACCCTGGGCCTTGCTGTCCTCTGCTAAAACCAGCCACTAGTCTTGGATCCTCCCAGAAGGCGAGGATAATCTATAGCTTTGTTCTCCGTTACCAACCATTTCCTTAAATGCTTCTCCCCTGCTCCCTCCAGCCTCGCCTTTAACAACAAGTGCGAGGAGCTCATCAGAGGTCAGTTTCCTCTGCTGCTTTACGATTCACACCCCATGCCCACCAAACCAAACCATCTGCTTACTCTTTCCCCTGAACCCACATCCTTCTCGAGTTTCTTCCCCATCTTCAATGGCCTTTGACATAATTTCATCTGAGATCCACCCATCGCACCTTTGACTCCATTCTCACTAAACCCCCAATCACCCAGTTTCCCTTTCTAGCCCCCATGTAGCTGACATTGTAAATGGTTCCTGCTATTCAGGAACTGCCCCCTCCCTTCCAAAACTATCATCCTCCTTCTGGTAAAAACTCGACCTCAATTCTTCTATCCTCACTATCATTCAACCTGCCTTTCTTCTCCAAAGTCCTGGAATATTTTGCCATCTCCCAGTTTCCTGCCCACCTTTCCCAAAACTCCACGTTTGAATCTCTCCAATTAGGTTTCTGCCACTCTCAACCCATTGAAATAGCTTGAACAAAGGACATTCTGTGTGACTGTGAGCATGGTGTGTTATCCCTTCTCACTATCCTCAACGTCTACAGCCTTCAACACAGTCAATCCTTACTGCTCCGACATCTTTCTTCTGTTCAACATCTTGGTGGGACTGCCCTGTCTTGGTTCCAGTCTTACCTGTCTGATCACAGCCAGACAGACAATCTCTATTGAAGACTGCTCTTCCCACCCCCGACAGTCACTTTGGGAGTTTCCCAAGGATCCATCCTTGGCCTCTCCTCTTCCATGTCTACATATTGCTCTTTGGCAACATCATCCACAGACATGGTGTCAGCTTCCACACGTAAGCCGATACCATCCACCTCTTTCTTTCTACCATCTCCCTCAGCTGCCTCTCTGCTGTCAGACTGCTTATGTGACATCCAGTCCTGGATGAGCTGTAACTTCCTCCACCTGAACACTGCAATGACCAAAGCCATTGTCTTTCACTCTCTGCACCCTTGCCATCTTATCAGGCTGAAGCAGACCATTCACAAGACTGGGGTTCCCTTTGATCCCAAGCTGATTTTCTGCCCCTATACCCTCTGTTTGCCATCCTGGGAACATATCCCAGCGTAAGGCAGTACCCATAAGAGAGTCAGGAAGAAACTGGAGGGGGAATAAAGCTTGAATATGTAAATCAGTATGTCTCTCCTGGTCCACTAGGCTATTTGTCACCAGGAGTGATGGGAGGTGTGAGTTATGGACATTACAGTAAGAAAATAAATACACTGAATTAATGAGATTCACCATAGAAAGAATTGCAATTAAATAGCACCTTAAACTGAAAAGACCATCTAACCAGATTGTACCAGAATTGTAGATGTGTGGTATTTCTATCATCTAACATAGCATTATAGCATGCCCGCATTTAAGGGGAAGGTAGATAAACACATGAGGGAGAAAGGAACAGAAGGATATGTTGATAGGGTTATATGAAGTAGGCTAGGAGCAGGCTCATGTGGAGCATAAAGGCTGGCATAGGCCAGTTAGGATGAATGGCCTGTTTCTGTGCTGCAACATCTTGCCTCATCGCAAGTAATTTACACGTCCAACCGACTCACATGGATGTTAAACATTATATTGCCACCTTTCTTGATGTATTGACAGTACGCACTGTCCTCACCTGTTGTGTGCTACTCTGATGTCAGTCTATGGCGCTGATGTGTGTTCTGGACACTGTCTCATCTGATAACTTGGGTAAGGCTGTGACACAATTTTAGTCTGGAATAGTCAAATCAGCATGCTCCTGTCGGCACAAACCTCTTGCACTCATCAGCAGCATCCAGTGAATGCGGGCCTTTTCTGCACGGCCTAAGCACACCTCCTGGAACCACATGCGTACTTGATCCCAGCTTGGCTCTGAGCCACAAGACTATGCAAACAAATGCAGCATGAAATGCGGCAAGAAGCTGTCGAGGCAAGTACATGGGAAATGTGTGGCAGCTGCTCGACACAGCTTCACTTCAAACCAGCCTCAGATCTGAGAGAGCAAGAGATCCTGGCAAATTAAAAAACAAAGCCTCCACCAATTAAAGTAAATATACAAACTTGATAGATCCTCCGAATTGAATCTGTTTCCACAGGTAGGAGGGTCAGTGACCAGAGGACAGAGAAGTATAATCATATAAAAGCAAAATACTGCAGATGCTGGAAATCTGAAATAAAAACACAAAGTGTGAAAAATACTCAGCAGGTCTGGCAGCATCTGTGGGGAGAGAAGCAGAGTTAACGTTTCAGGTCTGTGACCTTTTATCAGAACTGGCAAAGGTTAGAAAAGAATTAAGTTTTAAGCAAGTGAAGTGGGGTTGGGGGGGTTGTGGGGCATAGTTTGGTAGTGAAGAGAACAAAAGGGAAGGTGTGTGATAGGGCAGAGGGCAGGAGAGATTAAATTACAATGCTTTCCTGGAACAAAGCCAAAGAGCGTGTTAATGCTGGTGGTGAAAGAAAATGCATTAGTCCAGAGAGTGTGTTAATGGCAGAATAATGAAAAGCACCGTCCACATGAAAAACACGCACATGGTTAGAAAATAAAATAAAATAAAGAAAATAGAAAAATACAAAAAGAAAGGCGAGTCATGCTCTGAAATTATTGAACTCAATGTTGAGTCCAGAAGGCTGTAGAGTGCTTAATTGAAAGATCAGGGGTTGTTCCTTGAGTTTGCATTGATGTTCACTGGAACACTGCAGCAGGCCAAGGACAGAGATGTGGGCATGAGAGACAGGGGGAGAGTTGGAATGGCAAGCAACCGGAAGCTTGGGGTCATATTTTCAGACTGAGCGGAGGTGCTCCGCAAAGTGGTCACCCAGTCTGCGTTTGGTCTCCTCAGTGTAGAGGAGACCACACTGTGAGCAGCGAATACAGTATACTACATTGAAAGAAGTACAAGTAAATCGCTGCTTCACCTGAAAGGAGTGTTTGGAGCCTTGCATGGTGAGGAGAGAGGAGGTAGAAAGGGCAGGTATTACACCTCCTGCGATTGCATGGGAAGTTGCCGTGGGAAGGCGATGAGATGTCGGAGCAAATGGAGAAGTGGACCAGGGTGTTGTGGAGGGAAGAATACCTTTGGAATGCTGAGGGGAAGGGAAGATGTGATTGGTGGTGACATCACGCTGGAGGTGGTGGAAATGGCAGAGGATAATCCTTTGGATGTGGAGGTTGTTGGAGTGGAAGGTGAGGACAAGAGGAACCCTGTTGCGGTTCTGGGAGGGAGGGGAGGGGTGAGGGCAGAAGTGCGGGAAATGGATTGGACACGGTTGAAGGCCCTGTCAACCACAGTGAAGTGGGGGAATCCTCGGTTGAGGAAAAAGGAAGACATGTCAGAAGCACTGTCGTGGAAGGTTGCATCATCAGAACAGATGCATCGGAGATGGAGAAACCGAGAGAATTGGATGGAGTCCTTACAGGAGGTAGGGTAAACAACAAAGAACAACAAAGATAATTACAGCACAGGAACAGGCCCTTCGGCCCTCCAAGCCTGCGCCGATCCAGATCCTCTCTCTAAACATGTCGCCTATTTTCTAAGGTTCTGTATCTCTTTTCTTCCTGCCCATTCATGTATCTGTCTAGATACATCTTAAAAGACTCCATCGTGCCCGCGTCTACCACCTCCGCTGGCAACGCGTTCCAGGTGCCCACCACCCTCTGCGTAAAGAACTTTCCACGCATATCCCCCCTAAACATTTCCCCTTTCACTTTGAACTCGTGTCCTCTCGTAATTGAAACCCCCACTCTGGGAAAAAGCTTCTTGCTGTCCACCCTGTCTATACCTCTCATGATTTTGTACACCTCAATCAGGTCCCCCCTCAACCTCCGTCTTTCTAATGAAAATAATCCTAATCTACTCAACCTCTCTTCATAGCTAGCGCCCTCCATACCAGGCAACATCCTGGTGAACCTCCTCTGCACCCTCTCCAAAGCATCCACATCCTTTTGATAATGTGGCGACCAGAACTGTACGCAGTATTCCAAATGTGGCCGAACCAAAGTCCTATACAACTGTAACATGACCTGCCAACTCTTGTACTCAATGCCCCGTCCGATGAAGGAAAGCATGCCGTATGCCTTCTTGACACTCTATTGACCTGCAATGCCACCTTCAGGGAACAGTGGACCTGAACACCCAAATCTCTCTGGACATCAATTTTCCCCAGGACTTTTCCATTTACTGTATAGTTCACTCTTGAATTGGATCTTCCAAAATGCATCACCTCGCATTTGCCCTGATTGAACTCCATCTGCCATTTCTCTGCCCAACTCTCTAATATATCTATATTCTGCTGTATTCTCTGACAGTCCCCTTCACTATCTGCTACTCCACCAATCTTAGTGTCGCCTGCAAACTTGCTAATCAGTCCACCTATACTTTCCTCCAAATCATTAATGTATATCACAAACAACAGTGGTCCCAGCACGGATCCCTGTGGAACACCACTGGTCACACGTCTCCATTTTGAGAAACTCCCCTCTACTGCTACTCTCTGTCTCCTGTTGCCCAGCCAGTTCTTTATCCATCTAGCTAGTACACCTTGGACCCCAAGCGCCTTCACTTTCTCCATCAGCCTGCCATGGGGAACCTTATCAAACGCCTTACTGAAGTCCATGTATACGACATCTACAGCCCTTCCCTCATCAATCAACTTTGTCACTTCCTCAAAGAATTCTATTAAGTTGGTAAGACATGACCTTCCCTGCACAAAACCATGTTGCCTATCACTGATGAGCCCATTTTCTTCCAAATGGGAATAGATCCTATCCCTCAGTATCTTCTCCAGCAGCTTCCCTACCACTGACGTCAGGCTCACCGGTCTATAATTACCTGGATTATCTCTGCTACCCTTCTTAAACAAGGGGACAACATTAGCAATTCTCCAGTCCTCCGGGACCTCACCCGTGTTTAAGGATGCTGTAAAGATATCTGTTAAGGCCCCAGCTATTTCCTCTCTCGCTTCCCTCAGTAACCTGGGATAGATCCCATCCGGACCTGGGGACTTGTCCACCTTAATGCCCTTTAGAATACCCAACACTTCCTCCCTCCTTATGCCGACTTGACCTAGAGTAATCAAACATCTGTTCCTAACCTCAACATCCGTCATGTCCCTCTCCTCTGTGAATACCGATGCAAAGTACTCGTTTAGAATCTCACCCATTTTCTCTGAGTCCAAGCATAACATTCCTCCTTTGTCCTTTAGTGGGCCAATCCTTTCTCTAGTTACCCTCTTTCTCCTTATATATGAATAAAAGGCTTTGGGATTTTCCTTAACCCTGTTTGCTAAAGATATTTCACGACCCCTTTTAGCCCTCTTAATTCCTCGTTTCAGATTGGTCCTACATTCCCGATATTCTTTCAAAGCTTCGTCTTTCATCAGCCGCCTACACCTTATGTATGCTTCCTTTTTCCTCTTAGCTAGTCTCACAATTTCACCTGTCATCCATGGTTCCCTAATCTTGCCATTTCTATCCCTCATTTTCACAGGAACATGTCTCTCCTGAACGCTAATCAACCTCTCTTTAAAAGCCTCCCACATATCACATGTGGATTTACCTTCAAACAGCTGCTCCCAATCTACATTTCCCAGCTCCTGCCGAATTTTGGTATAGTTGGCCTTCCCCCAATTTAGCACTCTTCCTTTAGGACCACTCTCGTCTTTGTCCATGAGTATTTTAAAGCTTACGGAATTGTGATCACTATTCCCAAAGTAGTCCCCTACTGAAACTTCAACAACCTGGCCGGACTCATTCCCCAACACCAGGTCCAGTATGGCCCCTTCCCGAGTTGGACTATTTACATACTGCTCTAGAAAACCTTCCTGGATGCTCCTTACAAATTCTGCTCCATCTGGACCTCTAACACTAAGCGAATCCCAGTCAATGTTGGGAAAATTAAAATCTCCTATCACCACCACCCTGTTGCTCCTACATCTTTCCATAATCTGTTTACATATTTGTACCTCTATCTCACGCTCGCTGTTGGGAGGCCTGTAGTACAGCCCCAACATTGTTACCGCACCCTTCCTATTTCTGAGTTCTGTCCATATTGCCTCACTGCTCGAGTCCTCCATAGTGCCCTCCTTCAGCACAGCTGTGATATCCTCTTTGACCAGTAATGCAACTCCTCCACCCCTTTTACCTCCCTCTCTATCCCGCCTGAAGCATCGATATCCTGGGATATTTAGTTGCCAATCATGCCCTTCCCTCAACCAAGTCTCAGTAATAGCAATAACATCATACTCCCAGGTACTAATCCAAGCCCTAAGTTCATCTGCCTTAACTACTACACTTCTTGCATTAAAACAAATGCACCTCAGACCACCAGTCCCTTTATATTCATCATCTGCTCCCTGCCTGTTCTTCCCCTTAGTCACACTGACTTCATTATCTAGTTCCTTACAGGCTTTTGTTACTACCTCCTTACTGTCAACTGACCTCAATTGGTTCCCATCCCCCTGCCACATTAGTTTAAACCCTCCCCAACAGCGTTAGCAAAAGCACCTCCAAGGACATTGGTTCCAGTCCGGCCCAGGTGTAGACCGTCCAATTTGTAATAGTCCCACCTCCCCCAGAACCGGTCCCAATGTCCCAAAAATCTGAACCCCTCCTTCCTGCACCATCTCTCAAGCCACGCATTCATCCTGACTATTCTTTCATTTTTACTATGACTATCACGTGGCACTGGTAGTAATCCTGAGATTACTACCTCTGAGGTCCTACTTTTTAACTTGGCTCCTAACTCCCTAAACTCTGCTTGTAGGACCTCATCCCGTTTTTTACCTATATCATTAGTGCCTATGTGCACAATGACAACTGGCTGTTCACCCTCCCCCTTTAGAATGTTCTGCAGCCGATCTAAGACATCCCTGACCCGTGCACCTGGGAGGCAACATACCATTCGGGAGCCTCGTTTTCGACCACAGAACCGCCTATCTACTCCCCTTCCAATCGAATCCCCTACGACTATAGCCCTTCCACTCTTTTTCCCGCCCTTCTGAACAGAAGAGCCAGCCACGGTGCCATGGACCTGGCTACTGCTGCCTTCCCCTGGTGAGCCATCTCCCCCAACAGTATCCAAAACGGTATACTTGTTTTGGAGGGAGATGACCACAGGGGACTCCTGCGCTGCCTTCCTGCTCTTTCTCTGCCTTTTGGTCACCCATTCCCTTTCTCCCTCAGCAATCCTAATCTGCGGTGTGACCAATTCACTAAACGTGCTATCCACGACCTCCTCAGCATCGCGCATGCTCCAAAGTGAGTCCATCCGCAGCTCGAGAGCCGTCATGCGGTCTAACAAGAGCTGCAGTTGGACACACTTCCTGCACGTGAAGGAGTCAGGGACATCAGCCGTGTCCCTGAGCTCCCACATTGAGCAAGAGGAGCATGACACGGGTCTGAGATCTCCTGCCATTTTTAATCTTAAGCTTAACTTAATTAAATGAAAAAGGAACGAAAAGTTGTTACCAATCACAATAAACCAGAGAAATCGAAAAAGCCTTACCTTATAAACACCCCACCGAGTCCTTTTTTTTTGGTTAGAAGAGGAGGGCGGGTGGGAGACACGACAAGTGTGGTGTCTCGGGTTCAGAAACCGCCCAAATATATAGTGTTTTACTTATCCAGCAGCCCCCTGGCCTCCGCCGAAAAACAAAAGGAAATTAAATTTACTTTCAAACTGACCTTCCCAGCTGCTCACTCGCTCACTCACTGCTCCCGAAAAAGCTGCTGCAATGAAGGGAAAGTTATTTTAAACCGCCCAAATATATAGTGTTTTACTTACCCAGCAGCCCCCTGGCCTCCGCCGAAAAACAAAAGGAAATTAAATTTACTTTCAAACTGACCTTCCCAGCTGCTCACTCGCTCACTCACTGCTCCCGAAAAAGCTGCTGCAATGAAGGGAAAGTTATTTTAAACCGCCCAGATATATAGTGTTTTACTTACCCAGCAGCCCCCTGGCCTCCGCCGAAAAACAAAAGGAAATTAAATTTACTTTCAAACTGACCTTCCCAGCTGCTCACTCGCTCACTCACTGCTCCCGAAAAAGCTGCTGCAATGAAGGGAAAGTTATTTTAAACCGCCCAAATATATAGTGTTTTACTTACCCAGCAGCCCCCTGGCCTCCGCCGAAAAACAAAAGGAAATTAAATTTACTTTCAAACTGACCTTCCCAGCTGCTCACTCGCTCACTCACTGCTCCCGAAAAAGCTGCTGCAATGAAGGAAGTGAGGAAGTGTGGTCAAGGTAGCTGTGGGAGTTGGTGGGCTGCTAATGAACATACAAATTAGGAGTAGGCCACTCGGCCCTTCAAGCCTGCTCCGCCATTCAGTAAGTTCATGGCTGAACTGATTACTCCACATTTCCACCTACTCCCGATAACCTTTCACCCCCTTAACAAAAATCTATCCACCTCTGTCTTAAAAATATTCAAAGACTCTGCTTCCACTGCCTTTTGAGGAAGAGAATTCCAAAGACTCACAATTCTCAGAGAAAAAAATTCTTCTCATCTCAGTCTTAAATAGGTAACCCCTTATTTTTAAACAGTGATCCCTAGTTCTAGATTCTCCCACAAGGGAAAACATCTTTTCCACATCCACCCTGTCAAGATCCCTCAGGATCTTTTATGTTTCAATCAAATCGCCTCTTACTCTTCTAAATTCCAGCGGATACAAACCTAGCCTGTCTAATCTTTCCTCATAAGACAGCCCGCCCATTCCAGGTATTTGTCTAGTAAACCTTCTCTGTACTGCCTCCAATGCATTTACATCCTTCCCTAAATAAGGAGACCAGTACTGTACACAGTACTCCAGATGCAGTCTGACCAATGCCCTGTATAGATAAAGCATAACCTCCCTACAAAAAGAAAAAGGAAGCAATCGTAAGGGCTGGAAGGCTAGGAACAGACGAATCCCCTGAGGAATATAAAGACAGCAGGAAGGAACTTAAGCAAGGAGTCAGGAGGGCTAAAAGGGGTTATGAGAAGTCATTGGCAAACAGGATTAAGGAAAATCCCAAGGCTTTTTATACGTATATAAAGAGCACACAGCCCTGTGTTTTCCTCCTCTCACGATCAGGTGGCAGGTTGTTCAACCTTGCCCGTCTAAAAGCGAAGACCAAAGTATGGAAATTCCTCATCAGGGAACTCCTCTTTGCTGATGGTGCTGCATTAACATCTCACACTGAAGAGTGTCTGCGGAGAGTCATCGGCAGGTTTGCGGCTGCCTGCAATGAATTTGGCCTAACCATCAGCCTCAAGAAAACGAACATCATGGGACATGACGTCAGAAATGCCCCATCTATCAATATCGGCGATCACACTCTGGAAGTGGTTCAAGAGTTCACCTACCTAGGCTCAACTATCACCAGTAACCTGTCTCTCGATGCAGAATTAAACAAGCGCATGGGAAAGGCTTCCACTGCTATGTCCAGACTGGCCAAGAGTGTGTGGGAAAATGGCGCACTGACACAGAACACAAAAGTCCAAGTGCATCAAGCCTGTGTCCTCAGTACTTTGCTCTAGGGCAGCGAGGCCTGGACAACGTACATCATCCAAAAGCGACATCTCAATTCATTCCATCTTCGCTGCCTCCGGAGAATTCTTGGCATCAGGTGGCAGGACCGTATCTCCAACACAGAAGTCCTCGAGGCGGCCAACATCCCCAGCATATACACCCTACTGAGTCAGTGGCGCTTGAGATGGCTTGGCCATGTGAGCCGTATGGAAGATGGCAGGATACCCAAGGACACATTGTACAGCGAGCTCGTCACTGGTACCAGACCCACCGGACGTCCATGGCTCCGCTTTAAAGACGTCTGCAAACACGACATGAAGTCCTGTGACATTGATCACAAGTTGTGGGAGTCAGTTGCCAGCGATCGCCAGAGCTGGCAGGCAACCATAAAGGCGGGGCTAAAGCGTGGCGAGTTGAAGAGACTTCGCAGGAAAAAAGACAGAAGCGCAAGGGGAGAGCCTACTGTGCAACAGCCCTGACAACCAATTTTATCTGCAGCACCTGTGGAAGAGTCTGTCACTCTAGAATTGGCCCTTATTGCCACTCCAGGCGCTGCTCCACAAACCACGAACCACTGACCACCACCAGGCGCTTACCCATTGTCTCTCAAGACAAAGAGGCCAAAGAAGAAGATAAAGAGCAAGAGGGTAACCAGGGAAAGGGTTGGCCCACTCAACAACAGAGAAGGGAATCTATGTGTGGAACCAGAGGAAATGGGCGAGGTACTCAATGAGTACTTTGTATCAATATTCACCAAGGAGAAGGACTTGGTGGATGATGAGCCTAGGGAAGGGAGTGTAGATAGTCTCAGTCATCTCATTATCAAAAAGGAGGAGGTGTCGGGTGTCTTGCAAACCATTAAGGTAGATAAGTCCCCAGGGCCTGATGGGATCTACCCCCAAATACTGAGGGAGGCACGGGAAGAAATTGCTGGGGCCTTGACAGAAATCTTTGCATCTTCATTGGCTACAGGTGAGGTCCCAGAGGACTGGAGAATAGCCAGTGTTGTTCCTTTGTTTAAGAAGGGTAGCAAAGATAATCCAGGAAATTATAGGCCAGTGAGCCTTACGTCAGTGGTAGGGAAACTATTAGAGAGGATTCTTCGGGACAGGATTTACTCCCATTTGGAAACAAATGAACTTATTAGCGAGAGGCAGCATGGTTTTGTGAAGGGGAGGTCGTGTCTCACTAATTTGATTGAGTTTTTTGAGGAAGTGACGAAGATGGTTGATGAAGGAAGGGCAGTGGATGTTATCTATATGGACTTCAGTAAAGCCTTTGACAAGGTCCCTCATGGCAGACTGGTACAAAAGGTGAAGTCACACGGGATCAGAGGGGAGCTAGCAAGATGGATACAGAACTGGCTCGGTCATAGAAGACAGAGGGTAGCAGTGGAAGGGTGCTTTTCTGAATGGAGGGATGTGACTAGTGGTGTTCCGCAGGGATCAGTGCTGGGACCTTTGTGTTTGTAGTATATATAAATGATTTGGAGGAAAATGTAGCTGGTCTGATTAGTAGGTTTGCGGACGACACAAAGGTTGGTGGAGTTGCAGACAGTGATGAGGATTGTCAGAGGATACAGCAGGATATAGATCGGTTGGAGACTTGGGCGGAGAAATGGCAGATGGAGTTTAATCCGGACAAATGTGAGGTAATGCATTTTGGAAGGTCTAATGCAGGTGGGAAGTATACAGTAAATGGCAGAACCCTTAGGAGTATTGACAGGCAGAGAGATCTGGGCGTACAGGTCCACAGGTGGCAACGGAGATGGATAAGGTAGTCAAGAAGGCACACAGCATGCTTGCCTTCATCGGTCGGGGCATTGATGTATAAAAATTGGCAAGTCATGCTGCAGCTGTACAGAACTTTAGTTAGGCCACACTTAGAATATTGCGTGCAATTCTGGTCGCCACACTACCAGAAGGACGTGGAGGCTTTGGAGAGGGTACAGAAGAGGTTTACCAGTATGTTGCCTGGTCTGGAGGGCATTAGCTATGAGGAGAGGTTGGATAGACTCGGATTGTTTTCACTGGAACGACGGAGGTGGAGGGGCGACATGATAGAGGTTTACAAAGTTATAAGCGGCATGGACAGAGTGGATAGTCAGAAGCTTTTTACCAGGGTGGAAGAGTCAGTTACTAGGGGACATAGGTTTAAGGTGAGAGGGGCAAAGTTTAGAGGGGATGTGCGAGGCAAGTTCTTTACACAGAGGGTGGTGAGTGCCTGGAACTTGTTGCCAGGGGTGGTTGTGGAAGCAGGTACGATAGCGACGTTTAAGAGGCATCTTGACAAATACATGAATAGGATGGGAATAGAGGAATACGGAGCCCGGAAGTGCAGAAGGTTTTAGATTAGGCAGGCATCAAGATCGGCACAGGCTTGGAGGGCCGAATGGCCTGTTCCTGTGCTGTTCTTTGTTCTTTTGTATTCAATTCCCCTCGCAATAAACAATAGCATTCTATTAGCTTTCCTAACGACATGTGTACCTGCATACTAACCTTTTGCGATTCATGCACTAGATCCCTCTGCATCTTCGAGCTCTATATCACCATTTAGATGATAGGCTTCTTTTTTATTCACCTGCCAACATGGACAATGTCACACTTTCCCACATTATACTCCATTTGCCAGGTCTTTGCCCACTCACTTAATCTATCGCTATCCCTTTGCAGCCCCTCATGTCCTCTTCACAACTGACTTTCCTACCTATCTTTGTGTCATCAGCAAATTTAGCCTTCATCGAATTCATTTATATAAATCATAAAAAGTTGAGACCCCAGCACTGATCCCTGTGGCACACCACACGTTACATCTTGCCAACCAGAAAATGACCCATTTATGCCTACTTTCTGTTTCCTGTTAGCTGACCAATCTTCTATCCATACCAATATGTTACCGCCTACACCATGAGCTTTCAATTTTTGCAATAACCTTTGATGTAACACCTTATCAAATGCCTTCTGGAAATCTAAGCACAATACGCCCACTGCACATGTAACTCCCTCAAAGAACACCAATAAATTGGTTAAACATGATTTCCCTTTCACAAAACCATGTTCACTCTGCTTGATTACCTTGAATTTTTCTAAATCTCCTGCTATGACATCTTTAATAATAGCTTCTAACATTTTCCCTAAGATAGATGTTAAGCTAACTGGCAAGTAGTTTCCTGCTTTCTGTTTCCCTCACTTTTTGAATAAAGTGTTACATTTGCTATTTTCCAATCTAACGGAACCTTCCCCGAATATAGGGAATTTTGGAAAATTAAAACTAACGCATCAACTATCTCACTAACCATTTCTTTTAACACCCCAGGATGAAGTCCATCAGGACCCACAGCTTCAACAATTTGTTCAGTACCACTTCCCTGGTGATTGTAATTTTCTTGAGTTTGTCCCTCCCTTCCATTTCCTGACTTACAGCTAATACTGGTATGTTACTTGTATCCTCAATAGTGAAGACCGATGCAAAATATCTGTTCAATTAATCTGCCATCTCCTTATTTTCCATTATTAATTCCCCAGACTTACTTTCTATCGGACCAACGCTCACTTTGTTAACTCTTTTCTTTTTTAAATATCTATAGAAACTCTTACTATCTGTCTTTACATTTCTAGTTAGTTTTCTCTCGTACTCTAATTTTACCTTCCTTATCAATCTTTTAGTCATTCTTTGCTGTTTTTTATATTCTGTCCAATCTTCTGACCTGCCTCCCATCTTTGCACAATTATATGCTTTTTCTTTAAGTTTGATACTATCTTTAACTGTTTTAGTTTATCACGGATGGCGGGTCCCACCCTGGAAAATTTTCTTTCTCATTGAAATGTATCTATTCTGTGTATTCTGAAATATCCCCTTAAATGTCTGCCACTGCATCTCTCTTAATCTATCCCTTAACCTAATTTGCCAGTTCACTTTAGCTAGCTCTGCTTTCATGCCCTCATAACTGCCCTTATTTAAGTTTAAAATACTAGTCTTAGACGCACTCTACTCCAGTCTCCCTCAAACTGAATGTAAAATTCAATCATATGATCGCTGCTGCCTAGGGTTACCTTCACCATGAGGTCTTTAATGAATTCCATCTCGTTGCACAATATCAGGTCTAGTACAGCCTGCTCTCTGGTTGGCTCCACAACATATTGTTCCAAGAGGTTATCCCGAAAACATTCCATGTACTCCTCATCTGGGCTACCTTTGCCCATCTGATTTTTCCAGTCTATATATAGATTAAAATCCCGCATAATTATCACTGTACCTTTCTGACAAGCTGCCACTATTTCATCCTTTATACCCCATCCTGCAGTGTGGTTAATGTTAGGTGGCCTGTATACCACTTCCACAAGTGACTTCTTGCCTTTATGATTTCTCATCTCCACCCAAACTGCTTCTACATCCTGGTCTCCTGAACTTAGGTCATCCTTCCCTATTGCGCTAATACCATCATTAATCAACAGAGCTACCCCTCCACCTTTTCCTAGCTTCCTGTCCTTCCTAAATCCATGTACCCTTCAATATTCAGGTCCCAATCTATGTCGTCCTGCAGCCATGTCTCTAATGGCTATCAGATCATACTTATTTATTTCTATTTGTACTCTCAGTTCATCTGTTTTGTTTCAAATGCTACGTGCAGATACAGAGCCTTTAGTTTTGTCCTTTTATCTGTTGATTTACTCTTAGGTTTGTACGCTCTGTCCCTTCCTGTCACAGTCTGTTTATCATTTCCTATATTAGTGGAACAGCCTATCCCCAGAGATAGAGACAGAGAAGTCGAGGAAGGGAAAGGAAGCATCAGAGATGGACCATGTAAAGGTTGGAGAAGGGTGGAAATTGGCAGCAAAGTTGATGATGTTTTCCAGTTCCGGGTGAGAGCTAGGTGGGAAGAGACTGGACCAGGGGAGAAAAGAGTCAAGATAGGAGGAAATAAGTTCCATGGGGCAGGAACAGGCTGAAACGATGGGTCCATCAGGACAGTTGTTTGTGGATCTTGGGAAGGAAGTAGAAGCGGGCTGTCCGGGGTTGCGGGACTATGAGGTTGGAAGCTGTAGAGGGAAGCTCTCCAGAGGAGATGATGTCAGTGACAGTCCTGTGGACAGTAGCTTGATGTTTGGTGGTGGGGTCATGGTCAAGGGAGAGGTAGGAAGAAGTGTCTGAGAGTTGGCGCACAGCCTCTGCAAGGTAGAGGTCAGTATGCCACACAAGAACAGCACAAGCCTTGTCAGCAGGTTGATCACAATGCCCAGGTTAGACCTGAGAGAACGGAGTGCAGCAAGTTCAGAGAGAGACAAGTTAGGGTGAGGAAGGGGAGTGGAGAAATTGAGACGGCCGATGTCACGCCAACAGTTCTCAATGAAAACAGATTTATATTAACTGGAAAAAGAGCCAGAGGGGAGGATGAGGAGAATGACTTTACTCAGTGACTTGTCATGATCTGGAATGCACTGCTTGATAGGATGGTGGAAGCAGATTCATTATAACTTCCAAAAGAAAATTGGGTAAATACTTGAAAAGGAAATTTTGCAGACCTATGGGGAAGGAACAGGAGAGTGGGGCGAATTGGATACCTATTTCAAAGAGACACGATTTTTCACAGACATGATTGGGCAAATCGCTTCCTTCTGTGCTGTATCATTCTATGACTCTATGCACAGCAGGTCTTAGACTACAGCTCATACCTGTTCCAGTGCAACTGGTCTGCTCTATTGACTGCAAGGGAGACTATTATTAAATACCTAGATATATTAAATTCCTGCATATAGCACACACTGCTGGTATTATTTCCTATCACATTTCCTTGGTTATGATTTTCCCATCATACTTTTCCTGTCACGCTTTGCTGGCTCAAAGCGAAACAGCAGCAAATCAGAACTGAAGCAGTCAGGGACGTACAAATCAAAAGCAGGGAACTGGTTAGAAAAATTGCCAATGAAAAGCTATTAAGGCCTTATGAAAATAACCAATCCTAAATGACCAGGTTGGACAATCTACCAATAAAAGGAAGAAGGTCAACCAATTAAATCACTCAAATGTTTTTGGAATTTTCCATCTTGCATTTTTTTGTCAGTAACTGACATTTCTAATGTCCAAAATAAGGTTTGTAACATAAAGACATAAAACCCATATTCATTGCACACCATTAAACGTAACTAGTGTGTTGCAACTTTGAGTGTCTTTTGCTTGAAAGTCTTAGCCTCTCTCAGACGGTTGGGTTTGGACTCGAAATTTTTGCTCATGAGCTGTGACTGTCAGACAAAGGCAGGACCTACATTTTAAGCATTCATAGTTTTGTAGGGTGCATCAGAAACATTTTGCCAGACTGAATAGGAAAATGTTTCTCTCAGTCTCCAATAGCTGTTCTGAAGGTGTTTCCAGTTTGAATAATTTTTGAGGACTTGTATTTAAAAGACTGTGAAGAGATGCTGGACTTTTTTTTAAAAAGTCACTGGAAGGATACTTGGGACTTAGTTTAAAAACAAGCACGTATTGGAAGAGGCAATGAAGTGAAATCAACATGAGGAGCCTTGCTGGCTATTGGAGTTGTTTACAGAGAAGTCACATGTCTGGGTTTATGGATTAGGAGTTTTTGTTTTTGGATATTGTTTGAGTTCAGTTGCGGTGTAAACCTGCTAAGAGAGAGAAGCCACCAGCTCACCCTTTTCCACCTCTTTGACAATCCAGTGTGAGAAGTGAACAAACTGATTTTTTTAATTCATTCATGGGATGTGGGCGTCACTGGCCAGGCCAGCAATTATTGCCCATCCCCAATTGCCCTTGAGAAGGTGGTGGTGAGCTGCCTTCTTGAACCGCTGCAGTCCATGTGGGGTAGGTACACCCACAGTGCTGTTAGGAAGGGAGTTCCAGGATTTTGATCCAGCGACAGTGAAGGAGCGGCGATATAGTTCCAAGTCAGGATGGTGTGTGACTTGGATGGGAACTTGCAGGTGGTGGTGTTCCCATGCATTCGCTGCCCTTGTCCTTCTGGTTGGTAGAGGTCGTGGGTTTGGAAGGTGCTGTCTAAGGAGCCTTGGTGCATTGCTGCAGTGCATCTTGTAGATGGTACACACTGCTGCCACTGTGCATCGGTGGTGGAGGGAGTGAATGTTTGTAGATGGGATGCCAATCAAGCGGGCTGCTTTGTCCTGGATGGTGTCAAGCTTCTTGAATGTTGTTGGACCTGCACCCATCCAGGCAAGTGGAGAGTATTCCACCACACTCCTGACTTGTGCCTTGTAGATGGTGGACAGGCTTTGTGGAGTCAGGAGGTGAATTACTCGCTGCAGGAGTCCTAGCCTCTGACCTGCTCTTGTAGCCACGGTATTTATATGGCTACTCCAGTTCAGTTTCTGGTCAATGATAGCCCCTATGATGTTGATAGTGGGGGATTCAGCGATGGTAATGCTGTTGAATGTCAAGGGGAGATTCTCTCTTATTGGAAATGGTCATTGCCTGGCACTTGTGCAGTGCTAATGTTACTTGCCATTTATCAGCTCAAGCCTGGATATTGTCCAGGTCTTGCTGCATTTCTACACAGACTGCTTCAATATCTGAGGTGTCACGAATGGTGGTGAACATTGTGCAATCATCAGCGAACATCCCCCTCCTGACCTTATGATTGAAGGAAGGTCATTGATGAAGCAGCTGAAGATGGTTGGGCCTATGACACTATCCTGAGGAACTCCTGCAGTGATGTCCTGGAGCTCAGATGATTGACCTCCAACAACCACAACCATCTTTCTTTGTGCTAGGTATGACTCCAGCCAACGGAGGGTTTTCCCCTTGATTCCCATTGACCTCAGTTTTGCTAGGGCTCCTTGATGCCATACTCGGTCAAATGCTGCCTTGATGTCAAAGGCAGTCACTCTCACCTCACCTCGAGTTCAGCTCTTTTGTCCATGTTTGAACCAAGGCTGTAACAAGGGCAGGAGCTGAGTGGCCCTGGCGGAACCCAAACTGAGCGTCACTGAGCAGGTTATTGCTAAGCAAGTGCCGCTTGATGGCACTGTTGATGACACCTTCCATCACTTTACTGATGATTGAGAGTAGGCTGATGGGGCGGTAATTGGCCGGGTTAGGCTTGTCCTGCTTTTTGTGTACAGGACATACCTGGGCAATTTTCCACATTGTCGGGTAGATGCTGCATTTCTCCTGGAAAGCCTGCCAGACTAATCCTCCACATCGCCTGAAGAGAACTGCTCCAAAAAGATCCCAGTGACAGCCGTCTACGTCTACTGGACGCCAGATCAAAGGGTCAACTGGGAACATTCCATATCGTATCCTTTTTCTTCAAGAATTAACAAATATTTGGCCAAAGTATATTTTGTCTTTTTTTGTAAAGTTGATTCCTACAGAGAAAACTTTGGTATTTCTTCTTTAACCGGTGTGTGTGTTAGGTTATTTCAGAAGGGAATATATTTATACTTTCATATTTCAACCTGTGTATTAATAAGCTTTGCATCTTTATTGAATAAGTCTTGTTTTATAATAAATTAATAATTTTGTTGTTTATTAACGAAACCTGGTTGATGGATTTTATTCTGAAACTAAAATAAAGTATATAATTGTCCATAAGGTAATTGGGTAAAATAGTTAAATATATGTTGTAGAAGTCGAACTTGAAAAAGGCAGTGCACAGCTCCAGCCTCATTTGTAACACAGCATTGACACAACAGCTAAATATTGTAGATGCTGGAAATCGGAAATAAAAACAGAAAATGCTGGAAATACTCAGCAGGTCAGACAGCATCTCTGGAGAGAGAAACAGAATTAATGCTTCAGGGCAAATGACTATTTGTCAGAACACTATTAGATTATTGAAGGGATTTGATGCTGGTCACACATCTTTGTCTACTCCTCAACTCATTCTTTTGCAGAGTTTCCAAACTATACAATTCCTTACCTCCCTTCCTTCCTCTTACAATCAATTGATGTCACTAATCACCACTTTCTGATTTGCTTCACCTCTTTCTATCTTTATCTCTTGCCCAATGAACCTTGGCACTTCACCCAGGTTTTGCAATAAGGGATTTGTTTAAATAATCCAGGGGTGAAACTGGTCTATGCCAGAAGTGCAAAACAGGCATATAACAAATTGGCAGTTGATTTTTCATCCCGCCACTTTTTATTTCCTAATGACCTAGAAAATATTGCCAAGATTTTTAATTTCAAACCAAATCAAAGCGACAGTGAGACTAGGAAACAAGTCTTCAAAAAGTGTTTGAGCTTCTTTCCACTGAAGTTCTCAGAACGATAGATCAGGTGAGGTGAAAATGTAGCAGCTGATTTACTGCAAGCCTGATTCGTGCTGCTGGCGTTGACCAATTTCATCCTGTTTATGTCGATGTAAATATTCTGTAGTAGATACCATCACAATCAGGAACAAGGAATGTCATCAGTATTTCCAAGGAACCAAAGCAAACAAAAGCAATGAACAGACAAATTAGGCTATTGAAAATGCTGAATACTCTCTGGGTAGAATCATTGCCTAGTGTGATACTGAGTCATAGGGATCAGCTTCCAACTCTCTCAACCATGCTGACTCAGCTAATCTCAGCCAAAGCTGCTGGGGTTCTCTTGAGGTAAGGATGGAAACAGTCAGGGTTCACAGTCTTGACCCGTTCTTTGGGAAGTGTGCACATTTGGTGACAACAGGATTGCACCCCACTCAGATACTTGTCTGTGTGAATAGCCTGACCATGTTCGCCGGCTAGCCTCACTCATGAAGAAGTACCACTGTTTTTTTAAAATTCATTCATGGATGTGGGCATCACTGGCAAGGTGAATATTTATTGTCCATTCCTAATTGCCCTTGAGAAGGTGGTGGTGAGCCTCAGGGGGTTTCTGATGCAGGAGAAAGAGAATCTATAAAAGCAGAGCCAGCAGCAGTCATCTGAGATACTGATCCAATCTCACAGCTCAGGTGATTAAATGATTTGTGAGGTTGCTGAACTCATCTCAGTGTTAGCCGTGGCTCACTGGGTAACACGCTCTCTTCTGAGTCAGCTGGTTGCGGATTTCTATTTATTCTTTCTGGGATGTGGGCGTCACTAGTAAGACCAGCATTTATTGCCCAACCCTAATTGCCCTGGACAACTGAGTCACATGTTAGGCCATCTCAGAGGGCAGTTAGGGGTCAACCACATTGCTGTGGGTCTGGAGTCACATGTAGGCCAGACCAGGTAAGGACTGCAGATTTCCTTCCCTAAAGGACATTAGAGAACTAGATGGGTTTTTATGACAATCAATGATAGTTTTGTGGCACCATTACTGAGACTAGCTTTCAATTCCAGATTTTTAAAAAATTAATTTATTGAATTTAAATTCCACCAGCTGTTGTGTTGGGATTTGAATCAGTGTCCCCAGGACATTAGCCTGGGCCTCATGATTACTAGTTCAGTGACATTCCCACTACCCCACAGTCTCAAATCCAATTCCAAAGACCTTAGCACATAATCCAGGCTGACACTTTATTGCAGTACCGAGGGAGTGCTGCACTGTTGGAGGTGCTGTCTTCCAGATGAGACATTAAACTGAGCCTAGTCTGCCTCCAGGAGGGACATAACATATCCCACACTATTTGAAGAACAGGGGGGCACTTTTCCCCAGCATCATGGCCAATATTTACCCCTTAACTAACATCAGCCAAACAGATGATCTGGTCATTATCACATTGCTGTTTGTGGGAGTTTGCTGAGTGCTAATTGGCTCCTGCATTTCCTACATTAGAAAAGTGCTTCGTTGGCTGTAAAATGCTTTGGGATGTCCTGGGGTTGTGAAAGTCACTATATAAAAGTAAGATCCTTCTCTTTTCTCTTTCATTGCTAAGATTACAGGCTGTAACTCACCACAACTATCCATTATTCCCAGATTACTATCTGAACACAGGTGTTTATGGGCCAAGCTAAGCTATCCAATATGACGACTACATTGTAATGAATGTTTTGGAAGGAATTTGATGACTGCTCACAGACTGTGAAAATTCATACCCTGGCAGCATCTTGGCATGAAGCTCTAACTTGGGTTATATAATCATAGAATGGTTACATACAGGCGGCCATTTGGCCCATTGTATCTGTGCTGGCTCTCTGTAAGAGTGACTCATCTAGTCCCACTCCCCTGCCTTTTCCCCATAGCTCTGCAAATGTTTTCTCTTCAGATAATTATCCAATGCTCTTTTGAAAACCTCGATTGAATCTGCCTTCACCACACTCTCAGGCAGTGCATTCCAGATCCTAACCACTCTGTGTAAAACATTTTTCCTCGTGTCACTGTGGCTTCTTTTGACAATCACCATAAGTCAACGTCTGCTGACTGTGGATCCTTCAGTCAATGGGAACAGTTTCTCCCCATCTACTCTGTCCAGATCCTTCATGATTTTGAACACCTCGATCACATTTCCTCTTCTCTGAGAAAAACAGGGTCAGCTTCTCCAATCTATCCATGTAACTAAAGTCTCCCATCCCTGGAACCATTCTTGCAAATTGTATTTGCACACTCTCTAATGTGTTAACATCTTTCCTAAAGTGTGGTTCCCAGAACTGGACATAATACTCCAGTTCAGGCCAAACCAGTGTTTTATACAGGCTTATCATAACTTCCTTGTTCTTGTACTCTATGCCCCTATTCATAAAGCTCAGGATCCTGTATGCTTTAATCTATAACCTCATGACCCAGCAAATCCTTTACTCTACCGTTACCATCAAGCCAAGGGATCAACCTTGTCGATAAAGATTGCAGGAGAGTATGCCAGGAGCAGCACCAGGCACACCTAAAGATGAGGTATCAACCTGGTGAAGCTACAATACAGGACTACTTGCAGACCAAATGGCGGAAGCAGCATGCCATAGACAGAGCTAATCAAATCCACGACCAACGGATCAGATCAAAGCTCTGCAGTCTTGCCACATCCAATCACGAATGGTGATGCACAATTAAAAACTAACCGGAGGAGCAGGCTCCACAAACATCCCCATCCTCAATAATGGAAGAACCCAGCATGTCATTGCAAAAGAAAAGGCTGAAGCATTTGCAACAATCTTCAACCAGAAGTGCCGAGTTGATGATCCATCTCGGCCTCCTCCTGAAGGCCCCAGTGTCATAGATCCAGTCTTCAGCCAATTCAATTCACTCCAATTGCGATCAAAACATGGCTGAAGGCACTGGATACTGCAAAGACTGTGGGCCCTGACAGCATTCCGGAAATAGTACTGAAGACTTGTGCTCCAGAACTAGCCGTGCCCCTAGCCAAGCTGTTCCAGTACAGCTACAACACTGGCATCTACCCGACAATGTGGAAAATTGCCCAGGAATGTCCTGTACACAAATAGGACAAATCCAACCTGGCTAATTACCACCCAATCAGTCTACTCTTGATCATCAATGAAGTGATGGAAGGTGTCGTTGACAGTGCTATCAAGTGCCACTTAAACAGCAACAACTGTTGCTCAGTTTGGGTTCCGCCAGGACCACGCAGCTCCTGAGCTCATTACAGCCTTGGTCCAAACATGGACAAAAATGCTGAAGTCAAGAGGTGAGGTGAGAGTGATTGCCCTTGACATCAAGGCTGCATTTGACCAAGTATGGCATCAAGAAGCCCTAGCCAAACTTCCCAGAAATAGCTGTAAGTCAGGAAATGGAAGGGAGGGTGGAACTCAAGAAAATTACAATTACCAGTGAAGTGGTACTGACCAAATTGTTGGAGCTGTGGACTGACAAGTCTCCTGGTCCTGATGGACTTCATCCTAGGGTCTTAAAAGAAGTGGCTAGCGATGACCAGGTGAGAAAGGTGTCTAGGGTTCCCTTTCAACCTTCACCTGGTCTTACTGTAACAGGGTTTTATTTTTAAACACACTGTGTTTTAGCTCCCCCTTAGTGAATCCTTGTTCACCGCTTTCCAATTATAAGGCAAAGAAATGAGCACAAACAGGCTTTCTTAGGTTTAAAGCTGAAAGATGAAATTTTATTAAACTTAAAGTCTAATTTGCTTAACACCTACAGATACACAACGTGCCCACGCTAGCATGCATACGCAAAACACACATGCAAATAGGGACAGAACGAGGAGAAAAATAAAGTGGAAAAGTTTGAGGTAATCTCTGAAGAGGGTTTTTTTTTTCCCACTGTGCTTTGAGCTCACTGTAGAGTCCTTGCTTGTAGGTAGATCTTGCTTTTCGTTGGGGCCCAGTATTCTTCTTAAACCTTGTTCACTTTAGGAGACTTTTCTCTCTTGGGGTTCATGTGTCTTCAGGGGAGCAGACAGGAGGCCTTCTTCAGCCCAGGAGCAAAACGTTTTCTGCCAGTTCAAATACTGTTTCTGCAATTTAAAACTCCCCAAGTTGGCCAGCAGGGTAGTCATGTGACTGGTCACACCACTTTTGGCTTTGTGTATTGGGTGGGTCAGGGAATGGTCATTTGTCCACAAATACTGTCTGTTAATATGCAAAAATGTCTTTGCAGCCAGGGGTTTGGCAACCCCTTGTATCAGGCCTTCTCTTCTTCCCAGCAACAAGTTGAAATTTAATGTCTATGCAGCAAAATTAATATGCCTCATCCTTGGCAGGATGGGGCCTGCATGACACTAGTGAGATAGTTGATGTGTTGGTTTTAATTTTCCAAAATTCCCTAGATTCAGGGAAGGTTCCACCAGACTGGAAAATAGCCAATGTAACTCCTTTAGTCAAAAAGGGAGGGAGACAGAAAGCAGGAAGCTACAGGCCAGTTAGCTTAACATCTGTCATTGGGAAAATGTTAGAAGTTATTAGTACAGACATTATAGCAGGGTCTATTAGAAAAATTCAAGGTAATCAGGCAGAGTCAACATGGTTTTGTGAAAGGAAAACCATGTTTAACCAATTTAGTGGAGTTTTTTGAAGAAGTAACATGTGCTGTGGATAAAGGGGAACCAGTGGATGTACTGTACTTAGACTTCCAGACGTCATTTGATAAAGTATCACACCAAAGGTTATTGTGGAAAATAAAAGCTTATGGCCTCGGGAGTAACATTTTGGTATGGATAGAAGATTGGCTAGCTAACAGGAAACAGAGAGTAGGCCTGCTTGATTGGCACCCCATCCACCACCTTCAACATTCACTCCCTCCACCACCAGTGCACAGTGACAGCAGTCTGTACCATCTACACGATACACTGCAGCAACTCACCACGGCTCCTTCAACAGCACCTTCCAAACTCACGACCTCTACCACCTAGAAGGACAAGGGCAGCAAATACATGGGAACACCACCACCTGCAAGTTCCTCTCCAAGCCACACACCATCCTGACTTGGACTATATCGCCGTTCCTTCACTGTCGCTGGGTCAAAATCCTGTAACTCCCTCCCTGACAGCACTGTGGGTGTACCCACACCAGATGGACAGCACCGGTTCAAGAAGGCAGCTCACCACCACTTCTCTAGGGCAATTTGGGAACAAATGCTGGCCTAGCCAGTGATGCTCACATCCCATGAAACAAATAAAATTAATCACTTTCTCAACCTGCCCTGCCACCTTCAATGATTTGTGCACATATACCCCCAGGTCTTTCTGCTCCTGCACTTGGTTTAGAATTGTAACCTTTAATTTATATTGTCTCTCCTCGTTCTTCCTACCAAATTGAATCATTTCACACTTTTCTGTATTAAATTGCATCTGGCTCTTGTCAGCCCATTCCACCAGCCTGTCTATGTCCTCTTGAAGTTTATCACAATCCTCACCACAGTTCTCAATACTTGCCAGTTTTGTGTCACCCACAAATTTTGAAATTGTGCTTTGCACACCCAAGTTATTAATATATATCAGAAAAAGCAGGGATTCGAACACCCACCTCTGGGGAACCCCACCATAGACCTTCCTCCAGTCTGAAAAACAACCATTAATAACACTTTCTTATTTGCTGCCACTTATAATCAATATGTTGAATGCCTCAGAATTGTAAAGGAGAATTTCCTGAGTGAGTGTGCGGACAGTGTTGCTCCTGTTGATCACTAATTGTCCTCCATTCAGTCCCTTGGTTTATGCTGCACCTGCTCTCAAAGCACCAATTAGTGCCACAGCCAAACATCTCCAGAAATTTCAGACCCTGCGGAAATTAGTTCAGTCACCAGAGAAAATACCATTCCTTAGGCCCATGGGTTCCTGGCTTGAACAGCACTGTTCTCATCCAAAGTGTTATTGTGGAGGGAAGGGATATGTGGATGAAGGACCAGTGCATTCCTCTGTCTCACTGTCCATGTTCGTGAACATGAAATGGCCATTTAGACATGATCGATGGTGCCTCTGGGAACCTACTTCAGTTACAGTCAGCATCTCCAGGAGAGGAATTACAAACAACAGGTCAAAGTGCAATGAGGGAAAAAAAAAAGAGGCTCCTAGCACATATCCATCACTGTACTGCAGTCTGTCCCACTGTGTGTGGGTACTACCACCATTCCCACTGCGTTGTCTGTCGAGTTGTCTGTCCTACTGAGTTACATGTACTGTCCGTCTCTCTGTGCCGCGTGTCCCACTGCCTTTGCTGATGTACTTGCTGTAGCAACAATCATCAACAACTTGCATTTATATAGTGCCTTTAATGTAGTGACTCACCCCAAGGTGCTTCATAAGACTATTACCAAACAAAATTTGACACAAAGCCACATAAGGAACTATTAGGACAGATGACCAATAGCTTGATCAAAGACGTAGGTTTTAAGGAGTGTCTTAAAGGTGGAGAGAGAGGTAGAGCGGCAGAAAGGTTTAGGGAGGGAATTCACAGCCTTGGGCCTGGACAGCTGAAAGCAAGGCTGCCAATGGTAGAGTGATTCAAATCAGGAAAATTGTGAAGGCAGAATTGGATGAGCAGAGAGACCCTGGAGATTGATGGGCTGGAGGAGGTTACCAGGATTGAGAAGGGTGAGGCAAGAGGTGGTGGTGAGGCAGAGTTGGGTGTTACAGTGTACATGTGGAACCTAATGCTGTACTTTCAGATGATGTTGGCGAGGGACAACATGTACTAGAAATAGGTTGGGTGGGGGGATGGATTGATCTTCAGGGGATCCAGAGGTAACGGTGCAAGGACAGGAGGAGAAGCCATTGCAGGTGATTCTCTGGCTACAACTGGATAGGTGAGACTGGAACCAGATGCATGTAGGCCCACCCAGCTGGACAAATGTAGAGGGGTGTTGGAGGAGGAGGGTGTAGTCAACCACGACAAAGGCTGCAGACAGGTTGAGAAAGACGAGGAAGGAAAGTTTATCATTGTCACAGTCATAAGTGACTTTGGTAAGAGCTGTTTCGGTATTGTGGCAGGGCAAAAACCTGATTGGAGGGATTCATACATGAAGTTCTGGGAAATATATAGAAGTGGTGTTATGGGGTAGGGTGGTAGAGGTGCTGAGGGTATGGGGTGATGGTATTAGTGGTATGGGGTAGGGTGATAGAGGTGCTGAGGGTATGGGGTGGTGGTATTAGTGGTATGGGGTAGGGTGGTAGAGGTGCTGAGGGTATGGGGTGGTGGTATTAGTGGTATGGGGTAGGGTGGTAGAGGTGCTGAGGGTATGGGGTGGTGGTATTAGTGGTATGGGGTAGGGTGGTAGAGGTGCTGAGGGTATGTCGGTGGTGGTATTAGTGGTATGGGGTAGGGTGGTAGAGGTGCTGAGGGTATGGGGTGGTGGTATTAGTGGTATGGGGTAGGGTGGTAGAGGTGCTGAGGGTATGGGGTGGTGGTATTAGTGGTATGGGGTAGGGTGGTAGAGGTGCTGAGGGTATGGGGTGGTGGTATTAGTGGTATGGGGTAGGGTGGTAGAGGTGCTGAGGGTATGGGGTGGTGGTATTAGTGGTATGGGGTAGGGTGGTAGAGGTGCTGAGGGTATCGGGTGGTGGTATTAGTGGTATGGGGTAGGGTGGTAGAGGTGCTGAGGGTATGGGGTGGTGGTATTAGTGGTATGGAGTAGGGTGGTAGAGGTGCTGAGGGTATGGGGTGGTGGTATTAGTGGTATGGGGTAGGGTGGTAGAGGTGCTGAGGGTATGTCGGTGGTGATTGCCTGTTCATCAGTGCTAATGAAAAGGTCACTGACCTGAAACGCTAACTCTATTTCTCTCTCCACAGATGCTACCAGACCTACGGAGTATTTCCAGCACTTTTTGTTTTAATTTCAGATTTCCAGCATCTGCAATATTTTGCTTTTATTTTTGTCCTTTTGGAGATGAACTGGGTTTATTTGGGTTCAGGAGACATGGGCAGTGGAGGTTTACAGGAAGGTGTTCAGACAGTATGGTACCTCCACTGCTCTGTCATCCAAATGTTTATTTTGGGAGTAAGGTCAGGTCATTTAATCACAGAAGCAGCAGAGGTCCAAAGATACGTGTATAAGCATAAGCCTGACTAACTGCGTCAGATGTTCACTACACTCCGACTGGTATCAGGGATATTGTTTATTCCCTTTCAGAAGGTTGCTAACCCATGAACCTTCACTATAATCGCCTTCACAAAGCAATCCCCACTGATCTTCCTCACTTCTCCATATTTGGAATACAGTCCTGAGACTTTTAATTCCATTCATTCTAATGCAACTGATCTCTTACTAAAGGATAAAGGAGATTAGGAGCTGTGAGTACATCAGGCTGACAAGCTTCTAGATGGATAAATGTGTCAATAGGGTAGAGGACGGGAGGGATCAGGGATACAAATGACAAAAAACAGGTTAATAAGGCCATAAAAAAGCAAACCAAGCACTGGGATCCATTTCTGGGACGCTGGAATTGAGAAGCAGAGGTGTTACTTTAAACTTGGATTATTGTGAATAGTTCTGGTTTCATTATTACAAAAGGCTATAGAGGAACTGAAGATGGTGCAAAGATTCAGGTCGATGATATGATTTCATCACTGAGAGATTATAGCTATCATGAAAGGCTGAACAGGCTGGGGTTTCTTTTATTTATTTTTATTTTATTTAGAGATACAGCACTGAAACAGGCCCTTCGGCCCACCGAGTCTGTGCCGACCATCAACCTCCCATTTATGCTAATCCTACATTAATCCCATATTCCTACCACATCCCCACCATCCCTCAATTCCCCTACCACCTACCTATACTAGGGGCAATTTATAAAGGTCAATTTACCTATCAACCTGCAAGTCTTTGGCTGTGGGAGGAAACCGGAGCACCCGGCGGAAACCCACGCGGTCACAGGGAGAACTTGCAAACTCCGCACAGGCAGTACCCAGAACTGAACCCGGGTCACTGGAGCTGTGAGGCTGCAGTGCTAACCACTGCGCCGCCCCTTAAGCAAAAGAGTAGATTGAGGGATGAGATAATGAAAGGGTTTGGTAGGGTAGATGCAGTGAAGATGTTTCCACTAGAAGCGATAAATATAAGACAGACAGTCATTAATAAATCCAATAGAAAACTCAGTAGAAACTTCCTTACCAAGAGAGAGTGGTGAGAATGTGAACTCAGTACAAGCAGTAGTCGAAGTGACTAGCATAGATGCATTTAAGGGAAAGCTAGATGAACACATAAGGAAGAAAGGAATAGAAGGATATGTTGATAGGATGAAATGAAGTAAGGTGGGGAGGAGACACATCTGGAGTATAAACACAGGCCTGGACTAGTACAGCTCTTTCTGTGCTGTAAACTCAGTGAAACATCGGGCTACGATTTCACAATATTCAGACTCTCTCCAATCCCTCCAGCCAGGGGCCTATCTTCCTGCATGAGGTTAGACAATGCAGATCTTGCAACTCCCTCTCACTTCCAACTCCTTCATTTGCAAGCATTCGTTCTACCGTTTGATGTGCAAACAGTTATCTCATGACTTATTCATTGGTGAATTCCGTCTTGGGCAGAATTCAGGGTTTGCGACAGGCCAATGATGTTGCAGGGGCTAAATTGGTGTCTGAATGGCGCAGTGGTTAGCACCGCAGCCTCACAGCTCCAGTGACCCGGGTTCAATTCTGGGTACTGCCTGTGTGGAGTTTGCAAGTTCTCCCTGTGTCTGCATGGGTTTTCTCCGGGTGCTCCGGTTTCCTCCCACAGCCAAAAGACTTGCAGGTTGGTAGGTAAATTGGCCATTATAAATTGCCCCTAGTATAGGTAGGTGGTAGGGAAATATAGGGATAGGTGGGGATGTGGTAGGAATATGGGATTAGTGTAGGATTAGTATAAATGGGTGGTTGATGGACGGCACAGACTTGGTGGGCCGAAGGGCCTGTTTCAGTGCTGTATCTCTAAACTAAACTGAACACCTGGCACAGTCCAGCACCTGGTAGAGTCATCACCCGAATGAAACCTTCCTCGGTGAGCGGCAGTGGGCTATTCCTCCACAATGGGAATTACAGTTGAGCCGATCCTGCCCTCAGCCTAATGCTCATACATGCACATTTTCTAGTAAAGAGGAACTGGACAGTCATGAAAAATGGGACTCTTCACTAACTTGCCTCTTCCAGGGGCTGCTGTCAACTTTAGACCCCCCTGTAACTGCATTGGCTGACATCAGCTAACTCACACTAAATAGGTTCAGTGCCCTCACTGCCCAAAACATTTAACCATTTAAACTCCAACTCTACAGTCCCCATTCTTGTTTAATCCACCCCCTATCCCAGCTACTCTGTTTCCCAGCCCCATGTCCCTCTCATGCCTGACTGGCTGCTTTGCTCCTTTCTCCTTGCCCTGGGCAATGCTACAAGAGGTTTACTATTAAGTGTATTTTTTTGGTGAGCACTTACGTACATTGGAAGGACTTCTGAAATGTAGTTTAAATGAAAGGTCATTTTCTCAATTCTTATTTCAAAGCAGGGCTTGTCCTGGATCACTGAATATTCAAAGCTCCTCACGCACACTAAATGCCTGGCATAACAATGCCTACCATCCTTTTAACTTTAACAATACCTTTAGAACCAATGTAAAAAAAATCATCAACAGCACAATTAAAGGAAAAGAAATATAAATTTCTGGAAATATGGAAACCAAGCTTCAAAAAAATGGATTGATTAAAGGTACAAATGCTGGCCGCAAGAAACAGCGTTGTAAACGTGCAGCAGACCTCTCAGTGACCTCTGCAAACGTGCAGCAGACCTCTCACTGACCTCTGGGGATTCCATAGAAAGGAGACAGACAGGAGTTTCTCTAACAGTCACCATGAGTCCTGCATGGTGTGTTGCCTTGCTGGTGCTAGGGTGCAGTGTTAATTGCATATCAATTGTGTTTAATTATATGCAGGTGGTGGGCATTAATTGGGGTCTTACTTGAGCACATATAAGGAGACACTTACTGAAGCTGAGTGGGGGTTTGGGTTAGGAGCTATATGTTTGTAATCTTTCACTGTGAATAAATGTACAACTGAGTCAAGATTGGCTCCAGTTTCATCCATCAACAACTGTCTTTCTGGATTATAACAGGGTAGCAGAGAATAGCTGCCTAAAGTGGAAGGTTGGAAACTAAAAAAAAACTCCGACAGAAGACTACAATCCGAGTAGCTATTGTGAGAATCGGCAGAAAGCAAGTGTAAATCATTGGCGTAAGATTACACTCTGTTATTCTCGAATTCTGAACATTATGACCCGTGGAAGAATGAAGTTGATATGTGGACACGGATTATGTCCCTACCCAAGAGGAAACCAGGTGCTGTCACTTCCTACCAAAAGTAAAATTATAAGGGAAGTATTGTGTGAACTGGTTGCTCATCCGTTGGATAGTGACGAATGTTTGGATCTTCTTTTGGAGCACTTGGATGAAATTTACAAGAAAGATGATTTATTAAATGCCTATGAGACATGGTCAGACTTTGAAAAACAAAACTAAGTGAATTCAATTCAATGGAGGAATAAATCATTTGCTTTAACAGACTGCATAGAATATTGAGCAAATTCAATTTGGAGATCCCTTGTTCAGTGCTACCATTTAAATTGCTGGATTGTGTTAGGGTGTCACATATGGTGAGGATCCTGGTTCTAACCATTGTTTGGTTCTCGTAAAAAGACTCCCTATTGGATCAGATGTCTGCTACCTTAAAAAAATATTGGGAAACCTGTCATTTCCTGCAGTCTTGGTAGAACAAATGGGACATTCTCCAGTGACACAAAGAATAGAGGACTCAATGATTGCTGGATTTTGAAATGGTCCAGATACTGGACACAGGCATCAGTACAACGGAAGAGTTACAGTCAGGTGGAATGAGGGTAAAAGCACCTTTAGCAAATCTGGCTATTACAGCAGAAGACAGAATTGCAACAGCAATAGTAGGTGACTGAATCCCAGGAATGCCCAAGGAACAGTTAATAGCTGCTTCAAGTGTGACTCAAAGTATCATTATACAATGAACTGCCCAAAGCAGAGAGGCAGAATACTCAAAATGGGGCAGAAGAGGAAGATAATGATGAATCTGAACGAACTGTACTAGTTACAATGAGTTTTAGTCCTTTGATGATTTGTTCAACTGTGCTGTGTTAGATAGTGCTTGCACTTCGACAGGATGTGGAACAGATTGGTTACAATGTTATCTGGATTCACTTAGTAGTGAAGATGAAATAAAAGTATAACTTGCTTTAGGTTTGGCAAAGACAACGCATTGAGTTCATTAATGAGAGTTGTAATTCCATGTAAAATAGCTGGAGTAAGCTACTTTATCAGTACTGATGTCGTCTCTAGTGAGATATCTTTGCTGTTGAGTAAACCTTCTATGCTAAAGGCACAAATGAAGCTTGGCACAGAGAATGTTAAGGCAATTGTTTTTGGAAAGTCAGTAGATCTACAGTTTACCCAGTCAGGGCATTATTGTATCCCCTAAACAAAACCTGATATTTTTTATCAGTGTGTTAGAGAAGTCGTAATGGCATCAGGTGTTAAGAATGAGAGATGATAAAAAGCAAATTGTCTTAAAGTTACACATACAATTTTCTCACCCTTCTTGTCAAAGATTAAAAATCCTGAAGGATGTAGGTATGGCTGATGAAGAGTATATGAGGCTTATAGAATAGATTAGTGAGAATTGTGAAATCTGTAAAAAGTATTGGAGGATACCATCATGTCTTATTATAAGCCTTCCATTGGCAGGTGACTTTAATGAGGTAGTTGGCACAGATCTAAAGGCATGGGACCATGACAGAAATATTTTCAGTCTATATTTTATAGACCTGGCAGCAAGATTTAGTCTTTCTACAATAATACATAGCAAGGACAAAAGGGTGATTATAGACAAAATCATGGATAGGGACTGGACTTGGGACACCAACTAAGCTTCTGACTGATAATGGAGGGGAATGTGCCAATAACAAGTTCAGAGAAATGTTTGAACACATGATTATGATTAGAAATATGAATATTGCAGCTGAAAGTCCTTTGGGCTCTGCGAAAGGAATCACGCGGTGATTGATGAAATGCTGTAACAATCCTAGCCGAACGACCAAACTGCAAGTTAACAACCACCCTAGCATGGGTGATTCATGCAAAGAATTTACTTCAGATGGTTCGAGGGTATAGTCCCTACCAATTGGTCAATGGATGAAATCCCAAATTGCCTTCTGTTCTGTGGGATAGTCGTCCTCGTATAGAAAGTATTACAATCAGATCAGTTTTGTTTTGCACATTTGAATGCTTTATATGGAGTGAGATAGGCTTTCATCAAGGCTGACGTCTCAGAGAAAATTCAGTGAGCTCTGAGGCATCGTACAAGACCATCTGAGACAGAATTTAATTCAGGAGATCTGGTCTATTAGAACAGAGAGGTTCATAGGGAATGAAAAGGCCCTGGTAAAGTAATAGGTCACGATGTTAAGACAGTAGTTATCAAACATGGCAATCAAACTGTTCAGGTCTATTCCTCATGATTAATCGGGATTAATTACAAAATCTCAGAATCTCAGCAGAAGTAAACGAGGCACCTTGTACCTCAAATGCTCATGTGTTTTGTGATGAAGATCCTGAGGAACAGAATACGATAAATAAAGGGCTGGATTGTGGTAATGCGATCATTATGTGGAGGACAGAGATATCACATCCAAAGGCCAATTGCCCAGAGTAGGGACTTTGGTGACGAATATTCCAGAGGGTCTAATGAATGGAGGGATGCAACAATTATGAGAGGTGCAGGAAAATCTACAGGTAAGTTTAAATATTGGTTGAATGTTCAAAATGATGGCCAAGAAGCCACAGCCATGGACTGGCAGAATGGGGTGAAAGAGTGGAGGGCAAAGAAAACACAGTGCAAGTTCTAACAGTGGGTCTGAAAGTGACTCTTACATCAGGAAAGAATCACATACTGGAGAAAGAGCCTCCAACAGTGCGAGAGGCAGATCTTACAGTAGTAGCCCTGAAAGACATCCAAGTGCAAGTACAGGCTGTAGCTTGAACAGACGACACAATGAAACGAGGGCTAAAGAACAGTTTTGCAATAGAATTAGCAGCAGAAATCCTTATGACCGTGAAGTTTTAGTGGCTGCCAATAAACTTGAGGATAAACTAATAAGAGAGGAAAACAAAGGGAATTAGATTGTTGGAGAGAGTTTGGAGTTTATTCTGAGGAGCAGATAAGAGACAGCCAGTCTTGTCGCATAGCTGGATTTATACTGAAAAAGAAAAGCAAAATACTGCAGATGCTGGAAATCTGAAATATAAACAAGAAATGCTGGAACCACTCAGCAGGTCTGGCAGCATCTGTGGAAAGAGAAGCAGAGTTAGCGTTTCGGGTCAGTGACCCTTCTTCGGAACTGACAAATATTAGAAATGTCACAGGTTATAAGCAAGTGAGGTGGGGGTGGGGCAAGAGATAACAAAGGAGAAGGTGTAGATTGGACAAGGCCACATAGCTGACCAAAAGGTCATGGATTTGCTGTACAAACATGCAGCAGGCCTCTCAGTGACCTCAGAAATCTCAACGTGCTTTACAGTAATAAAGCACTTTTGATGTGAAGTCACTATTGCAATGTAGTAAACACAGCAACTGATTTGCATACGAGCTCCCACAAACAGCAATGAAATAGATGACTAAACAATCTTTTTCTAGTTCTATTGGTGGAGGGATAAATATTAAACCAGCAGACCAGGGAGAACACCCCTGATCTTCAAGATAGTTCATCTGAACAGCCAGTCAGGATCTCAGTTTAATGCCTCATCCAAAAGACAGCATCTCCGACAGTGCAGCATCCCTTCAGCACTGCATTGGAGTGTCAGCTTAGATTTTGCACTCAAGTCTCTGGAGTGTGTCTTGAACACTTGGCCTGCTGACGGAGAGGGAATACTGTTACCCCTGAGCCATAGCTGCCACTTATGATCTGAACCCTGACTTTAGCAGCCTTGGCTTCTCCCTGTTTCTCTGCCAGTTCCTCCTATTCACATTCAGTCCAATAAAGGAACGAGTGAACTTTCTTTCTCAGCTCTGGTGAACTTTAGCCTTCCTTTTTTTTACTCTTCAGATACTGACGGCCTATTCTGCATTCCCAGCCTCTTGCTTTTGATTTCTGCCCATCATGTCGCCAGTTAAGCCAGCATCCCTGTCTCCCTCCTCGCCACATCCTCTTCACTACCTACAGGTTTGATTGTGGCAGATAAAGTGTTGAATATTCAGCTTCCTTCTTACTGGAGAAAGTACCAAACTGTCTCACATGGCTGTTCCCCAGACACAGAATTATTAAGAATTTTGGAATTGAAAACAAATATATTTTAGTGAAGGTCCACAAGTAGACCCAAAATGGCAAGACCTGCTTGATCTGGCATCAGAAAGCTTCTCTGTGTCACAGATTTACTGTTTTCAATTGGTGTTCGCCCAGAGATTTCTCCAGCACTGAGCCGTGTGGCTTGTTATTGATTCTCTGTGCTTTGGCCTTCATTTCTAATATTGTTTAGTTGCCATTGATCTCAGGCACAATGTCTCAGGGATTCACATGAAAAAAAAAATCAACGGTCCAAAGTGGCACAAACCACCTCCTCTGCCACTGCACCCCCCTCCCCCCGCCCCACCAAGTTCAGATTTCTCCAGTGGGAATCTCCATTTCACACACTTTCCTTGACATTACTGCTATATAACCATTGCGTTATTTAGACTTGCATCAAATGGTAATGTACAAAACACAGTGTCACAATTGAGGACTGCAGGTTGAGACAGAAAACCATGCACCAAGCTAGTGTGATGTAACAGTGTTGAGAATGCAGAACATGGAGTGGTTGAAGCAGACCTCACTGATAAGATTTAAAGGGAAGCTTGATGCATGAGGGAGAAGGGATGAGAGGGAAACAGGGGTCAGGTGGGAAGAGGTAATTAGAGTGGGAGGAGGTCCGTGTGGAGTATAAACACTGGTATAGACCAGTAGGGCTGATTGGCCTCTGTGCTGCAGATTCCATGGAATTGCAGGTTGATAGGTAAATTGGCCATTATAAATTGCCCCTAGTATAGGTAGGTGATAGGGGAATATAGGGACAGGTGAGGATGTGGCAGGAATATGGGATTAGTGTAGGATTAGTATAAATGGGTGGTTAATGGTCGGCACAGACTCGGTGGGCTGAAGGGCCTGTTTCAGTGCTGTATCTCTAAATCTAAAAAAAAAATCTAAAAATTCACAGGTATGGCCCTGTGTTAATTTAGATGACCTCAGTTGGAGATGTGTTGAAGACACAACTGGCCCGAGACTCCCTGGACTAGAGAAAGGAAAACCAAAGTTCCCGGTCCTGATTTACTTTCAACACCTTTTTTGGAGAGAGCCATGCCATGGCCATTGGACAAGGGAGGGATTGCATCATCTTTGGTTTGCACTGGAGTGCTGACTTGGGTTGCATTAGAGTGTGACAATGGAAGTTTGGTAACTGAGGATAATTAAAGGTTAATTTTATCTTAAATCTAATCTGTCTTTTATTTAGCAGAGTAACTTAACAGTTGCTGTTAGGGTTGGAGGAGGTTAGTTTTAGACCAGCTTTAAACAGGGTTCACTCGAGCTCTGCGTGCAGCTGCACCTTGTTAATTAGCGAATTGGCTTAAACCAGTTTTCAGGGGGCTCGAGTCAGTCAGTATAAAAGTGAGCTATCTTACAGTGCTGACTTTGTTTGCACTAGAGTGCTGCAGTGGAAGTTTACTAACTGAGGAAGTTCGGTAAGGAGGGAGCGAGGAGCTCCTTTCATTTCCTACCTGTCCAGAGTGAGGGGAGCTGAGAGCTTCCAAAGAGCACAGCTGACTGGGAGAAGACTCGGAGGGTGGAGGTCTGGACCGGTAAGCATAAAAAAAACTTACCTCTGGTAAAAGAAAACTGAAAGTGATGTCACAGGAAAGCTGTGACCTGATTGGCTGGTAGGGAATTTTTTTTTTAAACTGAATTTGAAAATAAAACATTGATAAAAATTGATTAAAACCCGAATTAACTAATTAATAAGTAGAGTAACTAAACCAGAGGGATGAGATGACTGTATTTAGACAGCATTTAATATTTACAGTAGGAATCTAGCACTAGGGACCATATAGTTAATTATAACAATTTAGTAAGGATTTAATAAGTATTTATTTATTTTAAATTAATTTATTAATTAATGCTAGAAATGTCAGTTAGAGGGGTGAAGTGCTTCACCTGTGAGATGTGGGAGGTCTGTGACGCTTCCAGCGTTCCGGATGACTACATCTGCAGGAAGTGTACCCAGTTGCAGCTCCTCACAGACCGCATGGATCGGTTGGAGCCGCAACTGGATGCACTTAGGAGCATGCAGGTGGCAGAAAGCGTCATAGACAGGAGTTTTATAGAAGTGGTTACACCCAAAGTGCAGGCAGTTAGATGGGTGACTGCTAGAAGGGGCAGGCAGTCAGTGTAGGAATCCCCTGTGGCTATACCCCTCTCCAACAAGTATACTGTTTTGGATACTGTTGGGGGAGGATGGCCTATCAGGGGAAAACAGCAGCAGCCAGAGCAGTGGCACCACGGCTGGCACTGTTGTTCAACAGGGAGGGACAAAGCGCAGAAGAGCAATAGTTATAGGGGACTCTATAGTCAGGGGCACAGATAGGCGCTTCTGTGGACGTGAAAGAGACTCCAGGATGGTATGTTGCCTCCTTGGTGCCAGGGTCAAGGATGTCTCTGAACGGACAGGGGGCAATCTGAAGGGTGAGGGTGAACAGCCAGAGGTTGTGGTACACATCGGTACCAACGACATAGGCAGGAAGAGTGATGAGGTCCTGCAGGGGGAGTTTAGGGAGTTAGGTAGAAAGTTAAAAGACATGATCTCTACGGTTGTAATCTCGGGATTACTCCCTGTGCCACATGCCAGTGAGGTTAGAAATAGGAAGATAGTTCAGCTAAACATGTGGCTGAACAGCTGGTGTAGAAGGGAGGGTTTCAGATATCTGGATCATTGGGATCTCTTCAGGGACAGATGGGACCTGTACAAGAAGGACGGGTTGCATTTAAACTGGAGAGGCACAAATATCCTGGCTGCGAGGTTTGCTAGCGTCACTCGGGAGGGTTTAAACTAGTGTGGCAGGGGGGTGGGAACCAGAGCAGTAGGACAGCAAGTGAAATAAATGAGGGGGAACTAGTAAATAAGGCCAGTAAGACTGAGAGGAAGAGCAGGCAGGGAGATGTTGCGGAGCACAGCGGGACTGATGGTCTGAAGTGCATTTGTTTCAATGCGAGAAGTATAACTCGTAAAGCAGATGAACGTAGAGCTTGGATTAGTACTTGGAAATATGATGTTGCTGCTATTACAGAGACTTGGTTGAGGGAAGGACAGGATTGGCAGCTAAATGTTCCAGGATTTAGAAGCTTCAGGCGGGATAGAGGGGGATGTAAAAGGGGTGGGGGAGTTGCATTACTTAAGGAGAATATCACAGCTGTACTGCGGGAGGACACCTTGGACGGGTCATGCAGCGAGGCAATATGGGTGGAGCTCAGGAATAGGAAGGGTAGAGTCACAATGTTGGGGGTTTTCCACAGGCCTCCCAACAGCCAGCGGGAGGTAGCGGAGCAGATATGTGGACAGTTTTTGGAAAGATGTAAAAGTAACAGGGTTGTAGTGGTGGGTGATTTTAACTTCCCCTATATTGACTGGGACTCTTAGTGCTAGGGGCTTGGATGGAGCAGAATTTGTAAGGAGCATCCAGGAGAGCTTCTTGAAACAGTATGTAGATAGTCCAACTAGGGATGGGGCCGTACTGGACCTGGTATTGGGGAATGAGCCCGGCCAAGTGGTCGAAATCTCAGTAGGGGAGCATTTCGGGAACAGTGACCATAATTCCATAAGTTTTAAGGTACTTGTGGATAAGGATAAGAGTAGTCCTCGAGTGAAGGTGCTAAATTGGGGGAAGGCTAATTATAACAATATTACGCAGGAACTGAAGAATTTAGATTGGGGGCGGCTGTTTGAGGGCAAATCAACATCTGGCATGTGGGAGTCTTTTAAATGTCAGTTGATTAGAATCCAGGACCAGCATGTTCCTGTGAGGAAGAAGGATAAGTTTGGCAAGTTTCGGGAACCTTGGATAACGCGGGATATTGTGAGCCTAGTCAAAAAGAAAAAGGAAGTATTCGTAAGGGCTGGAAGGCTGGGAACAGACGAATCCCTTGAGGAATATAAAGACAGTAGGAAGGAACTTAAGCAAGGAGTCAGGAGGGCTAAAAGGGGTCATGAAAAGTCATTGGCAAAAAGGATTAAGGAAAATCCCAAGGCTTTTTATACGTATATAAAGAGCAAGAGGGTAACTAGGGAAAGGGTTGGCCCACTCAAGGACAGAGAAGGGAATCTATGTGTGGAGCCAGAGGAAATGGGCGAGGTACTAAATGAATCCTTTGCATCAGTATTCACCAAAGAGAAGGACTTGGTGGATGATGAGCCGAGGGAAGGGAGTGTAGATGGTCTCAGTCATCTCCTTATCAAAAGGAGGTGGTGTTGGGTGTCTTGCAAAGCATTAAGGTAGATAAGTTCCCAGGGCCTGATGGGATCTACCCCAGAATACTGAAGGAGGCAAGGGAAGAAATTGCTGGGGTCTTCACAGAAATCTTTGCATCCTCATTGGCTACAGGTGAGGTCCCAGAGGACTAGAGAATAGCCAATGTTGTTCCTTTGTTTAAGAAGGGTAGCAAGGATAATCCAGGAAATTATAGGCCGGTGACATTTACGTCAGTGGTAGGGAAATTATTAGAGAGGATTCTTCGGGACAGGATTTACTCCCATTTGGAAACAAACGAACCTATTAGCGAGAGGCAGCATGGTTTTGTGAAGGGGAGGTCGTGTCTCACTAATTTGATTGAGTTTTTTGAGGAAGTGATGAAGATGATTGATGAAGGAAGGGCAGTGGATGTTATCTATATGGACTTCAGTAAAGCCTTTGACAAGGTCCCTCATGGCAGACTGGTACAAAAGGTGAAGTCACACGGGATCAGAGGTGAGCTGGCAAGATGGATACAGAACTGGCTCGGTCATAGAAGACAGAGGGTAGCAGTGGAAGGGTGTTTTTCTGAATGGAGGGATGTGACTAGTGGTGTTCTGCAGGGATCAGTGCTGGGACCTTTGCTGTTTGTAGTATATATAAATGATTTGGAGGAAAATGTAGCTGGTCTGATTAGTAAGTTTGCGGACGACACAAAGGTTGGTGGAGTTGCGGATAGTGATGAGGATTATCAGAGGATACAGCAGGATATCGATCGGTTGGAGACTTGGGCGGAGAAATGGCAGATGGTGTTTAATCTGGACAAATGTGAGGTTATGCATTTTGGAAAGCCTAATGCAGGTGGGAAGTATACAGTAAATGGCAGAACCCTTAGGAGTATTGACAGGCAGAGAGATCTGGGCGTACAGGTCCACAGGCCACTGAAAGTGGCAACGCAGGTGGATAAGGTAGTTAAGAAGGCATACGGCATGCTTGCCTTCATCAGTTGGGGCATAGAGTATAAAAATTGGCTAGTCAAGCTGCAGCTGTACAGAACTTTAGTTAGGCCACACTTAGAATATTGCGCGCAATTCTGGTCGCCACACTACCAGAAGGACACAGTCAGTGATTTAAACCTTCATCTCATCAAACCTTCTTTCCTCTGAGCTCACTACTCTCCTATTCTCTTTCCAGATTAACTCCCTTACCCATATTCACAGCCACCCTCTCAACCCTGCCATCTCATGTGACCTCGCTACTCCCATTGTGTCAAGCACAGGTAAAGCCCTTTTGGATCACTTCCTTGTATCCCTCCCCACCTATATTCCCCTCCCCACCCCCCCATCCCTACTTCTTTCTGTTTCTGGAGAAAACGCTCCTTAAATTCACTTATAACTGTACTTTCAAACTCCACCCGCCCCCCCATCTAGCCATTGGCGGCCCCCATTCATTATGGCATTTCTGCTACTACCGATCTGCTCAATCACATCCTCGCCTCCTTCTTTGATGTCCTATTCCTCAGTAAAACCATTACTTTCTTTCGCCTTTGGTACAGCCCACACCCATCACCTCTGTGCTTGTTGATCTACATTGGCTCCGGCCTGGCAAGGCCTTAATTTCAATATTTTCATCCTTGTTTTCAAATGCTTCCAGGCCGTGCCTCATCAGATCTCTGGATCTTTCTCCAGCCTTACAAGCCTTCACTTCCAATTCTGGCCTCTTGGGCATCCCTGATTGCTCCACCATTGGTGGATGTACCATCAGCTACTTAGGCCCCAAGCTCTAGAATTTCCTCTCTTTACCTTGTCATCTCTCTACCTCTCTCTCTCCTTCTTTAAAAGGCTCCTTAAAACCTACCTCTTTATTTAAGACTTTGGTCATCTATCCTAATACCCCCTTATGTGGCTCGGGGCCAAATTTTGTTTGATAATGCTCCTGTGAAGTGCCTTCAATGTTTTACTGATGTTGACGGTGCTATATAAATGCAAGATGTTATTTTTTGCATGCCAAGAAAAGTGAACAATATAAGAGAATCGCAATAGTGGTACCACAGAACCAAGACTGCAGTGCAGTCAAACGACATGGCAAGAAGGGATTCAGGAATTAAATTGACAGAAAGCTAGAACTGGTGGCAGAGAATCGAAAGAAGACACCAGGAAGAGGCAGGGCTTATGTCTCTATCCACAGGAGCAGGTATTCCCATTTTTACTGCTCCAATTACCTTAGATGTTAGCATGCTGAGTTGTCAACTGTGCTTTGTATTGTATTAGAACTCTAAGTACCACAACCATTTTAATGTAGTCTTATCTTATACTAACCTCGGCTGGAAAAAGAAAATGAGCTTGAGAGGGTTAGCAGAGGGTTGACAGCACCTTGGGCCATTACTCCAGCAAGAGGCTGTGCCTTTGGGGAGTGGGAGCTGAGAAAGGTGGATTCAAAATGAACAATTAACCAGAAAAGCCACTGAGGGTTCATTCTTCACACACGAGCTTAGACAGTACAATTCAGAGAACCAGAGTTAACCCTGTCCCTAACCAACACCATAGGTGCACCTTCCTGCAGGGGTCTGGGAATAGGAATTAAGAGCAGAAATCCCCCACCCCACCCACTAACTCATTTCAGGAACTCTGAGGCCAATCATACTTCCCTCAGTTGCTGTCCCACTGACCATAGTTAGCACCGTCAGTTCTGGCTCAGTGGTAGTATTTTCTCCTCCAAGTCAGATAACTGTGGGTTCAAGTCCCACTCCAAAAACTTGAACACATAATCCAGGCTGACACTCCCGAAGCAATTATGAGAGAGTGCTGCACTGTCAGAGGTGCCATCTTTCAGATGAGATTTTAAACTGACAGGTTAATAAAACAGGTTATCTGGAAATTTATCTCATTGCGGGTTTGTGGGATCTTGCTGTATGCAAATTTGGCTGCTGCGTTTCCTACAATTACAACAGTGACTACACTTCAAAAGTACGCATTTGGCTGTAATGTGCTTTGGAAAGTCCTGAGGTCATGAAAGGTTCTATGTAAACGCAAATTCTTTCTTTAACACAGCAACAGCAAATACCTGATAGTTGACATCCTATAATTTCCCCTAGGATAACACTGCTTCTGCACTGTATTTATAGTAAGATTACTTGGCGCAGAGACCAAAACTAACCCAACATTAGTGGCTCAGAACTGTTGTATTTGACAATGACTTTCTTTAAGTAAATTTGTTACATATTGTTTTAATAACAAGCAGTTCCAACATGAATCTGTCTGCATTTACAATTTAGTGACATTTAGAATATTTTCATTTGATTTGAAATGTTTTCAGTGAGAGTTGGAATATTTTACACAGTATTACAGTTACATAGTATTTACAGCACAGAAACAGGCCATTCGGCCCAACAGGTCCATGTTCCACACAAGCATCGTCCTGTCACTCTTTGTCTAACATCAATAAATTTTTCCATTCCTTTCTCCCTCATGTGTTTACCTAATGTCCCCTTAAATGCATCTATGTTATTCACTTCAACTACTCCTTGTGGTAGTGGGTTCCACATTCTCGGTGCATACAACAAGCTTAATACAGTAATCATGGGGGAACTTAATCCTCATATAAACTTGGCAACCAAATTTGCAGTAATATTATGGAGGTCGAGTTCATCGAATATATACAAGATAGGTTTTTAGATCATTATGTCGAGGAACCAACTGGGAAACAGGCTATTTTGGATCCAGTGCAATGAAAAAGGGTTAATTAATAACCTTTATAGGAAAAGGGCCTCTAGGGAAGAATGACCATAATATGATAGAATTTTATATTGAGTTTGAAAGTGATTTAGTTAAGTCCGAATCTAGGATCCTGAAATCTAAACAAAGCAAACAAGTTATGGGGATAAGTTGGCTAAGGTAGATTAGGGAACTACAATAAACGATATGATGGTAGACAAGCAAGTATTTAAAGAATTAATACATAATTTGCAACAAATATACATTCCTGTCAGGCACAAAAACTCCACAGAAAAAGTGGTTAATAAGAGGAGCTAAAGATAGTATTAGATCAAAGGTAGAGGCTTATAATTGCCAGAAAGAGTAGCAAGCCTGAGGATTGGGAGGATTTTAGAATTCTGTAAAGGAGGACCAAGAAATTGATTAGGAAAGAGAAAAGAGGATATGAGATTAGTGAAAGTAAACGTGGGCCTATTAGAGGCAGAGACAGCTGAAATTACAATGGGGAATAAGGAAATGGCACAGACATTAAACAAATACTTTGTATCGGTCTTCACAGTAGCAGACACAATAAACATTCTGGGAATATTGGGGAACCAAGGTTCTAGTGAGAATGAGGAATTTAAAGAAATTAATATAAGTAGAGAAATAGTATTTCTGAAGTCAACGGGACTAAATGGTGACAAATCTCTTAAACTTTCTGAGGATGTAACTAGTAGGATGGGTAATGGGGATCCAGTGGATGTAGAGTATTTGGATTTTTAAAAAGCCACACGGAGGTTATTACACAAAATTAGGAATCATAGGAACGGGGGGTAATAAATTAATATGCATTGAGGACTGGTGAATGGACAGAAAACAGTGTAGGAATAAATGGGACATTTTTGTGTTGGCAGGCTAACTATTGGTGTACAACAAGGATCTGTACTTGGCTTCAGCTAATCACAATCTGTATTAATGGCTTACACGAGGAGTCTGAGAGTAACGTAACCAAGTTTGGTCATGCTCTAAAATTAGGTGGGCAAGTAAGCGGTGAAACGGATGCAAAGAGGTTGCAGAGGGATATAGACAGGTTGAGTCAGAATTTATTTTTGAATGGAGAGAGACTGGGAAATGTTTGCATTCAGAGGGATCTGGGTGTCCTTGTACATGAATCACAAAAAGTTAATATGCAGGTACAGCAGGCATATTAGCTTTTGTTACAAAGGGATTGGAGTATAAGAGTGAAGAAGCTTTACTATAATTATACAGGGCACTGATGAGGCCACACCTGGAATACTGTGTGCAGTTTTGGTCTCCTAACTTAAGGAAAGACATACTTGCGCTCAGAGTGCAACGAAGATTTCATTAGACTGATTCCTGGGATGAGGGATTGGCCTAAGAGGAGATTGAGTAGACTTGGCCTACATTCCCTGGAGTTTAGAAGAATGAGAGGTGATCTAATTGAAAAATATAAAGTTCTTAAAGAGGTTTGACCAGGCAGATGCTGAGAAAATGTTTCCCCTGGGTGGGAAATCCAAACACAGGGTCATTGACTCAAGAATAAGGAGTCGATCATTTAGGACTGAGATGAGAAGAAATTTCTTGTGTTCTTGAAGTTTCTCCTGAATATTCTAATGGATTTATCAGTGACTATCTTTTATTTATGGCCATTTGTTTGGTCTCTCTATCTACCCTTTCAAACCCTTGCATTATCTTGAAGATTTGATCAGGTCATCCCTCAGTCTTCTCTTCTCCAGAGAAAAGAACTCAAGTCTATTCAATCTTTCCTGATAGTTACAACCTCTCAATTCTGGTACCATTCCAGTAAATCTTTTTTGCACCTTCCCCTGTGCCTCTCTACAGTAGGAGTTGGAATATTTCAGAGAGAATTGGAATCTGTTAGTGAGGTTTTGAATATCCTAGTGATATTTTACATGTTTATATCAAGATCTGTAATATTTTAATTATGTTTGTAATATTTGCGTGAAATTTAGAACGGAGCAGTAAGAGGCACTGGAATATTTACTGTGAGATGTCAAATGCTGCAGTGAGATTGCGTGTTTTTTTTGGTAATCTTGTAGTCAGACTTGTACGATCAGAGCTAGTGAGTTTGGGAATATTTGAATAAGATTTACAACGTTTGGTTAATTAAAACTTAGTGACACTTAAAAAGTAACCCTTAAGTTACATTCCAACAAAAAAGTGACACTTGGAATAAAACTTCAACAAAAAAAAAATCATTCCAGTTAAGAAACTTAATGAAATGAGTACTTACATATTTGTATTGTAAAAATCAAGTGAGGCACTAACTCAAATTAAGCGATTTTAAGTGAGATTTGGGATGCTTTACTGAGATGTAGGTTTTTTTTTGTGAGATTGTTAGGATTCTCCCATATGTATGGGATGAGCAGGAGCTTGTCAGATCTCAGACTGCAGTGCAAACTTCTTGTGAGACCTCTTATTGAGACTCGAAGCACCCTCTGCCTCCCTCTATATAATTTCTACACATTACTGGAAATACACAGGAGGCGGCAGGTTACATACAGCTTGTATGGTCCAACATGAAATCTGAAAGTCGCAGAAAGCCAGACGGCGGGTGGAAGGAAGGGAGTCACCAGTGGGTGGAACACCTTGTAACCAGACAGAGATACTGAGATTCTCAACGGGGCGGCTCAGTCTGGCTAGAACTCTTACACCTGTCACAGAACCATCATGCAAAGAAAAATCCTCTCAAACACTGCTTTAAATGTTAGTTAATTTTAAGGGGAAGAAAGTCAATGAAGGGAATGATTCTCGAGATGTAAGTAAAAGAACGGAACGGAATACATAACTTGAAAAATTATCGATGAATGATGGGTTTGCCTTAAAGTGAGTACTGGGCACACTCAGCAGATGTCTCCGCGGCCGCTCGGCCCATTGTATGTGTGCTATCGCCCCCTTTAGCTCCTCACCTTGCGCAGCAGCCTGAGGAGCCCGGCCGCCTGTTCGGCTCTGTGTTCCCGGAGGAGCACCTGGATTTCCCTGATCCAGCCCACCCTGCGGACGTAGGGAGCCGGCGCCGTCTTCTGGAAGAGCAGGGAAGCGAGGGGGAAGTCGCCGCCGCCGCGCCGCTCGCTGCTGCTGCTCACCGCCGTTACCGTGCGAGGAGCCGGGGACACCGAGGAGAATTCCTGGACGGACGCAGACCTGGGGCGCTCCTCTTGCGGGCTCACACCGCCGCCTCCTTTCGTTAATTTCGAGCCCATTTTTTCAAGTTGTGACTGCGGTGAAATTGATCAGAGAGTCGGTTTCACGGAGCAGCTGCTCGCTCCCTGCCTGAGAAACTGCACCGTTAATAGCCCCCTTACAACATCTCAGTGAAGACTTTACACTGTCCTGCATCCATGAGAAAACCAACAGGTCCAGTCTTTCCTCTGTGTATGTGTGCAGTCTCTCCTCTCCTTGCTCTCTCTCTCTCTCTGTCCGGGTGTGACTGAACAATCACAACAGTCGAGTTTTTAACCAAGCGTGCTTACACACGGCGTCTACTGCGTGCTCTGATGAAGATTTGTACGGAGGGAGGATCTGCAGCCAAAGCCCAGCTGCAGCGGGGTGAATGAGGGCCGAGCTCGGAAATGCAAAACCGCACCGCATTCAATTCGGATCATATCCTGTTTTTATTTTCAATGTGTGATTGGCCAGGATTGTATTGCAAATGGCTCGAGCAAAGCCAGTGAACCATCTGAATCTGTATCCATCAGCCTCCATATCCAAAGGATCATCCTCCGCCATTTTCGCCACCTCCAGCGTGATGCCACTACCAGTCGCATCTTCCCCTCCCTTCCCCTGTCAGCATTCCGAAGGGATCGGTCCCTCCGCGACACCCTGGTCCACTCCTCCATTACCCCCACCACCTCGTCCCCGTCCCAGGGCACCTTCCCTTGCAATCGCAGGAGGTGTAATACCTGCCCATTTACCTCCTCTCTCCTCACTATCCCAGGCCCCAAACACTCCTTTCAGGTGAAGCAGCGATTTACTTGTACTTCTTTCAATGTAGTATACTGTATTCACTGCTCACAGTGTGGTCTCCTCTACATTGGGGAGACCAAGCGCAGACTGGGTGACCGCTTTGCGGAACATCTCCGCTCAGTCCGCAAGCAGGACCCTGAGCTTCCGGTTGCTTGCCATTTCAACACTCCCTCATGCTCACATCTCTGTCCTGGGATTGCTGCAGTGTTCCAGTGAACATCAACGCAAGCTCGAGGAACAGCATCTCATCTACCGATTAGGCACACTACAGCCTGCCGGACTGAACATTGAGTTCAATAATTTCAGAGCATGACAGCCCCCCACTTTACTTTCATTTTTAGTCATTTTTAGTTATTTTTTCTTCCTTTTTTTTGCATTCCTTTTTACATTTTTTACAATTTTTTTTGCATTTATTTCATTTCATCTTAGTTTGTTCAGTTTGCTTACCCACTGTTTTTTTCAGGTTGTTTTTCTTCAGGTTTGCACTTGCTGATGTTCAATATTCAGTATATTCACACCTAATCTGTACTAATGCTTTGTCTTTCAACACACCATTAACATATTGTTTGCCTTTGCTCCGTGATCTTTTGGTCAGCTATGTGGCCTGGTCCAATCTGCACCTTCTCCTTTGTTATCTCTTGCCCAACCCCCACCTCACTTGTTTATAATCTGTGACTTTTCTAATATTTGTCAGTTCCGAAGAAGGGTCACTGACCCGAAACGTTAACTCTGCTTCTCTTTCCACAGATGCTGCCAGACCTGCTGAGTGAATCCAGCATTTCTTGTTTTTGTTCCATCAGCCTATCAGGCAAAGCATTCCAAATCTGAACCAACTCATTGTGTGAAAAACATTTTCCACATGGCCTTTTGCCAAATCACCTTAAATCTGTGCCCTCTCCTTATCAACACTTCAGCTACTGGAAACAGTTTCTCTTTACTCTATCTAAACCCTTCATAATTTTACACACCCCTATCAAATCTCCTCTTCACCTTCTCTGCTTGAAGAACAACACCAGCTTCTCCAGTCTATCCACATAACTGCAATCCTTCATCCCATTATCTTTCGAATAAATCTTGTCCGTCCCCTCTTCAAAGCTTTCACATCCTTCCTAATGTGTGGTGCCCAGAATTGTACACAATACTCCAGTGGGGCCCAAACTAGTGTTTTATATCATTGTCGTCAGCATCCTTGCATCTATGTGAGATGATGGATGTGCAGCAAATCCATTGGTGATGGGATAGTTTCACATGGTGCACTTTTGCTGTTGGCTGAAGAGACCAGCCCATGAGAGACAGGTTTTGCCACAAGTGCAGCATACCAGGTGGTTATCGGGGTCATTGTGAGGTGCTGTTTTCACCATCAGAGCCTACTGCCAAGCTGCTGTAGTCACTGATCTTCATGGTGGCATACATTGGCCCACAGGGAACATGGTGTGAAAATCAATGTTTAGAGCCTTGATGTCACGCTTGCAAGCATCCTTGAAATGGAGCTTTGAACATCCAACTGGTCTTCTGGCTTCGGCTACCTCCCCATACTGAATATCCTAATGCGGCCGTCTTGCATCCTGCAAATGTGCCAGAGTCAGCAAAGTTGCCTCTGGTTGTTGAGTGCTCCTGTAGTTGTTGCAGTGCAAAAGACAAGATTGAAGCATTTGCAAATATCTTTAGCCTGAAGTGCCGAGTGGATGATCCGTCTCGTCCTCCTCCTGAGGTCCCCAGCATCACAAATGCCAGTCTTCAGCCAATTTGTTTCACTCCATGTCAGATCAAGAAACGACTGAAGGCACTTCTTCTTCTTCTTCTTCTTCTTCTTTGGCCTTCTTATCTCGAGAGACAATGGGTAAGCGCCTGGAGGTGGTCAGTGGTTTGTGGAGCAGCGCCTGGAGTGGCTATAAAGGCCAATTCCAGAGTGAAAGACTCTTCAACAGGTGCTACAGATAAAATTTGTTTGTCGGGGCTGTTACACAGTTGGCTCTCCCCTTGCGCTTCTGTCTTTTTTCCTGCCAACAGCTAAGTCTCTTCGACTCGCCACACTTTAGCCCCGCCTTTATGGCTGCCCGCGAGCTCTGGCCATCACTGGCAACTGACTCCCACGACTTGTGATCAATGTCACAGGACTTCATGTCGCGTTTGCAGACGTCTTTAAAGTGAAGACATGGACGGCCGGTGGGTCTGATACTAGTGACGAGCTCGCTGTACAATGTGTCCTTGGGGATCCTGCCATCTTCCATGCGGCTCACATGGCCAAGCCATCTCAAGCGCCACTGTCTAAGTATTGTGTATAAGCTGGGGATGTTGGCCGCCTCGAGGACTTCTGTGTTGGAGATATGGTCCTGCCACCTGATGCCAAGGATTCTCTGGAGGCAGCGAAGATGGAATGAATTGAGACGTCGCTCTTGGCTGACACACGTTGTCCAGAGCTCACTGCCGTAGAGCAAGGTACTGAGGTAATGAAGGCACTGGATACTGCAAAAGCTATGGACCTTTTTGACAATATCCCGGCTGTCGTACTGAAGGCCTGTGCTCCAGAACGTGCCACACCCCCAGTACAGCTACAACACTGGCATCTACCTGACGATGTGGAAAATTGCCCAGGAATCCCCTGTTCCCAAAAAGCAGGACAAATCCAATCTGGCCAATTACTGCCCCATCAGTCTACTCTCGATTTATCAGTAAAGTGATGGAAGGTTGTCAACAGTGCTATCAAGTGGCACTTAAACAGCAATAACTGCTCGCCAATGCTCAGTTTGGGTTCCCCCAGGGCCACTTGGCTCCAGATGTTATTACAGCTTTGATCCAAACATGGACCAGAGCTAAATTCAAGAGATGAGGTAAGAGTGACTGCCCTTGACATCGAAGCACCATTTGGCCGAGAATGGCATCAAGGAGCCCTAGCAAAATTGCAATCAATGAAATCAAGGGGAAAGCTCTCCACTGGTTGAAGTCATACCAGCAGAAAGGAAGATTGTTCTGGTTGTTGGAGGCCAATCATCTCAGCCCCACGCCATCATTGCAGGAGTTCCTCAGGGTAGTGTCCTAGGCCCAACCATCTTCAGCTGCTTCATCAATGACCTTCCCTCCATCATAAGATCAGAAGTGGGGATGTATGCTGATGATTGCACAATGTTCAGCACCATTCGCGACTCCTCAGATACTGAAGCAGCCTCTGTCCAGATGCAGCAAGGCCTGGACAACATCCAGGCTTGGGTGATAAGTGGCAAGTAACATTCGTACCACACAAGTGTTGGATAATGACCATCTCCAACAAGAGAGAATCTAACCATGTTCCTTGACATTCAAATGCATTACCATTGCTGAATCCCCCACTATCAACACCCTGAAGGTTATCATTGACCAGAAACATAACTGGACCAGCCAAATAAGTACTGTTACTACAAGAGCTGGTCAGAGGCTGGGAATTCTGCAGTGAGTAACTCACCTCCTGACTCCCCAAAGCCTGTCCATCATCTACAAGGTATAAGTCAGAAGTTTATGGAATATTCTCCAGCTGATAGATGAGTGCAGCTCCAACAACACTCAAGAAGCTCAATACCATCTAGGCCAAAGCAGCAGTGTGTACCGTCTACAAGATGCACTGCAGCAATGCACCAAGGCTCCTTAGACAGCACCTTCCAAACCCACGACCTCTACCAACGAGAAGGGCAAGGGCAGCAAATACATGGGAACACCACCACCTGCAAGTTCCCCTCCAAGTCACACACCATCCTGACTTGAAACTATATCGCCATTCCTTCACTGTCGCTGGGTCAAAATCCTGGAACTCCCTTCCTAACAGCACTGTGGGTATACCTACCCCACATGGACTGCAGCGGTTCAAGAAGGCAGCTCACCACCACCTTCTCAAGGGCAATTAGGGATGGGCAATAAATGCTGGCGTGGCCAGCGTCGCCCACATCCCATGAATGAATACAAAAAAAAGCGTCAAGTGCAGACTGAGATGTCTGTCTCATGGGATTACTGCTCACTGTAGTGTTCATCCCAGTGGGACATTTGTTTGCTTCTGTTGGTGGGTAGTTCACCATCTGCCGGTTTCAGGGGGGCTACTTTGGTAATGGTCGGACAAAGTGCCCTCTTAATCCATTGCACATAGCACAAAGATTTCCATTGTCACAGGCAGTTTGGATTTCTTGATATAGGTTGATCCAGTGTTTATTTGCACCTCCCCTGTTCGGCTAATTCAAGGCATGCAGTGTTCTGGCTGTTGGGTTTATGTTGTGCATCAGGTAGGCTTTGCTTTTGCTTCAATGACATGTCATCTATGTTGAGTAGGTCTCCAACCAGTCTTTAAGAACATAAGAACTAGGAGCAGGAGTAGGCAATTCAGCCCCTCGAACATGCTCCGCCATTCAATACGATCATGGCTGATCTCATCTTGGCCTCAACTCCACACTCCTGCCCGTTCTTCATAACCCTTCAATCCATTTCTAATTAAAAATCTGTCTATCTCCTCCTTAAATTTACACAATGTCCCGGCATCCACCGCACTCTGGGGTAATGAATTCCACAGACTCACGACCCTTTGAGAGAAGTAATTTCTCCTTATCTCTGTTTTAAACCAGCTACCCCTTATCCTAAAACTATGACCTCTCGTTCTAGATTGCCCCACCAGAGGAAACATCCTCTCTATGTCTACTTTGTCAATCCCCTTAATCATCTTGCATACCTCAATTAGATCTCCCCTCATTCTTCTAAACTCCAGAGAGTAAAGGCCTAAACTGCTCAATCTCTCTTCATAAGACAAGCCCCCCCATCTCTGGAATCAATCTAGTGAACCTCCTCTGAACTGTCTCCAATGCAACTACATCCTTTCTCAAGTAAGGGGACCAAAACTGTACGCAATACTCCAGGTGCAGTCTCACTAATGTCTTCTACAATTGCAGCAACATTTCCCTACTTTTATACTCTGTCCTTTAGCAATGATTCCATTTGCCTTCCTTATCACCTGCTGTACCTGCAAACTGCGATTCATGCACGAGGACACTCAGATCCCTCTGCACCAAAGTATTCTGAAGTTTCTCTCCATTTAGATAATAATTTGCCTTTCTATTCTTCCGACCAAAATGGATAACCTCACACTTATACACATTAAAGTCCATCTGCTAAATTTTGGCCCATTTATCTAATCTATCCATATCCATTCATAGATTTTTTATTTCTTTATTGCAACTTACTGTCCCAGCTATTTTAGTGTCATCTGCAAATTTGGCTATAGTACCTTCTATCCCTGCATCCAAGTCATTAATATAGATTGTAAATAGTTGGGACCCGAGCAACGAACCATGTGACACCCCACTAGTTACATCTTGCCAACCAGAAAAAGACTCATTTATCCCGACTCTCTGTTTTCTGTTGGTTAGCCAATCCTCTATCCAAGCTAATAAATTGCCCCTAACCCCATGTGATCTTACCGTGTGTATTAACCTTTTGTGCAGCACCTTATCAAATGCCTTCTTGCAGTCCAGATATACTACATCTACAGGATCCCCATTATCTACTTTGCTTGTTACAGCTTCGAAGAACTCTAGCTAATTAGTCAAACACGATTTACCCTTCATAAAACCATGCTGACTGATGGATTGCATTTTGACTTTCTAAATGTCCTGTTAGAATCCATTATTAAGGAAGTAATAACAGTTTCCCAACGACAGATGTTAAACTAACTGGTCTATAGTTTCATACTTTCTGCCTCCCTCCCTTTTTGAATAAGGGCGTTACATTAGCTTTTTTCTAATCCACTGGAACCTTTCCTGTATCCAGAGAATTTTGGAATATTATAACCAATGGATCCACTATCTCCTCTGCCACTTTAAGACCCTAGGATGTAGGCCATCAGGCCCTAGGGACTTGTCTGCCTTCAACCCCAATAGTTTGCTCAGTACTTTTGCCCTAGTGATGATTTTTCTAAGTTCCTCCCTTTCTACAACCTCTGCATTACCTGTTACTATTGGGATGGTACTAGTGTCCTCCACTGTGAAAACTGAAGCAAAATACTGATTTAGTGTCTCTGCCATTTCTGTGTTCCCTCCTATTAACTCCCCAGACTCATCCTCCAATGGACCAACATTCACGTTAGCTACTCTCTGCCCTTTTATATACTTATAGAAGCTTTTGCTATCCGTTTTTATATTTTGCGCTAGTTTTCTTTCATAATTGACCTTTGCTCTTTTTATTACTTTTTTAGTAACCCTTTGTTGATCTTTAAAAGCTTCCCAATCTTCCAGCCTGCCACTGCCCTCTGCAATATGGTATGCCTTAGTTTTTGTCTTTGTTATCTTTAACTTCCTTGCTTAGCCATGGATGTTTTTTCCCCCTCCTAGAATCTTTCTTCCTCTCTGGAATATATTTTAGTTGGGATAAATTGAATATCTCCTTAAACCTCCTTTGTTGTGGGTTCTGAATTTACCAAATGTTGCTGCTGCTATGTTATACATGTTTGATCTCTGTCATTTCCAACCTTCATCAATATCAACATCGGCATTTATTGGTAAGCCTTTCGCAGGTAGTAATTGCTTGAATGCCAATGTGAACTGCTGGTATTTGGCATCATTTCTTGTACCAGGGATGTTGATTTGTGGTGGGCCATTGTGTTTGAAACTGTGAAACTTTCGGCTTTGCACCTTCACTCTGCAGCTGACAAGAGAGTGGTCAATGTCGCAATCTGCACTGTGGTCGGTGCAAGTATGGAGAACACTGGGCAGATTGCATCTTCTGGTCATGATCAGGTTAAGGTTGTGCCAATGACTAGATCTTGGATGACGCTACAAAACCTTGCGGTAATGTTTGCCCTGGAAGAAAGTGTTGGTGATGCGGAGTTCATTCTGTGCACAAAGCTCAAGCAGTCATCCGTTGTCATTGATCTTGCCCACCCCATGATGCCCAAGGCACATTGGCCATGAATCTCTGTCCAATCCAACATGTGCAGTGAAAACACCTCGGATGAATACTTTCGCCCTTTGGATTGTGCTCCAGAACGTCATGTAGAGAGTCATAGAATTAATAGAACATAGAACAGAGAACATAGAACATTACAGCGCAGTACAGGCCCTTCAGCCCTCGATGTTGCACCGACCTGTGAAACCATCTGACCTACACTATTCCATTTTCATCCATATGTCTATCCAATGACCACTTAAATGCCCTTAAAGTTGGCGAGTCTACTATTGTTGCAGGCAGGGCGTTCCACACCCCTACTACTCTCTGTGTAAAGAAACTACCTCTGACATCTGTCCTATATCTATCACCCCTCAACTTAAAGCTATGTCCCCTCGTGTTTGCCATCACCATCCGAGGAAAAAGGCTCTCACTATCCACCCTGTCCAACCCTCTGATTATCTTATATGTCTCTATTAAGTCACCTCTTCTCCTCCTTCTCTCTAACGAAAACAACCTCAAGTCTCTCAGCCTTTCCTCGTAAGACCTTCCCTCCATACCAGGCAACATCCTAGTAAATCTCCTCTGCACCTTTTCCAAAGCTTCCACATCCTTCCTATAATGCGGTGACCAGAACTGCATGCAATACTCCAGGTGCGGCCGCACCAGAGTTCTGTACAGCTGCAGCATGACCTCGTGGCTCCTAAACTCGATCCCCCTACTAATAAAAGCTAACACACCATATGCCTTCTTAACAGCTCTATTAACCTGGGTGGCAACTTTCAGGGATTTATGTACCTGGACACCAAGATCTCTCTGCTCATCTACACTACCAAGAATCTTCCCATTAGCCCAGTATTCTGCAATCCTGTTACTCCTTCCGAAGTGAATCACCTCACACTTTTCCGCATTAAACTCCATTTGCCATCTCTCAGCCCAGCTCTGCAGCCTATCTATGTCCCTCTGTAACCTACAACATCCTTCGGCACTATCCACAACTCCACCGACCTTCGTGTCATCCGCAAATTTACTAACCCACCCTTCTACACCCTCATCCAGGTCATTTATAAAAATGACAAACAGCAGTGGCCCCAAAACAGATCCTTGCGGTACACCACTAATATGAGAATCTATTGTAAAGGATATGATAACTGGACGCTTAGAAAATAATGGTAGGATTGGGCAGAGTCAATGTGGATTTATGAAAGGGAAATCATGTTTGACAAACCTGATAGAATTTTTTGAGGATATAACTAGCAGAATAGATGAAGGGGAACTAGTGGATGTGGTGTATTTGTATTTTCAAAAGGCTTTCGATAAGGTCCCACACGGGAGGTTAGTAAGCAAATTAAGGCACATGGGTTTGGGGCTAATATACTGGCATGGGTTTGAGAATTGGTTAATGGACAGGAAACACAGAGTAGGAATAAATGGGTCATTTTCAGGTTGGCAGGCTGTGACTAGTCGGGTACCGCGAGGATCAGTGCTGGGCCCCAGCTGTTCACAATCTCTATCAATGATTTGGATGTGGAGACCAAATGTAATATTTCCAAGTTTGCTGATGACACAAAGCTAGGTGGGAATTTGATAAAAGCAAAATACTGCCGATGCGGGAAATCTGAAACAAAAACAAAAAAATGCTGGAAATACTCAGCAGGGCTGGCAGCATCTGTGGAAAGAGAAGCAGAGTTAACGTTTCAGGTCAGTGACCTAGGAATTTGAGTTGTGAGGAAGATGCAAAGAGGCTACAAGGGGATTTAGACAGGCTAAGTGAGTGGGCAAGAAAATGGCAGATGGAATATCATGTGGAAAAATGTGAAGTTATCCACATTGGTAGGAAAAAAAGAAATGAAGAGATGAGGCATTCAGAAATTGCTACTGGCGGCTCAAGTGACTGTCTATCTGTTGCTGACTGCAAAGCCTACACCATGTTCATGGTGGTCTTCTGTACTCTTGCCTTGCCAACAAAAGGTATAGTTCGAACAGAAAGACTTGCATTTATATAGCACTTTTCATGACTACTGGATGTCTCAAGGTGCTTTACAGCCAATGAAGTACTTTTGAAGTGTAGTCACTTTTGTAATGTAGGAAACTCAGCAGCCAATTGCACACAGCAAACTCTCGCAAACAGCAATGTGAGTATGACTCGATAATCTGTTTTTGTGATGTTGATTGAAGGATAAATATTGGCCAGGACACTGGAATAACTCCTTTACACTTCTACGAAAAGTGCCACGGAATCTTTTACATCCTCCCGCGCTGGCAGATGGGGCCTTGGTTTAATGTCTCATCCAAAGTACGGCACCTCCGACAGTTCAGTGCTCCCTCGGTACTGCATTGGAGTGTCAGCCTTGATTTTTGTGCTCAAAGTCCTTGAGTGGGACTTGAACCCAGACCTTGTGACTCAGATGAGAGTGTTACCATTGAGCAACGGCTGACACACATGAACATATTAGTCTCACGCATAAAGCCTGTGTTGGGAAATCTGGTCTCATGTAAAGCAGCAATGGTGACATCAAAACATGCATATCTGTGCCATCTTGTGTACGTTCGCTGTAGAATGTGGGTCACTGTTCATGTCAGGGCACATAATCCTGACATTCTAGTTTCCAAGACAGAATATATCTCCTTTTTGTTGGATACTCACTTTCTGTCTGCTTGTTGCGATAAAAGTCCCTTATCCACAGAAAAAGGCAGACGTTGACGGGTCAGTATCTTACTGGCTGGGTACTGCCCAGCTTGACTGATCCATCCCACCGTCAGAGGTGACCCATTGCGCCCTTGCTCTACATCAGTTGAGCTGGACTTTTAAACCATAGACCGCTCCCTCCCATGTATATTTCCATAGGATAAAGTGACCTCTCCATTGGTTTGTTCATAGCCTAGGCATGGTTTTAGGAGGTGCAGATATGTCTAGCACCTGAACTCCCCTCTCGACATCTAAGGCTAATATCCAGAGAAAACACGAAAGCCTATATTTCTGGGGACCAGTCAATTGTAGGAATTGCTGCAAGATGCTTGCTTGAAGGGAACATCAACCACCAAATGGGACGTCACTTCAGATTTCTTGTCGGGTTAACTCCCTTGGCCCTTAAATCTCCCGATGTTGTTGTTAAAGGAGGCGATCAGCGGGCTCTGGGCCACCAGCTCGTTGCTCTGCAGGTTCAGCTGCCTCTTGAGGCTGTTCCAGCAGTGAATCTCATTGCCCAGGTGGGCCAGGCCACAGCATCTTCCATGGCAGCCTCCCCTTCGTATTAGGGTAACGGATGTGTGTTGAGGTAATGCATGTGCTGGTGCAATGGATATGTATGGGGGTTGGCTGTCTTTCTTCCTCCCTGTCCCCCCACTCTCTATCTCCCCTTCTCTTTCCCAGTGTATGTATGTATTGGGTATGGGGTATCATGCAGACCCCCACCTGCCAAGAATGAGGCATATTAATTTTTTCATAGGAACATTAATTTTAAACTGTTTTTGGAGTGAAGAAAGGACTTCTTAAAAAAGAAATCACCAGATACTTGGCTGGAAAAATACTCGCATACTAACAGACAGTGCTTGGAGAGACAAAGGACTATTCCCTGGTCAACTTAACTCAAAATGGACTTTGATCACCAAACATTGAAGGTGAGGAAGCTCACATTCCAGGATGACTGCTAAGATGGCAGAATCCACAAACTGAAGTGGTCAAGCTAGCTAGTCACATGACTAACCTGCTGGGCAACCTGGGGCTTTTTGAATTGTGCCACAGAGAATGTGGCAGAAAGCTGTTTGAACTGGAACCTAGAGCAAGGAAGCCTCTCTCTCTCTCTCGCTTTCTCCCAAGCCATCGGACTCATGGAGGTGATGTAAACCTCAAGAGAGAAAAGACTCCTACATCGGATCAAGTTGAAGCGTGAACTAGGCCCCAACGAATTGCAAGACTTACCGGCAACCAAAGACTCCACATTGACCTTAAAGGACTGTCACTACTAGATATGTCATTTAAGACTGGAAGAGTCAGTTACTAGGGGACATAGGTTTAAGGTGCGAGGGGCAAAGTTTAGAGGGGATGAGAGGCAATTTCTTTACACAGAGGGTGGTGAGTGCCTGGAACTTGCTGCCGGGGGAGGTGGTGGAAGCAGGTACAATAGTGACGTTTAAGAGGCATCTTGACAAATACATGAATAGGAAGGGAATAGAGGGATACGGTCCCCGGAAGTGCAAAAGGTTTTAGTTTAGACAGGCATCAAGATCAGCACAGGCTTGGAGGGCCAAATGGCCTGTTCCTGTGCTGTACTGTTCTTTGTTCTTTGTATATTGCCTCAAATTTTTCCCCTTTATTACTTCTACTTTTTCTGTCTCTATCTGCGTGTGTGTTTATTGCGAATGCATGCTAGTGTGGTAGTGTCAGATATTCGTAGTCATAAACCGGATTAGAGTTTAAGATGAATAAACTTCTACCTTTTTTATTTAAATCCAAGGAAACCTGTTTGATTTCTTTGCCTTACAATTGGAACAGCGAACAAGAATTCACTAAGGGAATGCTAAAAACACTGTTTTAAAAATTAAACCCTGTTACGGTTAAACCAGGCAAAGGCTGAGAGGGAACCCCTAGACCTCTCTCACCTGGTCGTAACAGGGGGCATATATAGATTTTGCATAACAACCTGGCTTTTGAACTTAGTGCCTCTATTTATAAAGCCCAGGATTCCATATGCTTTATTATCTGCTTTGTTAACCTGTCCTGCCACCTTCAAAGATTCATACAGAAATGTCCCCAGGTCTCTCTTGAACCCCCTAAAATTTGTATCATTTAACATTTTTTGTCTCAACAACAACTGATATTTATATAATCTTTTTAAGGTATATATCGTCCCAAAGCACGTCACAGGAGCATTATAAAGCAGAATTTGGTACCAAGACACATCAGAAGATATCAGGGCAGTTGTCCAAAAAGCTTGGTCAAAGAGGTTGGATTTAAGGATCCTCTTAAAGGACAAAAGAGAGGCAGAGAGGTTTAGGGAGGGAATTCCAAAGCTTAGGGCCTTGGGAGCTGAAGGAATGGCCACCAATGGTGCAGTGATTAAAATTGGGGATGCTCAAGATGTTCAAAATCAAGACATTGCTTAACTGGGAGCTAATGTAGTCAGTGAGCACAGGGGTGATGGGTGAATGGGACTTGGTGCAATTAAGGGCATGACCAGCAGAGTTTTGGATGACCAAGTTTACGGAGGGTAGAATGTGGGAGACCAGCCAGGAATGCATTGGAATAGTCAAATCTAGAGGTGACAAAGGCATGGATGAGGGTTTCATCATGGGCTGAGGTGGGGCAGAGTTGGACAATGTTCCAGTGGTTTTAGTGATGATGCGGATATGTGGTCGGAAGCTCATCTCCGGGTCAAATATGATACCAAGGTTTTGAAAACAGTCTGGTTTATCCTTCTTCCCTTTTATGAGCAAGGGTGTAACATTTGCAATTCTCCAGTCTTTTGGCACCACATCTGTATCTCAGGAGGATTCGAAGAATGTGATTAACACGTCCACAATTTCTATCCTTACTTAAATAAAAGCAAAATACTGTGGATGCTGGAAATCTGAAATAAGAAGAAGAAATGCTGGAACCACTCAGCAGGTCTGGCAGCATCTGTGGAAAGAGAAGCAGAGTTAACGTTTCGGGTCAGTGACCCTTCTTCGGAACTGGCAAATATTAAAAATGTCACAGGTTATAAGCAAGTGAGGCGGGGGTGGGGCAAGAGATAACAAAGGAGAAGGTGTAGATTGGATAAGGCCACATAGCTGACCCAAAGGTCATGGAGCAAAGGCAAACAATATGTTAATGGTGTGTTGAAAGACAAAGCATTCGTACAGATAGGGTGTTAACGGACTGACGATTAAAAAGCAGCAAATACAAACATGAAAAAAAAACAGTGGGTAAGCAAACTGAACAAACTAAAATGAAATGAAATAAACTTAAAAAATATTTTGCAAAAAATGAAAAAAGAAAAAATAACTAAAAATAAAAGTAAAATGGAGGAGGAGGAGAAGGGCTTTCAGCAGGAGGCCATATCCACACCGAGTTCAGGAAGCAATTCTCTTACCTCAACCTCAGTGGTGACCAATGCTTTAAACACCTTCACTTCACTAAAGATGTCATGACTGAAATCTGGCAACTGATGCAATCACAACTTTGGAGAGGAAAGGGAGGTTGGAGATGGGTTGGTTGTTTGCAAGGACGGTGGGGTCAAGGGTTGGCTTTTTGAGGAGAGTGCTGATGACAGCAGATTTAAAGGAGAGAGGAATGACACCTGAAGAGAGAGAATCATTTACAATATCAGCTAACATGGGGACGAGGAGGGGAAGTTGGGTGATCAGCAGTTTAGTGGGAATAGGATCGAAGGAACAAGAGGTGGGGCTCATGGACAAGATGAGCTCAGACAGCATGAGGGAGAATGGAGAGAAATTAGAGAAAGGTGTAAGTTCAGGGCTCGGGCAGGGCGGAGCGTTAGTGGATGTTTGGCCAAGTGGGGAAACAACAGAGGCAGCTGATCAGATGGTCTCAATCCAAGTGACAAAGAAATCCATGAGCGCCTCGCACTTATTGTTGGAGGTGAGGGTGGAGGGAACAGGGGAGAGGGGTTTAAGAAGATGGTTTGCAGTAGAGAAAAGAAGCTGGGGTTAGCTTTGCAATCCAGGATGACCCTGGAATAGTGAGCAGTTTTAGCAGACGAGAGCAGGACCTGATAGTGTTTTAAGCGGTCCAGCCAGATCTGAACCAGTTGTCTGCCATATCTTTTCACATCTGCGTCCCTTGGACTTAAGGGAGCGAGATGAGGGCCGTACCAGGGGATATGGCCAGGGTGAGAGAGCACGTGCGTTTGCTCAGATTGCAGGCTGCTCCATGGTGCAGGGTAATATTAACTACATGCACATTGCTTTTGTCTACATTTTTAAAAAAATTCATTCATAGGGTGTCACTGGCCAGGCCAGCATTTATTACCCATCCCTAATTGCCCTTGAGAAGGTGGTGGTGAGTTGCCTTCTTGAACCGCTGCAGTCCATGTGGGGTAGGTACACCCACAGTGCTGTTAGGAAGGGAGTTCCTGGATTTTGACCCAGCGACAGTGAAGGAACGGCGATATAGTTCCAAGTCAGGATGGTGTGTGACTTGGAAGGGAACTTGCAGGTGCTGGGTGTTCCCAAGCATCTGCTGCCCTTGTCTTTCTAGTTGGTAGAGGTCGCGGGTTTGGAAGGTGCTGTCTAAGGAGCCTTGGTGTATTGCTGCAGTACATCTAGTAGATGGTACACACTGCTGCCACTGTGCATCGGTGGTGCAGGGAGTGAATGTTTGTGAATGGGGTGCTAATCAAGCGGGCTGCTTTGTCCTGGATGGTGTTGAGCTTCTTGAGTGTTGTGCACCCATCCAGGCAAGTGGAGAATATTCCATCACACTCCTGACTTGTGCCTTGTAGATGGTGGACAGGCTTTGGGGAGTCAGGAGGTGAGTTACTCACTGCAGGATTCTTAGCCTCTGACCTGCTCTTGTAGCCACGGTATTTATATGGCTACTCCAGTTCAATTTCTGGTCAATGGTAGCCCCTAGGATGTTGATAGTGGGGGATTCAGCGATGGTAATGCCATTGAATGTCAAGGGGAGATGGTTAGATCCTCTCTTGTTGGAAATGGTCATTGCCTGGCACTTGTGTGGCACGAATGATACTCGCCACTTATCAGCCCAAGCCTGGATATTGTCCAGGTCTTGCTGCATTTCTACACAGACTGCTTCAGTATCTGAGGAGTCACAAATGGTGCTGAACATTGTGCAATCATCAGCGAACATCCCCACTTCTGATCTTATGATTGAAGGAAGGTCATTGATGAAGCAGCTGGTTGGGCTTAGGACACTACCCTGAGTAACTCCTGCAGTGATATCCTGGAGCTCCGATGATTGACCTCCAACAACCACAACCATCTTCCTTTGCACTAGGTATGACTCCAGCCAGCGGAGGGTTTTCCCCCTGATACCCATTGACCTTAGTTTTGCTAGGGCTCCTTGATGCCATACTCGGCCAAATGCTGCCTTGATGTCAAGGGCAGTCATTCTCACCTCACCTCTTGAGTTCAGCTCTTTTGTCCATGTTTGAACCAAGGCTGTAATCAGGTCACGAGCTGAGTGGCCCTCACAGAACCCAAACTGAGTGTCACTAAGTAGGTTATTGCTCAGCAAGTGCCGCTTGATAGCACTGTCGATGACACCTTCCATCACTTTACTGATGATTGAGAGTAGGCTGATGGGGCGGTAATTGGCCGGGTTGGACTTGTCGTGCTTTTTGTGTACAGGACATACCTGGGCAATTTTCCACATTGTAGGGTAGATGCCAGTGTTGTAGCTGTACTGGAACAGCTTGGCTAGGGGCGCGGCAAGTTCTGGAGCACAGGTCTTCAGTACTATTGCTGGAATATTGTCAGGGCCCATAGACTTTGCAGTATCCAGTGCCTTCAGTCATTTCTTGATATCACATGGAGTGAATCGAATTGGCTGAAGTCTGGCATCTGTGATGCTGGGGACTTCAGGAGGAGGCCGAGATGGAACATCAACTGCATCTCATGTGAACCCTGCCAGTTTTCTAAATTGAAATGGATTCCACTCACTCAATCTGCAGCTGGTGTGTGACCATAGATCGTTCCCGATACAGGTTAATACCTGGTATTCTGACAGCAGTCACAATTACTTCATTCTGTGACGGTCCTCTATGCCAGCTGTATTTGAATCATCCCGGCAAGTCAAAGGCTGGCTACTGGGCGACATGGGTTATCCTAGCTCAGTACAGTTGTGCTCGGTGTCTCACCACATGCTGACCCTGTCTGTATCCTATCCACTGAAATATGGGTAATGTCAGTATCTGAGCTGGTGGCTATGACTGGAGATTTAGTTTCCCTTCGTCTTCACTGTCTTCTTCCTCTTCCTCCATTGACTAGGATGGTTCCAGTTCTTCAGTATCTGAAATGAAAAAGGGACGAGGGTTGGGATGTGGTGAGCAGAGAAGAGAAAGTAAGAAGTACGTGTTTATACCGGCTACAGCTGTAAGTCAGAAGAGATTGAGTGATGAGGGAGAAGGAGGGTTAGGTATGCAGATATCCTCATTATCAATCGCTTCAGCCCCGCCAGTGGCCACGGCCTCAGTGATGCCCCTCCCCATCATGGCAAGCACTGTCTCCTCCATGGGGTTAAAACAAGCAGATGCACTCGTCCTCTAGTTTCTTCTTGCTGCCTGCTGTTGTGTGCCACCTTCTGATGCAAGAAAGAGGGAAGTGTGTCACTGAGTGTCCTGCAATATGTTTGGGTGATGTGGCTGTCATGGTAGAATAACTACCAGTGTGTATGAGCTGTGAGATGTGGGTGTGAGGCATACTAAATGTGTGCAGATGGGATAAAGCACATGAATGGTCAGGTTAAGTACTGATTGATAGAGATTCTTGATAGGTGAGTGTTGGCAGCGTAGTGAATTGAGCAGTGAATGAGGCTCGTAGTGCAGTTGGCAGGATATAACATTTGAAGATGCATTCACTGACCATGACCACTTGAATGAGATGATTAAACTTCTTACTGCATTCATGGACTGGAGGGCCTCCTGTCCCACTGCAGATTCAGGACACCTCGATTCCTTCCACCAAGACCTCCAGTGCATTGTCGGAAAGCCTTGGTGCACGCTGTCTGCCTTGGTCAAGCATTGTTCAGTCTTTCACAGGACTTTTCTGAAAATCCTCTCACCCCTTCCAGCAGCCACAATGCACATCCCCTTTAATAGGTGCAGACCACCTTTAATAGTATATGCCACTTTCAGGATGTTACTGATGCATGCAGCCAATGAACATTGTGGGGAGTATTGGTTGAATGCAGCAGTCATGTAAAACAGCAAGCAGTGTGAATTTGATGTACTGTTTGGATTGCAGTGAATGGGCTTGGGTGAAACATGCACTGCGAGCCCTGCCCCTATTTCCAAACCATATCCAATTTATCTCCTATTCTGTCTCTTTGCCCCCTCCACACTTTTTATATTCAGCTTGATTCTCCCTTCTATTATCGACTGACATTTGTCACACAGCCTCTTTTTCTGCTTCATTCTGTTCTTTTACTCCTTCATCAACCTGTAAGTTCTGTCTCAGGTTATTCTCCGTTTCTCCCTTATGGAAATGTACCAAGACAGAACCTGAACCATCTCCTCTTTCAAGGCTGCCCATTGCTCCATTACATCTCTGCCTGCCAGTCTTTGACTCCTGGGCCAGATCCCTCCTCAATTTGCTGAAATTAGCCCTCCTCCAGTGAAGTATTTTTAATTCTAGATTGCTCCCTATCCTTCTCCATAACTAATCTAAACCGTATGATACTATGAGCACTATTCCTGAGATGCTCCCTTACTGTGACATTCTCCATTTGACCCACTTCATTCCCAGGACTAGATCCAGCAATGCCTCCTTCTTTGTTGCAAAGGAAACATACTGATCAAGAAAGTTCTCTTGAACACACAAATCCCTCCCCTGTTTTGCCCTTAACACAATCAAAGTGTGATCAACTATGCTTGCACAAACAAATGGACATCATTCAACCCTTTGAGACGGCTGACAGAACTATGCTTAAACTACTCACTCAAACACACAGGTGCCATTCACCCATGGAGGTAGTGTAGACAGCTGGTACAACCCTATTCACCCTAACATTTGGGCATCATTCAAGCTCTGGAGGTAGTGTAGAGAACTGTGTCAAATGCTACTCCCAAACACACACATCTCATTCAACACTAGAGGTACTGTAGAAAACTGTGTCCCACCTGCTCACCCAAACATGCCGGCATCATTCATCTCCAGGAGGTGGGGTAAAGAACAGTGCCCAACCTACTCGCCCAATTGTATGGGCAACTTTTAATCCCTGGAGGTAGTGTAACAAAATAAATCCAACATACTCACACAAACAACAGGCATCATTCAACCCCTGGAAAGCAGTGTAGACAATTGAGTAAAACCTGATCAACCAAACACACAACCATTATTCAACACTTCGATGTACACTAGAAGACTGTGTTCAACCCCACTCTCCCAAACACAATCATCAGTTAATCTTTGGTTGTACTGTAGAGAACTCTGTCCAACCCTACTTACCCATACACATGGACATTATTCATTCCCTGAAAGTAGTGTAGAGCGGTGTGTTAAACGATACTCACGCTAATGGGCAATATTCATTCCCTGCAGGTAGTGTAGAGAATTGTGCCCAACTGTCATCAGCATCATTCAACCATTGAACTGTTTCCAACCTGTTTACCCAAATACATGGGCACCATTGATGCCCTGGTGGGAGTGTAGAGAGCTGTGTCATCTCTGTCCACTAAAACATATGGGCATCATTCACCTCTTTGAGATAGTGTTGAGTACCATTTACAAAACTGATCATCCAACCACACTGGTAGTGCCCATGCACTGGAAGTTGTTAGTTAGTTAGAGATACAGCACTGAAACAGGCCCTTCGGCCCACCGAGTCTGTGCTGACCATCAACCACCCATTTATACTAATCCTACACTAATTCCATATTCTTACCACATCCCCACCTGTCCCTATATTTCCCTACCACCTACCTATACTAGGGGCAATTTATAATGACCAATTTACCTATCAACTTGCAAGTCTTTGGCTGTGGGAGGAAACCGGAGCACCCGGCAAAAACCCACACGGTCACAGGGAGAACTTGCAAACTCCGCACAGGCAGTACCCAGAATCGAACCCAGGTCCCTGGAGCTGTGAGGCTGCGTTGCTAACCACTGCGCCACTGTGCTGCCCTTCTGCCACCATTTTACCAGCTCTCCTGTCTCCCAGCCCGTCTCCAGAGGGCTTGTAAAATCTGGGTCACACAGGCATCATTCACACAGGCACAGTGGCGCAGTGGTTAGCACTGCAGCCTCACAGCTGCAGGGACCCGGGTTCAATTCTGGGTACTGCCTGTGTGGAGTTTGCAAGTTCTCCCTGTGTCTGCGTGGGTTTTCTCCGGGTGCTCCGGTTTCCTCCCACAAGCCAAAAGACTTGCAGGTTGGTAGGTAAATTGGCCATTATAAATTGTCACTAGTATAGGTAGGTGGTAGGGAAATATAGGGACAGGTGGGGATGTTTGGTAGGAATATGGGATTAGTGTAGGATTAGTATAAATGGGTGGTTGATGGTCGGCACAGACTCGGTGGGCCGAAGGGCCTGTTTCAGTGCTGTATCTCTAATCTAATTCCTGAATGGTATTGTAGAGACCTGTGTCCAACCTATTCATAGAAATCATTCAACCACTGTGGGTAGTGTAGGGAACTTGTTTTCCCAAACATACAGGTATTGTTCATCCCAGGAGGTAGTATAGAGAACTGCATCCACCAGACAAATGGGTATCATGCAACTCCCTGGATGGAGCATAAAGAAGTGTATAACTTGCTCACCAAAACACATGGGCATCATTGAACCACTGGGGGGTAGTGCAGAGAATTGTGTCCAACCCTGATTAACCACATGCATGCTGTAGCAGCTTGACTGAGTGCGGGTATGTCAACCTCAGGCTGTTGAGAGTTCTGGTTCCCAAGTAAGCATATGGCTCCTTTCAAAGCATTTTCTTTGAAGACAATAACACCGGGAGAGCAGTGTGAGATGACTTTCCTCAGCCTCAGGTGAACATAAAAGAGGGTTCAGGGGAAGGAGGAAGAGAGGCTAGAAGTTGAAGAGCTAAAAGATGAATTGTATGATCTTGTGTTGTGTTATGTATACATCAAGAGGTGTTTGGAGCTTGGATTGATCAAAGATTATTGTTTGTAAAGTTGGTCCAATGCTGCAGAAAATTGCTCCAGAGGATGGAGTGGAGGCTTATCTCTTGTCCTTTGAAATATGTGCTGAATGGGAGAGGTGGCCTCAAGATCAATGGGCTGGCATCATGGCACCCTTAGTGGGTGATGCTCAGAAGGCTGACTTTGACCTTTGACCACAGGTGGTGATCAAATAACCTTCAGTTAAAGGAACAGATCCTTGCTTCCATCTGACAGCAGATCCCCTGCCAGGATCGTGGAGCTGCTCATAATGGAACACTGCCTATGATCCCTTCTACCCCAGATCAGGAAGTGGGTTGGTCGAGGAGACCAAGCTAATGCCCAAGAGTTTATTGTACTGGTGAAAAGACAACTCGCTGGAGAGGAACTGATCAGAGCCCTGACATTCTCCAGGTCAGGCAACTCTGGGCTACTCAAGTCCAAAGAATGGGAATGAATCCTGGGTGGGGAAAACTATGGAGTGTTTGTTGGGGGGGGGGGGTGGTGGGGTAGGTGGTGTGGGGCAGGGTGCTGAAGAGCAGCAAAGGAACTTATGGGGCCCCATTTAACTACAATTCCTGAGGTAAACAGGAAACCAGGGGAAATATGCTTGTGTTACTGGCGTGATGAGTGGGGGTATGTAGCGGCACACTGCTGAAATCAGGAGTTCATGCAGAGCAGCCTCAGGGAATCTGGGGTTGCCAGAGGGATTGCCCGAGTTCAGTAATGCAGCTGTGAGCCATGTAGAGACCATTCACCCCTTCTTAGAAACAAAGAACAAAGAACAGTACAGCACAGGAACAGGCCATTTGGCCCTCCAAGCCTGTGCCGATCTTGATGCCTGTCTAAACTAAAACCTTCTGCACTTCCGGGGTCCGTATCCCTCTATTCCCATCCTATGTATGTATTTGTCAAGATGCCTCTTAAATATCGTTATCGTACCTGCTTCCACCACCTCCCCTGGCAGCAAGTTGCCATCCACCCTTTCTTGAATAGAGGTGTTACATTTGTGGTTTTCCAGTCCACTGGGATCTTTCCAGAATCTAGGGAATTTTGGAAGATTACACCAATGCAGCCAGTATCTCTGCAGCTACTTCTTGTAAGTCCCTAGGATGTAGGCCAACAGGTCCAGGGGACTTGTCAGCCTTTAGTCGCATTAGTTTTCCTGGTACTTTTTCTCTAGTGATGGTGGTTGTTATAAGTTCCCCCTTCACTTTTGCCCCTTGATTTCCTGCTATTCTTGGGATGCTTTTTGTGTCTTTTACTATGATGACATATACAAAATACTTGTTCAAAGCTTCTGCCAATTCCTTGTTTCCTAATATTAATTTCCCAGTCTTATATTCTAAGGAACCAACACTTACTTTAGCTATTCTCTTTTTTTATATATTTGCAGAAGATTTTACCATTTATGTTTATATTTCTTGCTAGTTTAGTTTCATACACTTCATTTATCCCTCTTGATTTTCTTTTTTTAGTCATCCTCTACTGGTTTCTAAAATGTTCCCAATTTTCATGTCTACCACTTATCTTTGCAACATTGTATGCCTTTTCTTTCAATTTGATACCATCCTTAATGTCTGTAGTTAGCCACGTATGGTGCATCCTTCTCATCGAGTCTTTCTTTCTCAATGGAACATATCTTTGTTGAGAGTGATGAAATATCTCCTTAAATGTCTGCCACTTCTTCTCTACTGTCTTACCTTTTAACTTATTTTCCCCATCTACTTTAGCCAACTCTGTCTTCATACCCTTGTAACTGCCTTTATTTAAGTTTAAGACACTAGTTTCAGACCCAAACTTCTCATCCTCAAACTGAATGTGAAATTCTATCATATTATGATTACTCTTGCCTAGAGGATCCTTTACTATCAAGTCATTTATTAACCCTGTTTCATTACACATTACCATAAAATAGACCTGGTTAAGTGAACGGGCAAAAATAGACCTCTTGATTTGGTTCCAAATGTGTTGTTCTAAGAAACTATCCCTAATACACTCTATGAGCTCATACTCCAGGCTACCTTTGTCAATTTGATTAGTCCACCCTACATGAAGATTAAAATTGCCCACCATTATTGCAGTACCTTTCCTACAAGCCCTCATTATTTCTTGATTTATATTGTCCTACAGTGTAGCTACTGTTATGGGGCCTATAAACTACTCCTACCAATGACTTCTTCCTTTTGCTATTACTTATCTCCACCCAAACTGATTCCACATCTTGATTTTCTGAACCAAGATCATTTCTTACTACTGTACTGATCTCATCCTTTATTAACAGAGCCACTCCACCTCCTTTTCCTTTCTTCCTAACCTTCTGAAATGTCAAAAAGCCTTGAATATTTAGTTCCCAGTCTTGGTCACCTTGCAACCGTGTCTTTCTAATGACTATCATTATCATACCCATTTATTTCTATTTGTGCTATCAATTCAACCATCTTGTTATGAATGCTGCATGCATTCAGATAAAGAGCCTTTAATTCCGTCTTTTTACCATATTTTCCCACTCTAACCTTATTTACTGGCACACTCTTCTGCTTGTACACTCTGTCCAATCCTGTCACACTCTGGTTATCATTACCCTGCACCATTGCCTTGTCCTTTCACATTAATTTTCTCAATTCCCCCTGATGTGAAACCTCCCCCACTATTTAGTTTAAAGCACTCTGCAGAGCCCTAGTTATACGATTTGCCAGAGCATTGGTCACAGCAGAGTCCAGGAGAAGGCCGTCCCAGTGGTATTGCTCCCTCTTTCCCCAGTACTGGTGCCAGTGCCCCATGAATTGAAACCCATTCTCCCACACCAATCTTTGAGCCACACATTCAACTTTTTCATCTTATTTACCCTATGCCAATTTGCTCATGGCTCAGGTAGTCATCCAGAGATTATTGCCTTTTGTTGTTCTGCTTTTTAATTTAGTCCCTAGATACTCCTACCTACCTATGTCATTGGTACCCACATGGCCCATGACATCTGGATCCTCCTCCTCCCACAAGATCCTCTCCAGTCCTGAGGAGATGTCCTTAACCATGGCACCATGCAGGCAACATAGCCTTCTGGACTCACACTCTCGGCTGCAGAGAAATGTATCTATCCCACTACCTATACTGTCCCCTACTACCACTACATTCCTTTTTACTCCCCTCACTTGAATGGCCCCCTGCACCAGATGCTGTGATCAGTTTTCTCATCCTCCCTGTAATCCCTGTACTTGTCCACACAAGCTGCAACAGCCTCGTACCTTTTGGACAAGTGCAAGGGCTGAGGCTCCTCCATTGCTACCTTCTGGATCACTCCTGCCTCACTCGTAGTCACACCCTCCTGTCCCTGACCGCAGACCAGATCTGAAGTACTTAACCTAAGGGGGTGTGACTGCTTCCTGAAACAAAGTGTTCAGGTAACTTTCCCCCTCCCTGATGCATCGCAGAGGCTGAATCTCGGACTCCAGCTCATCAACTCTGAGATGAGGTTCCTTCAGCTGCAGGTACTTCCTGCAGATGTGGTTGATGTGGATTACGCTGCCGTCCACCAGCTCCCACATGCTACAGCTGCAACAAATCACCTGTCTTGCTATCTCTATTGTGTATTATTTAATTAATTAGGTTTCAAGTTTAGAAATATTACTGATAATCTGTAGTTATATTAAGTAGTTTAAGAGTTGATGAGCTGGAGTCCGAGATTCAGACTCTGTGGTGCATCAGGGAGGGGGAAAGTTACCTGAACACTTTGTTTCAGGAAGCAGTCACACCCTTTAGGTTAAGTACTTCAGGGTCTGCGGTCAGGGACAGAAGGGTGTGACTACGAGTGAGGCAGGAGTGATCCAGAAGGTAGCAATGGAGGAGCCTCAGCCCTTGCACTAGTTAAACTACAAGTTTAATACAACACTTATATCTCTCACGTACCAGTTTAAACTACTGCCCCAGTTTAAAAAGGGAAAAAAAGCCTTAAAACTCACCAAATCATCTACCTGCTCACATAATCAATGACTCTGGGCTTCAGCTGTCAGGTCTCTGTGTCTCCAGCCTCCCTTTCTCAATCAGTCCTTGTTGTGAAAGACCAGAACAGCAACTCCTCCCACACTGCACTGAATTCCCTCACTTACCAAATTCCTGGGTTAAGTACTCTGTCACGCAGCACTCAATCAAGCAGAACTTTGTGCTTTGAACTTCAAAGTGGAAGCGAAAGGAGCTATCTGGGAAGTAAAGGCTGGGGTGGTACCCACGCCTCGTCAGCATGTAAAACTGGGGAGAGATTTCCCAGGGGTTAATACCCTGATCTGTGATGCAGACTGCTAATAAGGGGCAGATTGAGAGCATCTCTCAAGTGTTTTCCTTTTCAGATCTCAAGTTGTATTGAGGGTCTGGGAAACGTCGAAAAACAAAAAGGGAGCAGAGGAAATACAAAGCTTAGCATTTTAGTAGGGGGACCAAGACCCTATTCCCTCTGTTTCTCCAGCTAGAGAGGGAACCCAGGCTCAGTACGAGGGGAGAGAGAGGAGATCCTCTGGCTGACCTCCCAGGAAGGATGGATAAATGTTGAATTTCTGGATATATATACTTTCAACAGGAGGAGATAAATGATCCAGGCCTGCAAAATGTGAAGCAAGAGGTAGTATTTTCTTTTATTAGTTCATGGGATGTGGGCGTCACTGGCTAGGCCAGCATTTACTGCCTATTAGTAATTGCCCTTGAGAAGGTGGTGGTGAGCTGCCTTCTTGAACTGCTGCAGCCCATGTGGGGTAGGTACACCCACAGTGCTGTTAGGAAGGGAGTTCTGGGATTTCGACCCAGCGACAGTAAAGGAACGGCGATATAGTTCCAAGTCAGGATGGTGTGTGGCTTGGAGGGGAACTTGTTCCCATGCATCTACTGTCCTTGTTCTTCTGGATAACAGAGGTCGTGGGTTTGGAAGGTGCTGTCGAAGGACATCACAGACTGTTGTTTGACTAGTCTGTGGGACCAATCTTCCAGGTTTGGCAAATGTGCCCAGATGTTAGTGAGGAGAACTTCGCAGGGTTGACTGGGCCTTTATCATGCCCCGTGCCTAGGTCGATGCCAGTTTGTCTGTCCAGTTTTATTCTCATTTGATATTTTCATCGCAGTTTCATAAATTTGAGTTGCTTTCTTGGCCATTTCACAGGGCAGTCAACCACATTGCTTGTGGGTCTGGAGTCACATATAGACCATCCTGGGTAAGGACAGCAGATTTCCTTCCCTGAGGAACATTAGTGAAGCAGATGGGTTTTTACAATATTCCGGTAATTTCATGGTCACATTACTGAGACTAGCTTTTTGTTGCAGATTTATTTAATTAATTGAATTTCAATTCCCCCAGCTGCCATGGTGGGATTTGAACTCATGTCTCCAGGGCATTAGTCCAGGGCTCTGGATTTCTAGTTTGGTAACATAACCACTGTGCTCCAGTCCCCTTAAGTAAATGGCTAACCTCTGGAGGGCGAAATAAAAGGTCCTTGTCTGTTTTACATAGCAAAGAATGATTTTCATACTGGGTGACTCAGGCATCAGGAGGAAGTGCAGCAGTTTATTTATTTATTTCGAGATACAGGCCCTTCGGCCCACCTAGACTGTGCCGACCATCAACCACCCATTTGTACTAATCCTACATTAATCCCATATTCCTACCACATCCCCACAATTCCCCTACCATCTACCTATACCAGGGGCAATTTATAAGGCCAATTTACCTATCAACCTGCAAGTCTATGGCTGTGGGAGGAAACCGGAGCACCCAGCGGAAACCCACGCAGTCACAGGGAGAACTTGCAAACTCCGCACAGGCAGTACCTAGAACTGAACCTGGGTCGCTGGAGCTGTGAGGCTGCGGTGCTAACCACTGCTGGTGCCACGGACACATTTGTGGACAGTCCTTGTTTTCTCCATTTTCAGCTGCATTATAGGTGACAGCCTCGCAGAATCCTTGACTTACCACGAGCACTTAATCGGAGGTCACCTGGGGACGGAGAAGAGCCTGAAGCAGCTGTTGAGGGGTTCCTTCTGGACAGGGGTGAATGAAGAAGTACAGTGGCTCTTACCTCCTGTCTGGAGTGTCAGCTGTGTGGACCCAGGCCTCACTATCATGCTCCATTTTACACTCTCTCAATATTAAACAATCTAAAGGATTGCTATGGACCTAGTGGGACTGACTAGGAGGTCAGCATGAGGACACCAGTATATTTTAGTAGTCGTTGACTGTGCCACATGACATCTCAAGATGATTCCACTAAGGAACATAACAGCTAAAATTTTAGCAGGAAAGTTAGTGAAGACGTTCTTCAGGGTGGGAATTCCAAAGGAGATCCTAACAAATGAAAGCAAAATATGAGATGCTGGAAATCTGAAATAAAAACAGAAAATGCTGGAAATACTCAGCAGGTCTGGCAGCATCTATGGAGAGAGAAGCAGAGTTAACGTTTTCAGGTCTGTGACCTTTCATCAGGACTGGCAAAGGTTCGAAATGTAATAGACTGAGCAAGTGAAAAGGGGGAGGGGGGAAGAAGAACCAAAGGGAAGGTCTGTGATAGGGCGGAGGGCAGGAGAGATTAAAGATGTCACAGAACAAAGGCAAAGGGAGTGGTAATAATTGTAGTAAAAGACAAGGCATGAGTTCAGAGAGAGTGTTAATGGCAGAATAATGAACAGCTCTGTCAAAAAGCAAAAACATGAAAAACAAGTTTAAGACTGGTACATGGTTAAAAATTAAATAATAAAAATAAATAAATAAAAAAATTTTTAAATGCCAGTCATGCCCTGAAATTGTTGAACTCAACATTGAGTCCAGAAGGCTGTAGAGTGCCTGATCGGAAGATGAGGTGCTGTTCCTCGAGCTTGCGTTGAGCTTCACTCGAACACTGCAGCAGGCCGAGGGCAGAAATGTGGGTGTGAGAGCAGGGTAGTGAATTAAAATGGCAAGCAACCAGAAGCTCGGGGTTATGCTTGCGGACTGAGCGGAGATGTTCAGCAAAGCGGTCACCCAATCTGCATCTGGACTGCCTAGTGGCGAGGCGACCACATTGTGAGCAGTGAATACAATATACTAAATTGAACGAAGGACACGTAAATTGCTGCTTCACCTGGAAGGAGCGTTTGGGACCTTAGAGAGAGGAGGCAAAAGGACAGGTATTACACCTCCTGCGATTGCATGGGAAGGTGCCTTGGGAAGGGGACAAGGTGTCGGGGGTAATGGAAGAGTGGACCAGGGTGTCGCAGAGGGAACAGTCACTTTGCGATGCTGTCAAGGGAGAGGAGGGGAAGATGTGTTTGGTGGTGGCATCACGCTGGAGGTGGTGGGGTGGAAAGTGAGGACAAGGGGGACCCTGTTGTGATTCTGCGTGGGAGGGAAAGGGGTGAAGGCAGAAATGCGGGAAATGGGTCAGACCCAGTTGAGGGCCCTGTCAACTACAGTGAGGGGGAATCCTCGGTTGAGGAAAAAGGAAGACATATGTTGTGGAAGGTTGCATCATCAGAACAGATGCGTAGGAGACCCAGAAGCTGGGAGAATGGAATGGAGCCCTTACAGGAGGCAGGGTGTGAAGAAGTGTAGTTGAGGTAGCTGTGGGAGTCGGTGGGCTTATAAATGAATATTATCGGACAGCCTATCCAGACAGATGGAGACAGAGAGGTTGAGGAAGGGAAAGGAAGTATCAGAGATGGACCATGTGAAGGTGGGAGAAAGGTGGAATTTGGAAGCAAAGTTGATAACCTTTTCCAGTTCGGGACGGGAGCAGGAAACAGCATGGATACAGTCATCAGCGTACTAGAAAGAGAGTTGGGGGAGGGGGCCTGAGTAGGACTAGATCAAGGAATGTTCGACATATTCCACAAAAAGACAGGCATAATTAGGACCCATGTGAGTACCCATAGCAACGCCTTTTATTTGGCGAAAGTGAGTGGAGTTGAAGGAAAGGTTGTTCAATGTGAGAACAAGTTCAGCCAGGTGGAGGAGCGAGGTGGTGGATGGGGACTTGTTGGGCCTCTGTTCAAGGATGAAGCGGAGAACCCGCAAACCGTCCATATGTGGGATGGAGGTGTCGAGAGATTGGACGTCCATAGTGAAGAGGAGGTGGTTAGGGCCAGGAAACCAGAAATTGTGGAAATGACGTAGGGTGTCAGAAGAGTCACAGATGTAGGTGGGAAGAGACTGGACCAGGGGAGAAAAAATAGAGTCAAGATAGGAAGAAATAAGTTCAGTGGGGCAGGAACAGGCTGAAATGATGGGTCTGCCAGGACAGTCCTGGTTGTGGATTTTAGGAAGGAGATAGAAGCGGGTTGTCTAGGGTTGGTAGCTGTTAGAGGGAAAATCTCCAGAAAAGATGAGATCAGTGACAGTCCTGGAGACAGTGGCTTGATGTTCGGTGGTAGGGTCATGGTCCAGGTAGGAAGAAGTATCTGAAAGTTGGCGCTCAGCTTCTGCAAGGTAGAGGTTGGTGAGCCAGACAACAACAGCACCACCCTTGTCAGGAGGTTTGATCACAATGTTGGGGTTAGACCTGAGAGAACAGAGTGCAGCAAGTTCGGAGGGAGACAGGTTAGAGTGAGTGAGGGGGGCAGAGAAATTAAGATGTATGATGTCTGATGAGGGATACTCAGCATGGCTTTGTGCATGGGAAATCATGTCTCACGACTTTGACTAAGTTTTTTGAGGAGGTGACCAAGAGGATTGATGACGGTAGGGTGATGGACATTGTCTACATGGACTTTAGCAAGGCCTTTGACAAGGTCCCACATGGTAGGCTGGTCCAGAAGGTTCGAACACATGAGATCCAGAGTGAGCTAGCCAATTGGATACAAAATTGGCTTGGTGATAGGAGGCGGAGGGTGGTAGTGGAGGGTTGTTTTTCAGATTGGAGGCTGGTGACCAGTGGTGTGCCGCAGGGATCGGTGCTGGGCCCTCTGTTGTTTGTCATATATATTAATGACGTGGATGTGAATGTAGGAGCATGATTAGTAAGTTTGCAGATGACACTAAAATTGGTGGTATAGTGGACAGTGAGGAAGGTTGTCTAAGGTTAGAACAGGATATAGATCAACTGGGAAAGTGGGCAAGGGAGTGGCAAATGGAATTTAACACAGACAAGTATGAAGTGATGCATTTTGGGAAGTTAAACCAGGGCAGGACATATACAGTGAACGGCAGGGCCCTGGGGAGTGTTGTTGAGCAGAGAGACCTTGGGGTGCAAGTACATAGCTCCCTGAAAGTGGCAACACAGGTAGACAGGGTGGTTAAGAAGGCGTATAGCATGCTTGCCTTCATTGGCTGAGGCATTGAGTACAAGAGTTCGGATGTCATGTTCCAGTTGTATATAACGTTGGTTAGGCCGCATTTGGAGTACTGTGTGCAGTTCTAGTCGCCGCCGTACAGGAAAGATGTGATTAAGCTAGAGAGGGTGCAGAAAAGATTCACAAGGATGTTGCCTGGTTTGGAGGGTTTGAGTTATAAAAAGAGATTGGATAGGCTGGGTTTGTTTTCCCTGGAGCGAAGGAGGCTGAGAGGGAACATGATAGAGGTATAGAAAATTATGAGAGGCATAGATAGGGTAGATAGCCAGAGTCTGTTTCCCATGGTAGGGGTGACTAAAACTAGAGGGCATAGATTTAAGGTGAGAGGGAGGAGGTTTAAAGGGGATCAAAGGGGTAAATATTTCACACAAAGAATAGTGGGTATCTGGAATGAGCTGCCTGAGGAGGTGGTGGAGGCAGGAACAGTAGCAACATTTAAGAGGCATCTGGACAGGAACTTGAATGAACAAGGCGCAGAGGGATATGGAATTAATGCAGGCAGGTGGGATTAGTATAGATAGGCATTATGGTCGGCATGGACGCGGTGGGCCGAAGGGCCTGTTTCTATGCTGTACGACTTTATGACTCTTTGTCACGCTGACAGTTCTCAATGAAAAGATGAAGAGTGGTTAGAGGCCAGAGGGAGGGGTCCAGGTGGAGGGAGAATACTGGAGGCAGGTGAATGGGTCCGCTGGTTGTGGGGAGGACTTCTGGCCAAAGAGGTGAGCCCGGAGGTGATCATGTGAGAAATTCATTGAGCGAGGGTGTAAGAGGATAAAACTAAGTCCTTTGCTGAGTACAGATCGTTCAGCGTCAGAGAGGGGAAGGTCAGAGTGTATTGTGAATTCATGGAAAGGGGTGAAATTGGCAGAAGGGATGGGGTCAGAGGGAAGTGAAGGAAAAAAGATTTGGAGGGGCTTTGGTCCCCATGAGCTGCTGGAGACTTTGTCCATTCACACGTAAAAGGAAGAGAAAAAGTTTTTTGTGAATGTGTCAGATGAGATGAAGGATGAAATGAAACTTCGGAGTAGGACAGCTTTGAGATAGGGTAAGTCGCTGCTTCTGGAGAGAGAGTTCGAGTGTATACATTTGGTGGCGCATGGCACTGAGTGCGGATCTCAGGATACGGCAAGAAAAGCAGTCCGAGTAACATTGTATGTCTCGGAGATACCTGCAATCCTGATCTTAACAAACTGGGGGACTCCATCTTTATGTCCAAAATGATGAAAGACCCTGCTCCACATTAAGAGTCAAAGGATCGCCGTGTACCATCCTCAAACTGATGCCCCTGTGGAGAGGTTCAACAGAAGCTAGGATATTGTACTGCCACATAGCTTGTTTGCAGTTAAGGTGATTTCCAAGTCTTTTACAGTATTGAGGCCTCATACATAAAACATAGAAACATAGAAAATAGGAGCAGGAGTAGGCCATTTGGCCCTTCGAGCCTGCTCTGCCATTCATTATGATCATGGCTGATCATCCAACTCAGTAGCCTGTTCCGGCTTTCACCCCATACCTTTGATCCCTTTAGACCCAAGAGCTATATCTAACTCCTTTCTGAAAACATTCAATGTTTTGGCCTCAACTGCTTTCTGTGGTAGTGAATTCCACAGGCTCACCACTCTTTGGGTGAAGAAGTTTCTCCTCATCACAGTCCTGCACGGTTTACCCCGTATCCTTAGACAATGACCCCTGGTTCTGGACTCCCCCACCATCGAGAACATCCTTCCTGCAACTACCCTGTCAAGTCCTGTTAGAATTTTATAGGTTTCTGTGAGATTCCCCACTCACTCTTCTGACCTCCAGCGAATATAATCCTAACTGACTCAATCTCTCCTCATATGTCAGTCCCGCCATCCCAGGAATCTCTCTGGTAAACCTTTGCTGCACTCCCTCTATAGCAAAAACATCCTTCCTCAGATAAGGAGACCAAAACTGCACACAATATTCCAGGTGTGGCCTCACCAAGGCCCTGTATAATTGCAGCTAGACATCCCTGCTCCTGTACTCGAATCCTCTCACTATGAAGGCCAACATACCATTTGTCTTTTTTACCGCCTGTTGGACCTGCATGCTTACCTTCAGTGACTGGTGTACGAGAACACCCAGCTCTCATTGCACATTCCCCTCTCTCAGTTTATAGCCATTCAGATAATAATCTGCCTTCCTGTTTTTGCTGCCAAAGTGGATAACCTCACATTTATCCACATTATACTGCATCTGCCATGGATTAGCCCACTCACTCAACTTGTCCAAATCACCCTGAAGCCTCTCTGCATCCTCCTCACAACTCACCCTCCCACCCAGTTTTGTGTCATCTGCAAATTTGGAGATATTACATTTAGTTCCCTCATCTAAATCATTAATATATATTGTGAATAGCTGGGGTCCTAGCACCGATCCCTGTGGTACCCCACTAGTCACTGCCTGCCATTTGGAAAAAGACCCACTCTTTGTTTCCTGTCCACCAACCAATTTTCTATCCATCACAATACATTACCCCCAGACCCATGCGCTTTAATTTTACATGCTAATCTCTTATGTGGGACTTTGTCGAAAGCCTTCGGAAAGTCCAAATAAACCACATCCACTGGCTCCCCCTCATCAACTCTACTAGTTACATCCTCAAAGAATTCTAGAAGATTTGTCAAGCATGATTTCCCTTTCGTAAATCCATGCTGACTCAGTCCGATTCTACCACTGTTCTCCAAGTGCTCTGCTATAAAATCTTTGATAATGGACTCTAGAATTTTCCCCACTACTGACGTCAGGCTGACTGGTCTATAATTCCCTGCTTTCTCTCTACCTCCCTTTTTAAATAGTGGGGTTACATTAGCTACCCTCCAATCTGTAGGAACTGTTCCAGAGGATATAGAATCTTGGAAGATGACCACCAATGCATCCACTATTTCTAGGGTCACTTCCTTAAGTATCTGGGATGCATACCATCAGGCCCTAGGGATTTATCGGCCTTCAATCCCATCAATTTCCCCAACACCATTTCTCTACACATACTGATTTCTTTCAGTTCCTCTCTCTCACTAAGCCCTGTGTTGCTCAACATTTCTGGTATGATATTTGTATCCTCCTTTGTGAAGACAGACCAAAGTATGCATTTAGTTGGTCAGCCATTTCTTTATTCCCCATAATAAATTCCCCTGTTTCTGACTGTAAGGGACCTACATTTGTCTTCACCAATCTTTTTCTCTTCACATACCTACAGAAACTTTTACAGTCAGTTTTTATGTTCCCCGCAAGCTTGCTCTCGTACTCTATTTTCCCCTTCTTAATCAATCCCTTGGTCCTCCTTTGCTGAATTCTAAACTGCTCCCAATCCTCAGGTCTGTTGTTTTTCCTGGCAAATTTGTATGCCTCTTCCTTGTATCTAATGCTATCTCTAATTTCCCTTGTAAGCCATGGTTTGGCTACCTTTCCCATTTTACTTTTGCGCCAGACAGGGACAAACAATTGTTGCAGTTCATCCATGTGCTCTTTAAATGTTTGCCATTGCCTAGCCACCGTCATCCCTTTAAGTAACGTTTTCCAATCTGTCATGGCCAACTCGCGCCTCATACCTTCGTAGTTTCCTTCACTAAGATTCAGGACCCTTGTCTCAGAATCAACTATGTCACTCTCCATCTTGATGAAGAATTCTATCATATTATGGTTGCTCGTCCCCAAGGGGTCTCGCACCACTAGATTGTCAATTATTCCTCTCTCACTACACAGCACCCAGTCTAGGATGGCCTGTTCTCTAGTTGGTTACTCAATGTATTGGTCCAGAAAACCATCCCATATACACTCCATGAATTCCTTCTCCACGGTATTGTGACTAATTTGATTTGCCCAATCTATATGCAGATTAAAATCACCTATAATTACAGATGTTCCTTTATTGCATACATCTCTAATTTCCTGTTTAATGCCATTCCCAGCATCACTACAGTTTGGGGGTCTATATACAACCCCAACTAACGTCTTTTGCCCCTTAACGTTTCTCAGCTCTACCCATACAGATTCCACATCGTCAGAGCTAATATCTTTCCTCACTATTGCGTTAATTTCCTCTTTAACCAGCAATGCAACTCCACCGCCTTTTTCTTTTTGTCTGTCCTTCCTAAATACTGAATACCCCTGGATGTTCATTTCCCATCCCTGGTCACCTTGCAGCCATGTCTCCGTAATCCTGACTATATCATACCCATTTACATCTATTTGCACGATTAATTCATCCACTTTATTGCGAATGCTCCGCGCGTCAAGGCACAAAGCCTTAACGCTGGTCTTTTTAACATTACTTGTCCCCTTCCCACTATTTTTCACTGTGGCCCTGTTTGATTCTGGCCCTTGATTTCTCTGCCTATCACTTTTCTTATTCCCCTTCCCCTTACTGTCTTTTGTTCTTGTCTTTGATCCCCCATCCTCTGACTCCTTACAAAGGTTCCCATCCCCCTGCCATTTTAGTTTAAACCCTCCCCAACCACTCTAGTATAGGATAGCATACTTGGAACGTGTGGTCATCTGCAGTACAGACTGAGGACTGGATTTTTAAAGCCCACTGGGTGTGGGTACTGTGATGTCCTCGGGACTGGAGTGAGGTTTAGCCGAATTTAGTATAAGGTATGAGGCAAAGACAGAGAGACAAAGACTGCAGCAGCTGAACATAAAGGCTTCTCCTTTTATTCTGCCTTAGTTTCATATTCCCTTTGCTAGCATGTGTGTTCGACAGCAGCCTCTACAGTACACAATGCACAATACAATTTCAAAACACTGCAACATTACATCCCTCCCCGTCTTAGGGAATGAGAGACACAGTATGTTTCAATGGTTTGTCTCTAAAAATGTAAACGATAAAATTAAATATAAATCATTTTGTAACATAGTCACTTAAGTATGGTGGGTGTTTTCTCTCATGAGTCTGACATCAGATGTAGTCTCATTTGACTCATGTTCTTCATTGGAGGTGTTAATGTTGGAATCAGATTCAATGTTTGTGAGTGGTACTTTGAGTGCTTTGAAGAATGACGCATTTCTTGTGATGATTTGTGAATTGCGTTTAGCAGTGATCATTGATCCTTTTGTGTTGGTCACAACAAATGGTTGGATGTCAGAAGAGGTTGTTTGTTTTCCAATATGACCATCATGTTTAGCAGGGTAGCTCTAAGTTTCATATTTAGCACCATTTACTTTCTCTATGATGTCATTGACTGTTGGTGTGAAGTGTCACAAACATACGAATTAAGAGCAGGAGTAGGCCACTCGGCCCCTCGAGCCTGCTCCGCCATTCAATAAGATCATGGTTGATCTGATTGTAACCTCAACTCCACATTCCCGCCTACCCCCGATAACCTTTCACCCCCTTGCTTATCAAGAATTTACATCTGCCTTAAAAATATTCAGAGACTCTGCTTCCACTACCTTTTGAGGAAGAGAGTTCCAAAGACTCCGACCCTCTGAAAGAAAAAATTTCTCCTCATCTCTGTCTTCATTGGCCAACCCCTTATTTTTAAACAATGACCCCTAGTTCTAGATTTTGCCACAAGAGGAAACATCCTTTCCACATCCACCCTGTCAAGATCCCTCAGGATCTTATATGTTTCAATCAAGTCACCTCTTACTCTTCTAAACTCTAGTGGATACAAGCTTAGCCTGTCCAACCTTTTCTCATAAGACAACCCGCCCATTCAAGGTATTAATCCAGAAACCTTCTCTGAATTATTTCCAATGCATTTACATCCTTAAATAACCTAGCAATAACCTACTCACTGACGCTTAGTTTGGGTTTCGCCAGAACCACTCAGCTCCAGACCTCATTACAGCTTTGGTTCAAACATGGACAAAAGAGCTGAACTCAAGAGGTGAGGTGAGGTGAGAGTGACTGTTGTTGACATCAAGGCAGCGTTTGACCGAGTATGGCATCAAGGAGTCCTAAAAAAACTGAAGTCAATGGGAATCAGGGGGAAAACTCTCTGCTGGTTGGAGTCATATCTAGCGCAAAGGAAGATGGTTGTGATTGTTGGACATCACTGCAGGAGTTCCTCAGGGTGGTGTCCTAGGGCCAACCATCTTTAGCTGTTTCATCAATAACCCTCCTTCAATTATAAGGTCAGAAGTGGAGATGTTCACTGATGATTGCCCAATATTCAGCATCATTCATGATTCCTCAGATACTGAAGCAGTCTGTGTAGAAATGCAGCATAATCTGGACGATATCCAGGCTTGGGCTGATAGGTGGCAAGTAACATTCGCACCACACATGTGCCAGGCAATGACCATCTCCAACAAGAGAGAATCTAACCATCTCCCCTTGACATTCAATGGCACTATCATCGCTGAATTTCCCACTATCAGCATCCTGGGGTTACCATTGACCAAAAACTGAACAGGAGTAGCCATATAAACACTGTCACTACAAGAGCAGGTCAGAGGCTAGGAATCCTGTGGTGAATAACTCACCTCCTGACTCCCCAAAGCCTGTCCACCATCTACAAGGCACAAGTCATGAGTGTGATGGAATACTCTCCATTTGCCTGGATAGGTGCAGCTCCAACAACACTCAAGAAGCTCAACACCATCCAGGACAAAGCAGCCCGCTTGATTGGCACCCCATCTATAAACATTCACTCCCTCCACCACCGACGCACAGTGGCAGCAGTGTGTACCATCTACAAGATGCACTGCAGCAATTCACCACGGCTCCTTCGACAGCACCGTCCAAACCTGTGACCTCTACCACCGAGAAGGACAAGGGCACCAGATGCATGCGACCACCACCACCTGCAAGTTCCCCTCCAAGCCACACAGGATCCTGACTTGGAACTATATCACCATTCCTTCACTGTCGCTGGGTCAAAATCCTGGAACTCCCTTCCTAACAGCACTGTGGGGGTACCTACCCCACATAGACTGCAGCGGTTTAAGAAGGTAGCTCACCACCACCTTCTCGAGGGCAATTAGGGATGGGGAATAAATGTTGGCTCAGCCACCGATGCCCATATCTCAGGAACGAATAAAAAAAAGACCAATATTGTACACAGTACTATAATAAAAGCAAAATACTGCGGATGCTGGAAATCTGAAATAAAAACAAGAAATGCTGGAACCACTCAGCAGGTCTGGCAGCATCTGTGGAAAGAGAAGCAGAGTTAACGTTTTGGGTCAGTTCCGAAGAAGGGTCACTGACCCGATACGTTAACTCTGCTTCTCTTTCCACAGATGCTGCCAGACCTGCTGTACACAGTACTCCAGATGTGGTCCCACCAATGTCCTGTATAACTGAAACATAACCTCCCTTCTTTTGTATTAAATTCCCCTCACAATAAACGATAAAATTCTATTGGTTTTCCTGATTACTTGCTGTACCTGCTTATTTTCCATGATTAGTTCCACTATCCTTTTGTGATTCATGCACTAAGACACCCAGATCCCTCTGCATCTCAGAGCTCTGCAATCTCTCACCATTTAGATAATATGCTTTTTTATTTTTGCTGCCAAAATAGGCAATTTCACATTTTCTCACATTATACTCCATTTGCCAGATCTTTCCCCACTCACTTTATCTATATCTCTTTGCAGCCTCCTTATATCCTCTTCACAATTTACTTTCCTACCTATCTTTGTGTCATCTGCAAATTTAGCAACCATACCTTCAGTCCCTTCATCCAAGTCATTTATATAAATTGTAAAAAGTTGAGGCCCCAGCACAGATCGCTGTGGTACACACTCGTTACATTTTGCCAACCAGAAAATGACCCATTTATGCCTACACTCTGTTTCCTGTTAGCGAGCCAATCTTCTATCCATACCAATATGTTGCCTCTTACACCATAAGGTTTTATTTTTGACAATAACCTTTGATGTGGTACTTTGTCATATGCCTTCTGGAAATCTAAGTACAGTACATCCACCAGTTCCTCTTCCTCTCCCTGTTACTTCTTCAAGGAATGCCAATAAATTGGTTAATTTCACAAAACCATGTTGACTCTGCCTGATTACCTTGAATTTTTCTAAGGGCTATAATGTCTTTAATAATAGCTTCTATGACAGATGTTAAGCTAACTGGCCTGTCGTTTCCTGCTTTCTGTCTCCCTCCCTTTTTGAAAAAAGGAGTTACATTCGCTATTTTCCAATCTAACGGAACCTTCCCCGAATCTAGGGAATTTTGGAAAATTAAAACGAACACATCAACTATCTCACTAGCCACTTCTTTTAACACCCTAGGATGAAGTCCATCAGGACCCGGGGAATTGTCAGCCCACAGCTCCAACAATTTGTTCAGTAACACTTCCCTGGTGATTGTAATTTTCTTGAGTTCCTCCCTCCCTTCCATTTCCTGATTTACAGCTATTTCTGGGATGTTACTTCCATGCTGTATGGTGAAGACCAATGCAAAATACCTGTTCAGTTCATCTGCCATCTCCTTATTTTCCATTATTAGTTCCCCAAACTCACTTTCTATAGGACCAACTCTTTTTAAAATATCTATGGAATTCTTACTGTCTGTTTTTATATTTCTAGCTAGTTTCTCTTGTACTCTAATTTTTCCCTCCTTATTAATCTTTCAGTCATTCCTGTTTTTTATATTCTGTCCAATCTTCTGACCTGCCTCCCATCTTTGCGCAATTATATGCTTTTTCTTTAAGTTTGATAGCATTTTTAACATTTTTAGTTAACCACGGATGGTTGGTCCTCCTCTTGGAATTTTTCTTTCTCGTGCAATGTATCTATTCTGTGTATTCCGAAATATACCCTTAAATGTCTGCCACTGCATCTCTCTTGACCGATCCCTTAACCTATTTTGCCAGTTCACGTTCGCTAGCTCTGCTTTCATGCCCTCATAATTGCCCTTATTTAAGTTTAAAATACTAGTCTTAGACCCATTCTTCTCTCCCTCAAACTGAATGTAAAATTCAATCATATTATGATCGCTGCTAGCTAGGGGCGCCTTCACTATGAGGTCATCAATTAATCCTCTCTCGTTGCACAATACCAGGTCTAGTATAGCCTGCTCTCTGCTTGGCTCCAGAATGTGCTCTTCTAAGAAACTATCCTCAAAACATTCTATGTACTCCTCATCTAGCTTACCTTTGCCCATCTGATCCTTCCAGCCTATATGTAGATTAAAATTCCCCATGATTATCGCCGTACCTTTCTGACAAGCTCCCAGTATTTCTTCCTTTATACCCCGTCCTACCATGTTGTTAGGGGGCCTGTACACCACTCCAACAAGCGACTTCTGGCCTTTTATCATTTCTCATCTCGACCCAAACTGCTGCCACATCCTGGTTTCATGAACTTAGGTCATCCCTCTCTATTGTGCTAATACCATCATCATTAATTAACAGAGCCACCCCTCCACCTTTTCCTAGCTTCCTGTCCTTCCTAAATGTCATGTGTCTTTCAATATTCAGGTCCCAATCTATGTCATCCTGCAGCCATGTCTCTGTAATGGCTATCAGATAGTACTTATTTATTTCTATTTGCGCTATCAGTTCATCTGTTTTGTTTCAAATGCTACGTGCATTCAGTCTTTAGTTTTGTCCTTTAATTATTTTTGTACCTCTAGCCTTATCTGCTGATTTACTCTTCGATTTGTACGCTCTGTCCTTTCCTGTCACGGTCTGTTTATCATTTCCCATATTAATACCTTTCTCTCTTGCCTTGTCTCTGCTCTTTAATTTACTATATCTTCCCAAATTTGATCCTTTGCCCCACTATTTAGTTTAGAACGCTCTCTACTTCCCTAGTTATGCGGCTCGCTAGAACACTGCTCCCAGTATGGTTCAGGTGGAGACCGTCCCAATAGTACAACCCTCACTTTCCCTATTACTGGTGCCAGTGCCCCACAAACTGGAACCCACTTCTACCACACCAGTCTTTGAGCTACGCATTCATTTCTCTAATCTTATTTTCCCTACTCCAAATTGCACGTGGCTCAGGTAATAATCCAGAGGTTATTACCTTTGAGGTTCTGCTTCTTAATTTTGTGCCTAGTTCCTAATACTGACTATGCAGAATTTCCCTCCTTGTCCTGCCTATGTAGTTGATACCTGCATGGACCACAACGGCTGGATCCTCCCCCTCCCACTGTAAATTTCTCTCCAGCCCTGAGCAGATGTCCCGAAGCCTGGCACTGGGCAGGCAACACAGCCTTCTGGACTCTTGCTCTTTGCTGTAGAGAACAGTGTCAATCCCCCTCACTATACTGTCTCCTACTACCACTATATTCCTTTTTGCTCTCCCCGCTTGAATGGCTTCCTGTACCATGGTCCCATGGTCAGTTAGCTCATCCACATTACAGCCTTGCTGTTGTCCATACAGGCAGTGGTTAGCACCGCAGCCTCACAGCTCCAGTGACCCGGGTTTGGTTCTGGGTACTGTCTGTGCAGAGTTTGCAAGTTCTCCCTGTGACCGCGTGGGTTTCCTCCGGGTGCTCCTATTTCCTCCCACATGCCAAAGACTTGCGGGTTGATAGGTAAATTGGCCATTGTAAAAATTGCCCCTGGTGTAGGTAGGTGGTAGGAGAATTGAGGGAAGGTGGGGATGTAAGAGGGAAAATGGGATTAATGTAGGATTAGTATAAATGGGCAGTTGATGGCCGGCGCAGACTCGGTGGGCCAAAGGGCCTGTTTCGGTGCTGTATCTCTCTATGACTTTATGACTCTAATTTCAAGGGCTGAAGCTCCTCCACTCCAACTTTCCTGATCCCGTTACTTGCCTGACTTGCTGTCACACCTTCCTGTCCAAGTCAGAAGACCTTATCCTAAGAAGTGTTACTGCCTTCTGGAACAAAGTATCCAGGTAACCTTCCCTCTCCCTGACACATCTCAATGTCTGCAGCTCGTCCTCCAGCTCATTTACTCTGAGCCGAAGCTCTTCAAGCTGCAGACACTTACTACAGACGTGGTTGCCATGGATTGCCGTGGCATCCAGGAGCTCCTGGTAACTACAACCGTGACATATCACCTGTCCTGCCATCTAGATTGTGCTAATTAAATTACATTTATTTTTCTTAATTAATTTATAGTTCGCTTCTTCACCGAACACCCTCACTCACCAAACTCCCTTCTTGACACTCTGTGCACTCAGGCAGCATTCAGTGTAGACATGCAGCACGCAGAGACCCCTGAATTTATACTCTCTGAAAAACAATATGAGTCTCCGGATATGATGTTGAATACAGCATTCATTGTAGAATCTTTGAATGAGACTGACGTTTCAAAAGTCCCGAGGATTTTCACCAATTTGTCTCTGTTGTAAGGAAAAATATTTGTATACCCAGGTTTGCAGAGAATGTGATAATCCTTAAGTTGGTTGAATGTTTTGTCTCCCATGACATTCACAGATGCTCCTGTGTCTATGAGATCATCTACATTTGAGGAGCCAATGGTCACTGTCATACGTGACTGTTTGCTGTGTCTGAGGGAGAGCTCAACAGTATGTTCAGGATCATCTGCCTCTATCTTAGCTACATTTTCTCACCTTTTTGCTGTGGTATGCATACGTGACATCCTTTTTTTGGTACTGGCCTTAGTAGTTGATTTTACTGATGAGTGACAAACACGAGCAAAGTGTTTGGATTTTCCACAGGCTTTACATTGTTTACCAGTAAGAGGACACTCTGTCCGGTGTGGGTAAGCATTGCCACAGTGGAAATATTATTTGGATAAGTCACAGATCTGTTTGTGAGATGGCTATTGTTTTGCAGGTGATTTCCTGGCACGTGAGCGATAAAAAGTGTTCACAGGAGTTGAACTGAGAGCGATAGTGATCTTGCTAACTCCAGCAGCTCTGACAGCTTTCTGTCTTTCTCGTGTGCTTTTTGGAGTAGTTGACTAGAGAGACAACCTTTGATTATTCGTGTTCTGATTTCCCATTTGACATGTTCAACATCACTGAAATCACATTTGGTTCCTAGTTGACTCAAATGCGTGCAATATTGGTCAGTTGTCTCATTCGCTTCTTGCTTAGTGCATCAGAAGACAATGGTTTCGTATATGGTGTTTTTCTTGGGCGTGAAGTAGGTTGTCAGTGCATTTATTGCTGAGTCATAGTCATTTATCTCAGATGTAAGTGTCTCACAGATACTGTCTAATTCTTCACCTCCATAGTGTAGAAGTAAGGCCTTTTTCCTTGTGTTGTCTGTGACTGTGAAACCTGCCATTGCACCTTCGAAACGTCGCAGCCACTTTTGCCAACATGGGGATACAGATGATGGCTCTGAATGCACATCAAAAGGTGGTAGATTGAGCAGAGACAACGCCATATTGATCAGCAATGCAGTGATAATGTGTGATCAGGGATCCAGGATCGATTTCCTTTTCAGAGGAAACTTCTTTGCAATAATCCGAGATTATATATATATTTTTTGATTGGTTATTTTGAAGAGATCGGTGTGTGAGTATACACTGTACAAGCTTCCTGTGTGTCACTCTAACACAGTCTCCAAGTTAAAATACTGTCTGTAAAAGTAGACAAAAACCATCCAAAAATTTCAAACCTGAAAGCAATGTTTCTGTTTGTTCAATCCTTTTTCTGTTTACCACATTGCCATTGTGATGTCCTCAGGACTGGGGTCAGGTTTAGCCGAGCTTTGTATAAGGTATGAGGCAAAGACAGAGAGACAAAGACTGCAGCAGTTGAATGTAAAGTCTTCTCCTTTTATTCTGTCTTCGTTTTAGTTTAACTTTTCCAGCAAGTGTGCTCTACAACAGCCTCTAGTGTTCAGTATGCACAATGCAATTGCAATTTCAAAACATTACAACACTATAGGTATGGGAGCAAGCACGATCTAAAGATCATACTCATGGAGGTCAGCACTGGAAACCTCTGGAATGCGACGTCATTTTTAAAGGGACGCTGGGAGGGGGGACTGGCAATCCTGTATGTTTCCAATTCATCGCCTATGTGTAAGGCTGATTAAAATAATAATGTTGAGGCACAAAATTAGGCGTAGCTGCTTCAAACATGCCACAGAGTGGCCATTGCTGGAGCTGTGAGACTTGCTTTTCTCAGTGGTGAGTGGTAGGAATCCGGAGCGGGATGTGTGCCTGCTGGCATCCCTGGGGAAGCTGGGGTTGGCAGGGGAAGGCCAGGTGAACACACAAACCCCAGCTGAGGAAGTTCAGGTGGGAACAAGCTGCTCTGGCATTGGATAGAGCAGCCAGGATGAGTTGCAGCAGAACTGGACAGGAGGAGGCCAGAGGAGCACGGGGGTTGCTGAAAGGGGAAGAAGGCGCTACCCAAGACATTGGGTGCACAGCCCAAGAGTCAGCTACCTGCAAATGATGGAAGCCAGTGCCATAGGAGGCTGCGCCTATCCAGGCAGATGGTCTCGGTCCTGTGTGCTCTGATCCATGGTGACCAGAGGCCTCACATCACCCATTGGCAGTCCCTTGCCTACCGCCATTAAGGTCACTACCGCCCTGAATTTCTATGCAACAGTGTCATTCCGGGGATCAGCTGCGGACCTAGGTGGCATCCCGCAGTCGGCAGCTCATCACGCCATCAGGCAGGTTATGAATGCCATATTCCAGAGGGTGGGGACTTGACACAAATGGGCCTGCTTAGGCACAGAGGGCATTTCATTTCTCCTCCATTGCTGGATTCCCCCAGGTTCAGGGCATCATTGATTGCACTCATGTGGACATCAAGGCACCCAATGACTGGTCAGTGAGATCCATCAACAGGAAGGGCTTTCACTCCCTCAATGTTCAACTGGTCTGTGACCACAACAAGAGCTTTCTCCATGTGTGCGCTCGCTTTCCAGGCATCTGTCATGACTCCTTCATCCTCCACCAGTTCAGGCTGCTTCGAATCTTCACTCCAACGTCCAAAGTGCACGGATGGATCCAAGGGGATAAGGGATATCCCTTGAATAGATGGCTACTGACCCCTCCAATGGATCCCGGACAGAGGCACAGGGGTCCCACAGGCTCTAAGTGGACAGGAAACCAGTTGCCATACTAATTAAGGGCTTGCCCATTTGAAAATCTCAATCTGAATCAGTTTTCCACCGGTGCCCCAGAACTAGACCTGGTTCCTGTTTGCTACCACTGTAATGAAAATCAGCCCTGGGATTCACATCTGCAGAGAGGCTGTATTAAACAGCTTGTGGATATTGGTTGCTCACGGCAATCCCGGAGAAATCCCACATTGGGTTGTCAGAGACCATATACTTGGGCTAAACTGTCGGGAGAGGGGTGATGAATGTTAATTGTATATTAATTCTATTTAATTGTTTGAAGGTGGTGGGAATTAACTTGAACCTCGATAAATAGACACAGACTAAAACTGTCATTAGTGGGTTAGGCGATGCCTGCTTGTAATACGTAACTCTGTAAATAAATATAAAAGGCCGGGTTTTATGGGCGACCCAGAGGCAGGGAAGGAGGTGGGGGGAAACAGGAGGCGGGTGGGTGGAAATGGGTGGCAGGGGTCGGCAGGTTAGAAGGTCTGCTGCCTCTCCATCACCAAGCATTCTTCCTGTGGGTGGGATAGACTGACGTTGGCCTTCCTGCCCAGAGGCCAATTGCGGCCCTTAAGTGACCTATTAATGGTCAATTAAGGGCCTGGTCCTGCCAGTGGCGGAAGGGGGCTTCCGCCATGAGGGGAGGATGACTTGCAACACGAGGCGCCCACCCTGAAGGCTTGGGGGGGCCCTCATCCATGGGCAATTAATTACAAACTCTCGGAGTCTGAGCCTCTGGTAGAAGTAACAAAAAGAAATGAAGAAATTCTTAGGGGTCCTAGAGGAGGGGTGTCTCACAATGTAATGCTTTGTGGAAGGTTTTTGATTTTAAGTTGTTTTGAAATCTTGGTTGTGAGTATGTGCGCTGGTGGAGGGTGCAGGGGAATAATGTGACACAACATCCTCTGAGGTCTCTTCCTCCTCCTCAGAGGTGGTAGGCTGTGCAATGCCGAAGACCTCTGAGACAGAGAGAAGAGTGCTGAGAGGGCAATGTGCTTTCCAACATGTCCTTCTGACTACTCATCATCTGGAACTCGATGTGACCAGCGCTGGACACATGAGCACTATGGTTTGTGCTCACTAGAGGGTCTCTTGTGACCATTCATTAGGCCACTCAGTCTCTTGGGGTTGCACACCCATCTCACCATCAGTGATATCCTTCCCTGCTTCCAGGCCTCCCAGTTCCAATGCCTCTTCCTCCATTGGCATGAGGAATGCCATATATGGAATGTTGCCTCTAGTTCCTGCTTTCTCAGGCATTGTGACCTCTCTCCCGCAAGCATTTAAATGTACACTGTGTCTCGCCAATCAGAGACATGTACTACCCCTCTGTTGGTGGCAGCCTAACTATCCATCATGGTGCCACAGGAATACTGCATAGGGCCATTTATCATAGGCAGTGCAGGGGTTAGCTCTGACTGACCAGTGTCCTACATAGAGAGGGTCCCATGCATGTGGTAGCCAATTCTGCTGCCCGGCCAATGCTGCTGACTGGTTGGACACTCCTTTTGCCACATTCATACTCATCTTTAGCGACACTTAAGGCTGCAAGCTTCATATTGTGTGCTGGCCTCACCTTGCCAGAAGGCATCAGGCATTAATCCTCTTTTGGCACAACAGCCACACATATGGACCACCCCAGGGCTGCTCACCTCCTCCGCTATCTCCATCCATGTCCTTTTTGTCTGGCGAGCGGGTCGCCTCCCCTTGTCCCGAGGGAAAAGGACTTCTTTCCGAACCCCTGCCACCTGGAAGAGCACCTAGAGGGAGAACCTGGGTGCCACCCTTGCTCCGCCTTCTGTCTTTTCCCGATGTCTGTAGTGGCCAGGGCTCCCTCTCCATTTCCTCTGGGGTTGCTTCCTTTAAAAGTACTGCTGGCTGCCTTTTCAAGATGGCGCCAGTCTTGCCTGAGCTGGTGCTTACTCCTGCCTGCGCCTCCTAACTGGCCAGCTCCCATGCCTGCCGGCCTTTAATTGGACGGCCACAACAATATGGCTGTCCCACTTCCAACCCCATAATCCACCACCACCCCGCCCCCCCACCGGCGCCTCCCCACTCCCATCCCCGTCCACTTGGCCACACCATCCACTTTCGGTCCTCATGTCGGGAGTTCTTTACTGCCTGTAAAATGCCGGCCACAGTCTCTACACTGCTTACAGGTGATGAATGGTGCCGGTGTGTTTGGGTGTTTAGGTTGGGACATGGTTTTCTATACATCTCCAGGCTTAGATTAAGCCTGCGTTTATGGGTGAATATCATTTGGTACAGTTTTCTATACAACTGCCAATAGTTCAATGATGCTTATGTGTTTGTACGATCAGGGCTCGACACAATTCCCTACATCCCCACCAGTTTGAATGATGCTTGTGTGTTTGGGTAATTGGGTTTCACACAGTTCTCTACACAATCTCCTGGATGCCCAGGTGTCTGGGCAACCAGGTTAAGACCTGGTTCTCTATGCTACTTCCATGGGTTAAGTTAAGCCCTCATGGTTGGATGATCAGTCTTAGATATAGCTCTCAACTCTATCTCCAAGGTTTGAATAATTCCCCTGTGTTTTGGGTGAGTAGCCTTTGATCATAGTTCTCTACACTACGTCCAGCAGTTGAATGATGTCTGTGTGTTTGGGCAAGCAGGCTGAACACAATTCTTTACATCACCTCCAAGGGAAACTGATGCTGATACAATTAGATGTGTCGGTTGGACACAGCTCTCTCCACTACCTGCAGGGTTTGAATGAAGCCTGTGTTTGGGGAAGTAGAGATAGACACCGTTCCTTACACTCCTACCAGATGTTGAATGATTCCCAAGTGTTTGGGTGGTCAGGTTGTATACAGTTCTCGACACCTCCTCCAAGGTGTAAATAATGTATGTGTGGTTAATGATTAAGTTGAACATACTTACCTACTCTACATCCAGGGGTTGAATGATGCCCATATGTTGAGGTGATTAGGTTTTGACCGTTCTCTACACTAGTTTCCCAGTGTTCCTCGTCAAAATAATATGAGTGAAGTGGCAAAAAAACTCAAGGTAACACGGGCATTTGTTTGTTTATTAGACCGCATCAGGGGCTTGTGATTGGTCACTAATAGGAACTTGCTTCCCAGCTGGTAATACAGCATCTAATCCCGAGGCATTCTTTCTCGACTGTCGGATATTATTGCTCCCTGGGCAACAGCCTCCTGCTCAGGTATGTCATGGGACGTTTCTGTCTCTCCATTATTTGTGAGAGTCCAGCTCCCAAACCCACCATGGAGGCATCAGTTTGTAACACAAACTTTCCTTAAAGTCTGGGAACATGAGTATAGATCTCTGAAAGCAGCCTCGGGGGGTCAAGTGTACCCGATGTGTCAGGTTGGTGAGGGTCGCAGCTCAGGTCGCAGAGTCTGGAATCAATTGTTGGCTGTTGTGTGAGGAGCAAAGGGGCCACAATCTGGTGAGCACACCACAGGCGCACCTGCACAGCTGACGGAGGCAGTGGTAGTTGCAGCCACTCACACAGTGGGAGGGCACGGTGATGCTGAGCCTCAGGCCGATGACATGCCTCTGGAGTCATCAACAAGGTGGCAGATGCTGCAGCTGCAACGTGAGGTGTGTGAACATCTGGCGGAGCTTCCACAGAGGCTGTGTACAAATGATGGAAGAGTCCCTCCAGGTGTGTGTGTGTGTGCATGGCATCCTCCTTTGAGAGAGTGGCAAACCTCATGGAGAACCACATGCTGAAAACCACACAGTGGATGCCGGAGATCATCGCCATTGCCTTCTCCATGAGCACTGTGCAACAGTGGCTAAGTGAGAGGTGTAGGAGATCCCTGGAGTTATCGCCAGGTGCTCAGAATTGTCAGGTGAGCGGGGAGGGACAAGTGTGCCCTGAAAGAGATGAGCAGCTGCCTAAAACACCTGGGGCCTCCTCTCATGGTGCTCCTGGCGTGGATGGTGGGTCCTTGTCCCCTCTGACAATGACACTGATGCCTCAGGGAGCTGTAATGACAGATGTGGCTCTTGTGCCTGTGCAGGGGACTCCCAATATGCTTGCGCCTTCAAGGTCTCAGGCACCCAGAGGACAACTGCCACGGTCATTGAAGACGATGGAGCAGAAAGGTCAGCAGCCTGCCTCCACCTCAGCAGACAGTACAGGGGGGATCACCACATCGGAGCACCCGCAAGGGAGTGAGACAGTCCACCTAGATGCACTTTACGTAGTTCGATCTCACCTTGCTGTTTATTGGTCTTTAATGAAATCTGATATGCTGCACAACAAAAAGAATCCTTAACTCATTTATCCATTAACAGTCCAATGCTGCTTGCAAAGGTTGTGATGGGAAGGACCACACCGCATGAGACCCATGCATTTCCCATGCTGCGGCCTGATGTGATTATGGGTCCAATGAGATGGTCAGGCCTTTCAAGGAAAGGGCAACAGGGCTATAGAAGGTGGAAGATTTATTTGTTTATTTGGGTATGTAAGGAAGGCTCATGAGAAATGTGTCTGTATAAGTGAGTTGCGAGCTTCCCTTGCATGTATCTTATTGCACCTTACCTGCGGTCCCTAATGGTCTTCGCTATTTTCAGTCTGGTCAGCAGCCCCCTCCAAATCCTCATCCTTGCAGGAGGCATCATTCTCCAGAATGTCCTCCCTCTGTGTCGGCAGATTGTGCAGAGCACAGCACGCCACAGCGATACATGAGACCCTTGCTGGGGTATGTTGAAGGACTTGAGCAGATCAGTCAAGGATCTGAAACACATCTTCAGAAGCCCTAAAGCCTGCTCGATGGTCACTGAGTTGTCCCATGGCAGCTGTTTATCTCTTCCTCACATCTGGGCTGAAGTGCCACTCAGATGTAAGGAGCCATGTCTTAAGTGGGTAGCCCTTGTCACCCAATATCCATCCTTGAAGGCATGTGGGGGGCCTGAAAATGTCAGGCACCTGGGACTGCTTTAGTATGTAGGCGTTCCCGGGAAACTTGCACAGACCTGAAGGATCAGTTTGTGGTGGTCGCAGACCAGTTGCACATTGAGTGAGTGGTAACCCTTGCTGTCCATGAAGGCTGCTGCCTGGTCTGTGGGAGTGTTGATGGCCACATGCATGCAGTCGATGACACCCTGAACCTGGGGGAATTCAGTGATGGCCCCGATTCCTATAACCCTGACTGTCCGGATTGGTGCAGAACAGCACGTATTGACCAACCCGCTTGAACATGGCTTTGGTGACCACCTTGATGCAGCAATGAGCTTCAGACTGGGAGATCCCACAGATATCTCCAGAAGATCCCTGGAATGATCCTGAGTTGTAGAAATTCAGTGCCACAGTGACCTTCACCATCACAGCAGTTGGTACCCACCACTTCCCATTGGTCTCAGCTCCTCCACCATCATGGTGTCCAGCTCTGTGACCGCCTCCCTGGAGAAGCACAGTCTCGTCTGTACACAAAAATCTTCTTGCGTGCCCCTCTGCCCCCTCCTCGTCTATTCCCCCTTCCAGCCTCATGATCCTGGTGGCCCTCTGGGTGCTGCAGCCTGTTCCGATGGCTGCAGCTCTCCCCCTCTCTGATGCTCCTCCTCACTGAGTGAATTAGCTCCATTGCAAATTGATGCATTCACTTCTCAAGGTCTCCCACCCTCCCTTACTCTGTCCACATAAGTGGCAAGTGGACACCTAATCAGAATGCCTCTTCTCTGTTCACCAAGGTTGGCAAGCCTCCAGATTGCTACTGCTGCTTTTAACTATCATTCTCCCTACATTGCCACGCTACCTCTCACAATGACTGCCGAGTGCAGCCAAGACTGACCTTCCACTGAGCTTCCACCTCCTTTATAGAAACATAGAAACATAGAAAATAGGAGCAGGAGTAGGCCATTCAACCCTTCGGGCCTGCTCTGCCATTCAAAAAAGATCATGGCTGATCCTCTAATTCAGTACCCTGTTCCCGCTTTCTCCCCATATCCCTTGATCCCTTTGGCATTAAGAAATATATCTATCTCCTTCTTGAATATATTTAATGACTTGGCCTCCACTGCCTTCTGGGGTAGAGAATTCCACAGGTTCACCACCCTCTGAGTGAAGAAATTTCTCCTCATCTTTGTTCTAAACGGCATACCCCGTATCCTGAGATTGTGACCCCTGGTTCTGGACTCCCCAGCCATCGGGAACATCCTCCCTGCATCTAGCCTGTCTAGTCCAGTTAGAATTTTCCAGGTTTTTCTGAGATCCCCTCTCATTCTTCTAAATTCTAGTGAATATAGGCCTAGTCGACCCAATCTCTCCTCATACGTCAATCCTGCCATCCCAGGAATCAGCCTAGCAAATCTTCTTTGCACTCCCTCCATGGAAAGAACATCCTTCCTCAGATAAGGAGACAAAACTGCACACAATACTCCAGATGTGGTCTCACCAGGGCCCTGTATAGCTGGTGAGGCTCTGAAGCTGTTCTTGTGTGTCACTCACAAAATTCTAAAAACCTGGTAAGCTTACCATTAAATTGCCTGTTCAACAGGCTTAATTACCTTCCCACCGCCTTCAAATGTGGCGCAGTGGTTAGCACCGCAGCCTCACAGCTCCAGCGACCCGGGTTCAATTCTGGGTACTGCCTGTGCGGAGTTTGCAAGTTCTCCCTGTGTCTGCGTGGGTTTCCTCCGGGTGCTCCGGTTTCCTCCCACATGCCAAAGACTTGCAGGTTGGTAGGTAAATTGGCTATTAGCAATTGCCCCTAGTATAGGTAGGTGGTAGGGAAATATAGGGACAGGTGGGGATGTGGTAGGAATATGGAATTAGTGTAGGATTAGTATAAATGGGTGGTTGATGGTCGGCACAGACTCGGTGGGTCGAAGGGCCTGTTTCAGTGCTGTATCTCTAAACTAAACTAAACTAAACTAAAATGTGGCCTCCACCCATCAGCCTGGCTGCCTCCAGGAATATCCACAGCACCGTAAACACATTGGGCCTTCCTTTTGATGCCATCCACCGTCATTTTGCCACGTTGCCTGCCTCCCAGCCTGTGCTGACAAAATTCCACCCAGTATTTAACCTCCTCCACCAAATAACTGGACATCCTTGAAGCATTTGAGATGGTGCAGAGAATTGTGTCCAACCTGTATCAATTAAATACATAGGCATCATTCAACCCTTGGTGCTAGTGTAGAGAACAGTATACAATCCTAATGACCCAAACACACAAGCTTCATTCAACAAGTGTAGAGAACTGTGGTTGACCTTCTCACCCAGACACATGGGCATCATTCATCCCCTGTAAGCGGAATCATAGAAATGTACAGCACTGAAGAGGCCATTTGGCCCACATTGCCTGTACTGCCTCTTTGAAAGAGCAGTAGTGCTTATTTGTACAATACCATTTTTTGTTCATAACCCTCTAACTCTCTTTTAAAATCATTTATGGAATAAGCTTCCACCACTTTTTCAGGTAGTTTTTATTCTTTTTTTATTCATTCATGGGATGTGGGCATCACTGGCAAGGCCAGCATTTGTTGCCCATCCCTAATTGCCCTTGAGAAGGTGGTGGTGAGCTGCCTTCTTGAACCGCTGCAGTCCATCTGGTGCGGGTACACCCACAGTGCTGTTAGGAAGGGAGTTCCAGGATTTTGAACAAGCGACAGTGAAGGAACGGCGATATAGTTCCAAGTCAGGATGGTGTGTCCCTTGGAGGGGAACTTGAAGGTGGTGGGGTTCCCATGTGTCTGCTGCCCTTGTTCATCTAGGTAGAAGAGTTCCTGGGTTTGGAAGGAGCCTTGGTGAGTTGCTGCTGTGCATCTTGCAGATGGTGCACACTGCTGTCACTGTGCGTCAGTGGTGGAAGGAGTGAATGTTTAAGGTGGTGGATGGAATGCTGATCAAGTGGGCTGCTTTGTGCTGGATGGTGTCGAGCTTCCAGAGTGTTGTTGGAGCCACACTCATCCAGGCAAGTGGTCAGTATTCCATCACGCTCCTGACTTGTGCCTTGTAGATGGTGGACAGGCTTTGGGGAGTCAGGAATGGGTTACTCCCTGCAGAATTCCCAGCCTCTGACCTGCTCTTGTAGCCACAGTATTTATGTGGCTGGTCCAGTTCAGTTTCTGGTCAATGTTAACCCCCAGGATGTTGATAGTGGGGGATTCAGCAATGGTAATGCCATTGAATGTCAAGGGGAGATGGTTAGATTCTCTCTTATTGGAGATTGTCATTGCCTGGCACCTGTGTGGCACGAATGTTACTTGCCACTTATCAGCCCAAGCCTGAATATTGTCAACATCTTGCTGCATTTCTACACAGACTGCTTCAGTATCTGAGGAGTCGCGAATGGTGCTGAACATTGTGCAATCATCAGCGAACTTCTGGTCACTTCTGACCTTATGATGGAGGGAAGGTCATTGATGAAGCAGCTGAAGATGGTTGGGCCTAGGGTACTACCCTGAGGAACTCCTGCAGTGATGTCCTGGAGCTGAATTGATTGACCTCCAACAACCACAACTATCTTCCTTTCTGCTAGGTATGATTCCAACCAATGGAGAGTTTTCTCCTTGATTTCCATTGACTTCACTTTTGCTAAGGCTCCTTGAACCACATTCAGTCAAATGCTGCCTTAATATCAAGGGCAGTCACTCTCCCACACTTCTTGAGTTCAGCTCTTTTGTCCATCTTTGGACCAAGGCTGTAATGGGGTCAGGAGTGAGTGGCCCTGGCGGAACCCAAACTGAGCACAGATGGGCAGGTTATTGCTGTTGAAGTGGCACTTGATAGCACTGTCGACAACACCTTCCATCACTTTGCTGATGATCAAGAGTAGACGGATGGGACGGTAATAGGCTTTGTCCTGCTTTTGTGTACAGGACATTCCTGGGCAATTTTCCACATTGTTGGGCAGATGCCAGTATTGTAGCTGTACTGGAACAGCTTGGCTAGGGGCACAGCTAGTTCTGCAGCGTAAGTCTTCAGTACTACAGCCGGGATGTTGTCAGTATCCAGTGCCTTCAGCTGGTTCTTGATTTCATGTGGAGTGAATCGCTTTGGCTGAAGACTAGCATCTGTAATGCTGGGGACCTCAGGAGAAGGCCGAGATGGATCATCCACTCTGCATTTCTGGCTGAAGATGTTTGGACATGCTTCAACCTTGTCTTTTGCACTAATTTGCTGGGCTATCATTGAGGATGGGGATACTTGTGGAGCCTCCTCCTCCTGCCAGTTGTTTAATTGTCCACCACCATTCACAACTGGATGGGGCAAGACTGATCTGATTTGCTGGTTATGGGATCACTTAGCTCTGTCTATTGCATGCTGTTTCTGCTGCTTGGCATGCAGGTAGTCCTGTGTTGTAGCTTCACTGGGCTGACACCTCATTTTTAGTGATACCTGATGTTGCTTCTGGCATGCTCTCTTGTACTCCTCATTGAACAGGGGCTCGTAGCCTGCCTTAATGGTAATGGAAGAGTGAGGGATATGCCAGGTAATGAGGTTACAATTTGAATACAATTGTGCTGCTGCTGATGGTCCACAGCGCCTCAAGGATGCCCAGTTTTGAGCTGCCAGATCTGTTCTGAATCAATCCCATTTAGCACAGTGGTAGTGCCACACAACACAATGGATGGTGTCCTCAGTGTGAAGACGGGACTTTGTTTTCACAAGGATTGTTCACTGGTCACTCCTACCAATACTGAGGACAAGGTCTAGTAGGTTTTGCCCTCATGTTGGTTCCCTCACCACCTGGTACGGGCCCAGTCTGGCAGATATATCCTTCAGGACTTGGCCAGCTCAGTCAGTAATGGTGCTACTGAGTCACTCTTGGGGATGGACATTGAAGACCCAACCCAGAGTACATTCTGTGCCCTTGCCACCCTTCCAAATGGTGTTCAACATGGAAGAGTACTGATTCATCAGCTGAGGGGATGGGGGGGCAGGTGCAATAGATGGTAATCAGCAGGAGGTTTCCATGCTCATGTTTGGCCTGATGCCATGAGACCTCATGGGGTCCAAAGTCAATGTTGAGCACTCCCAGAGCAACACCCTCTTGACTGTATACTACTCTGTTGCCACCTCTGGTGGGTCTGTCCTGCCCGTGGGACAAGACATAACCAGGAATGGTGATGTATGGGACATTGGATGTTCGGTATGTTATCGTGAGTACGACTACTGTTGCTTGACTAGTCTGTGGGACAGTTCTCCTAATTTTGGCACAAGCCCCTCCCAGCTGTTAGTTAGGAGGACTTTGCAGGGTTGACTGGCTGGGTTTGCAGTGCCTAGGTCAATGCTGGGTGTTCTGTCCAATTTTATTCGTTTTCAACTTTTGTATAGTGGCTTTGTACAACTAAGTGGTTTGCCAGGCCATTTCAGAGGGAAGTTAAAAGGCAACCACATTGTTGAGGGTCTGGAGTCACATGTAGGCCAGACCTGGTAAGGATGGCAGATTTCCTTCCCTAAAGGGCATTTGTGAAGCAGATGTTTTTTTATGACAATTGATGGTAGTTACAGGGTCACCATTACTGAGTATTAATTCCAGATTTTCATTAATTTAAATCTGAATCCGTGACGCCAGAGTATTAGTCTGGTTATTAGTCCAGTGACATTGTAAATGTGCTACCGTCTCCCCAATATAGTGTTCCAGCTCCAAACAAATCTCACTGTGAAAAGATTTCTCCTCATCTCCTCTATACATCGTTTGGCAATGATTTTGAATCTATGACCTCTAGTTAATGACTCACTCACCGGAGGCGAGGTGGGGGTGGGGGTGGTGGTGGGGGTGGGGGGGAGTGGGGGTGTAATAACTTCTCTCTATCAGAACCTCTCGTCATCTTGAAAAGCTCTATGAGGTCACCTCTTAATCTTCACTGTATCCTTTCTAAGGCCTTTATGTCTTTCTTGAAGTGTGGTGCCCAGAATTACCCACAATACTGCAGCTGAGGTCTAAGTAATGTTTTATAAAGTTCTTGCATGATTCTCTTTGATTTTATATTCTATTCCTCCAAGAAACCCAATGCTTTTTAACCTCTTTATCAACCTGCCCTGCCATATTTAAGGATGTGTACACATGGATAGCAAGGTCTCTCTGCTGATTTACACTTTTCAAAATCATGTAATTTGTAGTATTCTGTCTTTCGATATTAGTCCTCCCTAAGTGCATCACTTCACACTTCTCTGCATTGAACTCCATCTGCCATGTTTCTGCCCATTTCATCATCCAGTCAATGTCATTCATAAACCTTTAACTATCCTCATCATTATCTACTACCTTTCCCAGTTTCATATAATCTACAAACTTTATAGTATAGCTCCTTACGCCCGAGTCTAGGTTGTTCTGAAAAATTAAATGGAGTAATGGACCCAAAACCTATCCTCAGTGAACACCACTGCAAACTACCTACCAATCTAAAAAAAAATCCATTGCCCACCACCCTTTGCTTCCAGTCAGAGCCAATTTTGTATGCATACCACCATTTTCCCCTTAATTCCGTGGGCTTCCATCTTCTTAATTAATCTCCGGTGCTGCACTTTGTTGAATGTCTTCTGAAAGTTCATATCTACAACATCGACTGACTACCTTGACCAACTTTCACTGTTACTTCATCAAAGATTTCAATCAAGTTTGTCAGGCAGGATTTGCCTTTAACAAGTCTATGTTGGCTCTCCTGGGTTAACCCATGCCTTTCCGAGTTAATGTTTATTTTGTCACCGACAATGGTTTTCAATAACTTCACCACTGATATTAAGCTTACTGACTGGTAGTTTCCTGGTTTATCTCTCTCCCCTTTCTTGAGTAGTAATATAACATTAGCAAGCCTCCAGTCCTCCAGCACTGCTCCTGCATCCAATGAGGATTGAAAGATTGTGGCCAATGCCTCTGCTATTTCTACCTTTACTTCATTCAGCAGTTGAGGATGCATTCCATCTGGATCAGTGACTAACAAAATTTCTATAATACTAATCTTTTTAGAACATCTTCTCTATCCATGACTACCTGTCCATAACTTGCCTCTCCTCTTTTAGTGTAACCTCCACATCATCCACTTCCTTTATGAAAGCAGAGGCAAAGTACTCACTTAATACTGTAGCCATGTCCTCTGCCTCTACATGAAGATTTCCCTTCGGATCCTTAATAGGCCCAACATTGTCCCACCTACATTTTATACATTTATAAAAAGTTTTAGGGTTCAACTTAATGTTACCTGCTAATCTTTTCTAGTAACCTCTCTTCTCCTCCCGTATTAACATTTTCAATTCTCTTCTACACTTTCCAGAATCTTCCTGGTTGTTAACTAAATCTTGCTCTTGACATTTGTCATAAGCCTCCTTTTCCCGTTTTACTTTAACTTTTATTTCCTTTGTCATCCAGGGTGCATTAGCTTTGGATGTTCTATCGTTTTCCTTTAAAGGATTATACCTAGTTTGTACCCGACCTATCTCTTCCCTGAATGGTCTCCATTGCTCCGTTAATTACTTTACCCTGCAATTGCCTTTCCCAATTGTTACGACCAGGTGAGAGAGGAGTCTCGGGGTTCCATCTCAGCCTTTACCTGGTTTAACCATAAGAGTTTAATTTTGAAACCACTGTTTTTTTAGCGCCCCCTCAGTGAATTCTTGTTCACTGCTCTCCAATTGCAAGGCAAAGAAATCAATCAGACAGGTTTTCTTGGATTTAAACAAGAAAAGTGCAAGTTTATTAATCTTAAACTCTAACTTGGTTAACTGCTACGAATACACGATGAGACCACACTAGCAAGCATACACTATAAACACACATGCAGATAGAGACAGTAAAAGTAAAAAGAATAAAGGGAAAAAGTTTGAGGCAATAGCTGGATTTCTATTTATGGTCCTTTGAGTTCGATGTAGAGTCTTTGGTTGACGGTAAGTTTTGTCGTTTTGTTGGGGCCGAGAGCACGCTTTAAAACCTGTTTTGATGTGGGAGTCTTTTCTCTGTTGAAGTTTAAATGACTTCAGTGGATCTGGAAGTTAGTGGGAGAGAGAGAGCCAGACAGGAGAGAGGCTCTTGTTCCAGGTTCAGTTGCAATCTGCAGTCTCTGTCTTCAAACTGTCCTGTGAGCACAATTCAAAACTCCAAGTTGGCCAGCAGGTTAGTCATGTGACTAACTGTTTACACAAACTCCTGCGTTTGTGGGTGGGGGTGGGGTGGGGAATGTAGTCCTGTCTCTTACACCGACAAGATGTGGATCACCATTGCCCAGACCAATCTCTGTTAACTGAATCAGTGAGCAGTTCCCATTGTCTTTTCCTAGGCCACTGTCTCTTAGAATGCAATTTTTTTGCCAGCCATTGCTGATCTCTTTAAACAAGTCATCTCTCCACTCCAGCAACAGTTTAAAATTAATGTTCATGTGACAAAATTAATATGCTTCATTCTTGGCAGATCAGGGTCTTCACGACACAATTTACCTGTGCTAGCCTCCTTAAATCACTGAAATTAGCTTTTCCCCAGTTGAGCATTTTATGGCCTTTGTATTTTCTGGCTTCTTTCCATAATTACTTTAAACTGAATTATGCTGCGGTCATTGTTAGCTAGATAATCCTCTGTTGTAACACACTCCACCTGCCTCCTCCCTCCTGCAGCATCTCTCCAGCCACACACTTAGCTGCACTATTTCCCTGTTTTCATACTCACTAGGACATGGCACTGGGAGGAATCCTGATATTATTACTTTTCAGGCCCTGTCTATAATCTTTTTTTCCTAGTTCCTAGAACTCTGCCTGAAGGACCTCAAAACTTTTTCTACCTACGCCATTGGTTCCAACATGGACCACAACTTCTGTCTGTTCCTCTTCCCCTGGAAGAATGTCATGCACCCATTCGATACTATCTTTACCCTGGCACCAGGGAGGCAACATGCCATTCAGTATGCAGTGTAGGGGGTGTAGAGTACGTAGTGTGTCCAACCTATTTACCCAAGCACTCAGGCATCATTCAATCCCAGAAAGTAGTGTAAATAACTGCATCCAACCCTATTCAGCCACACACATGGGCATCATTCAATCCTTTGAGTTAGTGTGGAGAAGTTGTGTAAAGCACTGTGTCTAACCCCGTCACCAGAGCACACAGGCATCATTCATTTCCTCAATGTAGTGTACAGAACAGTGTCCAACTTGATTTTCCCAATACTCAGGCATCATTCAAGCCCTGAAGGTAGGGTAGAGAACGGTGTGCAACACTTCACCCAAACACCTGGGAATCATATAACCACTGCATTTAGAAATCTCCATGCATAACCCTGACCACACAGTTTTGTTCATCTGCAGAGTGTGGAGAATGGTATCCAATCTGGTCACCCAAGCACTCGTGGCATCATTGAAGCCTTGGAAGTTGTGAATAGAACTATGCCTAATCTGACTCTCCCAAACAGATGGGCATCGTTCATCTCAAGGAGGTAGTTTAGACAACTGTGTCCAAATTGGGTTACCAAACACAAGGACATCATTCAACGCTTGGAGATAGTGTAGAGAATGATCTCAGACCCTAATCACCCCAACACACAGGCATCATTAACCTCCTGGAGGTCACGTAGGCGACTCTGCTGAACCTGACTTGTCCAAAAAAACACAGGCATAATTCAACCCATGGAGGTAATTTAGAGAACTGTGTCCAACCCGTTCTATTGAATACGCGGGCATCATTCAACCACTGGACATAGTATAGAGAACTGTGTCAAATGCATTCACCAAAACACACGGTACAGAGAGGTCAAGGAGTACATAATGGCGAGACACCAGGGAGAACTCTCTGCTATTTGAATAGTACAAAGTGAGCTTTTACATCCACAGATGCAGTGACCTGGACATTGGCTCAGTCAGCTGCTGCCTCTAATGGTTTACACAGGGATGCTGCAGATGTGGACTGGTGCACAGCAGGTGAGCGAGGGTGATGTGTGGCTTGCAGAGCTCATGTCAATTCCTATGCAGCAGACAGCCTTTGCCCTCTGGGCCTGGCTGTGAGAGTCTGTCCTGAAGTGGACATACTCACTGGCCCTCTAGTGCAGGGCATTGGTGACCTCCCTGATGCAGCGGTGCACTGCTGACTGTGTGACCCCACAAAGGTCTCCGGTGGGCCCCTAAAAGGCTGCAGAGGTGTCAGGCTTGAGAACCGCTGCCACTATGAGGAACAAAGGCGTGGGATGTCCACTGGAGCCCATGGGCTGCAGGTCACAGAGCAGGGCACAGAGACGTGTCACCACCCTCTCTATATGGGCAATTGCCTCTGCTACTGGTGCTCTGACATCCGATGGCACGTCATGTGGGGCCTGTTGATGCACGGCAACCATAATGGCGAGCTCCTCTTGGGGGCTGCTGCTCACAACCGGGAGCCTCTACATGGATCGCACCTGCCTGTTGGCAGCCTCCTCACACACAGGGTGCCTAGTGTACCATTACTCCCTCACAAACACAGAGCGTACATTGTTAATGGAGGGATGGTACACGGTACCTCTCTTCATGCCAGCACAGCTTTCCCTCCAGTAATCACAGACCCCCTCCCTTTCAGAATACACAGTGCGACCCTTGTGTATCCCCCCTCCCTACTCCCTTTCAGAATGCAGTTAGACCCCTGCATACCCCCTCCTCCCTTCTCCCTTTAAGAATGCAGAGTTAGACCCCTGCATATCCCCCCCCCACTCCCTCCTCCCTTCCGTAATGTAGAGTGAGACCCCTGAATAACACAGCTGGAGACAACTTCTGCCTCTGAGGACCCGCCCTCTTTTCAGATCGTGAACAGGATGGCAAGTGACGGCCGGCGTTCAACGAAAAATCCAGCAGTGTCGGTGGAGAGGCAGCGGGCTGCATAATCAGCAAGGCTAAGTAATCATTACCATATGTTGATTGTGGTGCCACCGCCGTGCAGAGTGGGGGGAGCCGCACCGAGGTCCCACCATCGCCAGTAATATGCCGCGGACCCTTCCCGACGTCGTGGGTCGAGGCGGGCCTCTCCCCGCAGCACTTTATCAGCCCCCACGCCGTGACCCACCGCGTCGGGAGGCCGATAAATTCAGCCCTGTGTCTCCTCTCTTTTCAACTGAATTTTAGTTAGGGCTATCCTTTCAGTTTCAGATTCGAGGCTTTCTTCTTCAGGTCCAGCATTAGGTTTAAAATGATTAGCTAGATTTTTCACCAGTTTAGGTTTCTTTGCTTTTTGTTTGAAAGTGATTCCCCCCGCGATAGCTAAGCTTTTTAAATATTTAATACTTAATTTGTTTAACTGATCAGTGGTATATCTCTCCCTGCTGTCCAAACTCCCTAGCAGTAAATGTGGACATCTTTTATGTTTCTAGCACCATAGAGCAAAAACAGAAGAATACAAGAACACCTATTTATTTACTTTTCCACAATTTTAGAGGTCAATTTTCCTCCCATTTTCTAAATCACTCCTTTATTTGGTGGTTAAGATTGTGGCTCGAGCCTTCAATTTGTTAAGGGGTTTGGGTAGTTTTCACTGTTCAGCTTACACCTGACAGCAGAAAGTATTTTTTGTTATTCGGGTTTAACCCCTTTGTGTTTTGTTTTTCAAAGAAACGGACAGCGACAGGTTTTCTTGTAGGTTGAAAACAGAAGATTAATTATTTATTGATCAATATGTCTTATCCCGAAATTGGCACAACTGCATCCACTCATGCATTCACACACACACACAAGAAGAGACAGATAGAGAGGAAAAGGGGCAAGTGGGTTTAAGTGGGGTAGGTTTTGGGGGTCACAGTAAACTTGTTGAATTCTCGTGAAAGTCAGGTTCTCATTGGTTGCAGGCCTGAGGTGTTTGTAGATTTCTCTCTTGGTTGAAAGTTCAGTTGAAGACTGTGGATCAGAAGATGTAGAACTCTACAGCAGGCTGCTTCCCTTCTGCCTCACTGGATTTCTCCTAGCCGCTTAGCTGGAAACAAATTTCTTGCTGAGGCTTCATTCTGGGTGTCTCCCACTTTCTCTTCAGGGAACTACCTTTAAAGGTCAAAAATGGTTTCACATCTTTGTCTCTATTGTGAGATGTGGATCTCCCTCCCTGCAGTAACCAACAATGGCCGAGGATGTGGCTACTTCACACCTTCTTTGTTTCAGGAGAACCCATCCAATTCACAAATGTTTCAGGATGGGTGTAATTGACCGCTCCCAGCTCAAAAGGTATTGCTGTGTCCCTGTCAGACAGTTTGAATATACAAAGGCCTGGTTGTTTTCCTTCAGCAGCCATTTTTAGCAGCATTGTCCATTTTTTTAATAAGTAAAATCAATTTTTATAACTCTTCAGTTTTAGTCTGTATTTTTTCATTGTCGCACTGCTTGTACATGTGACACAACATTGAGTTCAATAATTTCAGACCATAATCTCTGCCACCATTTTGTTTCCTTTTTGCAAGTTTTGGTTTTACTCTCATACTTCTCTTGCTTTTGCTTTCGTACGGCAGCTGTTCATAATTCTGCCATTCGCACTTTCTCTAGACACATCTTTTGTTTCTTTACTTGTCCCATTACCACTCCCTTTGGCTCTGCACAAACTCTTTTGTCATATAATCTTTCCTGCCTTTCCAACCCATCACAAGTATCCCTTTTGTTCTTTTTCCCACCCTCACCCCTTTCAAATCCTTAAAACCTGTTACATTTCTAACTTTTCGAAGCTCTGATGTAAGGTTATTGACCTGAAACATTAACTGTTTCTTTCTCTACAGATGCTATCTCTCCTGCTGAGTTTTTCCAGCATTTTCTGTTTTTATTTCAGATTTCCAGCATCCACAGTATTTTGCTTTTGAACACAAAGGGAATGGGAACCAACCTATTCTGCTGGCAGTCCTTCCCCAAGGGTGTTAGACTCTGTCCAAGCCAATGCTGTCAGATTCTAATATTCTCAGTACTCCAAATATCCCTCCCAGGTCCTGCTGATATCAGGATCTCCCTGCTCAGTCTTCCTAAATCCCACAGCCCCAATCACTAGCCCTCCCCACCCGTCATCTCCCAACAATACTCGAGGCAGCTTGTCAGTATTTCCTCCTTTCAGATCACGCCCACTGTTCCCTGATCTTGAGAACTCCCTCCCCACTGCCTCAAGATTCTAGGAACATTTATAATATCCCATAATATGCCTTCAAACATTTTCCCACTAGGGATGTGAGGCTGAAAAGTGCGTTGGGACATCCTGAGGCCATGAAAGGTGCTATTGAAATGCAAATCCTTTCTTCTAAATCGTTGACTCCACCTATATACCATGGCCAGATAGCATCCTTCTTTTAACAGCTGAGCCCCAGGTAGCAGGATCCTGAGCCCTGCCCATGGCAGCTATGGTTGGATGTGAGGTCACCATCATTTGCTTCCTGTTCTATTGTTACCTGAACCTGTTGCTGGTCGCGTGTGGTTTGTATTCAACAAATGGCAGAGTGTGCAGCAGATTCTCTTACCATGGATGTGAGATTACAGTAAGTTACAGCTATTTTAGTGAAACTGTGAAGTTTAACTGGAGATTTGCTAGATGTGGTTGAAATTATACAGGGTCCTATTAAATTAAACATTGATTTTTACTGGTCAGTGAGATTGTAACTAGAGGCACAAATTAAACACAAGCACAAAATAATTAATGGGGAGGTTAGAAAAACATATACAAAGCTTGGTTGTACTGTGGAATTCTCTGTCAGAAACCACTTCTGGAGCAGAATTTGTTTAAAAGGGATAAGTTGTTTGAAGAAGAGGAATTTTGAAGGGGATGTAGAACGAGCAGGAGTATGAGATCAGTTTAGAGTTTAGAGATACAGCACTGAAATAGGCCCTTCGGCCCACCGAGTCTGTGCCGACCATCAACCACCCATTTATACTAATCCTACACTAATTCCATATTCCTACCACATCCCCACCTGTCCCTATATTTCCCTACCACCTACCTATACTAGGGGCAATTTATAATGGTCAATTAACCTATCAACTTGCAAGTCTTTGGCATGTGGGAGGAAACCGGAGCACCCGGAGGAAACCCACGCAGACACAGGGAGAACTTGCATCTCCACACAGGCAGTACCCGGAATCGAACCCGGGTCGCTGGAGCTGTGAGGCTGCGGTGCTAACCACTGCACCACTGTGACTAAGTGGCTGCTGGAGAAAACCACCAGCACAGTCTCAATGGGCTGAATCATTTTTCTGAAGATTATATGGATTTACAATAGAATAAAAATGTTGATATTTTAGAATCAATCCCAATTGGCCCAAATCTGATAGATTCCGACTGGCAAAATAGTTCAGCACTCACTGCACAAATTATTTTGAAACCAAATGACCAAGTGTCAGACTTTAAACATCCTGACAAGCTGAATGTTTTTATCAGGGGTATTTATTACATGTGAAAGATTTAAAAATCTTCAATATCTAACTGTGGATTGATTACAGAATGGGCCTCTGCCCTTGTTCCCAGTTAACTGTGCAGTGGTGCTGAAATGTGTTGGATTCCGGTCACAATCTCTGCAGTTTGTGTGAGGTAGAAATTCACCTTGGCCAGTCGTGCAAGACAGGCCATATTGCATTGACTGCCTGTGATACTCCCTGCCCCATATACACATCTGTTGAAGTCAATATAACTGAATATTGAGTGGGATGTATAACAGGCTGATGTATTGTCATCTGAGATGAATTTTGACTGTAATATTTTTACCTAGAACAGTGACTGTACTAGCTGAAGGCAGTTCCTCTCATCTGAGCATGTGTAGTATGTACAATCCCTTAAGGATTCTCCACTATAACTGAAGCTATCCAATTGATTGAAAGCTTCTCTCAGGGTTAGGGTGAAACTGTCTTCGATGGCAGCATTAAATGGACGATAACGAGTCCACAAGCTGTTTGTCACCTCACTCCGTTTTCTTTTCCAATGGGTGTGAGATGGGCTGCTGACTCACTCTCATCTACTTTATTCCACCTTCAAAGACCAACTTCACCTCACAGTCTCTGACAAAACTCACTTGTTTTTACAATTAATAGAAAAAAAAGCTAAAGGACAAATTTCAAAAGCCATATTCAGGACAAAAGTATTTGAATTTTCCTGAAAGGGAGAGGTTACTGCTCATGTTATTGTGTGAATGATTGAAGCTGAAAGAGAGAGAGAGACAATGATAGATTACCGATTACCTATTTTTATTACTTTAGTTGGTGTTTGAATTAGCAATACGTGGTAAACTTCAGAAAACAGATTAAACAGAGTTGGAGTGGATTTTCCTGCTCCTGTGCCTGGGGGTTATTGAAGCAGCTCGACACGGTAAATACAGATACATGGTGAGAAAAGAGAGCTCACAGTCTGAAGGAGCCCTTTCAGCTTTTCATATATGCAAATTAACAGACAGACAATCAGGCCCAGGCAGCCTTCCAGTGCACATGTCCCTCATGCAATGTCAATTAATTTGCTACATCCAGGCTATCCAAAAGGGGAAGGAAAATCCACACCCATATGCATTTCCTCATCTGAGTTTCATTTTAAAATAGTTGGATTTCGGAGCCTCTAATTATCACTCGATCATACCCAATATATTTTTCAGTAGAAAATATAAACATGTTATTTCCTGAAACCTGTGAGATACATCGATAGAAAAAGGGCAGAAAGACAGAGATATACTTAAAGAAATCAGTCACAAAATACCAAATTTTATGGGGACTAAATTGGGCAGTGTAAGCACCTGTTTTAGGGTCTTACCCAATTGAATCCCAGCTATTTGTAGAGTTCTCTTTTTTTTTTCTTTCTTTGGCCTCCTTGTCTCGAGAGACAATGGGTGAGCGCCTGGAGGGGGTCAGTGGTTTGTGGAGCAGCACCTAGAGTGGCTATAAAGGCCAATTCTAGAGTGACAGGCTCTTCCACAGGTGCTGCAGAAAAATTTGTTTGTCGGGGCTGTTACACAGTTGGCTCTCCCCTTGCGCTTCTGTCTTTTTTCCTGCCAACTGCTAAGTCTCTTCGACTCGCAACTCTTTAGCCCCGCCTTTATGGCTGCCCGCCAGCTCTGGCGATCGCTGGCAACTGACTCCCACGACTTGTGATCAATGTCACAGGACTTCATGTCACGTTTGCAGATGTCTTTAAAGCGGAGACATGGACGGCCGGTGGGTCTGATACCAGTGGCGAGCTCGCTGTACAATGTGTCCTTGGGGATCCTGCCATCTTCCATGCGGCTCACATGGCCAAGCCATCTCAAGCGCCGCTGACTCAGTAGTGTGTATAAGCTGGGATGTTGTCCACCTCGAGAACTTCTGTGTTGGAGATACGGTCCTGCCACCTGATGCCAACTATTCTCCGGAGGCAGCGAAGATGGAATGAAAGTTCTCTTAGAACATTACAAACCAGTGCTGCCAGCCCTGGGAGTTGTCATTCTTTCCCTGCGTTGGTGTCAGACTCAAGCCATTCCTGCTGACAGACACCAGGAATCAAGCAGTGAGTCAAATACCTTTCTTCACATTGTAGTTCTGCCAAACCCCAGGTTTCCATTCCAGAGTGACCATAAGATGCTCTCATACTGACAAACCTTAGTAGCAGCACTGCCAGAATTCAGGATGAACACACCAGGACTGCCAAAGGGCACTGCAAACAAAACACAGAAGCTTCCTCACTTCGACCAAACCCAAAACCATCCCCCTATGTTACCTAAGACGGCACCATCCTCAGTGTTATCAATGACAGATGCCACTTTAGTAGCACCACTGCCATTCATGTGGACATCCATCCCAGTATGCAAAACTGCACTGTGAACAAAGCACAGAACTTTCCCCAGTGCTACCCAATCAAAACCATCCGCAGTGTTATCCCAGACAGGACCAATCCCAACATTATCCAGGACAGGACCACTTCCAGCTTTACCAAGGACAGGGGCATCCCCAGTGTTAATAAGGACAGGACCATTCCCATTGTTACAAGGGGCAGGACCATTCACATTGTTATCTGTGACAGAACATTCCTCCAGTGTTACCAATGACAGGACCATCACCCTGTGTTGGCAAGGACAGTGGTATCATCAGTATTATCAAGGCCAGGACCATTCCCAGTGTTAGAAATGACAGCACTATTACCAGTGTTACAATGCTGAGGGACATTCCCAGTCTTACCAGGCCAGGTCCACTCCTGATGTTACCACGGGTAGCACCATTCACCAGTATTACCAAGGACCATTCCCGAGTGTCGCCAAGCAAAAGGCATCCCCAGATTTATCAAGGACAGGACCATTCTCCAGAGTTACGAAGCACTGGATCATTATCAAGGACAGAAACAATCCAAGTGCTATCAAGGTCAGGACTGTGCCGAGTGTTAGGACAGCAGCATTCCCCAGTGTTACAAAAGACAGGACCATTCCCAATGTGAGCAAGGATAGGACTATTCCTAGAGTTAGCAAGAGCAGGACCATCTGTAGTCTTATCAAATGAAGGACCATCCACCACTTTACCAAAGGCAAGATGATTCCCCAGTGTTACCAACAAAAGGACCATTCCCAAGTGTTAGCAAGGACAGGACTATTCTTAGCAATACAAAGGACAGGACCAATCCCAGCATTACCTTGGATAGGACCATTACCCACTATGATCAAGTTCAGAGGCATCCCCAGTGTTACCAAGGGCAGGATTATTTCAGATTGTTACAAGCGCAGGACCGTTATCAGTTTCATCAAGGATGGGACCATACCTGGTGTTGTCAAGGATGGGACCATCCCAAGTGCTTTTAAGGGCAGGACCATTCCCAATGTTACCAAGGACAGGACCACACCCAGTATTACCAAGGACAGGACCACACACAGTGTTACCAAGGACAGGACCACACCCAGTGTTACCATGGACAGTTGCATTCCCAATGTTAGCCAGGGGAGGACAATTCCCGGTGTTACTAAGCACAGCATTTCTAAGGATAGGACCCTTTCCATAGTTACCAAGAACAGGAACATACTCAGTCTTACCAAGGACAAGGGCATTGCCAGTGTGACCAAGAACAGATGGTCCTCCAGTTTTACCCAGGGTCGGAGAAAACCCCCATGTTTCCAAGGACAGGGCCATTCCCAGTGTTACAAAGGGCAGGATCATTCCAGCTGTTAACATGGATAGGAACATTCCCAGTGTTAACAAGTGCAGGGCAATTCCCACTGTTATCAAAGTCAGGAGCATTCCCCAGAGATTCCAAGGCAGAACTATTCCCTATGTTAGCAAGGCCAGGATCTTTCTCCAAATTATCAGGGGCAGGATCATTCCCATTTTTTTTCTTTTATTCATTCATGGGATTTGGGCATCACTGGCTAGGCCAGCATTTATTGCCCATCCCTAATTGCCCTTGAACCACTGCAGTCCATTTGGACTTTGTAGCAGTTAGATACAACTGAGTAGCTTGCTAGGCCATTTCAGAGGGCATGTAAGAGTCAACCACATTGCTGTGGGTCTGGAGTCACATGTAGGCCAGACCAGGTAAGGACAGCAGATTTCCTTCCGTAAAGGACATTAGTGAACCAGATGGGTTTTTATAACAATCGACAATGGTTTCATGGCCATCATTAGACTAGCTTTTTAATTCCAGATTTATTAATTGAATTCAAATTCCACCTTCTGCTGTGGTGGGATTTGAACCCATGTCTCCAGAGCAATACCCTGGGTCTCTGGGTTACTAGTCCAGTGACAATACCACTACACCACCGCCTTTCCTGTTACCAAGAACAGGAGCTTCCCAGTATTACCAAGATTGGTGCATTCCCAGCAAGGGGAGGGCCATCTCCCAATGTTGTCAAGTGCAGAGCCATTCACAGCCTTATCAAGGATAGAATCTATCCCATAGTTACCAAGGACAGGACTATTTCCAATGTTATCAATGAAAGGACATCTGAACTGTTACCAAGGACAGGAGCCATCTCCACATTTCCAAGGACAGGACGGTTCCTGATGTCATCAACGACAGGACCATCCCCAGACTTATCAAGTAAAGGACCATTCCTCACTTTACCAAAGGCAGGATAATCCCCAGTGTTGCCAAGGGCAGCATCTTTCTCCAGTGTTATAAAGGAGGGGATCATTCCCAGTGTTACCGAGAACAAGGTCATTCCCACTGTTACTAGTATCAGGACCATTCCTAATGTTATAAACACAGGACGATTCCCATCATTACCATGGACTGGACAATGCCCCAGTGTTAAGAAGGAGAGGAGAATTTGTGATGTTGCCAATGACACAACAATTCCCACTGTTATCAAGGGCAGGTCCATCCCGAGTGATACCAAGGATGGGACTATTCTGGATTTTACCATTTGCAGTGTTATCAAGGACAGGACCATCCCCCAGTTTTATTAAAACAGGACAATTCCCAGTGTTACCAAGGATAGGACCATTCCTCAAATTACCATGGGGAGGATCATTCCGATTGTTACCAAGGCATTCTCAATCTTGCCAAGGACTGGCCCATGTCCAAATGTACCAAGGCCAGGAGCATTCCCAGTGTTAATAAAGACAGAAGAATTTGCATTATTGCCAATGACAGGACGATTCCCACAGTTATCGAAGGCAGGACCATGCCTGGTGATATCAAGGATGGGAATATTCCAGTTTTTACCATTCATTGTGTTATCAAGGACAGGATCTTCTCCCTGTGTTAACAAGGACAGTGGTTACTCCAGTGTTACCAAGGAAAGGACCATTCCCAGTGTTAGAAATAACAGCATTATTCCCAGTGTTACAAAGTTGAGGTGCATCCATTACAAAGGTATGGGTATATACTCCCCGCCAATACCATTCACTAAAACCTTCAGCATTCAGTGCGCTCTCTGGTGGAAATGTTATGTCTTTCCCCAGCAAAAGAGGTTGGGTGGCTCCTGTATCCCGAAGCAGAACTATAGGTTTATCTGCCTCACTTGCGGGATGAGGAGTTACTTTTCCTTTCAACAAGAATTCTCTATAACTTTCAGGTTTCTTATCCACAACCCCTGCACTCACAGTGGTTTTTGTATTTGGTCCTACAGCTGCAGTCAGAGCTACAGACTGATCTGTTGTACTCTTGGTCAGGGTTCCTTTCTCTGCATTGGCTTTGTGTACTCCAATAAGTCCCATGGGTTTACCCTGCAGCTTCCAGCATCCTGCACGAAGATGTCCCACCTTGTGACAATAATAACACTTAGGCTTGTGGACCTCACTCCCACCCTCAGCTTCTTTCTTTCTTGCCGTGGAGGAGATACCAGGATATTCCCAGCTGTCCTTTCTTGTCCCCGGCTACTTTCCTTCCTTTCACTCTCCCACCTTCTACCCTTCTCGGGTTGGTGGGGGTGACAGACAAAGGGTTTGGGCTTATAAACAAGTTCATAAACATCAGCGATTTCTGCTGCCTATCCGGCCGTTGAAACCTTCTGGTTCTCTTCATGGGTTCTTACTAATGAGGGAGTGAATTTTTAAATTCTTCCAGGAGAATTTGTTCCCTAAGGTACTCTTACGTGGCTTCCATCTATGGGCCATGCATCCAATGATCAAAATTAATTTGCTTTAGTGTCTCAAATTCTATATAATTCTGCCCAGACAATCTCCGGAGGTTCTAAAATTTCTGCCTATACTCTTCAGGGACTAACTCCTGCTCCTTTTTTGTCACTTTATAATCTGCAGAAGCCTCCTCAGAAAGCATGGCATAAACTTCATGAGCTCTGCCCATCAACCTGCTTTGCATAAGCAGTGTCCAGCTTTCCTTTGGCCACTTCATTTGTTTGGCTATCTTTTCAAAAGAAATGAAAAATGCCTCAACGTCCCTTTCCTCAAACTTACACAAATTTAAACTGCTCTGCAGTGGGTCCTGGGCAGGAGTCATATCTTTCCTCACCAGAATTTTCACTGGAGTCAAGACCACCCCTTTGTCTTATTTTCATCTTATTAACTTTGAATTTCCTTTCTTCTCTTTCTCTTTGAAATGCTCTCTTTTTTCCCTTTCCTCTTTTTCAAATTCAAGCTTTTTCATTGTCAATTCTCTTTGAAACTCAAGTTTTTTTCAAATCTTTTTCCTGCTGATGTTTAAGTTTTTCCATTTCTTTTTCTTTGTCAAGTTCAGGCTGCTTCATCTGTAACTGAATTTTAACCAATTCAGCTGCACTATCTTCTGGTTTACTTTCTTTCTTTTCCAATTGTAAATGCTCTGCTATTACTTCAATTATGTCTGCTTTCTTAGCTCCTAGTTTTAACTCTAAACCCAATTTTGCTGCCAGTGCTATTAGCTTAACCTTGGTTAAGTTCCTCAAATCACTCAGGGATACATCCTCCTTCCCCAGAAAATGCGCAGAAACTGTTACAGACATTCCAGTAGAGTAAACTTTATTCTATTACACAAGAAATCTGGTTCTTTATTTTATTTTTCCTTTTTCAATTATTATTACTTCAGTTACAACTGTACGTTGCCGGCGATGGGTTTATCCAGGACGAGTCAATGACGAGTATGTTATGACCGAGGTGGGAGGAGTGCACTGTTCATTCTAGTCCCACTTCTCCACAGGTCACAACATATATTTAACTTTTCCCACTTCCCGATACGGTCAATCATATATTCTATTTTTCCAAGAATAAAACACGTTTCTTTAATAAACAACAAATTATTGGTTTATTACAAATCAAGTCTTAACCAGTAATGAAGTAAAGCATTAGCACACAGATTGCAATTTTAAAGTTCTTTTTTTATCTTAGCCCCTCATTCTCACACATACATATACACACCAGTTAACCGGAAAGATAAAAGGGATTTTTTGTTTAGAGCTGTGTTACAGACAAAAAAAAAAACACTTGGGCTGACTGCATGCTCATTATTGAAGAAACCGCAATTGTTATGTTGTGTTCCAGAACTGGCATACAGCCTGGCCTCCGAATACACATAGATGGGTCACTGGGATCTTTTAGAACAGTTCTTTTCAGGTGGCATTGAGAATTAATTTATCAGGCTTTTCTTCATAGACAGGAGGTGAGATGAGTTGACACAGTGGACTTCTCAGGGCCTTCTAGGAAGGTGCTGGAAAGCAGAGCTGTGTTGTGGCCTTCACTCCTTCCTTCGGAATTCTCTTCTCTCCTTGGAAGTTCTCTCCCTTTTTATTTCTTCTCTTCTTCTCCTTGGACGTTCTCTTCTCTAACTCCAAATAATTCAAAAGAAGAACCAAAACAGAAAGTCCACCTTTTGATATGTAACTTCTCTGCACACACATGTTCCTCAGTTACTAGGTTTGCTGTTGTATATTTAACTTGAGTCATCTGACAACCAGTCACTGTTGTTGTCAAACCAGTCCTTTTGATGACTGTCTTGGAAAAAAAACGGTCCAACATTTCTTCAGTTTGACCATAAATTCCTCAAAAAAAAATTTAACCAAAAATAGAAGCACTTTCATAACAAAATGCATAACGTTTCCACCAAAGAGTGCATTGCCTTTAAAGGGTGAACTACTGAAAGCACGGTTCAGTGAACCACTTAATTGGTCAAAAGAATTGGTAAAGTAAATTACTTGATTGACACCCCAGATTACTGGAAAGAGAATCAGCTGTGTCATATCAATATGTTGAAATAATATCACCGCCGGTAGGAGGATAAGCCAGCACAGGTATGTAAGGTAGTAGGGACAGTGAAGGGTGAAAGGGATAGTGAGGATGAGGCAGAAGGCGGCCTAGACAATTCTCAGATTAAACCTCCTAATATCCAGTTGGCTAATACTCAGTTGTTAGGGAGACTGGACACTATGCTTTCCTATTTAGATACAGAATAACAGAAGACCTAACAAGGCTACTCACAGAATTTAAAAGAGTCTGTAGGGACAAACCAGGATGTACAACCTCAACCACACATGATATGAATGTAGGAGAATCCTTTCCTATGAAACAGCAACCTTATCACTTTAGTCCAGAGAAACAAGCCCAGGTAAAAGAAGGAATACAATATATGCTGGTAAACCACCTGATTGAATCCAGTCAAAGCAGCTGGAGTTCCCCAGTGGTGTTAATACCTAAACCTGATGGTTCAACTGGATTCTGCATAGACTACAGAACGGTTAATACAGTAACAAAGGCAGACTCCTACCCAATATCTCGCTTGGAATTGTATTGACAGAGTGCGCAGTGCTATGTTTCTTACAAAGATAGAGTTGTTAAAGGGATACTGACAGGTCTGCTTTTGTCACACCAGACAGTCTTTTCCAATGCTGAGTGATGCTATTCGGGCTAAAAAGTGCCCCAGCCACTTTTCAGAGACCAATGAACCAAATGGTAGCCAGTGTTCCTAACTGTGTGTTTTATGTTGACAATGTGCTGGTATACAGTGACACTTGGAAGGATTACTTGGAACAACTATGAGCTCTGTTTAGAAAATTGCAATCAGCTGATTGATTAATAAACCTTGCCTAATGTGAATTTGCAAAAGCCAGAGTAACCTACCTCGGGCATCTAGAAGGTCAAGGACAAGTGTGGCCAAGAACAGTGAAAGTACAAGCACTGATGGAGTTCCCCATCCCTAGGACTAAGCGAGAAATAATGAGGATGTGTGGATTCTACCACAAGTTTGTACCAAATTTTAGTATCATAGCTGCTCCACTGACAGATTTGCTACAAAGAAAGAAACCAAGGTAGGGGAGTGTCAAGCATCTTTTGAGAAGCTGAAAGCCACATTGATTAATGAAGCAGTGTTGGCTGCTTCAAATTGCACTAAGCCCTTCAAGGAAGCAACTGATGCTGGTGACCCGGGGGTAGGTGCAGTCCTGTTACAAGACGATGAATCTGGCATAGAAAAGCCAGTGGGATACTTTTCCAAAGAGCTAAGTTGACACCAAAAAAGATATTCAACAGTGGAAAAAGAAACCCTCCGTTTATTACCAGCTCTTAAGCATTTTGAGATCTTTGTCTGCCACGACTACAGAAAGACACTGGTATATACTGATCATAACCCCCTAGTCTTTGTGTAAAAATTCAAAAACCAGAATGCCAGACTATTCCGATGGAGTTTACTTTTTTTTAAATTCATTCGTGGGATGTGGACGTCGCTGGTCAGGCCAGTATTTATTGCCCTTCCCTAATTGCCATTGAGAAGGTGGTGGTGAGCTGCCTCCTTGAACTGCTGCCGTCCATGTGAGGTAGGTATACCCACAGTGCTGTTAGGAAGGGAGTTCCAGGATTTTGACCCAAAATTGCAACCTTATCACTTGAAGATTATCCACATTGTGGTAAAAAATAACGTGATTGCAGATGCTTTGTCTAGGATTTAACTTTGCTTTGAGTTATCTGAGTGCAAAGATGGTACAAAGTAGAACTGTATAAGCTACAGGTAAAGGGTGAATGAGTATGAGTGTGAAAATGTGTCTTAAAATGTTTTTCATCGTCTGTTTTTTCTCACTCTTTGTAATGAAATGCATTTGAAAATGGAGGATGTTATGACGGTCCTTCTATGTCATTGTTAAGTGTTTTTTTTGAAGACTCATGTGTTTTAGAATTATGGACATTGTTTTATTTGGGAAAACTGGAAAGGATTCCATGGATGTTTTTCACTGGAGTCATTGGAAGGTCTTTTTGGACTTGGTTTGTAAACAACCCCTGACCTGTTGTCAGATAAATACCTAGAATGGACTTGGGGGAGATGTTTACGGAGAAGTGGCAGGTCAAGATTTATAGTGGTCAGGAGGCTTGACTCTTGAGATTGGTTTTGGTTTCACTTTGGACAGTCAGTTGGGGTTTGAACAGTGTTCTGAAAGGAGTTTAAGAATCAACCTGCCACCCCAGTTCGGCCTTTTCCATTACTTTTGAAAGCCTGCCACCTTTTCCATCTCTTTGAGGAGCTCTTAGAAGCAAGTGTAAAAATCTGAGACATTGATGCTACATTCCTCCTGAAAGCCTGCCAAACTGATCCTCAATGTCGCCAGAAAAGAACAGTTCTAGGAAGATCCCAGTGACAGCCATCTATGCGTTTTTGGGACGCCGAACCAAAAAGGGACAACTGACATCTTTCCATATCTTCTCTTTCTTTCTTCAACGATTAGCAAGTATTTAGCCAAAGTATTTTTTTTTGTCTTTTTTTCAAAACCGAACTCTAAAGGAAAAATCTCTATTTTTCGGTTAACTTTTGTGTGTGTGTGAGGGACTAAGGTAAAAGGGAACTTTCATATTTCAATCTGTGTGTTAATGCTTTCCTTCATTACTGATTAAGTGTTTTTTTAAATAAAACTGTTGTTTATTACAGAAACCTGTTTAGTGTATTTTATTCTGGGATAAAAAGTAGAGTTTATGATTGACTGTATTGGTAACTGGGTAAACATTTAAATATATGTTGTGACCTGTGGAGAAGAGGAATTAGAAAAGACAGTGCACTCCTCCCATCTCGGCCGTAACAATATCGTGAAAAGTGAATCAAATTGATTGAAGACTGGCATCTGGGATGCTGGGGATCTCAGATGGAGGCTGAAATGGATCATCCACTTGACAGTCTGGCTGAAGATGTTTGAAAATGCTTCAGCCTTTTCATAGAGGGAAATGGGGGGAATTTTATACTAGTGGCGGGGGTCTCGATGGCGGCGGAAACCTTCACCGAGATCCCTGCGCCCCCTCTTCTACGGAAGGCTGGCTGAACTTAGTGCCAATCAGGCACTTAACTGGACAGTGGCAGGCCTTCCACAGGATGTAAGACCCAATCGCTGGATGCCACGGCCTTGCAGAGCTGCCGGCCAATCAGAGGCCAGCAGCTACAGTGCTACCGCGGAGGCGGTGGTTGCTGTTTTAGCTGCAATGACCATACACCGAGGAGCGCCGCTAGAACCAGGCTTAAGGTAGGTCAGGGTGGGAGGGGTCACATGGGGTGGGGGTCGCGAGGGTTTGTTGGCACCAAGGGCAGGGTGTGGCACTCGGGAGCACCCCCCTTCCCGATGCCAGGTCCCTAGTTCAGGCACTAAGTGCCATTGAACGAGGCCTCCCCCCTGACCTTGAAGCCGTTAAGCAGCCCGCACAGTTTTTTGTGCCATGCTTCCTGTGCGGCGGCAGGGCTGCCCACCATGTGAGTAATTGTGGCGGCAGCAGGAACAGGCCCATAAATTGGGGGATTAATTACCTATTTAAGGGCCTCAACTGGCAGTGGGGCAGGAAAGCCGCTCACAGGCTTTCCTGCCACGGACTAAATTTTGGCGGAGGTGGGATGGTGGTGAGATCTCCCCGCCTCCAAACCCGCCATGGAGGAAAGCATAAAATTCTACCATAGAGTATATAACACGTAGAAGGAGGCCATTCAGCCCATCGAGTCTATGCTGGATCTCTGTAGAGTAATCCTGTCAGTCCCAATCCACTGCTCAATTTTCATAGCCTCACAAGTTCAATTTCTATTTGAAATCATTTATTGTCTCCGCTTCCACCACCTTCACAGGCAGCGAGTTCCAGGCCATTACTTCTTACTACATAAAAAAGTTCTTCCTCATATTCCCCCTACACCTCTTGCCCAAAACCTTTAATCTGTGTCCCCTAGTCCTTGTACCATCAACTAATGGGAGCAGTTTTTCTTTGTTTACCATATCCAAACCTGTGATAATCTTGTACACCTCTAGCAAATCTCCTCTCAATCTCCTTTGCTCCAAGGAGAACAACCCCAGTTTCTCCAACCTAACCTTGGAGCTAAAATCCCCCATCCCAAGAACAATTCTCATAAATCACCTCTGCACCCTCACATCCTTCTTAAAGTGTGGTGACCAAAAGTGGACGCAATGATGGGCTCCCGCATCACTGAGGATGGGGATGTTCGTGGAGCCTCCTCTTCCGGTTAGTTATTTAATTGTCCACCAGCATTCAGAACTGGAATGTGGCAGGACTGCAGAGCTCTGACCTATCTGTCAGTTGTGGCATCGCTTAGCTCTATTACATATTGCTTTTGGTGTTTAGCATGCATGTAGTCCTGTGTTGTAGCTTCACCAGGCTAACACCTCATTTTTAGGTATGCCTTGCACTGCTCCTGGCATGCTCTCCTACACTCCTCATTGAACCAGAGTTGGTCCCCGAGCTTGATGGTAATGGTAGAATGAGTGATATGCCGGGCCATGAAGTTACAGATTGTGGTTGAATCCAATTCTGCTGCTGCTGATGGCCCACAGAACCTCATGGATGCCCAGTTTTGAGCTGCTAGATCTGTTCTGAATCTAACCACTTAGCGTGTTGATAGTACCACACAACACAATGGATGTTATCCTTCGTGTGAAGACGGGACTTTGTCTCCACAAGGATTGTGCAGTGGTCACTCCTACCAATGCTGTCATTGCCATCTGTGACCCTCCCCAGTGTTACCAAGAACAAGAGCATTTCTCAGTGTTACACTGGACAGGTTCATTCCCAGCATTACCAAGGACTGGACCATTCCTAGCCATACCAAGCACAGGATCAATCCTATGTTAACCCAGGAGATGTCATTCCTAGTGTTACCAAGGACAAGATCTTACTTGGGGTTACTGAAGACATGACCATCCCCTCTTTACAAGCACAGGACCATTCCCCAATGTTAACAAGATCAGGGAAATTCCAGTATTACGAAGGACAGCATCATTTGCATGTTACCAAGGACAGCTCCTTCCACCAATGTTAACAAGGACAGGACCATTCCAGAGTGTTATCAAGTACAGGAGGATACCCAGTGTTACCAAGGACAGGACATTCCCAGTGTTAGAAATGACAGTGTTACAAAGTTGAGGGGAATTCCCTGTTTTATCAAGGACAGGTCCATTTCCAATGTTACCAAGGACTAGGCCGTCCTCAGTGTTAACAAATGCAAGACAAGCCCCAGTGTTACCAAGGCTAGAACATTCCTCTTTGGACCATTCCTGCTGTTACTAAGGACAGGAGTTTCCCAATATTAACAATGACAGGACCACACCCAGTGTTATCAAAGTGAGGAGCAACTCCAGTGTTACATAGGACCTAGGCACACCTAGTTTTATCAGCATTGCCAAAGGCAGGACCATCCTCAGTGTTACCAAGGATGGGAACATTCCCTGTGTTACCAAGGATGGGACCATTTGTCAGTGTTACTAAGCACATGAGCATTCCCCAGTGTTGCTAATGACAGGAACATTTCAATTGTTAGCGAGAACAGGATCATTCCACATGTTAACAAGGAAAGGGCCTAGGTGTTAACAATTGCAGGACAATTCTCCGTTTTACCAAAGACAGGAGTATTTTCCAAAGTTTCCAAGGTGGAACCATTCCCGATGTTAGCAAGGACAGAAGCTTCCCAGTATTACCATGGAGAGGTCCATTTCCAGTATTGCCAACCCGGTGTTACCAAAGACAGGACCATCCTCAATGTAACCAAGAATGGGAACATTCTCAGTGTTACAAGGACAGGACCATCCCTGATATCACAAAGGACAGGACCATTCCCAATGTTACCAAAGACAGGTGGCACTTTACATCACTGACACCCACCCCAGTAATGCAAAACTGCACTGTGAACAAAGAACAGGACCTTCTCCAGTCCTACAAAATCCAAACCATCCACAGTTTTATCCCCAGCAGGACCATCTCCAGTGTTATACAGTTTTACAGCACAGAAACAGGCCCTTAGGCCCAATGCGCCTGCTATCAAGGGCAAGACCATTTCAAGTTTTACCAAGGAAGGGGCCACTCCCAGTGCTCCCCGTGTTTCTAAGAACAGCATTACCAAGGACAGGAACTCTCCCGGTGCTACCAGTGTTTCCAAGCACAGGGACATCCCCAGTGTTAACATGATCAGGATCGTTTCAGAATGTTACCAAGTACAGGACCTTCCGCAGTGTTACCAAGGACAGACCATTGCTAGTGTTATCAAGGACAGACACATTCCACAGTGGTACAAAGAGGAGGAACATCCCCATTGTTACCAAGAAGAGCTAGCACCTAAGTACCACCAATACCAGACATGGTGACATCCATCCCAATAATGCTAAAGTGCACTGTAAACAAAGTACATAACCTCCTCCAGTTCTACCAACTAAAAAACATCCACAGTGTTACAAAGGACAGGTCCAATCTGTGTGTTGCCAAAGGGAGAACCTTCCCCAGCATTACCAAGGATAGACTGTTCCCCAGCCTTACCAAGGACTGGAGCATCCTTAGTGTTAACAAGGACAGGACTATTCTCAGTTTTGCCAAAGGTGAACCTTTCCAGTGTTACGAAGGACAGCACATTCCCCAGCTTTACCAAGGACAGGGATATCCCCAGTGTTAACAAAGGCAGGGCATGTCCCAACGTTACTAAGGACAAGAGCATTTCCCAGTGTTACCAGCGGCTGGTCCATTCCCAGTATTACCGAGGACTGGACCACTCCTAGTAATATCAAACACGGGATCAATCCTGAGATTATCAGGAGTTGCCCATTCCCAGTGTTACCAAGGACAAGATCTTATCCATTGTTACTGAGTACAGGAACATACCCTCATTACAAGCACAGGATCATTCACCAGAGTTACCAAGATCAGCAGCAACACAAGTGTCACCGAGGTCCAGGGAAATTCCAGTGTTACAAAGGACAGGACTATTCCCAGTGTTACCGAGGACAGGACCATTCCAGATGTCAACAAAGACAGGACCTTGCCCAGTGTTAGAAAATGCAGGGCAGTTCCTAGCATTTTCAATGACAGAAGCTTCCCTAGAGATTCCAAGGTACAACCATTCCCAATGTTGGCAAGGACAGAAACTTCCAAGTGTTACCAAGGACAGGACCATGCCCAGTGTTACCAAGCAGAGGTCCGTTCCCAGTGTTGTCAAAGCCAGTAACCTTCCCCAGTGTTATCAAGGATAAACCATTTCCCAGCTCAGGGACAGGGAAATTTCCATTGTTAACAAGGGCAGGGGAATTCCCAACGTTACTAAAGACTAGAGAATTTGCCAGTGTTACCAGCAACAGGACCATTTCAAGCATAACTAAGGACTGATCCATTCCTAGTATTACCAAGCACAGGATCAATCCCAATGTTACTCAGGAGATGCCCATACCTCGTATTACAAAGGACAAGAAATTATGCATAGTTATTGAGGACAGGACCATTCCCCAGAATTACCAAGATCAGGGGGTAACCCGAGTGTCACCAAGGTCCCAGGCATGTCCAGTGTCATGAAGAACAGGAGTATTCCCAGCATTAGCAAGGACACTCCCACTGTTACCAGGAACAGGACCATTCCCAATGTTATAAAGCAGGGCCATTCTCATTCTTACCAAGAACAGTATGATTCCCCAGTGTTAACAAGGACAGGAGAATTGTGGTGTTGCCAATGACAGGATGATTCCCACAGATATCTAGAGGAGGAGATTCCCCAATGACAAAGGAAAACACTATTCCAGATTTTATCATTAAGCTTGTTACCAAGGACAGGATCATCCCCCAGTGTCACCAAGGACAGGACAATCCCCCAGCATTACCATAGAGAAGGCCAATCCCCCAGTGTTACCAAAGACACGACCATCCCCCAGCCTTACCATAGAGAAGGCCATCCCCGAGGGTCACGAAGGAGAGGGCCATCCCCAGTGTCACCAAGGAGAGGGTCATCCCCAGTGTCACCAAGGAGAGGGTCAGCCCCAGTGTCACCAAGGACAGGGTCATCCCCAGTGTAAACAAGGACAGGATCATCCCAAGTGTCACCAAGGACAGGGTCATCCCCAGTGTAAACAAGGACAGGATCATCCCAAGTGTCACCAAGGGCAGGCTCATTCCCAGTGTCACCAAGAAGAGGATCATCCCCAGCATTACCAAGGACAGGGTCATCCCCAGTGCCACCAAGGACAGGGTCATCTCCGGTGCCACCAAGGACAGGGTCATTCCCAGTGTCACCAAGGACAGGACCATCCCCCAGTGTCACCAAGGAGAGGGTCATCCCCAGTGTCACCAAGGAGGGGGTCATCCCCAGTGTCACCAAGGACAGACTCATTCCCAGCATTACCAAGGACAGGGTCATCCCCAGTGTCACCAAGGAGAGGGTCATTCCCAGTATCACCAAGGACAGGGTCATCCCCAGCATTATCAAGGACAGGGTCTTCCCCAGTGTCACCAAGGACAGGACCATCCCCCAGTGTCACCAAGGACAGGGTCATCCCCAGTGGCACCAAGGACAGGGTCATCCCCAGTATAAACAAGGACAGGGTCAGCCCCAGTGTTACCAAGGACAGGGTCATCCCCAGTGTCACCAAGGACAGGGTCATCCCCAGTGACCAAGGACAGGGTCATCCCCAGTATAAACAAGGACAGGGTCATCCCCGGTATAAACAAGGACAGGGTCAGCCCCAGTGTTACCAAGGACAGGGTCATCCCCAGTGACCAAGGACAGGGTCATCCCCAGTATTAACAAGGACAGGGTCATCCCCGGTATAAACAAGGACAGGGTCATCCCCAGTATAAACAAGGACAGGGTCATCCCCGGTATAAACAAGGACAGGGTCAGCCCCAGTGTTACCAAGGACAGGGTCATCCCCAGTGACCAAGGACAGGGTCATCCCCAGTATTAACAAGGACAGGGTCATCCCCAGTATAAACAAGGACAGGGTCATCCCCGGTATAAACAAGGACAGGGTAATCCCCAGTATAAACAAGGACAGGGTGATCCCCAGTGTCACCAAGGACAGGGTCATCCCCAGTGTAAACAAGGACAGGGTCATCCCCAGTGTCACCAAGGACAGGGTCAGCCCCAGTGTTACCAAGGACAGGGTCATCCCCAGTGACCAAGGACAGGGTCATCCCCAGTATAAACAAGGACAGGGTCAGCCTCAGTGTTACCAAGGACAGGGTCATCCCCAGTGACCAAGGACAGGGTCATCCCCAGTATAAACAAGGACAGGACCATCCCCCAGTGTCACCAAGGAGAGGGTCATCCCCAGTGTCACCAAGGAGGGGGTCATCCCCAGTGTCACCAAGGACAGACTCATTCCCAGCATTACCAAGGACAGGGTCATCCCCAGTGTCACCAAGGAGAGGGTCATTCCCAGTATCACCAAGGACAGGGTCATCCCCAGCATTATCAAGGACAGGGTCTTCCCCAGTGTCACCAAGGACAGGACCATCCCCCAGTGTCACCAAGGACAGGGTCATCCCCAGTGGCACCAAGGACAGGGTCATCCCCAGTATAAACAAGGACAGGGTCAGCCCCAGTGTTACCAAGGACAGGGTCATCCCCAGTGTCACCAAGGACAGGGTCATCCCCAGTGACCAAGGACAGGGTCATCCCCAGTATAAACAAGGACAGGGTCATCCCCGGTATAAACAAGGACAGGGTCAGCCCCAGTGTTACCAAGGACAGGGTCATCCCCAGTGACCAAGGACAGGGTCATCCCCAGTATTAACAAGGACAGGGTCATCCCCGGTATAAACAAGGACAGGGTCATCCCCAGTATAAACAAGGACAGGGTCATCCCCGGTATAAACAAGGACAGGGTCAGCCCCAGTGTTACCAAGGACAGGGTCATCCCCAGTGACCAAGGACAGGGTCATCCCCAGTATTAACAAGGACAGGGTCATCCCCAGTATAAACAAGGACAGGGTCATCCCCGGTATAAACAAGGACAGGGTAATCCCCAGTATAAACAAGGACAGGGTGATCCCCAGTGTCACCAAGGACAGGGTCATCCCCAGTGTAAACAAGGACAGGGTCATCCCCAGTGTCACCAAGGACAGGGTCAGCCCCAGTGTTACCAAGGACAGGGTCATCCCCAGTGACCAAGGACAGGGTCATCCCCAGTATAAACAAGGACAGGGTCAGCCTCAGTGTTACCAAGGACAGGGTCATCCCCAGTGACCAAGGACAGGGTCATCCCCAGTATAAACAAGGACAGGGTCATCCCTAGTATAAACAAGGACAGGGTCAGCCCCAGTGTTACCAAGGACAGGGTGATCCCCAGTGTCACCAAGGACAGGGTCATCCCCAGTGTAAACAAGGACAGGGTCATCCCCAGTGTCACCAAGGATAGGCCATACCCCAATGATACCAAGGACAGGGTTATCCCCAGTATCACCAAGGACAGAACCATCCCCCAGCGTTACCAAGGACAGGGTCATCCCCCAGTGTCCCAAGGACAGGGTCATCCCCCAGTGTCACCAAAGATGGGCCATCCCCCAGTGTTACCAAGGACAGGGTCATCCCCCAGTGTCACCAAAGATGGGCCATCTCCCAGTGTTACCAAGGATAGGGTCATCCCCAGTGTCACCAAGGAGAGGACTGTTCCCCAGTGCTACCAATGAAAGGACCATTCCCAGTGTTTCAAAGAACAGGATGAATCCTGTTGTTCCCAAGGACAGGATGATTCCCCAGTGCAAACAAGGACACTGGAGAGGGTTGAGATGAGGGGAAATTTAGAAAGTTAATGAGAAATGACAAGGCAATAGTGCAGTGTAGCGATATGGAGAATGATAACCAGAGTGTGACAGGATTGGACAGAGCATACAAACATAAGAGTGCACCAGTAAATAAGGTCAGAGTAGGGAAAAATGGTAAAAAGACTTAACTAAAGACTTTATCTGAATGCTCGCAGCATTTGTAACAAGATGGTTAAATTGATAGGACAGATAGAAATAAATGGGTATGATATGATGGCCATTACAGAGACATAGCTGTAAGACGACCAAGGCTGGAAACTAAATATTCAAGGGTATTTGACATTTTGGAAGGTTATGAAGAAAGGAAAAGGAGGTGGGGTAGTTCTGTTAATAAAGGATGAGATCAGTACGATAGTGAGAAATGACCTTGGCTCAGAAGATCAAGATGTTGAATCAGATTGGATGGAGATAAGAAATAGCAAAGGAAAGAAGTCACTGGTGGGAGCAGTATATAGGCCCCTTAACAGTAGCTGCATTGTAGGGCAATATAAATCAAGAAATAATGGGGGCTTGTAGGAAAGGTACTGCAATAATTGTGGGCAATTTTAATCTTCATATCGATTGGACAGTTTCTTAGAACAATATGTTCCAGAACCAACCTGGCAGCAGGCTATTTTAGACCTGGTAAATGTGTAATGAGACAGGAATAATAAATGACCTGACAGTAAAGGATCCTCTAGGCAAGAGTGATCATAACATGATAGAATTTTACATTCAATTTGAGGGTGATAAGCTTGGGTCTGAAAGTAGTCCCTTAAAATTAAGAAAATGCAAGGATATGAAGACAGAGTTGGCTAAAGTGGACTGGGAAAGTAAGTTTAAAGGTAAGACAGTAGAGAATCAGTGACAGATATTTAAGGAGATATTTCCTCACTCTCAACAAAGATATATTCCATTGAAAAAGAAAGACTCTATGAGAAGGATGCATTATCTGTGGCGAAGGAAGTTAAGGATGGTATCAAATTGGAAGAAAAGGCATACAGTGCTGCAAAGATTAGTGGTAGGCCAGAAGATTGGGAATATTTTCGAAACCAGCAGAGGATGACTAAAAAAAAATCAAGTTTAGAATACAAAATTATGAGGGGCATAGATAGGGTAGGTGGACAAAACTTTTTTCCCTTAGTGAAGGTGTCAATAACCAGGGGGTATAGATTTAAGGTAAGGGGCAGGAGGTTTAGAGGGGATTTGAGTAAGGATTTTTTTCACCCAGAAGGTGGTTGGAATCTGGAACACACTGCCTGAAGGGGTAGTAGAGGCAGGAACACTCACAGTATTTAAAAAGTATTTCAATGAGCACTTGAAACGCCATAGCATACAAGGCTACGTGCCAAGTGCTGGAAAATGGGATTAGAATAGATAGGTGCTGATGGCCGGCATGGACACGTTGGGCCGAAGGGCCTGTTTCTGTGCTGTATTACTCCATGACTCTAAAAGGGATAAATTAAGAATATGAGAGTGGACTGGCAAGAAATATAAAAACAGACAGTAAAGTTTTCAGCAAATATATGAAAAAGCAGAGAGTAGCTAAAGTAAGTGTTGGTCCCGAAGTGGATGTGACTGGGGAGTTAATAATGGGAAACAAGAAAGTGGCAGAGATTTTTAAACAAATATTTTGTATCTGCCTGTGCAGTAGAAGCATTCCAAGAATAACAGAAATTCAAGAGGCAAAAGGGAGGGAGGAACTTAAAATAATCACTCTCATTAGAGAAAAAGTATTAGAAATACTAGTGGGACTAAAGGTTAGCAAGTCTCCTGGACCTGATGGCCTGCATCCTTGGGTCTTAAAAGAAGTGGTTGCAGAGATAGTGGTTGTATTCTTCCAAAATTCCCTAGATTCTGGGAATGTCCCAGCGGACTGGAAAATAGCAAATGTAACACCTCTATTCAAGAAAGAAGGCTTGGGGGGGAAATGACAGAAAGCAGGGAACTATAGGCTAGTTAGCCTAACATCTAACATTGGGAAAATGCTAGAATCCATTATTAAGGAAGTAGTAGCAGGACATTTAGAAAATCATAATACAATCAGGCAGAGTCAAGATGGTTTTATGAAAGGGAAATTTGTGACAAATGACAAATTTATTAGAGCTCTTTGAGGATATGACAAGCAGGGAATCAGCTGAAGTAATGTATTGGATTTCCAAAATGCATTCGATAAGGTGCCACATAAAAGGTTACTACACAAGATAAAAGCTCTTGGTGTTGGGAATAATATATTAGCAAGGATAGAGGATTGGTTAACTAACAGGAAACTGAGAGCAAGGATAAATAGGTAATTTTTCAGGTTGGCAAACTGGACCTAGTGGAGTGTCACAGGGATCAACACTGGGGCATCAACTATTTACAATCTATATTAATGACTTGGATGAAGGGATAGAGTGTATTGCAGCCAAATTTGTGAATGATACAAAGATAGGTGGAAAGACAAGTTGCGAGGAGGACACAAAGTGTCTGCAAGAAGATATTGATAGGTTAAGTGAGTGGGCAAAAGTTTGGCAGATGGAGAATAAATTGGGAAAATGTGAGGTTGTCCACTTTCCTCCTCCTCCTGATCCTCCTGAGGCGGTTGCCGAATCTGTGGTAGTTAGGGCTGTGCCCTCATAATGGTTGTGGAGGATGCAGCAGGCGACATGAATTGGGACACCCACTCCGTTGAGTACTGGAAAGCTCCTCCAGAACAGTAAGGGAAGAGGAACTATTGCTTTAACACCCCAATCGACTGCTCGATAATGTTTCACATGACAGCATGGCTCTGATTATACTCATGATGACCACACGTGGTTTGCTTGCGGAGGGGAGTCATGAACCAAGTGAAGAGCTGATAACCCTCGTCTCCCGGCAGTCACCTTCTGGTCTGACATGGTGGCTGGTATTTTGCTGGAACAGTGGACTGGTGCAGAATGAACACTTCAAGACTGCTGCCAGGATAACGAACATTCACAAGCACGATGTACTGAGTCTGGTCACTCACCAAATGCAGTCAGTAGTGGTAATCTTTGCGGTTGCGGTACATCTCAACATTGAGATTCGGCATGCACAAAGCCACATGTGTGTGTAATTGATGGTACCCTGCAAAGCCACATGTGAAACGCTCCTGCTTCTCTCTGATCAGAGAGAACACAATGAAGTCCCCTCTCCTGGTGTAAAGTACCTCTGTCAATTCTCTGATATAGCAGTGGACAACAAACTGGGAGATGTTAGATATCACCTGTTCCAGCCTGTACGGATCCTGATGTAAAGAAATTCAGGGCCACGGTCACCCTCACAGCCACTGGCAGTGCCATCCTCACATGGCACTGAGGCTACAGGTCTGGTTCCATGAAGTAGCAGAGTTCTGTGAGCACATCCTTCATGAATCACAGACAATGAGCAAACTGCTCCTGGCTTAGGTGGAGGTAAGAGAAATGGCCCCATAGCCCCTAGATCGATAAGGCCTTTGGCTGAGAGCCTGTCTCCCCCTCCTCCTCTTCCCTCTGCATGCAGCTTGTCTTCTTATTTACTGCCTCTGCACCATCTCCCTCTCATGCTGCAGCTCAAGGGGGACTGCAGTCATACGGCCATCACTGGGAACCAGTGGTGTTCCCAGAACCCTTCAGTCACAACCAATGCCTTCCCTGTGCCCAGCACCATTCCCTGTAGACTTCACCCACTGTAACCAACTCCTCAAAACACCCAGCACTTCCACAAATCCGCCAGAGCCAGGAGAGATTGATCAACAACTACTCTGCAAGTTGAAGATTATCCCTTTAAATAGCACTGGTTGGGGGGGGGGTGGGGTTGTGGGTGGGTTGGTGTCTTTGTGTTATTGGACGCATTTTCAGATTTGTGTGTTTCTGAGAAGGCATTAAGTAGTGCAAGGTCCAAAATGGCATGGCTGGCATCAAATCAGCATTAGATGCTGACTGCTGTCACGATTTGCCTACTCCGCACACACTCATAATGCTCGTGCTAACACCTGCACCAAGATGGTGCCCGTCATGAACCACGCTGGGAGTAAAGGTCAGCTACCCGACCCGAACCCGATGGGACCCAACGACGTGTTGGATTCGGGTCTGGTCGGATTGCACTTCGGGGTCTGGCATTCAGGCTTGGGTCAGGCTGGGTCAGACACGCTTGATCACAGGTAAGTGGCACCAATGTTCATTTAATTTTTGGACTAGAAAGGTGGTTTTGTTACAGTTATTTTAAGCTTGTGCAGATCAGCAACTAAGCGAAAAATGGAAGGTAAGTTAACTGATGGTTGGGCGCAGGAAAAAATGGAAAGACTCGGGCCGGGTTGGGCTTGGGTCGGGTTTTTTTTTGCAGACCTGAGCAGGCCTTTAGCTGAGAGTGAGTGGAATCAGCATGGACACCATTTGGTACTAAAACATGCCGATAATGTCAAAGTACGAGCACTTTGGAAATGATTTTTGCAGTGTGTATCTGCGAATGTGCAAATACAATTCTGGAGTCAAATTAACACTAAACACTTTCCATACTGAATCCATTGCCCAGTTTAGATGCACTCTACTCCCAATAACTGACCACTAGAACAGTGTGAGCAGCCCTGAGTGACAATTCAACTTTATCTTGTTGCAAGTTTACCCAAGTTGGAAAGTGCCAATCTCTACTCAATAACTTGTTGTAATGGCACAGCCAAAAGCTATGGGTTAAAAGCTGCATTCCTGCTCGACCAGTGTGCTCCACATCTAATCGAATGGTCCATTACTTCTGGCTTCTAAACCAGAGAGTCATCACTGCTTTATGTTTCAGGTCAGCTCATCACTCGAATCTGTTTGGTATTTGGACAGAAAGGGTCAAATAAAATACCATATACAAATAAACACTTTAGAGCTTGCAAAAGAAATTGAGAACAAAATGTGAGAGCTGTAATTATTTAATTCATGTTTTTATGCAGCTCTATTGTATTAAAAGTATGGGGCTTAGAGACAGAACTACAACGGGTTTTTATCTATCAAGTGTTAAACTGTATTTTTTGAGTTGAAGTCTGCTCATGATGGCTGTTTCTGACATTCTCTTGGAGATCACACCCAGACCTGAAGCTCCCCTCTTCTTTCCTTTTAGAAAAACAAATCATGGAACAAAAGGATTGGTTAGATTTGTAGCTGTGATACTGGAGATCCTCATCCTCTTCTTGAGCATGTACTTTGGGTGGAAGTCCATGAATAATGTGCCAGCTTATTCCTTCGAGAGAGCTGCTGTTGCTGCAGATGCAGGGAGATGTTCAGAGATTGGCAGGTGAGTCTCTCTTCGAGGGCCTTGGCTCACAATGTCTGTCGCAGGAAAAAATAAAAACTTTTACAGAGAATTATACACAGAAACTGTCTGTTCAGCCCAACCAGTCTGTGATGTTTATCCTCCACATGACCTGTATTCCTAATAACATGTGCCTGCTTGGTCCCAAATCCCTTTCCTCTGCTTTTCGTGAACCAGCTATCTAACCTATTCTTAAATGTTGGCATTGGCCAGAGGTTTATTTGCACGGTGCGGGTCACAGCAGCAGCACTGGAAGCAGGTGACATTCGCACGAGCAATACGCGTTCAACCAAATGATACCACATGGTGCTGGCCAATTAATCGCCTGGAAGCACAAGGCTCATCCAGTTGACAAGTGGGGGCGGGCATCAAGGTGCCTATGGCAGCTCACCTGATTGAAAGGCAGGTGCTGGCACCATCTTAAAGGGTTGCGTGCTCTGCATACATTGCTGCCTCATTTTTCAGGATTGCTTCAGGAACAGTGCTGAAGACCCCTGTGGCTGAACTGAAGACTCCCGGAGCCGGCTGGGTCACAGGGCGACTGAGCAATTGCTGATGGCAGGCAGGAGTGTCAACTCAAGAGAGTGAATGAAGGAGTGCAGAGGCACAAGGCTGTATCTGGGCAACACATGAGACATAGGTCAAAATTTTTTGCTTTTCGGATGGGAGCCGTCCACTGACTGAAAAGTCGGTGGCGATCCCGCCTTCGCCAAGCCTGGGGATCCAGATCGTATTTTTCGCTCACCAGACCCTGAAGTGGTCTTAGGCGGGACTTCCACCTCATTGAGGCAGGAAGTTACCTCCTAATGGAGCTGCCGTCCAATCAGCGGGCTAGCAGCCCTTAGTCCCAGCAGCGCCACCGGGAGCGGTGACCACTGCTGGAACTGCAACCCAGCTTCGAGAGGAAGAGGAAGAACGCCCCAGAAAAGGTAAGTTTTTGGGGCCTCACCAGAGGTGAATTTTTGGGCCCTGGCCAGGCAAGATGGCGGGGGGGGGGGGGGGGGTGGGGGGGATGGGGTTGGTTGGGGGGGGTGAGGGGGACATGCAGGGCATTGGGAGTGTTTGGGGAATCGGGGCGGCCCTCCGTTGGCACGGGGTGCTCAAGCAGGAGGGCCCCCTCCCCAGGCCATCAGAAGGCCACCTACATATGTCAGACTGCTTTTCTCAGGCCTGGGCCGCCCATCTGCCAATGATAAAATCCCCATGGCGGTGGGTGGAGGCCTTGAAGTGGCTGTCAATTGGCCACATTAGGGCCTTGATTGGCATGGGGCGGGCGGGTCGTTTACCGCCACCGCCGCCCCGTGTAAAATGGTAGCGGAGGCAGGAGCGGGTCAGAAAGGGCCCCCCAAGCCTCCCACTCCATTCCCCCCCACTAACCAACCTGCTGTTTAGGGGAGGGCGTACAATTCCAGCCATAGTACATGTGTGTCCACCACTGGATACATGGAGCTCCACATCAGGCTTGTTTGGGATGAGGAGATGTGAAGCCCTGAATCCTTCAATGTTTATGTTCCCTCATGCTAATCTTGGTAGTTCCGAAGGATGCTCAGCCGCAGAGGCCGCGGGCCACGTGTGAACTGCTGAGGAGGAGGACGGATCTTCACAGAGTTCACCATTTCCCTGCACCATCCACCAACGCAAACAACCTCATGTCAGTGGGTATGCATTTGTGATTAGATTCAGTTTCACAAGCTGGTGAGCACATTGCAGATGCACCCGAGCAGCTGATGGAGTTTGTTACAGCCAAGGCCACTGACAGTCGGAAGACTGTGGGGGGCCAGGCCGATGCTGAGCCCCAGGTTGATGACGTGCCTCTGGAGTCGGCAGCAACACAGCACCTGCTGGAGAGATAGCGAGAGGTAAGGGAACATCTGGTGGAGCTGCCAGTGGTTATGCGCACCCATGCGCAGATGATGGAGGAGTCCATCCAGGCCTTGAGCGCTGCCCTGTCTCAGGCGCATGTGCATATGACTTCCTCCTTCGAGAGATTGGTGACACCCCTGGGGAGCCAGATCCAGCAAAGCACTCAGTGGATGCTGGGAATATGTGCAGACCTGCATATCATCGCCTTGTCCATGAACTCTATGTCGCAGTGGCACGGCAAGAGGTGGACGATGCATTTGGAGTCTCCACCAGGTCCTCATCCATCTCAGGTGAGCAGGGAGGTACAAGTGTGCCTTGCAAGGGAGAATAAGTGGATCCCTTCTGCTTCTGGGGACGTTTCCCAGGGCTGTCCTGGTGTAGACAGCGGCTCCTCAGCCTTTTTGTCAGTAAACCCCCAGCTCCAGTAGCCGCGATGGCAGAGGCTGCACCTGTGCAGAAGTCCCTCAGATTTCTGTCACGCTGCAGGCCTCAGGTAGCCAGGGTTTGGTCACTAAGGTCATTCCAGACCACAGGGCAGCACAATCAGCAGCCTGCCTCCACCTCAGCTGCAAGTGCAGGAGCAGCGTCTCATAGGAGCACTCATAAGAGAGTTAAGAAGAGCTCCCAGATGCACTTGGTGTTCATGGGTGTTTTGACTTTGTACATGTTAAGCCTTTATGCTGTAGTGCCAATAACTCAATGTCACACTTACTGTTGTTAGTTGTCCATGCATTTCTCCCTGCCTTGTCAGATGTTACCGACTGTCTTGCTTCCTCAATGGGCTGCAAGTGTTCGGTAGTTTGCATTTGGGCAGCTCCTCAGCTTTGTCAGTACACGCTGTGAATCTGGGTGCTGAGCGATGGAGTGTGAAATGGTGACAGTAGGTTTGCATTAAGGTCTTTATTGCACTGATATTGAAAGGGCATTAACATCACAAGAAATGCCTATGTATGAAATTGTGATGGAGTCCGTGCTTCGCGAGACCAGAGGAGGAGCGTGTGCACGCTGTTGTCTGAACAGATGACTTGTTGGTTTCTTTTAGGTACACGACTCTGGTTTCAAAGCTTGTTTTTTTGAGACAGTCCCTAACTTAAAAGTGAAACTAAAAACTTCAGGGTTCTGGAAAGCCAGAACATGTTGGGACCAGATAAGACTCAAAGTCATTTGATCAGAGGCGTGTGACTAGAAGTATCCAAGCTCAGATTTCAGGATCGCAGAGTTGAAGCAGGCTGCAGATAGAGTGTTTTGCAGACAAGCTGCTGAGAATGGAGCCTGATTCTGGGAGCTGTCCATTGACAAATACGAGTAACGGCAGCTGCTTTCGGTGATTTAAAGAAATACTGGTGGAGCCATACCATCAAGACTGTCATGAGCAGGGCCAATGAGGTTCGAGAGGTGTCAAGTCTGAAACACTGAAGGGAAGACTGCAATGCTTGCTATCGACGAGAAGGCATTATATCGGGGATTGCAGCTTGGAGTACTGGAGCTGGAAATCTACCTGAAGAAAGTTCATAGTTTTGAAGATCTTTGTGGCTGTTCAGTGCCACCTTTGCTGAGTGGACTGCCCAGTAAATCCGTGAGATCTATCTTTGTTGTATCTGATAATTAACGTGCAATTTGTAAACTATATAAATTATATATTGACTGTGATTTGACTGTTAATTCATATTTAATTTATATTGATTTTGGTTTGATTGTTAAAGTAAAATTTATAAAAGTGAAATCTTGTCTGCTTGGTTTTTCTATTGGGGTGGGTCAGTAAATTTGATTCTTTTGCTTTGTTGATCTCCATGGGGATCATAAAAAGATTGTCCTGAGCCTCGCTTGTGCGCCTCTCAATTCCCCTCACCTCTGCTGCAAAGGGCTCCTCCTCCTGGGCTGCCTGCTCAGCAGTCACCTCCAAATCCTCCTCGTCAGATGAGGAGAAGTGATCAATGATGCCGTCATTATGCAAGGCCTCCCCTGTCTGCAGTGATAGTTTATGTAGAGCTCAGCAGAGCACAATGATACGCGAGACCTTTGTTGGGCGTACCGATGGGCTCTACCAGATCGATATAGGCACCAGAATCTCATCTTCAGCAGCCCAAACATCAGTAAAGTGATGGAAGGTGTCATCGACAGTGCTATCAAGTGGCACTTGCTTCGAAATAACTTGCTCAGTGACGCTCAGTTTGGGTTCCACCAGGGCCACTCAGCTCCTGACCTCATTACAGCCTTGGTTCAAACATGGACAAAAGAGCTGAACTCAAGAGGTGAGGTGAGAGTGACTGCCCTTGACATCAAGGCAGCATTTGACCGAGTATGGCATCAAGGAGTCCTAGCAAAACTGGAGTCAATGGGAATCAGGGGGAAAACTCTCTGCTGGCTGGAGTCATACCAAGCACAAAGGAAGTTGGTTGCGGTTGTTGGAGGTCAATCATTTCAGCTCCAGGACATCACTGCAGGAGTTCCTCAGGGTAAGATCCTAGACCCAACCATCTTCAGCTGCTTCATCAATGACCTTTCCTCCATCGTAAGGTCAGAAGTGGGGATGTTCGCTGATGATTGCACAATGTTCAGCACCATTCACAACTCCTCAGATACTGAAGCAGTTTGTGTAGAAATGCAGCAAGACCTGGACAATATCCAGGCTTGGGCTGATAAGTGGCAAGTAACATTCGCACCACACAAGTGCTAGGCAATGACCAGCTCCAAAAAGAGGGAATCGAACCATCTCCCCTTGACATTCAGCGGCATTACCATCGCTGAATCCCCCACTATCAACATCCTGGGGGTTACCATAGACCAGAAACTGAACTGGAGTAGTCATATAAATGCTGTGGCTACAAGAGCAGGTCAGAGGCTAGGAATCCTGCGGTGAGGAACTCACCTCCTGACTTCCTAAAGCCTGTCCATGATCCACATGGCACAAGTCAGGAGTGTGATGGAATACTCTCCACTTGCCTGGATGGGTGCAGCTCCAACAACGCTCAAGAAATTCGACACCGTCAAGGACAAAGCAGCCCGCTTGATTGGCACCCCATCCACAAACATTCACTCCCTCCACCACCGACGCACAGTGGCAGCAGTGTGTACCATCTACAAGATGCACTGCAGCAATGTACCAAGGCTCCTAAGACAGCACCTTCCAAACCCACGACCTTTACCACCTCGAAGGACAAGGGTATCAGATGCATGGGAACATCACCACCTGCAAGTTCCCCTCCAAGTCACACACCATCCTGATTTGGAACTATATCACCGTTCCTTCACTGTCACTGGCTCAAAATCCTGGCACTCCCTTCCTAACAGCACTGTTGGTGTACCTACCCCACATGGACTGCAGCGGTTCAAGAAGGCATCTCACTACCACCTTCTCATGGGCAATCAGGGATGGGCAATAAATGCTAACCTAGCCAGCGATGTCCACATCGCCATAAATGAATTCTTTAAAAGTGATCTGCTCGATGGTTGCTCAGGTGGACCCGTGGCAGGTGTTGTACCTCTTCTCTGCTGCAGTGTGAGGGTTCCTTACAGGCATCAGTAGCCTTGTCTCCGAGAATCCATCACTGAAGGTGCGCAGGGAGCTGGAAAAACTGTGGCACCTGGGACTGCAAATGTATGTACGCGTTGTGGCTGCTTCCCGGGAACCGGGAATGCGCCTGAAGAATCCACTGATGTGTTTGGATTGGAAGCTCCTCATGTTGATGAAGGCTGCTGGCTGGTTTGTGGGAGCCTTGATGTCCACATGCCTGCAGTTAATTACACCCTGCACCTGGGGGAATCCAGCAATAGCCCCAAAGATGATGGCCCTCTTCTGACTGTCCGGTTGGTTCAGTAGCGCACATAGCCATCGGTCCTTTTGAACAAGGCATTGGTCACTTCCTTGATGCAACAATGGACCACATCCTGGGAGATCCTACACATGTCCCCAGTGAATCCCTGAAAAGAGCTGGCTGCGTAGAGCGTGATGATATTCAGGGGCACTGGCATTGGGTGTCCACTGAATCCCTTGGGTCTCAACTGGTCCTGCAGCATGATGTATAAATTGGTGACCGCTTCTCTGGAGAGCCTCCGTCTGTGCTGACACTGCTGCTCGGACAACTGCAGATAGTTCAGCCATGTACAGGAGACTTGTTCTCTGTAATAGGCCCTTCTTCACACAAGAGGCTGTTAGCGTGCCTCTCTATGCCCTTCTTCAGAGTGCCCCCCCAGAGGCTGACCCTCTTGCTGCTGTAGTTGTTGTGTTGTGCACCTGCCGTGCCTGGTCCTCCATCCCTCTCTGCTGCTCCTCCTCCTCTTAGGGGGGCACGAAGACTGGGTGGATCAGTCACATGCCAGGTGCTCTGTCCCCCTCTCTTGCGCTATCTTTGCAGTCCACCTTCCCTGAGACCTTCCCCTTGCTACTCCTTTGGGAACAAGTGCCACTGCCTCTCTGTGTCCCTTTAAGAATGCCCTCCTCACTTGCTTTTACTGGCAACCTTACACAACCACCACCCATTGGTGATGACATCCATAGAGATCTTCTGCTGCCAGTTGGCAATGGCCTCCATTCCCCACTCTCCCCCTTCCAGTGCACCTTTCCTTTCAGAATGGCTAGCTGAGGCAGAACTGAAACCCCGCCTCATTGCCGCCACTTTTAACCGGTCGGAACTCTAAAGGCTTGTTAATCCCAAGCACTGTTCATAAAATACATACTGTCCCTTAAAATTCCAGTCAAATGCATTTAAATTCATGTTAATTACCTTCTAAATTGATGTCCCGCTGTGTCGTAGTGAGAAGTCCGCCCTTCATTTTCCCTGTCGCTCGTGAAATTCAAAAGTGATGTCTTGACATCCGAATTCTGCATGAGCGCGCCCCGTCTGCATTTTCTGGCCTCCTCCCGCAACGCCCCCTACCATACTCTTACAAGCCTGGTAAAATTCTGGCCATGGTCCCGGCTTCAGTTACCAACTCTGGTAATCCATTCCACAGCTTCACAACCTGCTGTGTCCAAAGGTTTCTCCTACTCTTTGCCTTAATTCTCTTACATTGATTCCTATATGTCTGTTCCTTCTTTCTAGTTCCCTCAATCACTGTTTTATCTACTCTGTCCCATTCCTTCATAATTTTAAACACCAACGAGCTGAGGGGAATTATTTTTCACAGTGAGTTGTTATGATCTGGAATACACAGCCTGAAAGCGTGGATGAAGCAGGTTCAATATTAACTTTCAGAAGGGAATTGGATTTAGACTTGAAGAGAAAAAAAATTTGTAGAGCTATGGGAAAAGATCAAGGGAGCAGAACTAATTGGATAGCTCATTCAAAGAGCCAGCACAGGCACATGGGGCCAAATGGCCTCCTCCTGTACGCTATGATTTTATCAAATGGCCCTGTAAACACCGCTGTTCTAATGAAAACAGTCCCAATTTTTCAAAGGTGCAGTGTTTTCCATTCATTGAAAGTTAACAACCAGCTGTACATTCTCTTTGATTGCTGGTGATATCAGTGGAGTTGTTGAGTCAGTGATTCTGTCTGAAGGGTGCTGTAGAGTCATAGAGTCAAAGACCAGATATTAACAGTCCCCACAGGAGCAGGATGGTGGTGGGCGGGGGAGCTGTAAAGTTGAGTGGGAGGTGGGTGGGGGGGCCAATCCCGACTCCTTTCCACCCCCGCTGCAATTTTACAAAGGGCGGCGGTGGTGAGGAATGGCCCACTTGCCCCAGGCCAATCAAGGCCCTTAGGTGGCCAATTAAGGTCCACTTAATGGCCTCCTTCCACCGCTGGTATTTTACCAGAAGCGGGTGGGTGGCTCAGGCACCCAGGATGCCACCACGTAAAACCTTGCGGGTTGAGGGGGAGGGCTCCTCCTGTTTAGGCACCCTGTGCCCCATGGAGGGCCATTCCTGAAGCCCCAACTGCCTCCACTGAAATTAAGTCCTCCCCCCTCCCAACCGACCCCGTCACCTGGCCGATTGTCCTCCCGAGGCCCCAGAAACCTACCTGTCTTCCAGGGCCGTTGCCCCTCTTGCTGCTGTGGCTGAGTTGCAGTCCCAGCAGTGGCCACCGCTCCTGGTTGTGCTGCTGGGGTCGAGAGCTGCCAGTCTGTTGATGGCCAGCAACTCCATTAGGCGGGACTTGCTGCCTCAGAGAGGTGGAAATCCTGCCCAAGGCCAATTAAGGGAGCATATGGAGAGCATAAAATCATGGTGTGGCTCCCCAGGCTCGCCGGAGGTGAGTTCAGCCCCAATGTTTTGGCTGGTGGGCGGGGCCTCACACCCAATGTAAAATTCCAGCCATAGAGTCATTACGGCACAGAAGAACATCATTCGGCCCATCGAGTCCATAACGGTTGTGACACCGAGCAGCCTGAGTGAGCAGACTGTTGAGCGGGGGAGCCGGGTCGGAGTAAGAGTTGAATCATGGAGCGCTATTGATTTGAGGGAAGGAAGAAGTCAGTGAGTAAGAATCCTCCGAGTTTCAAGATTGGATGATAGCTGTACAGGAGACTCCTAAATGTATACAGATAGGTGGCTGACCAGTTACAATGGAAAATAAAGCACCATTATCTTGCACACAGTTACTGCAGTCTGTGTGAATATGGGGCCTGTGGAATTCATTATTTAAAAACAAAATGATTTGGAATGTCAATTGAAGGTCCCTGGTCAACATGTCAAGGCACAATAAAAGTAAAAGGAGCTAAAGGAAAGATCAGGTAAATCAGTAAATAGTGATTGGGTGACATTGGGTGTTGTTGTGAAGTACTGAACAATCAACGGGCTGGCAGCTCTTCCATCCCAGCAGTGCCACCGGGAACGTTTGTATGGCCTTGCCATGGACAATCGGCCGGGCCCCGGTGAGGCAAGGTCAATTGGGTGGAGGGGGGGAATGTAGTTCAGTGGGGGCGGTTGGGCAATGGGGGCAGGCCTTCCTCCCAGCCCACAAGGAGTGGCCTCCTGGGGGCCCCGAGCCTCCTGCCCACTGCTGGTAATAGACCAGGCGTGGCGGGAGGAACCCCTTAAGTGGCAGTTAATTGGCCTGGGGTGGACGGACCATTTTTCACCTCCCCCGCTGCTCGTAAAATTGCAGTGGGCCGGGAAGCTTACGGGAGCGGCACCCCCGGCCTCTCACTCAATTTTATGGCCGCCCCGACCCCCTCCCTGCCACAGACCGCTCCTGTGGGCAGCCATAGAATTCCTGCCTTTCTACACATTGGCAGGCTCTGACCCCGAGTTCCTCTGATTCTGTCGCTGATAGCTTGACCCTGTGTTCCTCCAGTTCTGTCCCAGCCAGACACTGACCCTGAATTCCTCCAGTTCTTTCCTGCCAGACACTGACCCTGAATTCCTCCAGTTCTGTCCCTGACAGACACTGACCCTGAATTCCTCCAGTTCTTTCCTGCCAGACACTGACCCTGAATTCCTCCAGTTCTGTCCCTGCCACACACTGACCCTGAGTTCCTCCAGTTCTGTCCCTGCCACACACTGATCCTGACTTCCTCCAGTTCTGTCCCTGCCAGACACTGACCCTGAGTTCCTCCAGTTCTGTCCCTGCCACACACTGATCCTGACTTCCTCCAGTTCTGTCCCTGCCAGACACTGACTCTGAGTTCCTCCAGTTCTGTCCCTGCCACACACTGATCCTGACTTCCTCCAGTTCTGTCCCTGCCACACACTGACCCTGAGTTCCTCCAGTTCTGTCCCTGCCAGACACTGACTCTGAGTTCCTCCAGTTCTGTCCCTGCCACACACTGACCCTGAGTTCCTCCAGTTCTGTCCCTGCCAGACACTGATCCTGAGTTCCTCCAGTTCTGTCCCTGCCACACACTGATCCTGAGTTCCTCCAGTTCTGTCCCTGCCACACACTGACCCTGAGTTCCTCCAGTTCTGTCCCTGCCACACACTGATCCTGACTTCCTCCAGTTCTGTCCCTGCCAGACACTGACTCTGAGTTCCTCCAGTTCTGTCCCTGCCAGACACTGACCCTGAGTTCCTCCAGTTCTGTCCCTGCCAGACACTGACCCTGAGTTCCTCCAGTTCTGTCCCTGCCAGACACTGACTCTGAGTTCCTCCAGTTCTGTCCCTGCCACACACTGATCCTGAGTTCCTCCAGTTCTGTCCCTGCCAGACACTGACTCTGAGTTCCTCCAGTTCTGTCCCTGCCACACACTGACCCTGAGTTCCTCCAGTTCTGTCCCTGCCAGACACTGACTCTGAGTTCCTCCAGTTCTGTCCCTGCCACACACTGATCCTGAGTTCCTCCAGTTCTGTCCCTGCCAGACACTGACTCTGAGTTCCTCCAGTTCTGTCCCTGCCACACACTGACCCTGAGTTCCTCCAGTTCTGTCCCTGCCACACACTGATCCTGACTTCCTCCAGTTCTGTCCCTGCCAGACACTGACTCTGAGTTCCTCCAGTTCTGTCCCTGCCAGACACTGACCCTGAGTTCCTCCAGTTCTGTCCCTGCCAGACACTGACTCTGAGTTCCTCCAGTTCTGTCCCTGCCACACACTGATCCTGAGTTCCTCCAGTTCTGTCCCTGCCAGACACTGACTCTGAGTTCCTCCAGTTCTGTCCCTGCCACACACTGATCCTGACTTCCTCCAGTTCTGTCCCTGCCACACACTGACCCTGAGTTCCTCCAGTTCTGTCCCTGCCACACACTGACCCTGAGTTCCTCCAGTTCTGTCCCTGCCACACACTGATCCTGACTTCCTCCAGTTCTGTCCCTGCCAGACACTGACTCTGAGTTCCTCCAGTTCTGTCCCTGCCAGACACTGACTCTGAGTTCCTCCAGTTCTGTCCCTGCCAGACACTGACTCTGAGTTCCTCCAGTTCTGTCCCTGCCAGACACTGACTCTGAGTTCCTCCAGTTCTGTCCCTGCCACACACTGACTCTGAGTTCCTCCAGTTCTGTCCCTGCCAGACACTGACTCTGAGTTCCTCCAGTTCTGTCCCTGCCACACACTGATCCTGAGTTCCTCCAGTTCTGTCCCTGCCAGACACTGACTCTGAGTTCCTCCAGTTCTGTCCCTGCCACACACTGATCCTGAGTTCCTCCAGTTCTGTCCCTGCCACACACTGATCCTGAGTTCCTCCAGTTCTGTCCCTGCCACACACTGATCCTGAGTTCCTCCAGTTCTGTCCCTGCCAGACACTGACTCTGAGTTCCTCCAGTTCTGTCCCTGCCACACACTGATCCTGAGTTCCTCCAGTTCTGTCCCTGCCACACACTGATCCTGAGTTCCTCCAGTTCTGTCCCTGCCACACACTGATCCTGAGTTCCTCCAGTTCTGTCCCTGCCACACACTGATCCTGAGTTCCTCCAGTTCTGTCCCTGCCAGACACTGACTCTGAGTTCCTCCAGTTCTGTCCCTGCCAGACACTGACTCTGAGTTCCTCCAGTTCTGTCCCTGCCACACACTGATCCTGAGTTCCTCCAGTTCTGTCCCTGCCACACACTGATCCTGAGTTCCTCCAGTTCTGTCCCTGCCACACACTGATCCTGAGTTCCTCCAGTTCTGTCCCTGCCAGACACTGACTCTGAGTTCCTCCAGTTCTGTCCCTGCCACACACTGATCCTGAGTTCCTCCAGTTCTGTCCCTGCCACACACTGATCCTGAGTTCCTCCAGTTCTGTCCCTGCCACACACTGATCCTGAGTTCCTCCAGTTCTGTCCCTGCCACACACTGATCCTGAGTTCCTCCAGTTCTGTCCCTGCCAGACACTGACCCTGAGTTCCTCCAGTTCTGTCCCTGCCAGACACTGATCCTGACTTCCTCCAGTTCTGTCCCTGCCACACACTGACCCTGAGTTCCTCCAGTTCTGTCCCTGCCAGACACTGATCCTGACTTCCTCCAGTTCTGTCCCTGCCACACACTGATCCTGACTTCCTCCAGTTCTGTCCCTGCCACACACTGATCCTGAGTTCCTCCAGTTCTGTCCCTGCCAGACACTGACTCTGAGTTCCTCCAGTTCTGTCCCTGCCAGACACTGACCCTGAGTTCCTCCAGTTCTGTCCCTGCCACACACTGACCCTGAGTTCCTCCAGTTCTGTCCCTGCCACACACTGATCCTGACTTCCTCCAGTTCTGTCCCTGCCACACACTGATCCTGACTTCCTCCAGTTCTGTCCCTGCCACACACTGACCCTGTGTTCCTCCAGTTCTGTCCCTGCCACACACTGATCCTGAGTTCCTCCAGTTCTGTCCCTGCCAGACACTGACCCTGCGTTCCTCCAGTTCCATCCTTGCCAGACACTGATCCTGAGTTCCTCCAGTTCAGTCCCTGCCAGACACTGACCCTGCGTTCCTACAGTTCCATCCTTGCCAGACACTGACCCTGCGTTCCTCCAGTTCCATCCTTGCCAGACACTGATCCTGAGTTCCTCCAGTTCAGTCCCTGCCAGACACTGATCCTGAGTTCCTCCAGTTCTGTCCCTGCCACACACTGATCCTGAGTTCCTCCAGTTCTGTCCCTGCCACACACTGATCCTGACTTCCTCCAGTTCTGTCCCTGCCAGACACTGACTCTGAGTTCCTCCAGTTCTGTCCCTGCCACACACTGATCCTGACTTCCTCCAGTTCTGTCCCTGCCACACACTGACCCTGAGTTCCTCCAGTTCTGTCCCTGCCAGACACTGACCCTGAGTTCCTCCAGTTCTGTCCCTGCCAGACACTGACCCTGAGTTCCTCCAGTTCTGTCCCTGCCACACACTGATCCTGACTTCCTCCAGTTCTGTCCCTGCCAGACACTGACTCTGAGTTCCTCCAGTTCTGTCCCTGCCACACACTGATCCTGACTTCCTCCAGTTCTGTCCCTGCCACACACTGACCCTGAGTTCCTCCAGTTCTGTCCCTGCCACACACTGATCCTGAGTTCCTCCAGTTCTGTCCCTGCCACACACTGACCCTGAGTTCCTCCAGTTCTGTCCCTGCCACACACTGATCCTGAGTTCCTCCAGTTCTGTCCCTGCCACACACTGATCCTGACTTCCTCCAGTTCTGTCCCTGCCACACACTGATCCTGACTTCCTCCAGTTCTGTCCCTGCCACACACTGACTCTGAGTTCCTCCAGTTCTGTCCCTGCCACACACTGATCCTGAGTTCCTCCAGTTCTGTCCCTGCCACACACTGACCCTGAGTTCCTCCAGTTCTGTCCCTGCCACACACTGATCCTGAGTTCCTCCAGTTCTGTCCCTGCCACACACTGACCCTGAGTTCCTCCAGTTCTGTCCCTGCCACACACTGATCCTGAGTTCCTCCAGTTCTGTCCCTGCCACACACTGATCCTGAGTTCCTCCAGTTCTGTCCCTGCCACACACTGATCCTGTGTTCCTCCAGTTCTATCCTTGCCAGACACTGACCCTGCGTTCCTCCAGTTCTGTCCCTGCCAGACACTGACCCTGAGTTCCTCCAGTTCTATCCTTGCCAGACACTGACCCTGAGTTCCTCCAGTTCTGTCCCTGCCAGACACTGACCCTGAGTTCCTCCAGTTCTGTCCCTGGCAGACACTGGCCCTGAATTCCTCCAGTTCTGTCCTTGCCAGACACTGACCCTGCGTTCCTCCAGTTCTATCCTTGCCAGACACTGACCCTGAATTCCTCCAGTTCTGTCCTTGCCAGACACTGACCCTGCGTTCCTCCAGTTCTATCCTTGCCAGACACTGACCCTGAATTCCTCCAGTTCTGTCCCTGCCAGACACTGACCCTGAGTTCCTCCAGTTCTGTCCCTGCCAGACACTGACCCTGAATTCCTCCAGTTCTGTCCCTGCCACACACTGACCCTGAGTTCCTCCAGTTCTGTCCCTGCCAGACATTGACCCTGAGTTCCTCCAGTTCTGTCCCAGCCAGACATTGACCCTGAGTTCCTCCAGTTCTGTCCCTGCGAGGCTCTGACCCTGAGTTCCTCCAGTTCTGTCCCTGCCAGGCACTGACCCCTGAGTTCCTCCAGTTCTGTCCCAGCCAGACACTGACCCCTGAGTTCCTCAATTTACTGGACAGAAAATGTCAACAAGCAAAACCTCCAGAAGGAAACAGAGCAATGTTTCTTAACCAGAATGCATTGAATGAGTTCTGTGATTCCATTCTTCATGTATGATTCTAGACAGTGAGTGCTGGCAGCTGTTTGACTGGGAAGGCATCACATTTGAGCTCTTGCATTTTCCAGCCAGTGGATAACCAGGAGAAGCAGGAATCCAAAATGATTTTTCACATCCCTAATAAAGGGCACTGAGGCCTCAACCAAGGCCCCAGCTGAAATCAACTTGCTACAATATGGGATTGAACTTGGGACTTGCTGATCCAAACAGTTTCATATTATACTTGTCTATTGATCTTGGAATTGAAGCAGTGACTTCTTTACACAAAGTGAGAACAGGAGACAACATGTTGCCTGATGGCTCTGTGGACAAAACAAACATATTGTAAATCTCTCACTGCTTTCATTGCAGGGATATGCTGCTGCAGAATGCCTCGGCTGTAGATGCTGCCATTGCCAGTTTGCTCTGTGTTGGGCTCATGAATGCACACAGCATGGGGATTGGGGGAGGCTTCTTCATGACCATTTACAATGCACAAACAGGTAGGTGCCTTGTTGCTCTGTCTGTATCTTCACCTTCATTCAACCACCTTTTCCATGAGTGCCTGTTAATTTGAGACACTTCTGCAGCCCACAGGAACAATCCCTGGGCTGCTGCAGGTTGTTAATGTAAGCTGCTCTGTGCAGCTGCTAATAGTCAGTGATATTGTGCTGTGTGTTCCTCTGAGCAGGAAATCCCTCCGCAGCAGCTGGTGAAATTAACTCTCGCTCCTCCCCATGCTCTAACCAGTAGTGATATTACAGTTTGTCTCAGTTTAATGTACTAAAACCACAAAGGCAATGAATTTGGACAGAACTGTCCTTGTTCACCTCATTCATTGGAGTGGAATTTGAACTGAAAACCTGCTGACACAGAGGCGAGTGATAGATTGTTGGAGTACAGCAGAAGGATGTAATTCAGCATCGAATCGTGTCACACCAAGTCCCGTTCCCTCATCACCCTCTCCTCGTTGACCTACATTGGCTCACAGTTAAGCAATGCCTCGATTTTAAAATTCTCATCCTTGTGTTCAGATCTCTCCATTGCCTCACCCTCCATGTCTCTGTAAATCTCCTCCAGGCCTACAGACCCTCCGAAAACTCTGCACTCTTTCAAATCTTACCTCTTGTGCATCCCCGAGTTCTTTCGCTCCAGCACTGGCAGTTGTGCTTTCGGCTACCGAGGCACTGAGCTCTTGAATTTCCTCCCTAAACCTCTCCGTCTCTCTTTCTTTAAGACAGTCCTTCAAACCTCATTGACCAAGCTTTGAACACATGTCCTAATATCTCCTTGTGTCGCTCAGTGTCAAATTTTATCTGATAATGATTCTGTAAACTGCCTTGGGACGTTTTGCTACATTAAAGACACAATGTAAATATAAGTTGTTGTTACCTGTGACTTGCCAGTGATGTCTAAATCCCATGAATAGATATAAAGAAAAGAGTTGAACCATAAGGTCCCATGATTTTCCAGAGGATTCAGCTGTGCAGAGCACTGGTGGGTGCAATTCATAAAACACTGGTGCAAATCTGTGGAATTTACCATGTGTAATTTTGGGGGCATAGTTTGCAGTGTTTCTGACCTCATCAGTGTTTTTCGTTAACCAGGCCTCTCTGAGCATTAACAGGCCAGGCACTCAACATCATTAGAGTAATTAATATGATGAGAATTTTGTAGATTGTTGGTGCCTCCCTGTATCCCAGTCATAGCTATGGCAATACTTTATCACTTGGGGAGCTCCGCTGGCTGGATTTAATAGGCCCCTGGAGATGGGATCCCATAGCATTGCAACAGGAGGAGGGGGGCGGAAGGCCCAATGTGTTCCTGTTGCACCGTAATTATGTCGGGGGGGGGGTGGGATAGGCCGACAATGGCCTTCCCGTCCAGAGGCCATTTGAGGCCCAGAAGAGTCCTATTATCAGCCACTTAAGGGCCACTTCCCCCTGCCACTGGCGTTAAGTCAGTAGCTGAGGGGGCCTCCACCATGGAGGGAAGTTGCCCAGTAAATGAGGCAACCTCCCCGCAAGCTTAGTAGGAGTGGGGGTAGCCCTCCTCTATGGGCAAGCAGTAGTCCACGGATGGCCCGCGGCAGAAAACAACCCACCTCCCTGAACCCCACAGCCCCTGCAGCTCCTGCACTCAATCCCCACCCTCCCTCCCCCCATCTCCGGGGCTTGCCTGACTGGCCCTGGCAGCCCTGCCTCACTTACCTGAGGTCTGGTCTCAAGCGCTGGGCCTGGTTCCAAGGCCTCCTGTAGTAGTGGCAGTGGCCACCACTCCCGTTGCTGCCGATACGACTGAGTTGCCAGTCCTCTGATTGGCTGGCGGTTCTTGGAGGCGGGATCCCCATCTTTAAAGGGACGGGAATCCTGGTGCCGAGCTGTTAATTACCCAGGTACCATTAAATAGAGCCGTGCGGGCTCCGTGTCGCCGAGTCTGGTTTCTAACCGCCTTTTCGGCCCGGTGCCGGGAGCCTCGCCGGCTCTACTAAATCCAGCCCATTTTACATCAGTGCCAGTTTGCCATGAGACCTCTATACCAGTCCATTAGTCTGATGGTAGGATGTGCTTTGACTTGACACTGTTGCCATAATTGAAAGACTAACTGAAAATTGAAATTGTGTACCTGATTGAACAAAATCTGTTCTGGGAACTCAACTTCAATTTTTAAATGTTGGAATATATGCGACATGGATAAAACTGCATTTCATGCCCATCCCTGAGTGCCCAGGAGTAGAACTAGTGGTGATGGTGCTTCTAGAATGGCTTTAGTTGGGGCTTTCCTGGACCTTGATTCAGTGATGAAGAAACAATATATTTCAGAAAAGAAAGAAAGCATTTGCATGTATATAGCGCATTTCATGATCTCGGGACCTTAGGCAGCTTAGGTGTGTGTGGGCAGAGAGGGAATGGATGACTACTGGACAGGCAAGGAGGACCAGTCAGGTAGTGAAGGAGTCTCCTGAGTGCATCTCGCTCTCTAACCGGTATTCTGTTCTGAATACTGATGAGGACGATGGTTCGCTGGGGAGTCCAGCCAGAGTCAAGTCAATGGCAGCACAGGTGACCCAGCTGGACAGGCGGGCAGGAGGAAGATTGGCAAAGCAATAGTGATTGAGGATTCTGGATGGGCACAGCTCCAACAGCACTCAAGAAGCTCGACACCATCCAGGACAAAGCAGCCCGCTTGATTGGCACCCCATCCACCACCTTCAACATTCACTCCTTCCACCACTGAAGCACAGTGGCAGCAGTGTGTACTATCTACAAGATGCACTGCAGCAACTCACCAAGGCTCCTTCGACAGCACCTTCCAAACCGCGACCTCTGTCACCGAGAAGGACAAGGGCAGCAGATGCATGGAAACACCACCACCTGCAAGTTCCCCTCCAAGCCACACACCATCCTGACTTGGAACTATATCGCTGTTCCTTCACTGTCGCTGGGTCAAAATCCTAGAACTCCCTTCCTAACAGCATTGTGGGTGTACCTACACCCCAAGGACTGCGGTTCAAGAAGGCAGCTCACTACCACTTTCTCATGAGAAATTAGGGATAGGCAATAAATGCTGGCCTAGCCAGCAACGCTCACATCCCATGAATAATTAAAGAAAGGTCACCAAGCGATTGGCCATCAAGATCCATCAACAGGATAGGATTCCATTCCCTCAACGTCCATCTGCTATGCAAGCACAACAGGAGCTTCCTCCTTGTGTGCATTCGCTTTCCTGGCAGCTGCCATGTCTCCTTCATCCTCTGACAGTCCAAGCTGCCTCAGATCTTCACTGCGTCCCCCAAAGTACATGGATGGATCCAAGGGGACAAGGGATATCCCTTGAAGAGATGACTACTGACCCCTCTACAGGAGCCCCAGACAGAGGCACGAAGGCAAAATAACCAATGCTGCCTGCTCAGCAGGACAATCTTTGAGCAGCAGTTCAGATGCGGAAGATGTGGTCCCAATGCTTGGACCGGTCGGGTGGTGCCCTCCAATACCCTCCTGCAAGGGTCTCAGTCATTGTGGTGGTCTGAAGCGCTCTCCATAACATGGCCCTCCAGAGAGGTGTGGACCTTGAGGCCGGTGAGCTCTTTGCGGGTAGAGCAGGACTAGGAAGTAAGGGAGGCGGAGGGAGATGCCACTGAACAGAGAGGTGCCCCTTCTGCATGACAAGGTGGCCTTGTCTTTCCACCCTTCAGGAAGAGGACTTCCCTCCTATCCTTCATGCTGTCCAGCATTAGATCCAGGTTGATATCAATGACGTGAAGGGCTGACCTGCCCCTAGTGCCAGGCCTCTAGCTCTCTTGTGACATCTCACTTTCCTCTGGAAGGTTTTGGCGCAAACCACAGATCCCTCCCTCAAGACAACCAGCAGCCTCAGTGATGGCTGCCATGGGGTGTCTAAATGAGTCCCATACTTCATCTGACCCAAGTCCATTCCCACCCCCACTGGTTCTAAGTGGACAGGAAATTTGTCTCCATACCAATTAAGGTCTCACGCCTGTAAAAATCTGAACTTTAATCAGTTCCCTCTACCCTGGAGGTGGGTTCCTGACCTAAAAACAGTCCTGGCTCCTGTTTCCCACCTCTGTGTTGGAAGTTCAAACCATGGCGTCTCTTCTGCTTCCCACATCCATCACTAACGCCTCGAGTGCAACATCGGAGACCTCTCTCTGGCCTGTTGCTCTATTATTGGTCTTCTTGCATTATTTCACCAGCTGCTGTAGCCTGAGTTCATCTCCCTTTAAGAGAGGCAGACTGTCTTTAAGAAGTGCAGGCTAGTAACACGTCGTGCTAGCTACGACTGCACCTATGCCTCTGCTGAGCATGCAGCCAGTCAGCAGCATGTTTCACAGTGGGCTGCATACCACAATCACATTGATAAACAGGCAACATGAAGTTTGTTTGCTGCCTACCTCATCTCGATCGTGTGTGGGTAATTGCACATCACTGTGATCACTGTGCCTGATATTGGGCTTCATCCTAGGGTCTTAAAAGACATAGTTAATGAGGTAGTAGATGTGTTGGTGTTAATTTTTCAAAATTCACTCGATTCTGGTAAGGTTCCATCAGACTGGAAAGTAGCAAATATAACCCCTCTTTTCAAGAAGGGGGGGACGCAGAAAACAGATAACTATAGGGCAGTTATCTTGACATCTGTCTTGGGAAAGGTGTTAGAATTGATCATTAAGGAAGCTATAGCTGGACACAGAAAAACTCAAGGTAATCGGGAATAGTCAGCATGGTTTTGTGAAATGGAAATCATGTTTAACCAATTTATTGGCGTTCTTTGAAGGAGTAACCTGCGCTGTGGATAAAGGGGAGCCGGTTGACGTACTGTACTTGGATTTCCAGAAGGCATTTGAAAAGGTGCCGCATAAAAGGTTATTGCGCAAAGTAGGAGCTCATAGTGTAGGAGGTAACATATTAACATGGATAGAAGATTGGCTGGCTGGCAGAAAATAGAGAGTACGTATAAATGGGTCCTTTTCTGATTGGCAGGATGTGACGAGTGGAGTCCCACAGGGGTCTGTGCTGGGCCTCAACTTTTTACAATTTATATCAATGACTTAGATGAGGGGAGCGATGGCATGGTAGCTAAATTTGCAGATGACACAAAGATAGGTAGGAAAGTATATTGTGAAGAGGACATAAGGAGGTTTCAGACCGATATAGATAGGTTGAGTGAGTGGGCAAAAATCTGGCCGATGGAGTATAATGTGGGAAAATGTGAAGTTGTTCACTTTGGCAGGAAGAATAAAAAAGCAGAGTATTACATAAATGGGGAACTACTGCAGAATTCTGAGGTGCAGAGGGATCGAGGTGTTCTAGTGCATGAGTCACAAAAAGTTAGTATGCAGGGATAGCAATTAATAAAGAGGGCTAATGGAATGCTATCCATTATTATGGGAAGGATTGAAATAAAAGTAAGGATGTTGTGCTTCAGTTATACAGGGCATTGGTGAGACCACATCTTGAATACTGTCTGCAGTTTTGGTCTCCTTATTTAATTAGAATTAGAATATTACAGCGCAGTACAGGCCCCATCGGCCCTCGATGTTGCGCCGACCTGTGAAACCATCTGACCTACACTATTCCATATTCATCCATATGTCTATACAATGACCACTTAAATGCCCTTTAAGTTGGCGAGTCTACTACTGTTGCAGGCAGGGCGTTCCACGCCCCTACTACTCTCTGAGTAAAGAAACTACCTCTGACATCTGTCCTATATCTATCACCCCTCAACTTAAAGCTATGTCCCCTCGTGTTTGCCATCACCATCCGAGGAAAAAGACTCTCACTATCCACCCTATCTAACCCTCTGATTATCTTATATGTCTCTATTAATTCACCTCTCCTCCTCCTTCTCTCCAACGAAAACAACCTCAAGTCCCTCAGCCTTTCCTCGTAAGACCTTCCCTCCATACCAGGCAACATCCTAGTAAATCTCCTCTGCACCCTTTCCAAAGCTTCCACATCCTTCCTATAATGCGGTGACCAGAACTGCACGCAATACTCCAGGTGCGGTCTCACCAGAGTTTTGTACAGCTGCAGCATGACCTCGTGGCTCCGAAACTCGATCCCCCTACTAATAAAAGCTAACACACCATATGCCTTCTTAACAGCCCTATTAACCTGGGTGGCAACTTTCAGGGATTTATGTACCTGGACACCAAGATCTCTCTGCTCATCTACACTACCAAGAATCTTCCCATTAGCCCAGTATTCTGCATTCCTGTTACTCCTTCCAAAGTGAATCACCTCACACTTTTCCGCATTAAACTCCATTTGCCATCTCTTAGCCCAGCTCTGCAGCCTATCTATGTCCCTCTGTACCCTACAACATCCTTCGGCACTATCCACAACTCCACCGACCTTAGTGTCATCCGCAAATTTACTAACCCACCCTTCTACACCCTCTTCCAGGTCATTTATAAAAATGACAAACAGCAGTGGCCCCAAAACAGATCCTTGCGGTACACCACTAGTAACTAAACTCCAGGATGAACATTTGCCATCAACCACCACCACCTTTCTTCTTTCAGCTAGCCAATTTCTGATCCAAAGCTCTAAATCACCTTCAACCCCATACTTCCGTATTTTCTGCAATAGCCTACCGTGGGGAACCTTGTCAAACGCCTTACTGAAATCCATATACACCACATCCACTGCTTTACCCTCATCCACCTGTTTGGTCACCTTCTCGAAAAACTCACTAAGGTTTGTGAGGCAAGACCTACCCTTCACAAAACTGTGCTGACTATTGCTAATGAACTTATTCTTTTCTAGATGATTATAAATCCTGTCTCTTACAACCTTTTCCAACATTTTACCCACAACCGAAGTAAGGCTCACAGGTCTATAATTACCAGGGCTGTCTCTACTCCCCTTCTTGAACAAGGGGACAACATTTGCTATCCTCCAGTCTTCCGGCACTATTCCTGTCGACAATGACGACATAAAGATCAAGGACAAAGGCTCTGCAATCTCCTCCCTTGCTTCCCAGAGAATCCTAGGATAAATCCCATCTGGCCCAGGGGACTTATCTATTTTCACACTTTCCAAAATTGATAACATCTCCTCCTTGTGAACCTCAATCCCATCTAGCCTCGTAGCCTGAATCTCAGTATTCTCCTCGACAACATTTTCTTTCTCTACTGTAAATACTGACGAAAAATATTCATTTAACGCTTCCCCTATCTCCTCTGATTCCACACACAACTTCCCACTACTATCCTTTATTGGCCCTAATCTAACTCTAGTCATTCTTTTATTCCTGATATACCTATAGAAAGCCTTAGGGTTTTCCCTGATCCTATCCGCCAATGACTTCTCGTGTCCTCTCCTTGCTCTTATTAGCTCTCCCTTTAGATCCTTCCTGGCTAGCTTGTAACTCTCAAGCGCCCTAACTGAGCCTTCACGTCTCATCCTAACATAAGCCTTCTTCTTCCTCTTGACAAGCGCTTCAACTTCTTTAGTAAACCACGGCTCCCTCGCTCGACAACTTCCTCCCTGCATGACAGGTATATACTTATCAAGGACACGCAGTAGCTGCTCCTTGAATAAGCTCCACATTTCGATTGTTCCCATCCCCTGCAGTTTCCTTCCCCATCCTACGCATCCTAAATCTTGCCTAATCGCATCATAATTTCCTTTCCCCCAGCTATAATTCTTGCCCTGTGGTATATACCTGTCCCTGCCCATCGCTAAGGAAGGATGTGAATGCGTTGGAGGCGATTCAGAGGAGGTTTACTAGATTGATACCTGGAATGAGTGGGTTGTCTTATGAGGAAAGGTTGGACAGACTGGGTTTGTTTTCACTGGAGTTTAGAAGAGTGAGGGGAGACTTGATTGAAGTTTATAAGATCCTGAATAGTCTTGATAAGGTGGATGTGGAAAGGATGTTTCCTCTTGTGGATGAGTCCAGAACTAGGGGGCACTGATTTAAAATTAGGGGTTGCCTTTTAGACAGAGACGAGAAGAAATTTTTTCTCTCAGAGGGTTTTGCAACTTTGTAATTTTCTGCCTCAGAAGGTAGTGGAGGTAGGATCATTGAATATTTTTAAGGCGGAGGTAGATAGATTCTTGTCAGGCAAGGGAATCAAAGATTATCAGGGGTAGACGGGAGTGTGGAATTCGAGACAGAAACAGATCAGCCATGATCTTATCGAATGACAGAGCAGGCTCGAGGGGCCGAATGGCCTACTTTTGCTGCAAATTCATATGGTCCTATGGTCGTATATTGAGCCTAAGCAAATATTTCCCCGTTTATCTTCTCATGTTGCACTTTAACTCCTGTTGTGAATGCTTCATGCAAAATTGCTGTAATGTGATCCACACCGTTTGGAACAATGTTTTTTCTTATCTTTCAGGAAGAGTTGAAAGTATTGATGCCAGAGAATGGGCCCCTGGCAATGCATCAACAGATATGTTTGTCAATAAGACAGATGGGGTGTCTCGTAAAGGTAAGCACTAGGACTGCAGTCAGTGCATTCTTATTGACCCCTCCCTGCTCAGTGAACTTTGAGCTCAAAAGCACAAGGTTTCTGACTAAAATGCCACAGAATTCCAAATACTGACTGACTATAGACTGCTTTTGCCCTGTTTCCCTTTTCTTCTTGAAGCTTTGATTACTTCCTGCAGTTTAGTCCCGTAGGTGCCTTCTGAGGGGCATTATTCATGTGTTAACCTCGACAACGCTTGTCAGCAGGCTATTTAACTATGAGGGTCAGCACAGTAATGATTGCTGGATAGAAATCAATAACGGGTACCTTGGATGTTTATCTTTTCCTAATCCAGAGTGCTGTGGCCAATTATAGGATCATTATTACTGTATTGGCTGAGATTGGCTAGCTCAGTGTGGACCATGGATCAAAGCTGAGAGTTTCTGCTTGGTTAATGATTTAGACGTGAATATAGGAGGCATGATCAGTAAGTTTGCAGATGACATGAAAATTGGTGGTGTTGTAAATAGTGAGGAGGAAAGCCTTAGATTACAGGGAGATATCAAATGGAATTTAATCCTGAAAAGTGTGAGGTAATGCATTTTGGGAGGACTAACAAGGCAAGGGAATATACAATGGATGGTAGGACCCCAGGAAGTACAGAAAGTCAGAAGGACCTTGGTGTACTTGTCCATAGATCATTGAAGGCAGCAGCACAGGTAGATAGGTGGTTAGGAAGGCATATGGGATACCTGACTTTATTAGCTGAGGCATAGAATATAAGAGCAGGGAGGTTATGATGGAGCTGTATAAAATGCTAGTTAGGCCACAGCTGGAGTACTGTGTACAGTTCTGGTCACCACACTATAGGAAGGATGTGATTGCACTGGAGAGGGTGCAGAGGAGATTCACCAGGATGTTGCCTGGGCTGGAGCGTTTCAGCTATGCAGAGAGACTGAAAAGGCTAGGGTTGTTTTTCCTGGAGCAGAGAAGGCTGAGGGGGGACATGATTGAGGTGTACTAGATTATGAGGGACATTGATAAGTTAGATGGGAAGAAACCTTTTCCCTTAGCGGAGGGGTCAAGAACGGGGTGGGGGGTGGTGCATAGATTTAGGGTAAGGGGCAGGAGGTTTAGAGGGGATTTGAGGAATAATTTTATCACCCAGAGGGTGGTTGGAATCTGGAATGCACTGCCTGAAGAGGTGGTAGAGGCAGGAACCCTCACAACATTTAAGAAGTATTTAGATGAGCACTAGAAATGCCATAGCATTTTTTAGCTGTTGGTTAAATGATAAATATTGGCCAGGACACTGTGCAGAACTCCCCCGCTCTTCTCCAAAATAGTGCCATGGGATCTTTTACACCCACATGAGAGGGCAGGTGGGGCAAACTCTGTTTAACATATCATCACTCCTTCAGTACTGCATTGACGTGTCAGCCTAGATTTTGTGCTCAAGTCTCCTCAATAGGACTTGAATCCACAAACTTCTGACTCTGAGGTACAAGTATTACCTATGGAACCACAACCAACACTTAATACATGGCAGGTTAAAGGCACAAAATCTCTCTTTCAAACTATTCCGATATAAATTTCACCTTAAAGGTGCCAATTTTCCTCAGTTCGTCCTAAAAGCACCATTTTTAGCCATCCGACTGTGTGACTGAGCATCTAGATCATTGACTGTGCTGGAAATGTTCACTTGAAAGCAGGTTCAGAAATGAGCAGAGTGCAAACCTGCCTTACACATGTACACATAACATCCAAGAGACATCGCTAAAGGTTCAATTGCCTTTTCCTGAGTACCGTAACATGGGTTGGTGCAGACTATTGAGGTACCTTGGGTTAACATGACTTGGTGACCAAATGTGTCTATCTTTACAAGCGACCTGTATCAAAGAAATCGATGTGAAGATCCTATTAGTTGAATTCACCCTGTTATCCTTTGATAATTAAGTACCTAGGATTGATTTTGCAGTTCAGGTTAATATAGACTCCAATTTATTGTTCAGCCTGACTGGTTGTGATAACATCGGCACCCTTTGATATCTGCGAGCTATATTTGAATCAAGCCCATGCCAGTTCGGGTAAAAGTTACTTTTTCCTGCCAGCTCTCAGGGCTGCACATCCAATGAGCTGACAATCTCAACTAAGTTCCCACTAAGCATGGCACAAAGCACTAAACTCTCCATTATTTGACAATCTCAATCAGAGAGTCCACATGGATGATTGGTGTGGGAAATATAAAAGATTGAGGTGACTGGGGGAGCAAGAGACATATTGTTGGGATAGAGAAGACAAAACTAGAATACATGTTACTTCTGACCAGGGGCTCCCTTCACTTTGACAATGGGTGGCCAATGTGGAAAAAAGTTCCATTACACAACACTGACCACCTTTTACAAGAATGTAATTACATCAATCAGGGCACTCAGCCTGTTCCTTCCACAGGCTATGTGTAGTCCACTCCATTGTGACTATACCCTCCCCACTTCATCTCTTGAGAAAGGATTCTAAAATTTCCCTTTGGTCTTCAGAACAAAACCAAACAAAGCTCCAGAATATCCATCAAACCTCGCATCCTGAAGTATTGATCCTCATCCGATCACTTTCCATGGTCTCAACAGCTCAGATAAATAAACATAAGTTCATCAAAAATGGTGAAGGGAATAATCTGGAAGGATGATCCTCTCAATCCCCATTGTTTGGTAGACTCAGCAACAGTTAATGCCAAGGTGGGAACCCTGATTCATTTGAAACATCATAACTATTTATAATAACCAAGTTCTTGCTTCAGTCTAATCATTTCCTGGTGAGGTAAACATGGCCAGATAACTCTTGTAAATGAATGCACTGAAATGGAAGGGTTTTCATTTTAAAAATTGGCTTGTTGTTTATTTTTGTGCAACCCACAGGAGGATTGGCCATTGCAGTCCCTGGTGAAATCCGAGGATACCAACTAGCACATCAACGGTATGGAAGGTTACCATGGAAACGATTATTTGAGCCAAGCATCAAACTTGCCAAAGAAGGATTCCCCATTAGTCATGCTCTTGGAAATGCTATAAAGAAATATAAGGAAGACATTGAGAAAGACAGTTCTTTATGGTAAGATAGAGTTAACATGGCTGGAAGCTGAGAATAACACTGATTGCATGCTGGGACATGAAATTAATTGTAAAGCTGGGCTTCTCACTCTTGAGATTATCTTGTGAATATATCTGGACAACATTTCATAACTCATGAAATCATTTTACATAGAATTACTTAAAATATTCAGAACAGAAACAGGCCATTCAGCCCAACCAGTCCATGCTGGCATTTATGCTCCACTTGCGACCCTCCCATCCTTCCTCATCTAAATTTATCAGCGTAACCCCCAATTCCCGTCTCTATCTAGTCTCCCTTTAGGTGAAACTATACGATTTACCTCCAAGTTTCACATTCTCACCACTTTCTAGGTAACAAAGTTTCTTCTGAACTCGCTATTTGATTTCTTGGTGACTATCTTTTTTGATGGCCTCAGGTTTTTCTCTTCTCCATAAGAGGAAATACTCTCTCTTTATCTGCTCTATCAAACCCTTTTATAATTTTAAAGACATCTATTATCAGCCTTTTCTTTTCAAGAGAAAAGAGACACAGCCTGTTCATCCATTCCTGTTAGATATCACCTCACATTTCTGGTATCAGGCTGTAAATCTTTATTGCACCCTTTCTCGTGCATCAATAACCTTTTGAAATATGGTGACCAGAACGTTACACTGGACTCCAAGTATGGTCTAACTCAGATTCAATATAAATTTAGCTTAACATTTTAACTTTTCAATTCTATCCAGGAGAAATAAATAACTGCACTTTACTCTACTCTCTGCTTCCTGTCTTTCAGCCAGCCAGCTGTCCTCTGACTCTGCATGCTCTGACCTTATTTGTCAATCTATTATGTGACATCGTATCTAAGTTCTTTGGGAAATGTGCATAAATTGCATCTACTGAATTACCCTTGCCTATTCTCGCTGTTACCTCCTTCAAAGAATTCAATGTGGTTAGTCAAGCAAGACTTTACTTTTTGAAATTCATGTTGATGATTCAAAGAACAAAGAACAGTACAGCACAGGTACAGGCCATTCGGCCCTCCAAGCCTGCGCCGATCTTGATGCCTGCCTAAACTAACACCTTCTGCACTTCCGGGGTCCGTATCCCTCTATTCCCTTCCTATTCATATATTTGTCAAGATGTCTCTTAAACGTCGCTATCGTATCTACTTCCACTACCTCCCCTGCAGCAGGTTCCAGGCACTCACCACCCTCTGTGTAATAAACTTGCCTTGCACACCCCCTCTAAACTTTGCCCCTCTCACCTTAAACCTCTGTCCCCTAGTAACTGACTCTTCCACCCTGGAAAAAAGCTTCTGACTATCCACTCTGTCCATGCCGCTCATAACTTTGTAAACCTCTATCGTGTCGCCCCTCCACCTCCGTCGTTCCAGTGAAAACAATCCGAGTTTATCCAACCTCTCCTCACAGCTAATGCTCTCCAGACCAGGCAACATCCTGGTAAACCTCCTCTGTACCTAACTAAGGTTCTGTACAGCTGTAACATGACTTGCCAATTTTTATACTCTGTGCCCCGACTGATGAAGGCAAGCATGCCTTCTTGACTACCTTATCCACCTGCGTTGCCACTTTCAGTGACCTGTGGACCTGTACGCCCAGATCTCTCTGCTTGTCAATACTCCTAAGGGTTCTGCCATTTACTGTATACCTCCCACCTGCATTAGACCTTCCAAAATGCATTACCTCACATTTGTCCGGATTAAACTCCATCTGCCATTTCTCCGCCCAAGTCTCCAACCGATCTATATCCTGCTGTATCCTCTGACAATCCTCATCATTATCCGCAACTCCACCAACCTTTGTGTCGACCACAAACTTACTAATCAGACCAGCTACATTTTCCTCTAAATCATTTATATATAGTACAAACAGCAAAGGTCCCAGCACTGATCCCTGCAGAACACCACTAGTCACAGCCCTCCATTCAGAAAAGCACCCATCCACTATTACCCTCTGTCTTCTGTGACTGAGCCAGTTCTGTATCCATCTTGCCAGCTCACCTCTGATCCCGTGTGACTTCACCTTTTGCACCAGTCTACCATGAGGGACCTTGTCAAAGGCTTTACTAAAGTCCATATAGACAACATCCACCGCCCTTCCCTCATCAATCATCTTCGTCACTTCCTCAAAAAACTCAATCAAATTAGTAAGACATGACCTCCCCTTCACAAAACCATGCTGTCTCTCACTAATAAGTTTGTTTGTTTCCAAATGGGAGTAAATCCTGTCCCGAAGAATCCTCTCTAATAGTTTCCCTACCACTGACGTAAGGCTCACCGGCCTATAATTTCCTGGATTATCCTTACCACCCTTCTTAAACAAAGGAACAACATTGGCTATTCTCCAGTCCTCTGGGACCTCACCTGTAGCCAATGAAGATGCAAAGATTTCTGTCAAGGATCCAGCAATTTCTTCCCTTGACTCCCTCAGTATTTTAGGGTAGATATCATCAGGCCCTGGGGACTTATCTACCTTAATGCTTTGCAAGACACCCAACACCTCCTCCTTTTTGGTAATGAGATGACTGAGACTATCTGCATTCCCTTCCCTAGGCTCATCATCCACCAAGTCCTTCTCTTTGGTGAATACTGATGCAAAGTACTCATTTAGTACCTCACCCATTTCCTCTGGCTCCACACATAGATTCCCATCTCTGTCCTTGAGTGGGCCAACCCTTTCCCTGGTTACCCTCTTGCTCTTTATATATGTATAAAAAGCCTTGGGGTTTTCCTTAATCCTGTTTACCAATGACTTTTCATGACCCCTTTTAGCCCTCCTAACTCCTTGCTTAAGTTCCTTCCTACTGTCTTTATATTCCTCAAGTGCTTCATCTGTTCCTAGCCTTCCAGCCCTTACAAATGCTTCCTTTTTCTTTTTGACTAGGCTCACAATATCCCGTGTTATCCAAGCTTCCCGAAACTTGCCAAACCTGTCTTTCTTCCTCACAGGAACATGCTGGTCCTGGATTCTAATCAGCTGACGTTTGAAAGACTCCCACATGTCAGATGTTGATTTACCTTCAAACAGCCGCCCCCAATCTACATTCTTCAGTTTCTGCCTAATATTGTTATAATTAGCCTTCCCCCAATTTAACATCTTCACCCGAGGACTACTCTTATCCTTATCCACGAGTACCTTAAAACTTATGGAATTATGGTCACTGCTCCCAAAATGCTCCCCCACTGAAACTTTGACCACCTGGCCGGGCTCATTCCCCAATACCAGGTCCAGAATGGCCCCATCCCTAGTTGGACTATCTACATACTGTTTCAAGAAGCCCTCCTGGATGCTCCTCACAAATTCTGCCCCATCCAAGCCCCTAGCACTGAGTGAGTCCCAGTCAATATTGGGGAAGTTAAAATCACCCACCACTGCAACCCTGTTACCTTTACATCTTTCCAAAATCTGTCTACATATCTGCTCCTCTACCTCCCGCTGGCTGTTGGGAGGCCTGTAGTAAACCCCCCAACATCGTGACTGCATCCTTCCTATTCCTGAGCTCCACCCATATTGCCTCGCTGCATGACCTCTCTGAGGTGTCCTCCCGCAGTACAGCTGTGATATTCTCCTTAACAAGTAATGCAACTCCCCCACCCCTTTTACATCCCCCTCTATCCCGCCTGAAGCTTCTAAAGCCTGGAACATTTAGCTGCCAATCCTGCCCTTCCCTCAACCAAGTCTCTGTAATAGCAACAATATCATATCTCCATGTACTAATCCAAGCTCTAAGTTCATCTGCCTTACCTGTTATACTTCTCGCATTGAAACAAATGCACTTCAGACCACCAGTCCCGCTGTGCTCAGCAACATCTCCCTGCCTGCTCTTCCTCTTAGTCCTACTGGCCTTATTTACTATGTCCTCCTCATTTACTTCACTAGCTGTCCTACTGCTCTGGTTCCCACCCCTCTGCCACACGAGTTTAAACCCTCCTGAGTGATGCTAGCAAACCTCGCAGCCAGGATATTAGTGCCCCTCCAGTTTAGATGCAACCCGTCCTTCTTGTAGAGGTCCCAACTGTCCATGAAGAGAGCCCAATGGTCCAGATATCTGAAACACTCCCTTCTACACCAGCTGATCAGCCATGTGTTTAGCTGCACTATCTTCCTATTTCTAGCCTCACTGGCACATGGCACAGGGAGTAATCCAGAGATTACAACCCTGGAGGTCCTGTTTTTTAACTTACTACCTAACTCCCTAAACTCCCCCTGCAGGATCTCATCACTCTTTCTGCCTATGTCATTGGTACCGATGTGTACCACAACCTCTGGCTGTTCACCCTCCCCCTTCAGAATGCCCTCTGTCCGTTCAGAGACATCCTTGACCCTGGCATCAGGGAGGCAGCATACCTTCCTGGAGTCTCTTTCACGTCCACAGAAGCGCCTATCTGTGCCCCTGACTATAGAGTCCCCTATAACTATTGCTCTTCTGCGCTTTGTCCCTCCCTGCTGAACAACAGTGCCAGCCGTGGTGCCACTGCTCTGGCTGCTGCTGTTTTCCCCTGATCGGCCATACCCCCCAACAGTATCCAAAACGGTATACTTGTTAGAGAGGGGGATAGCCACAGGGGATTCCTGCACTGACTGCCTGCCCCTTCTATTGGTCACCCATCTATCTGCCTGCACCTTGGGTGTAACCACTTCTCTAAAACTCCTGTCTATGACGCTTTCCGCCACCTGCATGCTCCTAAGTGCATCCAGTTGCCGCTCCAACCGATCCTTGCGGTCTGTGAGGAGCTACAACTGGGTACACTTCCTGCAGATGTAGTCGCCCAGAACTCTGGAAGCGTCACGGACTTCCCACATTTCACAGGTGAAGCACTTCACCCCACTAACTGACATTTCTAGCACTAATTAGTTAATTGATATAAAATAAATAAATACTTATTAAATCCTTACTAAATTATGATACACTTCACTATGTGGTCCCTGGTGCTAGATTTCTATGATAAATATTAAATGCTGTCTAAATACAGTAATCTCCTCCCACTGGTTTAGTTACTCTACTTATTAATTAGTTAATTCGTGTTTTAATCAATTTTAATCAGTTTTATTTTCAAATTCGGTACAGATTCCCCACCAGCCAATCAGGTCACAGCTTTCCTGTGACATCACTTTTTCAGTTTTTGTCCCACCCGAGGTAACTTACTCTGTAAACTCACCGCTCTGGAACTCCGCCCTCCGAGTCTGCTCCGAGAATCCCCGAGGTTAACTCCGCCCTCCGAGTCTGCTCCGAGAATCCCCGAGGTTAACTCCGCCCTCCGAGTCTGCTCTGAGAATCCCCGAGGTTAACTCCGCCCTCCGAGTCTGCTCTGAGAATCCCCGAGGTTAACTCCGCCCTCCGAGTCTGCTCTGAGAATCCCCGAGGTTAACTCCGCCCTCCGAGTCTGCTCCGAGAATCCCCGAGGTTAACTCCGCCCTCCGAGTCTGCTCTGAGAATCCCCGAGGTTAACTCCGCCCTCCGAGTCTGCTCCGAGAATCCCCGAGGTTAACTCCGCCCTCCGAGTCTGCTCCGAGAATCCCCGAGGTTAACTCCGCCCTCCGAGTCTTCTCCGAGAATCCCCGAGGTTAACTCCGCCCTCCGAGTCTGCTCCGAGAATCCCCAAGGTTAACTCCGCCCTCCGAGTCTCCTCCGAGAATCCCCGAGGTTAACTCCGCCCTCCGAGTCTCCTCCGAGAATCCCCGAGGTTAACTCCGCCCTCCGAGTCTGCTCCGAGAATCCCCGAGGTAAGTTTTTTTATATACTCACCGCTCTGGAACTCCGCCCTCCGAGTCTGCTCCGAGAATCTCCGAGGTAAGTTTTTTTATATACTCACCGCTCCGGAACTCCGCCCTCCGAGTCTGCTCCATTCATTCCTATATCTTTGCATTTTAGATGGTTTTTTTCTTATTTTCTCCTTTGGTAGGGATTCTATTATTTTTCCTACCACCAATGTTAAGTTGACTGGTCTACAGTTTCCTGGATATGTTCTACTTCCCCACTTAAATATAGGTAAAACTCCAGCTACCCGCCAGTTCTCTGGTACTACATCTTTTTGAATGAATTATTAAATATTTATAATAGGGCCTCTGCTATCTCTTCTTTTTAGATTCCTTTACAATGCATGGATGCAATCCATCTGGGCAAGTGGTTTTGTCCTCTTTGAGCTTGATTAGTTTATTTAATAATTCTCCTCTTTTTATTTCAAATATGGATATATAATTTCTAATCTTGCGTCCCGATGTCATGTCCACCTGTTGGGCTAGATTTTGTGCTAGAGGCGCCAGGTGCCAGGCCGAAGAGGCGGGGAGAGCCTTTTCTTCCCTACAAACTCCCCTCTCCCCACATCTCCGGCAGCAATCCCCAGGTCTTTTTTTGTCAAAGATTCAGGAGGTGGGATCCCTGTCCGTTTAAAGACTTTTAAGGGACGGAGATCCTGCCTCGAAGAGCTGTCAGCCAATCACAGGGCCGGCAGCTCAGCAGCAGCACCGGGAGCGGCAGCCACTGCTGGTTCTGCAGAGGTCTCGGACCCAGGCCCAGTGGTGGAACCCCGGAGAAGAGGTAGGTGAGGCGAGGTTGCTGAGGCCAGTCCGGAAGGCCCTGGTGAGGGGGGCGGGTGGGGGGATGGTCTTGCGGGGTCCAGGTTTGGGGGTGGTTTGGAGGGTGAATTGATTCCAAGTGGGTGTCCTCCGTGGGCCACAAATTGCCCACAAAGAAGGGACCCTCTGCATGCCCACAGGGAGGGTGCCTCGATTTACAAGACTTCCTCCCCATGCGGTGCAGGCAGGAGGAGGTCCTTAATTGGCCCTGAATTGGCCACTTAAGGGCCTCAATTTGCCTCTGGACAGAAGGCCATTGTCGGCCTATCCTCCCTCTGGGAAGATCTCTGGGCAACAGACCTTCTGTCCCGCCACCTCCCCTACCACCCACTGCGAATCTCAGTGCCCCCCAGCCTCTGACCCCGCCTTGGGGTGGCGGTCGTTGTGTTTCCCTGGCAAATGATGAAGCAAAACAATTATTTAATATTTTCGCCATTTTGCTACCTCTGTCTGTGAATTTATCTTGTCCACCCCTTCGTGGCGATATTCTCAATTTCTTTTTTTATTTATATACCTGTAGAATATTTTACTATTTTGTTTCATGTTCCTTGATAATTTCATTTCATTGTTCCTCTCAACCTTCCTAATTGTTATCGAGTCATAGATTCATAGAGTTCTACAGCACAGAAACAGGCCCTTCGACCCATCGTGTCTGTGCTGGCCATCAAGCACCTATCTATTGTAATCCCATTTTCCAGCACTTGGCCCAAAGCCTTGTATGCTATGGCGTTTCGGGCGCTCATCGAAATACCTCTTAAATGTTGTGAGGGTTCCTGCCTCTACCATCCCTTTAGGCCGTGTGTTCCAGATTCCAACCGCCCTCTGGGTGAAAAAATTATTCCTCAACTCCCCTCTAAACCTCCTGCCCCTTACCCTTTAATCTGGTTATTGACACCTATGCTAAGGGAAAAAGTTCCTTCCTTTTTAATCTATTAATGTTCCTCATAATTTTGACCACCTCAATCAGGTCCCTCCTCAGCCTTCTCTGCTCCAAGGAAAACAATCCGAGCCTATCCAGTCTCTCTTCAATATTGAAATGCTCCAGCCCAGGCAACATCCTGGTGAATCTCCTCTGCACCCTCTCCAGTGCAATCACATCCTTCCGATAGTGTGGTGACCAGAACTGTACACAGTACTCCAGCTGTGGCCTAACTAGTGTTCTATACAGCTCCATCATAACCTCCCTGCTCTTATATTCTATGCCTCGGCTAATAAAGGACAAGTATCCCATATGCCTTCCTAACCACCTTATCTACCTGTGCTGCTGCCTTCAGTGATCTATGGACAAGCACCCCAAGGTCCCTCTGATCCTCTGTATTCCCTAGGATCCTACCATCCATTGTATATTCCCTTGCCTTGTTAGTCCTCCCAAAATGCATCACCTCACACTTCTCAGGATTAAACTCCATCTGCCACTGCTCCGCCCATCTTACCAGCCCATCTATATCGTCCTTTAATCTAAGACTTTCCTCCTCACTATTTACGACACCACCAATTTTCGTGTTGTCTGCGAACTTGCTGATCATACCTCCTATATTCATGTCTAAACCATTAATGTACACTACAAACAGTAAGAGTCCCAGCACCGATCCGTGTGGTACCCCACTGGTCACAGTCCTCCATTCGCAAAAACAACCCTCGACAATCACCCTCTGCCTCCTGCCACTAAGCCAATTTTGGATCCAATTTGCCAAATTGCCCTGGATCCCATGGGCTCTTACCTTCTTAACCAATCTCCCATGTGGGACCTTATCAAAAGCCTTTCTGAAGTCCATGTAGACGACATCAACTGCTTTATCTTCATCTACACATCTAGTCACCCCCTTGAAAAATTCAATCAAATTTGTTAGACACGATCTCTCCCTGACAAAGCCATGCTGACTATCCCTGATTAATCCCTGCCTCTCCAAGTGGAGATTAATCCTGCCTCTCAGAATTTTTTCCAATAATTTCCCTACCACTGATGTTAGACTCACCGGCTTGTAATTACCTGGTTTATTCCTGCTACCCTTCTTGAATAAGGTACCACATTTGCTGTCCTCCAGTCCTCTGATACCTCTCCTGTGGCCAGAGAGCATTTGAAAATTTGTGTCAGAGCCCCTGCTATCTCCTCCCTTGTCTCACATAGTATCCTGGGATACATCTCATCTAGGCCTGGGGATTTATCCACTTTTAAACCCGCTACTACATCAATGCTAATTTGATCAAGTACATTACAATCTCCCTCCCTGATCACTACACCACAGCGTCCCTCTCCATAGTGAACACAGATGAAAAGTAATCATTCAAAACCTCACCTATATCCTTCGGCTCCACACACAGATTGCCTCTTTGATCCCTAATGTGCCTCACTTTTTCCCTAGTTATCCTCCTGCCCCTAACATACTGATAAAATGCCTTGAGATTTTCCGTTATTTTGTCTGCCAGTGATTTTTCATGCCCCCTCTTCGCTCTCCTAATTATTTTTTAAAGTACCCCCCTACACTTTCTATACTCCTCTAGTGCCTCCGCTGTTTTCAGCCCTCTGAATCTGCCATAAGCCTCCTTTTTTTTCTTTATCCAATCCTCTATATCCCTTGACATCCAGGGTTCCCTGGACTTATTGGTCCTACCCTTCACCTTTATTAGAACATGTTGGACCTGAACCATCAGTATTTCTTTTCTAAATGACTCCCACTGGTCTGATGTAGACTTTCCTATAAGTAGCTGCTCCCAGTCCACTTTGGCCAGATCCTGTTTTATCATATTGAAATCTGCCCTCCCCCAATTCAGTACCTTTATTTCCAGTCCCTCTATGTCCTTTCTCATAACTACCTTAAATCTTACAGAGTTATGGTCACAATCCCTGAAATGCTCCCCCACTGCCACTTTTACCATTGTCTGGCTTCATTCCCTAGGATTAAGTCCAGTACCGCCCCTTCTATTGAAGGACTCTCTACGTGCTGGCACAAAAAGCACTCCTGAATGCACTTGAAGAATTCCGCCCCCTTTAAACCTTTTGCACTAAGACTATCCCAGCTGATATTAGGTATATTGAAATCCCCTACTATTATTTCCCTATTATTTTTGCACCTCTCTGAGATTTGAACAAAAGAACAAAGAACAGTACAGCACAGGAACAGGCCATTCAGCCCTCCAAGCCTGCGCCGATCTTGATGCCTGCCTAAACTAAAACCTTCTGCACTTCCGGGGACCGTATCCCTCTATTCCCATCCTATTCATGTATTTGTCAAGATTCCTCTTAAACATCGCTATCATACCTGTTTCGACCACCTCCCCAGCAGCAAGTTCCAGGCTCTCACCACCCTCTGTGTAAAGAACTTGCCTCACACATCCCCTCTAAACTTTGCCCCTCTCACCTTAAACCTCTGTCCCCTAGTAACTGACTCTTCCACCCTGGGAAAAAGCTTCTGACTATCCACTCTGTCCATGCCACTCATAACTTTGTAAACCTCTATCATGTCGCCCCTCCACCTCCGTCGTTCCAGTGAAAACAATCCGAGTTTATCCAACCTCTCCTCATAGCTAATGCCCTCCAGACCAGGCAACATCCTGGTAAACCTCTTCTGTACCCTCTCCAAAGCCTCCACGTCTTTCTGGAAGTGTGGCGACCAGAATTGCATGCAATATTCTAAGTGTGGCCTAACTAAAGTTCTGTCTGTACAGCTGCAGCATGACTTGCCAATTTTTATACTCTATGCCACGACCAATGAAGGCAAGCATGCCGTATGCCTTCTTGACTACCTTATCCACCTGCGTTACCACTTTCAGTGACCTGTGGACCTTTACGCCCAGATCTCTCTGCCTGTCAATACTCCTCAGGGTTCTGCCATTTACTGTATACTTCCCACCTGTATTAGACCTTCCAAAATGCATTACCTCACATTTGTCCGATTAAACTCCATCTTCCATTTCTCCGTCCAAGTCTCCAACCGATCTATATCCTGCTGTATCCTCTGACAATCCTCATCATTATCCACAACTCCTCCAAACTTTGTGTCTTCCGCAAACTTACTAATGAGCTACATTTTCCTCCAAATCATTTATATATACTACAAACAGCAAAGGTCCCAGCACTGATCCCTGCGGAACACCACTAGTCACATCCCTCCATTCAGAAAAGCACCCTTCCACTGCTACCATCTGTCTTCTATGACCGAGCCAGTTCTGTATCCATCTTGCCAGCTCACCTCTGATCCCGTGTGACTTTACCTTTTGTACGAGTCTGCCATGAGGGACCTTGTCAAAGGCTTTACTGAAGTCCATATAGATAACATCCACTGCCCTTCCTTCATCAATCATCTTCGTCACGTCCTCAAAAAGCTCAATCAAATTAGTGAGACACGACCTCCCCTTCACAAAACCATGCTGCCTCTCGCTAATAGGTTCGTTTGTTTCCAAATGGGAGTAAATCCTGTCCCGAAGAATCCTCTCTAATAATTTCCCTACCACTGACGTAAGGCTCACCGGCCTATAATTTCCTGGATTATCCTTGCTACCCTTCTTAAATAAAGGAACAACATTGGCTATTCTCCAGTCCTCTGGGACCTCACCTGTAGCCAATGAAGATGCAAAGATTTCTGTCAAGGCCCCAGCAATTTCTTTCCGTGCCTCCCTCAGTATTCTGGGGTAGATCTCATCAGGCCCTGGGGACTTATCTACCTTAATGCTTTGCAAGACACCCAACACCTCCTCCTTTTTGATAATGAGATGACTGAGACTATCTACACTCCCTTTCCTAGGCTCATCATCCACCAAGTCCTTCTCTTTGGTGAATACTGATGCAAAGTACTCATTTAGTACCTCGCCCATTTCCTCTGGCTCCACACATAGATTCCCTTCTCTGTCCTTGAGTGGGCCAACCCTTTCCCTAGTTACCCTCTTGCTCTTTATATACGTATAAAAAGCCTTGGGAATTTCCTTAATCCTGTTTGCCAATGACTTTTCATGACCCCTTTTAGCCCTCCTGACTCCTTGCTTAAGTTCCTTCCTACTGTCTTTATATTCCTCAAGGGATTTGTCTGTTCCTAGCCTTCCAGCCCTTACGAATGCTTCCTTTTTCTTTTTGACTCGGCTCACAATATCCCGCGTTATCCAAGCTTCCCAAAACTTGCCAAACTTATCCTTCTTCCTCACTTGCCGGTCCTGGATTCTACATATCTACGCCTCTATCTCTCCTGACTGTTTGAAGGCCTGTAGTACACTCCCAGCAAAGTGATTGCCCCCTTTTTGTTTTTAAGTTCTACCCATATGGCCTCATTTGAGGAACCTTCTAAGATATCATCCCTCCTTACTGCAGTTTCTTTCTTTTCTTTTGGGCCTCCTTATCTCGAGAGACAATGGATACGCGCCTGGAGGTGGTCAGTGGTTTGTGAAGCAGCGCCTGGAGTGGCTATAAAGGCCAATTCTGGAGTGACAGGCTCTTCCACAGGTGCTGCAGAGAAATTTGTTTGTCGGGGCTGTTGCACAGTTGGCTCTCTCCTTGCGCCTCTGTCTTTTTTCCTGCCAACTACTAAGTCTCTTCGACTCGCCACAATTTAGCCCTGTCTTTATGGCTGCCCGCCAGCTCTGGCGAATGCTGGCAACTGACTCCCACGACTTGTGATCAATGTCACACGATTTCATGTCGCGTTTGCAGACGTCTTTATAACGGAGACATGGACGGCCGGTGGGTCTGATACCAGTGGCGAGCTCGCTGTACAATGTGTCTTTGGGGATCCTGCCATCTTCCATGCGGCTCACATGGCCAAGCCATCTCAAGCGCCGCTGACTCAGTAGTGTGTATAAGCTGGGGGTGTTGGCCGCTTCAAGGACTTCTGTGTTGGAGATATAGTCCTGCCACCTGATGCCAAGTATTCTCCGAAGGCAGCGAAGATGGAATGAATTGAGACGTCGCTCTTGGCTGGCATACGTTGTCCAGGCCTCGCTGCCGTAGAGCAAGGTACTGAGGACACAGGCCTGATACACTCGGACTTTTGTGTTCCGTGTCAGTGCGCCATTTTCCCACACTCTCTTGGCCAGTCTGGACATAGCAGTGGAAGCCTTACCCATGCGCTTGTTGATTTCTGCATCTAGAGACAGGTTACTGGTGATAGTTGAGCCTAGGTAGGTGAACTCTTGAACCACTTCCAGAGCGTGGTCGCCAATATTGATGGATGGAGCATTTCTGACATCCTGCCCCATGATGTTCGTTTTCTTGAGGCTGATGGTTAGGCCAAATTCATTGCAGGCAGACGCAAACCTGTCGATGAGACTCTGCAGGCATTCTTCAGTGTGAGATGTTAAAGCAGCATCGTCAGCAAAGAGGAGTTCTCTGATGAGGACTTTCCGTACTTTGGACTTCGCTCTTAGACGGGCAAGGTTGAACAACCTGCCCCCTGATCTTGTGTGGAGGAAAATTCCTTCTTCAGAGGATTTGAACGCATGTGAAAGCAGCAGGGAGAAGAAAATCCCAAAAAGTGTGGGTGCGAGAACACAGCCCTGTTTCACACCACTCAGGATAGGAAAGGGCTCTGATGAGGAGCCACCATGTTGAATTGTGCCTTTCATATTGTCATGGAATGAGGTGATGATACTTAGTAGCTTTGGTGGACATCCGATCTTTTCTAGTAGTCTGAAGAGACCACGTCTGCTGACGAGGTCAAAGGCTTTGGTGAGATCAATGAAAGCAATGTAGAGGGGCATCTGTTGTTCACGGCATTTCTCCTGTATCTGACGAAGGGAGAACAGCATGTCAATAGTCGATCTCTCTGCACGAAAGCCACACTGTGCCTCAGGGTAGACGCGCTCGGCCAGCTTCTGGAGCCTGTTCAGAGCGACTCGAGCAAAGACTTTCCCCACTATGCTGAGCAGAGAGATTCCACGGTAGTTGTTGCAGTCACCGCGGTCACCTTTGTTTTTATAGAGGGTGATGATGTTGGCATCGCGCATGTCCTGGGGTACTGCTCCCTCGTCCCAGCACAGGCATAGCAGTTCATGTAGTGCTGAGAGTATAGCAGGCTTGGCACTCTTGATTATTTCAGGGGTAATGCTGTCCTTCCCAGGGGCTTTTCCGCTGGCTAGGGAATCAATGGCATCACTGAGTTCCGATTTGGTTGGCTGTATGTCCAGCTCATCCATGACTGGTAGAGGCTGGGCTGCATTGAGGGCAGTCTCAGTGACAGCATTCTCCCTGGAGTACAGTTCTAGGTAGTGCTCAACCCAGCGGTCCATCTGTTTGCGTTGGTCAGTGATTATGTCCCCCGATTTAGATTTGAGGGGGGTGATCTTCTTGATGGTTGGCCCAAGAGCTCTCTTCATGCCATCATACATTCCTCTGATGTTTCCGGTGTCTGAGGCCAGCTGAATATGACTGCATAGGTGTTGCCAGTAGTCGTTTGCGCAACGCCTAGCTGTTCTTTGTGCAGTACTTCTGGCTGCTTTAAGTGCTGCGGATGTTAAATCGCTGGGGGCTTTCTTGTAGTTCAAAAGTGCAATGCGCTTAGCGGCTATGACAGGTTCCAGCTCTTCATTATGAGATTGAAACCAGTCTGCATTTCTCTTCGCACTTTTGCCGTAGGTGGTCAAAGCTGACTCATAGATGGCGTCTCTGATGTGGGCCCACTTGGTCTCAGCATCCCCTGTGGGAGTGTTTTGAAGGGCTGTTACAAGTGAATTTAGAAATTTTTGTAACAGCTGTGGGTGAGAAATTCTGCTCGTGTTGATGCGCGGGTGGCCCTTCTGCTTGGAATGATGCAACTTCTTTGGTCTGAGTCTCACCTTGCTGCACACCAGGGAGTGGTCGGTGTCGCAGTCCGCACTGTGGAAGCTGCGTGTGATTTGAACACTGTTTAAGGCGGCTCGCCTTGTGACAATGAGGTCTAGCTGGTGCCAACGACGTGATCTTGGGTGCCTCCATGAAACCTGGTGACAGGGTTTAGTGTGAAAGAACGAGTTGGTGATGCAGAGGTTATGATAGGTACACAACTCAAGCAGTCTCTGCCCGTTCTCATTCATCCTTCCAACGCCATAGCGCCCAAGGCAGGAGGGCCATGAGTCATGGTCGGCCCCAACCCTGGCATTAAAGTCCCCCAGCAGGAATAGGTGTTCGGTGTTGGGGATGCTGCTAATGATGTTATGGAGTTGTTCATAGAACTGGTCTTTAGCTTCAGGTGCGGAGCAGAGTGTTGGAGCATAGATGCTGAGTAGGTGTACTGGACCAGAGGTGGTGAGCAGTCGGATGGACAGTATGCGTTCCGAGCCATTTGAGGGAGGCTCTATCATGCTGAGCAAGGAGTTTCTGATGGCGAAGCCCACTCCATGCTGTCTTGGTTCTTCAGGATCCCTGCCCTGCCAGAAGAAGGTGTAGTCTTGCTCTGCTAGAGAGCCACTCGCGGGGAGGCGAGTCTCCTGAAGTGCTGCAATGTCCACATTGAATCTACGGAGCTCGTTGTTAATGATGGCGGTCTTCCGAGAATCGTTGATTTGTGTAAGGTCTTCCGACAGGCCAGGACACATAGTTCTGACGTTCCAGCTTGCAAAGCGAAGGGCTGGTACCTTCTTTCCTTTTTTCATGTTGTTTGGTGCGGTGTATCAGTCCACCTTTCGGGCAATGACCCTGAGCTCCAAGCACCCATTGAAGCAGGCAGACTGTGGCGGGACAGAACCTTATTGACCGGGGGCTGCCCGGTTTGAGGCGGGCGGTAGCTGTCCAGTGAGGTGCAATGACCTCTCCCACCGACAAAGGCAACCCGTGGCACCCAGTTTCTACGCCAATTTATCTGGACTTATAACCCGTAACTGCTGCCTTCCGTGTTGTTTTAGTCGCTGTGAGGCAACTATGGAGTGACCTCTCCATGGCGCATGCCTGGGCAAATTTATGGAGGTTGAGAGTTGCCCAGTCGTCAAAACCCCCCTCTCGGCCTTTCTGGTGGGGTCCAAAGGAGTGCAGGACACGACGTTTGGCACCAGTATGGCTGCAGGAACTGCCGGAAACATGCCAAAGGTGACACATGACCGCCTACGGGGTTCCGCTCCGGATTTTCTGTTAGGGTTTACTCCCTTAGCCTTGGTCTCTCCCGAGACGCCCACAAGGCAGTGGTAACATAATCACAGTATAAATACACAGTGCATGTAACAAGGGTAATACAGAAATCATGGGGAGCTTCAATCTACATATAGCCTGAATAAACTTTATTAGTACTAATGTTGTGAAGGACAAATTCTTGGAATGTATGTCAGATGGTTTTCTAGGAACCAACGAGGGAACGGGCTATTTTAGATCTAATGTTGTGCAATGAAAAAGGGCTAATTAATAATCTTGTTGTAAAGGAGCCTTTAGAAAAGAGTGACCGTAATATGATAGAATTTTACATTAAGTTTGAAAGTGATGTAGTTCGATCAGAAATTAGGGTCTTAAATTTAAGCAAAGGAAACTATGAAGGTACCAGGGGCAAATTGGCAATGGTGGATTGAGAAACGACACTAAAACGTATGACAGTAGACAGGCAATGGCTAACATTTAAAGAACTAATACATAGTTTACAACAAAAATACATTCCTTTATTGCACAGAAACCCAGCAACGAAAGTGTTCCAACCATGGCTAATGAAAGAAATCAAGCATTATATTAGAGCAAAGGAAGAGGGGTATAAAGCTGCCAAAAAAATAGTAAGCCTGAGGATTGGGGAGCATTTCAGAATTCTGCAAAGGAGGACCAAGAAAAAGATTAAGAAACAGAAAATAGAATAGACACTGGAATGGTTCCTGCAGATTGGAAGGTAGCAAATGTAACCCCACTATTTAAGAAAGGAAAAAGACAGGAAAAAAACGGGGAACTACAGACCTGTTAGCCTATCAGTCGTAGGGAAAATAATAGAATCTATAATAAAGGATGTGCTAACAGGACACTTAGAAAATAATGGTAGGATTGGGCAGAGTCAACATGTATTTATAAAAGGGAAATCACGTTTCACAAACCTGTTGGGGGTTTTTTTTGAGGATGTAACTAGCAGAATAGATATGGGGAAACCAGTGGATGTGGTATATTAAGATTTTCAGAAAGCTTTTGATACGGTCCCGCATAAGAGGTTAGCAAACAAAATTAGAGCACATGGGATTGGGGGTAACATACTGGCATGGATTGAGAACCGGTTAACAAACAGAAAACAGAGAGGAGGAATAAATGTCTCATTTTCGGATTAGCAGGCTGCAATTAGTGGGGCCCCAGCTATTCACAATCTATATCAATGATGTGGATGTGGGGATTAATTGTAATATTTCAAAGTTTGCAGATGACACAAAACTAGGTGGAATGACTCTTTAATCAACAGTGCAATGCCACCTCCTCTTTTACCCCCTCCCCTATCACATCTGAAGATTCTATACCCTGGGATATTAAGCTGGCAATCCTGCCCTTCTCTCAGCCATGTCTCAGTGATAACAGTAATATCATAATCCCATGTGTTAACACCCTCAATTCATCTCTTCTTCTTCTTTGGCCTCCTTGTCTCGAGAGACAATGGGTAAGCGCCTGGAGGTGGTCAGTGGATTGTGAAGCAGACTCCTTGCATTAAAATAGATACAATCCAGCCTTGCATTCTTTGCTTGAGCCTCAACAGGTCTACATTTACGCTGCCCTCCAGATTGACTTCGCTTCTCTCCTATATTTGATTGTACATCACCCGTTACTGTCCCTCCATTCTGTATCCCATCCCCCTGCTAAATTAGTTTAAACCCCCCAACAGCACGAGCAAACCTCCCAGCAAGGATGCTGGTCCCGTTCTGGTTCAGGTGCAACCCGTCCATCTTATACAGATCCCACCTACGCCAGAAACAGGCCCTGTGATCCAGGAAACTAAAGCCCTCCCTCCTGTACCATCTCTTCAACCATGCATTCATCTGCTCTAACCTATTCTTATACTCACTAGCCCGTGGCACTGGAAGAAACCCAGAGATTACAACCTTTGAGGTCCTTTTTTTAATCTGTTGCCTAGCTCCCTGAATTCTTTTTGCAGGACCTCATCCCTCTTTCTACCTATGTCATTGGTACCAATATGGACCACGACCTCCGGCTGTACACCCTCACCCTCCAGAATACTCTGTTCCCGCTTGGTGATATCCATGATCCTTACACCAGAGAGGCAACATACCATCCTGGAATCACGCCTGCGATGACAGAAACGCCTATATGTTCCTCTAACCACAGAATCCCCTCCCACTACTGCCCTCTTTTCCCTTTTTTTCCATCCCAGCACATCTGAATCAGCCATGATATTCCGGTTATGCCTCTCGGTGCATTCTCCAGAGGAACCCTCTTTCCCATTGGTACCCAGAACTGAATATTGCTTAGAAAGTGGGATGTCCTCTGGGGACTCCTGCACTACCTGCCCTGACTTCCTTGTCCATCCGACAGCCACCCAGTCACCCCCCACGACTGTGCTTGCCTAGGCACTGACTTGACTACCTCCTGAAACGTGCCATCCACGTAGTCCTCCACCTCGCGGATATGCCACAGTGACTCCAGCCGCTACTTGAGCTCCGAAACCCGAAGCTCAAGCTTCTGCAACCGGAGACACTTTCCGCAGACATGTTCGCCAAGGTCACATGGCACGTCCACAACTTCCCACAGTGCACAGGAGATACATTCCGCTTGGCCAAGCTGCCCTGCCATTACTTAACTTTATAATGAAAACTTGCTAGTGTAAATAACTTACCAGCTATTTACAATCAACTTTTATCCCCTGTACCTTTGAGGCTGAGAAAGAAAAAGACCAAAGAGCACCTTCTACCGCCCCCAGCCAATGAAAATACCCACATTTAACTTACAGCCTCACTCCATGCAAACAGCACTAGTATAGCCAGTAAATACTAAAAATTTACAGGTAGCTATCCTGGGGCTTTAATTTAAAAGGAACCTTTTTTTTACACCAATCGATCACAGCTATCCCCAGGCAATAACAGCTGCCGCCCACCGACCAATCAGTGCACAGAATTTCAGTGATGTCATTATTCTTTTTTTAACTAAATCCAAACAGAGCGCGCCAGAAACAGTCAGAGAGTCCGCCGCTGTCCCCGGACATCAGGTAGGTGAAGGGCCTTATTTATAGCGGCACAGTGGCGCAGTGGTTAGCACCGCAGCCTCACAGCTCCAGGGACCCGGGTTCGATTCCGGGTACTGCCTGTGTGGAGTTTGCAAGTTCTCCCTGTGTCTGCGTGGGTTTTCTCCGGGTGCTCCGGTTTCCTCCCACAAGCCAAAAGACAAGCAGGTTGGTAGGTAAATTGGCCATTATAAATTGCCCCTAGTATAGGTAGGTGGTAGGGAAATATAGGGACAAGTGGGGACGTGGTAGGAATATGGGATTAGTGTAGGATTAGTATAAATGGGTGGTTGATGGTCGGCACAGACTCGGTGAGCCGAAGGGCCTGTTTCAGCACTGTATCTCTAAGCTAAACTAAACTAAACTATCGGTTTTCAGCACTGTTCCTTTCAGGCCCACCGCTGCCCCGGATGTCCGGTAGGTCTTTTGACCTAAGCTCTTCATATTCTCCCTTGTCATGCTGTCCTCAACTATCCATGTATAAAATGTATGCCTCTTTCCTTACCATCCATTTTCCTCTTATGTTTTTGTTCATCTATGGTGTCTCATTAGTGTTTAGTGTGATCCTGCTTTTTAAAGGAATATATTTTCCTGGGCTCTGTTGAACACAGTTTTAAATGCTTCCCACCATTGTTTGCCAATTTCATTGTCCATTGCATTTTCCAAGATTCTACTGTCAGCCCCTCGAAATGAGTTTTTCTCCAATCTATTACCCTGGTCTTTGTTATGCTTATGGCCTTCCCAATTTTTATCCTAAACCCTATTATATTATGGCCACTATTGCCTAGATGTCCCCTACTTTTACTTTTCTTATCTGCTCTGGTTCATTCCCCATTACTAGATCCAATAGTAAAACCTTTCTCTTTGGGGAAACTGACACTGGTTAGAATGAGGTAAAAGGAGACAGAGTCATTCCTAGATCAGGCAGATGAGGCAGATCAGGAAGGAATGGAGCACTGGAAAGAAGAAGAAGAAAGTGAAGACTGAATCCAGGAAATGTTTCTGTTATTTAAAGTAGCCGACTAACCAGACCTGGCCATACAGTGCTCAAGTTGTCACTGAAGGACTCAGATAGGGGGAAGACTGGTAAATCTACACCATCAAAACTCTCATGAGCGGAGCTGAGGAGGTTCTGGAGAAGTGGGCCTTATGGTGGACACAACACCTGTAGAGCTTGGATTGAGAGGGAACTGCTGTCAGAAGAGGAACAGCAGGTAAATCCTTGAAGAAAGGGGCTGAAAATCTACCTGAGGAACTTCAGGGTTGTGAAGAACTGTGTGACTGTAATCTGGTACCATATATGCTGGGTGGTCTGCCCAGTGAAACCATGGGTCCCATCTCTGTTGTATCTGATAGTTAAGGTGCAATTTGTAGTATGTATATTGACTGTGATCTATCTGTTGCTTCATGTTTAATTTATGCTGATTTTCGGTTGGTTTTGGCTTGAGTGTTAAGGTAAAATTTGTAAAAGTGAAATACTGTCTGCTTGATTTGGTTTCCTAAATAGGGGGTCAATCAATTGATTCAATACTTTTGGTTTGTTGGTGGGCTCCACGGGGATCATAACATACGATCATTGCAACAAAGTCCTGTACACATTGTGAGAATGCCATTCCCTTACCCCTTTACCTACCACTTTTGGCCAATTAAATAGGAGTTAGATGAAATCCCCCTTGTTTCTTATTCTGCTAATTTTTGCACATCTCCTCCTCCACCACACTGCCACTATTAGGTGATCTGTAGACTATTCATATTATTGTGATTGATCCTTTATTACCATTTGTCTCAATCCACATGTATTCTGTCTTACTGATGGATGCATCACTTTTTGTACATTGTCATTGTTATGTCTGTATACAGGCGACATTTCAAACAAGGCAAAGAAGTAGTCAAACACAATAGAACATTAAATTAATTAACACTCTTTGCAACAGTCTTTATTGGGGGAAAAAAAGAGTTCTGAGGAAAGATCCTTCCTTGTCACTCTATCATTATTGTCAGTCATCCTCTGAACTTTCCTCTCCTGTTTCCAGAGAGTAACAAACATGCTGTTCAACATGCTCTCCCTCATTGCTGAAATTCTCACTGTGTCAAAATGAAGATTGATCTCATCATCTCCTGCTCTGAATCATTGTTTCTCTTTTAAGACCTTAAAGCTATGGGACTCCTTATCTCCCTAAATCTTCCTTTATAACAAAGCTTGAAGTCACCCAATTACTAGTTCTGAATTTTCCACCATCTCTTCTATCTGTTCTCAACCTTGATGATGCCTTTAGCTTTTCAATAAAATGGCATAGCTGATCCATATGATTGCAGTCAAAATATTATCATGTTCTATTGCATTAACAATTTTTTAAAAATCCATCTTGCACTTGCTGTTTTGTAGAGAGTGAAGATTACATTGATTGCCAAGCTGTAAAACCTTGTTTGTTATCTGAGTAAAGTAAATGAACCATCCAGTATAGCAGAATAGAGAAAGTTTTATTGCTACTTTGCACTGATGTACCAGCATCTGATTGACAGCATAACTATAACAGTCTTGGGTTTCTTGCTCCTGATTGTTATTGTTAATTGAATATTAATTGTGTGTTTAATTGTACGCACATGGTGGGCATTAACTGGGGATTCCGTTTTTTTTCACTCGGTCGTGGGATGTGGGCATCTCTGGCTAGGCCAGCATTTATTGCCCATCCCTAATTGCCCTTGAGAAGGTGGTGGTGAACTTCCTTCTTGAACTGTTGCAGTCCTTGGGGTGTAAGTACACCAACAGTGCTGTTAGGAAGGGAGTTCGAGGATTTTGACCGAGCGACAATGAAGGAACGGCGATATAGTTCCAAGTCAGGATGGTGTGTGGCTTGGACGGGAACTTGCAGGTGGTGGTGTTCCCATGAATCTGCTACTCTTGTCCTTCTAGTTGGTAGAGGTTGTGGGTTTAGAAGGTCCCGTCGAAGGAACCTTGGTGAGTTGCTGCAGTGCATCTTGTAAATGGTACACACTGCTGCCACTGAGCATCGGTGGTGAAGGGACCGAATGTTGAAGGTGATGGATGGGGTGCCAATCAAGTGGGCTGCTTTGCCCTGGTTGGTGTTGAGCTTCTTGAGCGTTGTTGGAGCTGCACCCCTCCAGGCAAGTGAGAGCATTCCATCACACTCTTGATTTGTGTCCTGTCTATGATGGACAGGCTTTAGGGAGTCAGGAGGTGAGGTATTCATGCAGAATTCCTAGCCTCTGACCTGCTCTTGTAGCTGCAGCATTTATGTGGCTGGTCCAGTTCAGTTTCTGGTCAATGGTAACCCCCAGAATGTTGATAGTGGGGCATTCAGTGATGGTAATGAACCAACCATCAAGGGGAGAGGGTTAGATTCTCTTTGTTTATGATGTTCATTGCCTGGCACTTGTGTGGCATGAATGCTACTTGCCACAAATCAGCCCAAGCCAGGATGTTGTCCAGGTCTTGCTGCTTCAGTATCTGAGGAGTCATGAATGGTCCTAAACATTGTGTTATCATCAGCTAACATCCCCACCTCTGACCTTATGATGGAGCGAAGGTCATTGATGAAGCAGCTGAAGATGGTTGGGCCCAGGACTCTACCCTGAGGAACTCCTGTAGTGATGCCCTGGGACTGAGATGATTTACCTTCAACATTCACAACCATTTTCCTTTGTGCTACGTATGACTCCAACCTGCAGAAAGTCTGATTCCCATTGACTCCAGTTTTGCTAGGACTCCTTGATGCCATTCTCGGTCTAATGCTGTCTTGATGTCAAGGGCAGTCACTCTCACCTCACCTCTGGAGTTCAGCTCTTTTGACCATGTTTGGACCAAGGCTGTAATGAGGTCAGGAGCTGAGTGACCCTGGTGGAACCCAAACTGAGCGTCAGTGAGCAGGTTATTGCTAAGCAAGTGCTGCTGATAGCACTGTTGACAACCCTTCCATCAATTTGCTGATGATTGACAGTAGACCGATAGGGCAGTAGTTGACCAGGTTGGATTTGTCCTGAGCAATACCTGAGCAATTTTCCACATTGCCGGGTAGATGCCAGTGTTGTAGCTGTACTGGAACAGCTTGGCTAGGGACACGGCAAGTTCTGTACTTGAACTTCAGTACTATTGCTGGAATGTCATCAGTACCCATAGCCTTTGCAGTATTCAGTGACTTCAGCCATTTCTTGATATCACATGGAGTGACTGAAAACTGGCATCTGTGATGCTGGGGACCTCAGGAGGAGGCTGAGATGGATCATCTAACTTGGCACTTTTGGCTGAAGATGTTTGCAAATACTTCAACCTTGTCTTTTGCACTGATGTGCTGGGCTCCCCCATCATTGTGGATGGGGATAGTTGTGGAGCAGACTGCCACTGTGAGGTTAGGAGGTGCATATTTTAGTGTGCACCTCTGCAAATATAAACTTATAAAAGTGTGTACAGATTGTTTCTAGTTCTATCCTTCACCACCTGGCTTTCTGAAATAGAACAGTTATGGAGTGACTCTTCCTAGAAAAAGTATGTGTTGGAATCGGGTGAGGGCAAAATTTTGCTTAGGTCTGATACTGGTCATAATTAAATGATCTGCCAAAGCACACTGTCTAGGCACATCTCTGAAAAATCAGCCATGGAACCATACCCTGGAATGAACCCGTTAGTGACTCAGGACAAAAGGAGATGGAAAGAATAGTGTGTTTCTGTACACATGTTTAATAGAAGAAGGAAAGCCATATCCAGTTCTTTTTTGCTATGATGTGACACTGAACACGTTTGAAAGTGCTGTTACAAATAGACCTACTGAACACCTTGATTTTTTTTTCTCAACAGTGAAGTATTTTGTAATTCCAATGGTAAAATACTCCAGGAAAATGAAATCATCAAATTTCCAAAATTAGCTGCAACCTATCAGATTCTGGCGGATGAAGGACCTGACGCATTTTACAATGGATCTCTTTCCCAACAGATAGTGAAGGATATCGGAAATGCAGGTGGGGAAAATCTTTTCTTACATGGGCATCGCTGGCAAGGCCTGCTTTTATTGCCCAGCTCGAATTGCCTTGAGAGGCAGTCTGAAAAGAAACTTGCAAGGGATATCAAAATCAACACAAACATTTTTTACAATTATGCTGGGAAAAAGAGGATGTCAGGAGGAATGTAGGGCCTTAAAAACTGACAGTGATGAAATAATCAATGAAAGTAAGAAAATGGAAGACATGCTGAATAATTACTTTGCATTAGAATTTACAGTAGTAGTTCTCAAATTGGGGTCTGTAGACACTTTCCAGGGAGGTTGTGAAATAATCCCGCTAGCGGGCAAAAACACAAGGGGAGAAAGAAAAGGAAAGAAGAAAAAGGCAAGCTTTGTATAAGTTAACTGTAGTTAGTTTAGTACTGCACGAGTAGCTGACAACTTTTTTTTATATTTGTTTATGGGATATGTGTGTCGCTGGGTAGGGCACCATTTGTTGTACATCCCTAATTGCCCTTGAGAAGGTGGTGGTGAGCTGCCTTCTTGAACCGCTGCAGTCCATGTGATGTATGCACACCCACAGTGCTGTAAGGAAGGGATTTTGACCCATCGACAGTGAAGGAACAGTGATATAGCTCCAAGTCAGGATAGTGTGTGGTTTGGAGGGGAACTTACAGATGGTGGTATTCCCATGCGTCTGCAGCCCTTGTCCTTCAAGGTGGTAGAGGTCGCGGGTTGAAAAAGGCTTGGCGAATTGCTGCAGTGCATCTTGTATATGGCCCAAGTTAAGCATTGATTACAGATTTATTCTGGAAGAGCTTGTGCAAAAATGGCAAGTGCAATAGGTGATGCCATTTCAGCATACAGGATTCAAAGTAACCAGATACACCTGGAAATACCAGGCCATGAAATTAACTTCTCCGAAAGGGAATGTCTTTGAAATAATTTTGAGATCTAGGGGGTGAATACCATGAAGGACATGACTTGTTGAAGGAAAAGGAGACCATGTTTAACCAGCTGGAAATTTACAAAGACGTTGTTGATATGGTGTTCGGCTGTAATGTAGTTGATAAATGCTTGTATTTATGAAAGTGTTTATTACAAGTTGGCAGATTGGCTTTTCTGCATCCTCTCTAAAGCCTTTACATTCTTCCTAAAGTGTGGTGCCCAGAATTAGACATAATTTTCTAATTGTAGCCAAACCAGTGTTTTATAAAGGTTCATTAAAACTTTCTTGCTTTTGCACTTAGTGCCTCTGTTTATACAGCCCAGGATCCCATATGCCTTTTTAACCACTTTCTCAACTTGCCCTGCCATCTTTAAAGATATGTGCACATATATTCCCAGCTCTCTCTGTTCCTGCACCCCCTTTAGAATTGTACCCTTTATTTTATATTGCCTCTCCTCATTCTTGCTAGCAAAATGTATCACTTCACACTTCTTTGCATCAAATTTCATCTGCCACATGTCCACCCATTCCACCATGCTGTCTATGTCCTCTTGAAGTCTATCACTATCCTCTTCACAGTTCACAATGTTTCCAAATTCTTTCATCTACAAATGTTGAATTTGTGCCCTGTACACCCAAGTCCAGTTCATTAATGTAGATCAAGGAAAGCAATGGTCCTCGTACCGACCTCTGGGGAACACCATTGTAAAACTTCCTCCACAATGATTCTCTAGTTCCTGTCATTCAGCCAACTTCATATCAATTCTAGCACTGTCCCTTCCATTCTGTGGGCTCCAACTTTGCTCGGAAACCTATTTTGTGGCACTTTGTCCAAACGCCTTTTGGAAATCCATGCATTTCACATCAACCGAGTTACGCTCATCCACACTCTCTGTGACCTCATCAAAAAGCTCAATTGTTGGTTACACACAATTTGCCTTTAACAAATCCATGCCGGCTCTCCTTAATTGATCCACACTTTTCCAAGTGACTATTAATTTTGTGCTGGATTATTGTTTCTGAAACTTTCCCACCACCGATGTGAAACTGACAGCTTGTATTTACTAGGTTTATCCTTTCACTCATGTTTTGGACTAAGGTGTAACATTTGCAATTCCCCAGTCATCTGGCACCATCCCTGTATCTAAGGGGGATTGAAAGATTATGGCCAGTGCTTCTGCAATTTCTACCCTTACATTCCTGAATGTCCTTGGATGCATCTCATCAAGTCCTGGTGAGTTATCAACTTTAAGTACAGTCTGCCTTTCTAATACCTTCTCTCTATCATTTTTAGCCCATCAAGTGTCCCAATTACCTCCTCTTTCACCATAACTTTGGCAGTATCTTCTTCCTTGGTAAAGACAGATGCAAAGTACTCATTTCTTTACCTTAGCCATGCCCTCTGCCTCCATGCGCAGATCGACTTTTTGACTGTTTATCAGTCCACCCCTCCTCTTACTACCCTTTTATTATTTATATCCCTATGGAAGACTTTTAGATTCCCTTTTACGTTAGCTGCCAGTCTCTTCCCATATTCTTTCTTTGCCTCTCATTCCCCTCTGAACTTTCTATGTTCAGCCTGGTAGGAGCCCTGGTAAAACATTTCAATAATTCCTGCCCTTAACACAACATTTTCTGTAAGATATTCAGATGCATCACAGAACTGGCCTATTCTGTCTTTGCACAGATACCAGCAATGATAACTGCTCCCAAGTGAGGAAAGCTGGGAGAAGCCGAGCTCGACAGTCTAGCGAGAAGGTGGTTAAACTATGAAATGGTATAGAAAGGTAAACACAGGCTATTACTTCACAGTGATCCAGGAACATAGGAGGAGAGAGTAGAAAATAAAACGAGTGATAAATAATCAAAACACATGTTAGGAAGAAGCTCCTTCGAGAGAGAGTAACTGATGTTGGAAACAATCCGATTAGTCAAGACAAAAACATTAGGAACCTTCAAAAAATAGTGGGATACTAAGACAAAGAACCCCTGTGGTGCTAGAGCATTGAGATTCACTCGGCTAAATGGCCTTTTCTCATCTTGCATTTTTCTCCAATTTTCATGAGTACTATTGCTTTGATTTAAGATCTGTTGTCCCTTAACAATTTTCAGATGGAAAACAAATTTTGAACCTTTCAGTGATGGCCACCCAAAGATTTCCACCACCTAGAAAGACAAGGGCAGCAGGCATAAAGGAACACCATTACCTCCACGTTTCCCTTCCAAGTCACACAGAAACACTGAATTGGACACATTCCTTGGTTACTGGGTCAAAATCCTGGACATCCTACCTCACCTGTGGGAGCAACTTCAACACCCAGACTGCAATGGTTCAAGAAATCCCACCAGCATTTTCTCAAGGGCAACTAGAGATGGGCAATAAATTCCAGTGACACCTACATCTGAAAAATGATTTGTTTTTTAAATTCTGCTATCATAACCTTCTTTAAACATGCAGGCAGATGCATATAAACAGTTTTTTCAGTTCTGTCACATTGGGTGGTATTTTCCAAGCCGGTGGAGGTGGGTTCAAGGGCAGGAAAATTGCAGAAAAAGAAGTCATGTTGGGATCCCAACATGGTCCCGCCCCCTCTTCCGGTTTTCCCAGGGGTGGGTTGGGAGTGCAACAGGGAACACCCATGGCTGAGACAGGAAGACAATTGAAGTATTTAAGGGGGTAATTAGGAGAAATTTTGCACGTGGATTCTCCCTTTCTCAACAGTGGAGCAGTTGCATGCCGTGTCTGCCACTCAACAGGTTGGAGAAGATGAGTGCACAATGAGTAGAGCTTCCTCAGTGAAACTGACAGGCTGGGAAGGCTTTGATCAGCTATACTGAAGAGCGGCAACCATGGCCAGGTCAGAGACTGCTGTTCAAAGCATCCCTTCTCTCAAAGAGTGCTATCACTGCTTGACAGGTGATTGCCAACAGCTTGAAAGGCCCTTCACCAGTCCAGCACATCACCCACCCTCAGGCACACTTCTCTGCTGCCAGCCATCAGAGTGGCACAGCAGCAGCTTCTGTAGCCACCATCCACTTCTGCTGAAGGTCAAGTTAGGGGTCTCACCACCCTCACCTGCTCCATCAGCAGCAGAGCAACACGAGCAGTAATACCAGTTGCCTTCTCCTCAGCAACATGCCCCTTCACAGGGTAAAGGGGATGGTCACCGAGATCCAGGTGGAAGGAGGTGAGACCCGAGTCTACAGGCAGAGGATCAGTTCTCTCGACATGTCTGACCACCAGTGCCTCAGGCTCTCATGCCAGATCACTGCTGACGTCTTACAGCCTCCTGGAAGAAGACCTCCTACCCAGTGGAGCAGGTGGGCATGCATTGCCAGTTGCTGATGGGTGGTCTGTCACTGGAGCCCCATCCTGTGTCTCTGCCACTCACCAGGTTGTGTGCTCTCTTCTCCTGGAAAGAGCAAATACAGGGAAGTGTGAATGTTGATAATGGTTTGTGTGCAGAGGAGGGAAGGACATCATTTGTGGAGGGTCACTGTGAGGCATGGATGTGAGAGGGCAATAGCTGGAGGGTGAGTGTGAGTGTTGGCTGTTTAGTGGGGGATGTGAGGTGCTTGCAGGGAGAGGAATGAGTGGAGCTGCAAAGTTATTGACATGAGGAGTGCTGTGCAAGAGAATGCTGGACAAGCCAGAGTGTGGGGCTGCGCACCCGAAAGTGAAAATGGAATTCAACACAGAGAAGTGTGAGGTGATACATTTGGGGAAGCCAAACAAGTCAAATAAATCCCCAGGGCCTGACCAAGTGATTCCTAGGATGTTATGGCAAGCAAGGGACAAGAGCTGGGGCCCTGGCAGAGATTTTTGTATCATAGTTAGCCACGGGTGAGGTACCGGAAGATTGGAGAATAACTAATGTTGTGCCTTTATTTAAGAAGGGCAGCAGGGATAAGCCAGGAAACTACAGGCCGGTGAGCCTTACATCAGTGGTGGGAAAGTTATTGGAAGGGATTCTGAGAGACAGGATTTATATGCATTTGGAAAGGCAAGGTCTGATTAGGGATAGTCAGCATGGCTTTGTGCGTGGGAAATCATGTCTCACGAATTTGATTGAGTTTTTCGAGGAGGTGACAAAGAGGATTGACGAGGGAAGGGCGATGGACCTTGTCTACATGGACTTTAGCAAGGCCTTTGACAAGGTCCCGCATGGTAGGCTGGTCCAGAAGGTTCGAACACATGGGATCCAGGGTGAGCTAGCCAATTTGATACAAAATTGGCTTGGTGATAGGAGGCAGAGGGTGGTAGTGGAGGGTTGTTTTTCAGATTGGAGGCCGGTGATCAGTGGTGTGCCACAGGGATCGGTGCTGGGCCCTCTGTTGTTTGTCATATATATTAATGATTTGGATGTGAATGTAGGGGGCATGATTAGTAAGTTTGCAGATGACACCAAAATTGGTGGTATAGTGGACAGTGAGGAAGGTTGTCTAAGGTTATAACAGGATATAGATCAACTGGGAAAGTGGGCAAGGGAGTGGCAAATGGAATTTAATGCAGACAAGTGTGAAGTGATGCATTTTGGGAAGTTAAACCAGGGCAGGACATATACGATGAATGGCAGGGCCCTGGGGAGTGTTGTTGAGCAGAGAGACCTTGGGGTGCAAGTACATAGTTCCCTGAAAGTGGCGACACAGGTAGACAGGGTGGTGAAGAAGGCGTATGGCATGCTTGCCTTCATCGGCTGAGGCATTGAGTACAAGAGTTGGGACGTCATGTTACAATTGTACATAATGTTGGTTAGGCTGCATTTGGAATACTGTGTGCAGTTCTGGTCACTGCACTACAGGAAAGATGTGATTAAGCTAGAGAGTGTGCAGAAAAGATTCACAAGGATGTTGCCTGGTTTGGAGGGCTTGAGTTATAAAGAGAGATTGGATAGGCTGGGTCTGTTATCCCTGGAGAGAAGGAGGCTGAGAGGGGTCATGATAGAGGTATATAAAATTCTGAGAGGCATAGATAGGTAGATAGCCAGAGTCTATTTCCCATAGCAGGGGTGACTAAAACTAGAGGGCATAGATTTAAGGTGAGAGGGAGGAGGTTTAAAGGGGATCAAAGGGGTAAATGTTCCACACAAAGAATAGTGGGTATCTGGAGTGAGCTGCCAGAGGAGGTGGTGGAGGCAGGGACAGTAGCAACATTTAAGAGGCATCTGGACAGGTACTTGAATGAGCAAGGCATAGAGGGATATGGAATTAATGCAGGCAGATGGGATTAGTATAGATAGGCATTATGGTCGGCATGGATACGGTGGGCCGAAGGGCCTGTTTCTATGCTGTACGACTCTATGAATCTATGACTCGAAGGCAAAGGAATACACAATTAATGGGAAAATACTGAGAAGTGTAGAGGAAGTGAGGGACCTTGGAGTGAATGTCCAAAGATCCCTGAAGGTAGCAGGACAGGTTGATAAGGTGGTTAAGAAGGCATATGGAATCCTTTCCTTTATTAGCTGAGGTATAGAATAGAAGAGCAGGGAGGTTATGCCAGAACTGTATAACTCATTGGTTAGGTCACAACTTGAGTACTGTGTGCAGTTCTGGTCACCTCATTACAGAAAGGTTGTAATTGTACTCGAGAGGGTACAGAGGAGATTTACGAGGATGTTTCAGGGGCTGGAAAAATGTAGCTATGAGGAAAGATTGGATAGGCTGGGGTTGTTCTCCTTGGAACAGAGAAGGCTGAGGGAAGATTTGATTGAAATGTACAAAATTTTGAGGGGCCTGGATAGAGTGGAGGTGAACAACCTATTTACCTTAGCAGAGAGGTCAGTGACTAAGGGGCAGAGATTTAACGTGATTGGTAGAAAGATTACAGGGGAGATGAGGAAATTCTTTTTCACCCAGAGGATCTGGAACTCACTGCCTGAAAGGGTAGTTGAGGCAGAGACCCTCAACTCATTTAAAAGGACTCTGGATATGCAGCTCAAGTGCCTTAATTTGCAGGGCTACGGACCAAATGCTGGAAGGTGGGATTAGAACAGGGTGGATTGTTTTTCAGCCGGCACAGACACAATGGGCCAACTGGCCTCTTACTGTGCCGTAAACATTCTATGATTCTAAGTGTATTTCCACTCACCGTTCCCACACTCTTGAGGTCCTTGATACTCTTGGTGCACTGTCTCCAGGTTGGAGGGAACACACACCTGCTGCTGACTTCTTCAGTCACTTCTGTCCATGACTGCTTGGTTAGTGAGGCCGTCTTCCTCCTTCTGTCCTTGGAAGGGGTCACCTCACTGCAGCCCCTCACTCCCTCAGCTGGACCTCCATGTAAGAGTGAGAGACCCTGGGGTTGGGTGGGGGTAGTGCGGGCAGCCTTCCTCAGTCTCTTCTCTATTCCTGTCGGTGCTGCAGCTTAAAAAATCCAAGAGCTGCTGAGCCTCTCTGAAACATGCCGTGGTCCCTTTGACCAGAAATGACCACGTCATCTCGCCCGCAACCCCCCCCCCCCACCCTGCATCGCACCCCCCGCTCCCAACTGGTTGTGGAGTCAGAAGGCGAGATCTTAATTGCTTTGCTATGGTAAAGAGCAACCGGAAGACCCAGTAATTGGGAGGTTGGGTTCGTGACCTGAAAATGGTCCTGCCAGTTCGCCAAAGACTTGTTTGGTTGGCATCCTTCGATCTATGAAAGATGATGGACAGGCAGCGAACAATCCATTTCGGTGAGGTGTCTTCTCTTGGTGCACCTTTGCTGATGGCTACGAAAGCCAATGCTTGAGAGGCAGGTTCTGCCACAAGTGCTGCGCGTGAATCTGCCAAGGGACGGTGTGAGTTGTTGTCTTTGACATTGACGCCTGTTGCCAAGCTGCTGTGGCAACTGGTTGTCGTGGACGGGCACACCAGTCCACAGGATGTGTCACCATTTCCCTCTTTCACCAGCTAGTGACTCCCAGGTGTGATAATTGACATTTAGGGCCTTCATGTCACACTTGCAAGCATCCTTGAAGCGGTGCTTTGGGCACCTTACTGGTCACCTTACCCCGGCTACCTCACCATACAGAAGTCCCTTGGGGTATGTGACCATCTTCTAACCTGCGGACGTGTCTGATCCACCAAAGATGTCTGTTTGATTAGTGCCAACATATTTGGGAGCTCTGCCTTTGAGAGCACTACACATTTTTGATTTGTCCTGCGAGGATGTAACTAGTGGGGTAGATAAAGGGGAACCAGTAGATGTAGTAACCTGAATTTCCAAAAGGCATTCACTAAAGTGTCACATAAAAGATTATTAGGCAAGATAAGGGCTCATGGTGTTGGGGGTCATATGTTAGCATGGATTGATTAACAGGCAGGAAGCAGAGAGTGGACATATATGGAGCATTTTCAAGATGGCAGGCGGTGAATCGTGGAGTGCCGCAAGGATCAATGCTGGGGCCTCAGCTATTTACAATCTATTTCAATGACTTGGAGAGTAACGTATCTCCGTTTGCTGATGATACAAAGCTCGGTGGAAAGGTAAGCTGCAGGAAGGATGTAGAAAGGCTGCAAAAAGCTATAGACAGGTTAAGTGAATGGGCAACAAGATGGCAAATGGAGTATAATGTAGGGAAGTGTGAAGTTGTTCACTTTGGTCATGAAAATAGAAAAGCAGAATATTTTTTAAAAGGGGTGAAACTGGTAAGTGTTGATGTTCAGAGAGACTTGGGGATACTCGTACAAGGAACACACAAAGTTAACATGCAGGAGCAGCAGGTTATTATGAAGGCAAGTGGCATGGTGGCCTTTATTGCAAGGGGATTGGAGTATGGGAATAAAGAAATCTTACTAAAATTGTACAGGGCTTTAGTAAGACTGCACCTGGAATACTGTGTGCAGTTTTGGTCTCCACATTTGAGAAATGATATACTCGCACTGGAGGTGGTGCAGCGAAAATTTACTAAATTGGTCCCTGAGATGAGGGGGTTGTTCTGTGATGAGAGGTTGAGTAAATTGGGCCTATATTCTCTGGAGTTTAGAAGAATGTGAGGCGATCTAATTGAGACATGCAAGATTCTGAAAGGGCTTGATAGAGTAGAAGCAGAGATTCAGGGAATCTAGAACAAGGGGACACATTCTTAAGATAAGGGGGCAATCATTCAGGACTGAGATGAGGAGAAATTACTACACTCAAAGGGTTGTGAATTTTTGGAATTCCCTAACTCAGAGGGTTGTGGATGCTCCATCGTTGAATACATTTAAGGCTGGGATAGATAGATTGTTAGTCTTGTAGGGAATCAAGGCCCTACAGCAAGGTGCTGAGAACACAGGCCTTATAAACCATCAGCTTGGTCCTAAGGGTCACCTTGGTGTTATCTCATGCACATTTTGCGAGTTGGCCAAAGGTGGTAACTGCTTTCGTTGTGCGTGTTTCGAGCTCTGCCTCAAGGAACAGATTGTCTGTCACTGTGGACCCAAGGTAGCAGAATTTGCTAACCACTTCCAGTGGGGTGTTATTTAGTGTGATCAGGGGCAGAGATGCAACACCTTGTCCCATGACCATGATTTTCATACCGCTTGTTGTCAAGGAGAACAAGTTACAGGCATGGGAGAGACAGCCCACAAGTCTTTGCAGCTGAGTTTCCGTGTGAGCGATTAAAGCAGCATCATTAGTGTAGAGGAGTTCTCTGATCAGGATGTGATGTGTTTTTGACTTCGCTTTTAGCCTTGATAGATTGTAGAGCTTGTCATCTAACCTAGTGTGCAAGTAGATTCCTTCCATATCTGCAGGGAAGATGAAGGTCAGGAGTGTGGAGAAGAAGATGCCAAACAAAGTAGGGAGGCCAAACATAACACCAGAGACTAAGGTGGTAAGATTCCTCCCATTGTGTGTAGTCCTTGCTGAACTGTGCATTGGGGAGGAGCGTTGGCTGCTGTTGTGATAATGAATTCCGATCCACTCAAAATAATTGTATTAAATTCCTTTTCTCCTCCACAGGTGGGATTGTAACTCTTGAGGACCTGAAAAACTACAGACCTCAATTATCTGAAAATGTGATAAACGTGGCAATTGGTGACTACACATTGTTTGTTCCCAGTGCTCCAGCCAGTGGGCTTGTGCTTGGATTGATACTGAACATCCTGAAGGGTGAGATATTATAGCAGTGACATTCTGTCCAGCGGTGTTGGTAACACCAGGGGAACAGGAAATGAGGTGCCGCTTCCATCACCGAGGTTCCCACTACAAACCTGATCTACGGCAATCCTCCTGTGGCTGTAACCCCGGGTTATTCATTGGGGACCCATTCACACTTCCAATATTTGGGAGAAGTCCTACCCAGAGGACTGTCTGGAATTGTTTAGCGTGCTGAAATAATTATTTTTTCCGATAGTTATATTCTGCTTTTCTTTCCCTTTATGTTTCCCGGATCAAACCATGGAAAGAATATTTATGTAATGAGATGCAACAGAGTACTGCTCCAATATGACTGAGAACCCGACAAGTTAAGAGTGTGTTATTTGAGAGCCATGGTTAGGGACTTCCCTACACCAATCCCGATGGCCCTGTTTTCACGGTCAAGCACTCAACGATCTGAGCCTGAAATCTGTGATTAGGGAGTGGGAGGTGGGGGGGATGGCGCAAGGGGGAAGGTGCAGCGGGTGCAGGTGCAATTCCGGGTAGGGCATGGAAGGACAGTCAATGGAACAGAAGATTTTTGTAAAAGATTTTGTAAAAATGCACCAGTTTATGGTGGCTGACAGTTACCTGTCAAGCTTTGTTTGAACTTTAAACCAGGCAGCTTGACTCTGATTGGTCAAGGCATTGCCCATGCATTCTCCATGGCAATGCCTCTACCAATCAGCACTCTCTTCTCCTATGGTATAAAGTTGTTGCTTTCCCTTATATTGGTATTCTTGCATATTGTCCTGATGTATGCAAGACGAAAAGCTTCGACAATATGTCTCTATTTTCAGCAATATTCAAGTTCTGTACTACCAAACGACTAATCCTACATTCCTACTGGCCCATTTAAATTCAGATAGTTTCCTATCCTCAGTTTTGGTCGACCAGCCCTTTCTTGAATATTTAGTGTGATGCCCCTTCGATAGATGAACGTGTTTGTATCCCAGTGGGGTTAAGCTTGTCTGGCCTCACCATGCCAATGGCCTATTCAAAATATGGGCCCATTACCTCCTGCTTGTGTAGCAGCCTTTCATGTGGAACGTTAGCAACAGCTTTCTGGTAATTGGGATATATTATGTCACAGGCCGTTCCATTATCAAATTGAGATGATATTCAAGTGGAAGAGCAGATTGGATCTCACCCTTTTGAAACTGTATTGGCAGCTATTTAACAGATTATGTCATACAGGAAATCCTCTAGTTTGATCTGGATGACCGATTCCATTACTTTGCCAGTTATTGATGTAAGACTGACGTGTATGTCGTTGTTCGGTTGCGATTTATCGTCTTTTTTTGAAGACTGGTACCACACTGGCTTGTTTCCAAACCAATCGGACTGTCCTTGTGCTCAATTCCTTTATGATGATCATCAACACTTTACTGATGGTTTTACTGATCTCACTTAGCACCTTCTGTTATCTCCCTCTGGCCCTAGTGAGGGATTTAATTTGGATTCTGACTTGGAGCTTCCATCTTGTGAATGGTTGTATTTATTTGAAGGAGGTATACACTGTCATGTTACTGGTATCGTCTCAACTGAATACTTACAGGGAGTAATTAGTTAGTATGTCAACCATCTTACTTAGTTCAGTTTTCAATCTGTAAGGGAAATACCTACAATACAGCTCATTATTTGTTTCTTGTGTTACTCCCTGTATTGTCACATAGTCATAGAGTCATTACATCACAGAAAGAGGCCATTCGGCATATCGAGTCCATGCCGGCTCTCTGTCGAACAATCCAATCAGACCCACTCCTCAGCTCTATTCTCAAAGCACTGTAAGTTTATTTCCCTCAAGTGCCCATCCAATTTCCTTTTGAAATCATTCACCATCTCCACTTCCACCACCCTCATAGGCAGTGGGTTCCAGGTCATTACAACTCACTGCATAAAATGTTCTTTTTCACATCCTCCCTGCATCTCTTGCCAAAACCTTAAATCTATGTCCCCTAATCCTTGTACCATCAGCTAATGGGAACATTTTTTTGGTTTACATTTCCAAACCTGTACACCTCTATTAAATCTCCCCTCAATCTCCTTTGCTCCAAGGAGAACAACTCCAGCTTCTCCAACCTAACCTTGTAACTAAAATCCCCCCATCCCTGGAACCATTCCGATAAATCTCCTCTGCATCCTCTCAAGGACCCTCATATTTTTCTGAAAGTATGGTAACCAGTACTGGACGCAATACTCTTGTGGCATAATCAGAGCTTTATAAATATTCAGTATAACTTCCCTGCGTTTGTACTCAATAATTCTATTGATGTAACCCAAGATTCCATATGCTTTGGGAACTACTGTCTCGATATGTCCTGCCCCCTTCAAAGATCTATGCCCATGCACCCCCAGGTCCCTCTGCCCCTGCACATTCTTTAGAACTGTACCATTTTAATCTATATTTCCTCTCCCTACTCCTTTTGCTAAAATGCATCGCCTCACACTTTTCTGTATTAAATTCAATCTGTCTCTTTTTTGCCCATTCTTCTAGCCTGTCTATGTCCTGTTGCAGCCGATTGGTATTATCCTCACTGTTTGCCACACCTCCAGGTTTGGTACCATCAGCAAATTTTGAAATTTTACTCCATATTCCTACATCCAAGTCATTTTCTATATATATCGAAATAAGCACTGGTCTTAGTTCGCACTGAACCTTGGGGAACACCACTATCTACCATCTTCCAGTCTGAAAAACAACCATTTATCGCCCCTCGCTGTTTTTGTCCTTGAACTAGATTTTTTTACCCAAGCTGACACTGACCCACCTATTCAATGAGCCTCAATTTTGTTCACCAGCCTTTCATGTGGTACTTTTTCCAAAGGCTTTCTTAAAATGCATATGGACAGCATCCACAGCTTTCCCAGCATCAACCTTCTCTGTTACTGGATTTAACAAATTTCATAAAATTATCTTAAGTAGAATTTACAGGACAGGGACAGGCCATTTGGCTCAACTGATCCACCTGCGCCTCCTCCCACTAACTCCTCCCCCCCCTTTTGCATTGAACCCTATCAACATAACCTTCTATTCCTCTCTTTCTCATGTACTTATTTAGTTTCCCTTTAAGTGCATCTATGCTTCTCGTCTTAACCAATCTCTGTGGTAACAAGGTCCACATTCTAACCACTCTCTTGGTAAAGAAGCTTGTCCTGAATTCCTTTGATTAGTGAACTTTGTCTGTTAATCTTATTCCCATGTTTTGTCCTAATTTTCTATCTATTTACAGGTTATAATTTTACTCCAGATAGTGTTTCCTCCCCTGAACGGAGGGCCTTGACGTATCATCGAATCGTTGAAGCCTTTAAATTTGCATATGCAAAGACAAGCATGATGGGAGATCCACGATTTGTCAATCTGACTGAGGTAAACTACTGGTTCAAATATTATTGTCTGTCAATCAAAAGCTGTTCTCCTTGCTGGGACCTGTACGGTCACACCGCTTGCTGAGTAAGTTGTCATTAGATACTAAAATAAAAGCAAAATACTGCGGATGCTGGAAATCTGAAACAAAAACAAGAAATGCTGGATTCACTCAGCAGGTCTGGCAGCATCTGTGGAAAGAGAAGCAGAGTTAACGTTTCGGGTCAGTGACCCTTCTTCGGAACCGAAGAAGGTTCCGAAGAAGGGTCACTGACCCGAAACGTTAACTCTGCTTCTCTTTCCACAGATGCTGCCAGACCTGCTGAGTGAATCCAGCATTTCTTGTTTTTGTGTCATTAGATACTGTTCCACCTTGTACACACAGTGATGTGCGTGTGTGAGTATATGTTAGGGCGTGTTTAAGCATTTGTGTGCATGTGGTACTGGAAAAACACCTGGGTTCTTGCTGCAATCTCCTGTCAGTGAGGCTTCCAGGAGTCTGGCTGTGCTGTTTGGAAAACTCATCAGAGACACCAAGCTCATTGGTAATAAGCTGTTTGTTGTCAGTGTGAGTGTTTGTGGTGGTGATCCAGCCACTTGGGAAACAAATATGACAAGAGTCAACTCTCCATCAACAATTTTAGTTTTCCCTAAAGGAATTGTGTTCTGTCTGGAAATGAAGAATGAAGTTATTGCTGAGCAGGAATGTCTCTTCATGGGTTACTTTGCTGCCTGACATGGAATCCCACCGACCATTTAAAAATCATAATGACTGTTCCCATTCATTTGCATATTGTACAATCTCACTATTTTAACAGATCTTGGTGTTCAGATTTTGGATTTATCCACCAGTGACACAGTAGAGCTTGGAATAGATCTTATCAAAGTTCCAGACCTGTGACATTCAAACAGAAGAAACTGAGGAGTGTGTAAAATATTAACCTAAATCTGGATGAGGGACCTCAGTTATGTGGAGAGACTGGAGAAGCTGGGATTGTTCTCCTTAGAGGAGTGAAGGTTAAGGTGAGATTTAGTAGAGATGTTCAAAATTATGAAAGGTTTTGATGGAGTAAATGGCAGGAGGGTCAGTTACCAAAGGACACAGATTTAGGATAATGGACAAAAAAAGAGAGAATATTTTTGACACAATGAGTTGCTAGGATGTGAAATACTCTGCCTGATTGTGGAAACAGATTTAATAATAACTATCAAAGGGGAATTAGATATACACTTGAAAACGGATAATTTACAGGGCTATAGGGAAAGAGCAGGGAATGGGTCTAATTCGATAGCTGCTTCAAAGAGCCATCACGGACACGAGGGGCTGAAAGGCCTTGCTCTGACTGTATGATAGGAATGAATCATAGAATCAGACCCTGTATGATTCCATGACGATTCGATGAAAGCTGAGTTGCAGGGGTTTTGTGTGCCAGTTGCTGGAGCTTGCTGGGAAGGCTGGCCATTGCCCGAATGATGTGCTTCAGGCCCATTGTCAGAAGAGCATCTTCTACTGTTCACACTGTGATGTTCCTCCATTTCCTCACCAGCCATCCTGCTCCCTCTTTGAGGGAGACTGGTAATGTTGTGTTGATTTGTGCACTTTAGGCTGAGACTGTGCAAATTCATTTCATGAAGGATTTTAATTGTCAGCAGATAGAGGGACTTTCATTCGTTCAGTCTGGGCTGCATTCGAATCCTGATCTCAGAGGTGAAAGGTCAATATTTAATCCACTGCTCCATTCTAATCATTTTATCCTTTTGCTCTTTTTCATTAACAGCTCATTTCCAATATTACCTCAAAACGTTTAGCAGCACAGCTTTGGTGTAAAATCACAGACAATACGACGCATCCTGTAAGATACTATGAGCCTGATTTCTACACTCCTGATAATCACGGGACTGTCCACTTGTCCCTGGTAGCAGAGGATGGCAGTGCAGTGTCAGTAACCAGCACCATTAACACCTAGTAAGAGCTTTATGGTCTTAAGATTCATGATGATAATATCTCCCTTCACTTCTTTCCCTTAATATATTTTCTTGGTCCTCCTTTGGTTGTGTGGATCTTGCTACCACATGGAGTAGTTGAGGTGAATAGCATCAATGCATTTAAAGTGAAGCTAGTAAAGTACCTGAGGGAGAAAGGGAGATGGATATACTGATAGGATGAGCCAGAGTAATGTCGGAGGAGGCTCATGTGGAGCATAAACACCGGCATAGACCAGTTCACCGAATGGCCTGTTTTTATGCTGTAAAATTCTCTATAATTTATCATTGAAAATGGTATGACCAAACACTCATTGCTGCAGTAAGTCTGTAAAGTGCCAGTTTGAAGAATCCACTCTGGCAGCTGGGAACCTTGCCAGCCAGAAGCACTTGTGGCTGGTTTCGGGGCACATTTTCCAGGATTGTCCATTGGAATAAATGGTTAGAAAACCAGGGGCAATTAATGCCTGAACCTTTGGTAACTACAGCTGCCCATTGAGACTCCTGCTGACGGCACAAGTTCGGAAAATCAACTCTTAAGCTATGCACTATCAATTAGAACTTATCGTCATTTGTAGATGTTAAAAGACTTGAATTGTGTGAAAGTAAGGAGTGATATTTGGTACCAATCTGTCTCTGGGTTGGTCCTGAATAATCACCAGCCAAGGGATGGCTGCTTCTATATACAGGGTGGGTGGAATGAGGAATGTTTACTGTAAGAAAACTTTTTCTTTTATTTTGCAGCTTTGGGTCGTCTGTGAGGTCCAGCACGAATGGAATTATTTTCAATAATCAAATGCATGACTTTTCTTGTCCAGGCAAACCGAAAGGATTTGATGTTCCACCTTCCCCAGCCAACTTCATCAAACCAGGTGTGTGATGTGGGGCTGCTCTCCATCCAGTTTGGGGTGGGGGCAGGGGGGTGGTTGTGCTGTGTTTTTAAAAGAAAGACAGACTTGCATTTCTATACAATCTTTCACAACCTCGGCACATCCTAAATCGCTTTACAGCGATTGAAGTGCTTTTGATTTGAAGTCACTGTGGTAATGCAGGAAACATGGCAGCTGATTTACACACAGCAAATTCCCACAATGTGACAATGACAAGATAATCTGTTTTAGTGATGTTAGTTGAGGCCTTAATATTGTCCAGGACACCAACTCCCTTTGCTCTTCAAATAGGGACACATTATCTTCTACATCCACCTAAAATGCCAGACATGGTCTTGGTTTAACATCTAATCTCAAAGAACATATAGTACTCCTTCAGCCGAGATTTTGTACTTGAGTCTCTAGAATAGGTATTGAACCCACAATCAATTGACTCATAGGCAAGACTGCTACCACTCAGCCACATCTTTTAAATTGAGACACCAAGGAGAAGATGTGGTGCATTATCATATGATAAATGGGAAAGAGAAGGCAGAGTGGGCTCCAGGGGCCATTAGATGCAGAATTCCTCTATTTCTTATGTTTTTATATATTTTCTTGATTTAAACACAGTAAGAATGCGGGGAGCAGGAAGGGAATGAAATAGGAAAGAACAACAACAATTTGAATTTATATAGTGCCTTTAATATAATAAAATGTCCCAAGGCATTTAACAGGCGCGTTAGTAAGCACAATTTGATACTGATTCACATAAGGCAATATTAGGGTGCATGGCCGAAAGCTTAGTCAAAGATGTAGGTTTAAGGAGCATCTTAAAGGAGGAAAGCAAGGTAGACAGGCAAAGAGGTTTGGGAGAGAATTCCAGAGCTTGGGGTCTAGACATCTGAACTCACAACCAGCAATGGTGCAGCGATTAAAATCAGGGATGCTCAAAAGGCAAGAATTGGAGGAGCACAGGTATCTCAGAAGGTTGTGGAGCTGGAGGAGATTACAGAGATAGGGAGGTGCTTGAAAACAAGGATGAGAATTTTAACATGGAGGCATTGCGTAGCTGGGAGCCAACCAGTGAGCACAGGGGTGATGGGTGAACGGGACTTGGCACAAGCAAGGACCCAGGCATCAGAGTTTTAAATGACCTTAAGTTTACATAGGGTAAAATATGGAAGGCCGGCCAGGAGAACATTGGAATGGTCAAGTCGAGAAGTAATAAAGGCATGGGTGAGGGTTTCAGCAACAAATGAACTGAGGCAGGGTTGGAATTGGGCAATGCTACAGAAGTGGAAATAGGCAGTCTTGGTGATGGCACAGATATGTGGTTGGAAGTTAGATATGACATCAAGATTGCAAACAGTCTAGTTCAGTCCCAGACTGTTATATATAAACAGTAATGATCAAAACAGCTCATACACTAAAGTCAAGACTTTGCTGGCAAAATACAGTTCCACAGTATCCAATTGTCTTGTTTCAGTGAGGTTAGGTAACTCAGCATAGATCTGAAACTTTGATGATTTATTTAGCTTAATGCAAAGATACAAAGTCCCACTGCAGTCATTTTTAGATTGCACTGTTCTTTACTGGGAGCACATTATCATTGTAAGTTAATTTTGTGAACAGCATCCTCATCCGGTTTCATCCTCATCCGGTTTCATCCTCATCCGGTTTCCTCCCACAGCCAAAGGACTTGCAGGTTGGTAGGTAAATTGGCCATTATAAATTGCCCCTAGTATAGGTAGGTGGTAGGGAAATATAGGGGCAGGTGGGGATGTGGTAGAAATATGGGATTAGTGTAGGATTAGTATAAAGGGGTGGTTGATGGTCGGCACAGACTCGGTGGGCTGAAGGGCCTGTTTCAGTGCTGTATCTCTAAAACTAAAAATTAAAAACTAAAACTAAACTAAAACTGTTGCCAGGGAGAGCAACGGAATCAGCGGCCAGATAATGGAGTGTGCAGCGGGGACCCGAAGGCAATGGCTTCAGTCTTCCCAATGAAGGATATTTCTATTCATCTAGTGCCGATTGGAGAAGTAGTTTGATAATTTAGCAACAAAGGAGAAATCAAGAGATGTGGTGGTGAAGTAGAACTGAGTGTTGGCAGCATACATATGAAAACAGATGCTGTGTTTTCAGATGATATTGCCGAGGGCAGCATGGAGATGAGAATTAGGAGGGTCATAGAGACATTTACGGCAAAGAAGGAGACCATTCAGCCCTTCATGTCCATGCTGGCTCTCTGCAGCGACCCAGTCAGTCCCATTCCCCTGCTCTATCCCTGTAGCCCTGCAAATTTATTTCCCTCAAATGCCCATTCCGTTTTCTTTCAAAATCATTTATTGTCTTTGCTTCCACTACCCTGGTAGGCAGTGATTTCCAGCTCATTATAATAAAAGCAAAATACTGCAGATGCTGGAAATCTGAAATAAAAACAGGAAATGCTGGAAATACTCAGCAGGTCTGGCAGCATCTGTGGAGAGAGAAACAGAGTTAACGTTTCAGGTGAGTTCCAGCTCATTACAACTTGCTGTGTAAAAAAGTTCTTCCTCACATCCCCACTCCATGTCTTGACCAAAACCTTAAATCTGTGTCCCCTAGTCCTTTAACCCATCAGGAACAGGTTTACTTTGTCTACCTTATCTAAGCCTATCATGATCTTGTACGCCTCTATCAAATCTCCCCTCAATCTCCTTTGCTCCAAGGAGAACAATCCCAGCTTTTCCAACCTAACCTTGTAGCTAAAATTCCCCACCTCTGGAACCATTTTGGTAAATCTCCTCTGCACCCTCTCAAGGACCCTCTGATCCTTCCGAAAGTGTGGTGATCAGAACTGGATGCAACACCCTAGTTGTGGCCTAACCAGAGCTTTATAAAGTTCAGCATAACTTCCCTGCTTTTATGCTCATTACCGCTATTTATGAAGCCCAAGATCCTGTATGCTTTGCTAATTATTCTCTCAGTATGTCCTGCCACCTTCAAAGATCTTTGCATATGAACCCTAGGTCCCTCTGTTCCTGCACACTCTTTAGAACTGTGCCATTAAGTATATATTGTCTATCCCTATTCCTTCTGCCAAAATGCATCACCTCACACTTGGCAGTATTAAATTCCATCTGTCATTTCTCTGCCCATTCTACAAACCTATATATATGTTCTGTTGTAGTCGACAGTTATCGTCCTCACTGTTATGGACAGAATTGAGACAGAGAACTGAATCACTTCCCTTTACTGTCTGTAGTCAGTGTTTTCTGTTGAAAAGGTAGGTGTGTGTATTTCTTAACCTCTGAGTCTATGGCCAATTTGAATAGCCAGCAATATGCTTTTCGTGGGTTGAAATGAAGTGGATTATTTTTATTCACACGTTCATTGCTAAAGTATAACACTACGTCACTCACTCACCACTCACACACTCATGAAAGCCATTAAAGAGGATGATGCACTTTTATAAATTACAGGAATAGTTTGTAAGTCACGTGATTTAGCTCATCTTGGGGAGAAGGCATGCATTGCGGGCCAGGTGAAGAAGGCGTTTTCACTCCTGAAGTGTATTTTGGTGGATTCCATAACTGGAGTCGTATATCAAAGTTGTTGCAGGATTCTCTCGAAGGGATGGATTTTCAGCAGGTCGCAAAGTTAGTTGCTTTAGTTTTATTACAAAGAGGTCAGTGTTCTGTACTGATGAACTTGAAAAGGAACAGGCTTGGAGGCCTTAAAATGTGAGTCTCCAGTTTTAAGGCATAGGTGTTTTGCCTTTGCTGTTGTCTCTGCAGCTGCTGTTTATAGACTGTCCAGTCTCTCCCTGGCTGTTGGAGTAATAAGATCGATAGCCGTGATTATATTTGGTTGGGTGACCATCTGATCAATACTTCTATTGTCCACCCAGAACGATTTGAAGTCATTGCTACACAATGGGGGTTGGATGGTGGTCATTCACATCTACTTGTGATTTAGTTGGTTTCTTACAGCTCTCTTTGTTAAGTTTCGAGCTCGGAGACAGTGAGTCTGGGAGTCCATAGAGATTGAACTTTGGGTGAGACCACAAACAATAGGAGGTGTGAATTCCACAAATAGTTTTGTCTTGGTATGTCCATTCAAGGGAGGCACCTCTTCCCATGGTCATTCAATTAGGAACTTTCCGGAGGCTTGAGATACTTCCAAATCTGGGCTGAAATTGCAGAAGTCACCTGACCCTCGACAGCCATCTTAAGCAGCATTTTAATATCCATTGTGGTTCATTTGGAAAGAAAATCCAGCTCCAGAAGATTCTATGCTGAATACAGACCATGGTTAAAGTTATGACCAGGACATGCCTTTACTGGGCATGACACTCACTCTTTGCCACACCTCCAAGTTTAGTCTCTGTACTTTGGGGAACACCACTGTCTACCAACCTCCAGTCTGAAAAACAACCATTTACCATGACTTGCTGTTTTCTATCCTTAAGCCAAAATTTTATCCAAGCTGACTCGAACCCTCCTATTCCCTGAGCCTCAAATATATTAACCTGCCTTTTATGTAGTACTTCATCAAATGCTTTCTTCTTCTTTCTTTTCTTTTGGGCCTCCTTATCTCGAGAGACAATGGATACGCACCTGGAGGTGGTCAGTGGTTTGTGAAGCAGCGCCTGGAGTGGCTATAAAGGCCAATTCTGGAGTGACAGACTCTTCCACAGGTGCTGCAGAGAAATTTGTTTGTCGGGGCTGTTGCACAGTTGGCTCTCCCCTTGCGCCTCTGTCTTTTTTCCTGCCAACTACTAAGTCTCTTCGACTCGCCACAATTTAGCCCTGTCTTTATGGCTGCCCGCCAGCTCTGGCGAATGCTGGCAACTGACTCCCACGACTTGTGATCAATGTCACACGATTTCATGTCGCGTTTGCAGACGTCTTTATAGCAGAGACATGGACGGCCGGTGAGTCTGATACCAGTGGCGAGCTCGCTGTACAATGTGTCTTTGGGGATCCTGCCATCTTCCATGCGGCTCACATGGCCAAGCCATCTCAAGTGCCGCTGACTCAGTAGTGTGTATAAGCTGGGGGTGTTGGCCGCCTCGAGGACTTCTGTGTTGGAGATATAGTCCTGCCACCTGATGCCAAGTATTCTCCGAAGGCAGCGAAGATGGAATGAATTGAGACGTTGCTCTTGGCTGGCATACGTTGTCCAGGCCTCGCTGCCGTAGAGCAAGGTACTGAGGACACAGGCCTGATACACTCGGACGTTTGTGTTCCGTGTCAGTGCGCCATTTTTCCACACTCTCTTGGCCAGTCTGGACATAGCAGTGGAAACCTTACCCATGCGCTTGTTGAATTCTGCATCTAGAGACAGGTTACTGGTGATAGTTGAGCCTAGGTAGGTGAACTCTTGAACCACTTCCAGAGCGTGGTCGCCAATATTGATGGATGGAGCATTTCTGACGTCCTGCCCCATGATGTTTGTTTTCTTGAGGCTGATGGTTAGGCCAAATTCATTGCAGGCAGACGCAAACCTGTCGATGAGACTCTGCAGGCACTCTTCAGTGTGAGATGTTAAAGCAGCATCGTCAGCAAAGAGGAGTTCTCTGATGAGGACTTTCCGTACTTTGGACTTCGCTCTTAGACGGGCAAGGTTGAACAACCTGCCCCCTGATCTTGTGTGGAGGAAAATTCCTTCTTCAGAGGATTTGAACGCATGTGAAAGCAGCAGGGAGAAGAAAATCCCAAAAAGTGTGGGTGCGAGAACACAGCCCTGTTTCACACCACTCAGGATAGGAAAGGGCCTCAAATATATTAACCTGCCTTTTATGTAGTACTTCATCAAATGCTTTCTTAATATCCATATAAACAACATACACTGCATTCCCTACAGAACCTTTTCTGTTACTTCATCAAAAAAAATCAATTAGATTAGTCAAGCATGATCTGCCTTTTACAAATCTGTGCTGGCTATCCTTAATAAACTCAAAACTCTCCAAGTGTCTGTTGATCTTTTACCTGATTCTTGTTTCTAAAACCTTACCCAACACTGATGTTAAACTTGGCTTGTGGTTACTTGGAATGTCCTTACAGCCTTCCTTGAATAAGCGTGTCACATTTGCCACTTGTCAATCATCTGGCACCTTCCCCGTGTCCAGGGAAGATTGAAAGTTTATGGCAAGCCTTTCTTCTATCTCCATCCCCACTTCCTTTACAACATGGGATGCAAGCCATCCAGACCAGGTGACTTATCCACACTAAGCATAGCCAGACGTTCCAGTATGTCCTGCCTCTTAGAACCACCCAGTTTTGGAACCAGCACAATGGGGGCTTCCAGCTTCTTTGGCTGGGCTCAATTATATCCTGTTCAAGCATCTACTGGATTTCTTGGCAGACCTGAGCTAACTTGTCAGGTCTCAGCCTAAAAGGGTTTTGCTTAATTGGTGGGGTGTCTCCTACATCCACATTGTGAACTGTCAGTGAGGTGTGTCACAGAGTCATACAGCATAGAAACAGGCCCTTTGGCCCACCGCGTCCATGCCGACCATAATGCCTATCTATACTAATCCCACCTACCTGCATTAATTCTATATTCTTCTATGCCTTGCTCATTCAAGTACCTGTCCAGATGCCTCTTAAATGTTGCTACTGTTCCTGCCTCCACCACCTCCTCTGGCAGCTCACTCCAGATACCCACTATTCTTTGTGTGGAACATTTACCCCTTTGATCCCCTTGAAACCTCCTCCCTCTCACCTTAAATTTATGCCCTCTAGTTTTAGTCACCCCTACCATGGGAAACAGACTCTGGCTATCTACCCTATCTATCTATGCCTCTCATAATTTTATATACCTCTATCATATCCCCTCTCAGCCTCCTTCGCTCCAGGGAAAACAAACCCAGCCTATCCAATCTCTCTTTATAACTCAAGCCCTCCAAACCAGGTAACATCCTTGTGAATCTTTTCTGCACCCTCTCTAGCTTAATCACATCTTTCCTGTAGTGCGGCGACCAGAACTGCACACAGTACTCCAAATGCAGCCTAACCAACATTATGTACAACTGTAACATGACGTTGCAACTCTTGTACTCAATGCCTCGGCCGATGAAGGCAAGCATGCCATAAGCCTTCTTAACCACCCTGTCTACCTGTGTTGCCACTTTCAGGGAACTATGTACTTGCACCCCAAGGTCTCTCTGCTCAAGAACACTCCCCAGGACCCTGCCATTCATCGTATATGTCCTGCCCTGGTTTAACTTCCCAAAATGCATCACTTCACACTTGTCTGCATTAAATTCCATTTGCCAATCGCTTGCCCACTTTCCCAGTTGATCTATATCTTGTTGTAACCTTAGACAATCTTGTTCACTGTCCACTATACCACCAATTTTGGTGTCATCTGCAAACTTACTAATCATGCCCCCTACATTCACATCCAAATCATTAATATATATGACAAACAACAGAGGGCCCAGCACCGATCCCTGCAACACACCACTGGTCACCGGCCTCCAATCTGAAAAACAACCCTCTTCTATCATCAAGCCAATTTTGTTTCCAATTTGCTAGCTCACCCTGGATCCCATGTGTTCGAACTTTCTGGACCAGCCTACCATGTGGGACCTTGTCAAAGGCCTTGCTGAAGTCCATGTAGACAACGTCCATCGCCCTTCCCTCGTCAATCCTCTTGGTCACTTCCTCGAAAAACGCAATCAAATTCGCGAGACATGATTTCCCATGCACAAAGCCATGCTGACTATCCCTAATCAGACCTTGCCTTTCCAAATGCATATAAATCCTGTCTCTCAGAATCCCTTCGAATAACTTTCCCACCACTGATGTAAGACTCACTGGCCTGTAGTTTCCTGGCTTATCCCTGCTGCCCTTCTTAAATAAAGGCACAACATTAGCTATCCTCCAGTCTTCCGGTACCTCACCCGTTGCTAACGATGATACAAAAATCTCTGCCAGGGCCCCAGCAATCTACTCCCTTGCTTGCCATAACATCCTAGGATACACCTGGTCAGGCTCTGGGGATTTGTCCACCTTAATGCGCTTCAAAACCTCCAACACCTCCTCCTTTGTAATGTCGATATGCTTCAGGATATCGCTGTTACCTCCCTTGAACTCATTAGCTTCCATGACCTTCTCCATGGTAAATACAGATGGGAAATATTCATTTAAGACCTTGCCCATTTCCCGTGGCTCCACACATAGATTACCACACTGATCCTTAAGGGGACCTATTCTCTCCCTAGCTACCCTTTTACTCTTAATATATTTATCGAATCTTTTAGGATTCTCCTTTATCTTATCCGCCAGGGAAATCTCATGGCCCCTTTTAGCCCTCTAATTTCCTTCTTAAGTGTAGTCCTACATCCTCTATACTCCTCGAGGGACTCGCTCGATCCCAGCTGCCTATACCTGACATATGCCTCCTTCTTTGTCCTGACCAGACCCTCAATATCCCTCGTCAACCAAGGTTCCCTAAACTTGCCAGCCTTGCTCTTCCATCTAACAGGAACATGCTGGCCCTGAACTCTTCCTATCTCACATTTAAAAGCCTCCCACTTGCCAGACGTCCCTTTACCTGTAAACAGCCTCTCCCATTCAACTTTTAAGAGTTCCTGTCTGCAATTGAAATTAGCCTTCCCCCAATTTAGGACTTCAACCTGAGGACCAGTCCTATCCTTTTCCATAACTATCATGAAGTTAATAGAGTTATGGTCACTGGTCCCAAAGTGCTCCCCCACTCACACATCAACCACCTGTCCATCCTCATTTCCTAAGAGGAGGTTGAGTGTAGCCCCTTCTCTAGTAGGGCCATCCACATATTGCTTCAGAAAACTATCCTGGACACCCTTAACAAATTCTTCTCATCCGATCCCTTAGCACTAAGGCAGTCTCAGTCAATATTAGGGAAGTTAAAATCACCTACTATTACAACCCTATTACTCCTACACCTATCTGTGATTTCCCTACATATATGCTCCTCCAATTCCCTCTGACTATTGGGGGGCCTATAGTTTATTTATTTATTTATTTTTTATTTCGAGATACAGCACTGAAACAGGCCCTTCGGCTCACCGAGTCTGTGCCGACCAACAACCACCCATTTATACTGACCCTACAGTAATCCCATATGCCCTACCACCTACCTACACTAGGGGCAATTTATAACAGCCAATTTACCTATCACCTGCAAGTCTTTGGCGGTGGGAGGAAACCGGAGCACCCGGAGGAAACCCACATGGTCACAGGGAGACCTTGCAAACTCCACACAGATAGTACCCAGAATTGAACCCGGGTCCCTGGAGCTGTGAGGCTGCAGTGCTAACCATAGTATAATCCCATCAAAGTGATCACCCCTTTCTTATTTCTAAGTTCTACCACCCCGCCCCCCCCCCCACCCCGATATCCTTTCTAAGTACTGCCGTGATGTCCTCCCTAATCAATAGTGCTACTCCCCCTCTTCTCTTACCTCCACCTCTGTTGTGTCCTGGTTGGTGCCGACACATTCCCTGAACAGGCTGGTTATGTCTTTCTTCTGGTCATCAGTTAAATAGGCCTGCATGGTGTTTAAATCTTCCAAAATCTCTTGTTTGCCAGTCTTACAGTTGGGGGTTTACCCTGTGAGTGTTCTAGACTCTCTTCCTCGTCTATCTTGTCCTTGTTGTCACTGCTGTCCTCTTCTATCCCTACCTTACGGCAAACACCTACTGGTTGGCTGGGGTTCTCAGCTATAATATCTTTTTAACATGTTAAGGTGGCATTAGCTGTGTTTCGTTCTCTGGTCGGAGGTCTAAATCAGATAACTTACCTCATTGATCCTTTTGGTCACACTGTCTGGGCCACTAGATTTTGCTCGTGGCAACAGCACCAAGAGCTGATCTCCTGGCTGGACAGTTCAAGTCTCGGTGTGCCTGTCTGTCTGTTTCTTCATGAACTGCTGCAAAGCTTTTAAGTGCTTTTTGGCCACAGCACAGGTGTTAAAGAGCCATTTGTGAAAAGTGGACACGTACTCTAATAGTGAGTTTTCTGCCCTTGGCTCCAGAAAATGTTATTTTACTAGCTTCAGGGCTGCTCCCACCCTGTGTCCATAAATTCATTCGAATGGACTGAAGCTTGTGGATTCATTAGGTGAATCTCGCATGGTGAACAGCAAGAAACCTAATCATTTGTCCCAAACTTGAGGGGATTCAAGGCAGTATGTTCGGATTATGGTTTGAGGGTCTGATGATACTGTTCTAAGGCTCTTTGGGTCTGCGGTTATAGGCTGAGGATTTCAACTGTACGATACCTAGGCTGTGGACAACCTCCTGAAAAGCACAGGACATGAAATTTGTTTTCTGATCCGATTGGATCTCTTTTGGCAGGCCATACCAGGTTATGAACTGGGTCAGCCCCTCAAACACAACTTTGGCTGTGATTTTTTTGAGGGGGTTGGCCTCAGGGAATCAGGTGACCAGGTCCAATATAGTGAGGAGGTACGAATAGCCCGACCTGGTTCTGGGTAAGGGTCCTACACAGTCTATCAGGAGGACTCTGTTAAATGGTTCACTAAATGCCGGTATGGGTTTGAGTGGGGCAGGTTTAATTGCAGACTGTGGCTTTCCTTCAACCTGACAAGTGAGACAGGTCTTGCAGAATTTGGCCATATCAGATCTAAGGTGAGGCCAGTAAAAATACCTGCTTATTCAGGCTAGGGTCTTGCGGATACCCACATGTCCAGCCATTGGAATGGCATGGGAAATTCATAAGATTTCCTTACCGTACTCTGGGGGCACTCCAATCTGGTGGAGCACTGTCCACCCATCTTCTACCAGTCCCCCAGGGGATCTTCACTTCTGCATTACTACCCCGTCTCTCAGGTAATAGCATTCTGGGACCTGGGCAGTTTCTTCCTCAGAGCAGGCAGTTTGCGTTGTACGCTTTAGGTTAGGGTCTGCCTGTTACACCTTAATTAAGGAGGCTTGGCTGAACACCTCCTCTCCTTCATTCAGGTTCCCAAAGAAGGTTTCAGCCAGCCAGACTTCTGGTTCATCTAACTGAGTTTCTGGCTTCTCATTATTTAAACTTGCCTGCCTGGCTTGGGATCAGGTCACTACACAGTTTGGGAAGATCCCCGGGACTTCCTCCTGTAACTGTTCTGTTTCTCTCTTCTCACTTGGCTGGTCTAGGATTATGGGGGACACTATCACCTTACTGCCACACAAATCATTACCAAGCAGCAAATCTATCCCAGCCACCGGCAGCTCAGGGACAATCCCTGCAGTGATTGGCCCAGTCACCAGGTCATATTGTAAGTGAACGCGATAGAGGAGAACAGATATGTATCCTCCTCCAATCCCGTTGATTAGTGCATTGGCATTCATGGAGCATTCTGGGAGAAGTGTCAGGTCTTTTCCCAACATCAGGGATCGAGCAGCCCCTGTATCCCTGAGCAGTGCAATGGACTTGCCCATTTCCTTCAGGGGATATGGGGGACACTGTTCCTTGGAGGACAAAACTCTGGTAATTTTCAGGAATTTTGTCCGGATCCACTATGCATAGGACAGTACTGATAGAGGGGTCAATTTCTGCAGCTCGAGCCACAGTCTAATCTGCTACACCACCCACAGGAGTATCCTTCTCGGGGCTGCTTTTGTGGATCCCTATCAAACTGACGGGCTTCCCCTTGAGCTTCCAGCACTTTGAACTTGTGTGTCCTGTTTTACTGCAATAAGAACACACAGGTCTTCAAGTGTCAGTCCTGCTCCCTGTGCCTTTTCGTCTGGCTTGGGGAGGACATCTCGCACCCTCATTCCTATTGACTTTCTCTTGACTACTCCGTCCCCTATTGTATCCCCCTTTTCTTTCTTTTCTGAATTATTAGGCAAGTGTTTACCTGTGTTCCTAGGCATATGTGTGAGCTCGTAATCATCAGCAAGGGTTGCCGTATTCCTGGCTGTTAGAACACTCTGCTCTTCCAAATGAGACTTCAGGCTGTACATGTGGTCAATTTTGAGTGCTCGCACCCACCGGTCGAATGCATGTTGCTTAATTCTCTCGAATTTGAAGAAGGTTTGAATTTTCTTTTTGTGAGAGTTCCTAAAGTTCTGGTGAAATGTTTCCAGTCTTAACTCATAAGCACACAGGATGGCATGTTTCATTTGCTCGTCGTTTGAGGAGCTCTCAGCCGACAACAGGGAATAAACCTCGCGGGCTATTCCTGTTAACTGGCCTTGCAGCAGGAGAGTCCAAATTCCTTCAGGCCACTTTAACTGATCTGCAAGCTTCTCAAAGGATCTGAAGAAGGCTTCAATATCATCTTCTTCAAATTTGGGTACTAACCGGAAATACTTTAAGACATCAAAGCAATTCTCTGAACTAGGATCATTTAAATTCCCAGCAACTTCTCCACTATGTTAGGACTGCAATGGGAGCAATGCACTGTCAATTCAGTTCCGTCACTCCACAGGTCACAGCATATTTTTAAAGTTTACCACCCAACCGGAAAGCAGCTAAATTAAACACTCTAGTAGCCCCCCGAATAAAACAGACCAAATCAGGTATCTTTAGGTAACAGCACATTAACTATTTATTAAAATTAAATCTTAAACACTATAAAGATAAACCTATGTCCAAAGACCTTATAACTTCTTATTTTAATCTAACTTGTCCATTTACAAACATGCACTCAAAAATAACAGCAGTTAACTGGTTTTAAAATTGGTGTTTTTAAAATTAGCTGTTTCTTAAGAATAAATAAATAAGTCTTTGTGGGTTATGTTCCTGATGGATGAGGTATTGTAATGTGAATATAATCAAATGCTACTCGAAGTCTTCACTTGGATTTGATGAAGCAGTCTGTTTTTGATAGGCATTCAAACTCTTTGGCTGCAGCAGACATCAAGCAGTTACTTCAGCAATACCAAATGGTCTCTTAAAAGGGTTATTTCCTCTTCAGGCAATTAATTTGGCCTGTAGCTCCTTGTAGAATTTCTGCTGAGAGAGAATGGACAGCTCTTTTCTCTTTAGTACGTGTCACTGGTGAGTCTGGTTCAGACCTGTTTTTGCCAGTTTTACACAGAATCAAATCGAAACATTATACCATGTGACCCTTCCCTCCTGCATGTGCCTAGGTAACAAAATGCAGCTGTGGCACACTGTGCTCAGTCTTAACGGCACACTATTTTCAAAAAGAGCCTTAAAGGCACACACTGTTTATAATCCGAGGAGAAAAGAAAAAAATACAAGTCCGTGACAACTCCGCCTTTGGCGAAATGAAACGCCATTCTTAAAAATGCGTTTCATTATAATGCAAAAAATTAGAAACTGGGAAAAAAGCACTAAATTTTTTTTTACATTCACACCCATTCACTGTACTGATAATTTACAACATTTTCTTTATACCATCACCATCCATATAACCTAACATTGTTAAATGCATAACAAAGTGTTGACGATAATATTGTTTTTCCCCAAAATATGTACAATTTTCAAATGATAAGGCTGTAACAACAAACTCCATCTAAATATTCTAGCATTTCGTTTTTTAAATTTTTCCACAAACGTTAATGGGTTATGGTCAGTGTTTATTAATATTTTTTTATACCCTTGGCAGACATATACTTTGAAATGTTTGAGAGCTAACAAAAGTCCTAATGTTTCTTTTTCCAAAGTGGAATACTTTTTTTGATGGCAATTTAGTTTTCTTGAAAAGTACCCTACTGGCTTCTCTATGCCTGATTCATCATCCTGCAATAGGACTGCACCAACCCCCAGGTCGCTTGCACAATTGCTATTTTAAAGGGTTTAGCAAAACTTGGAGCAGCCAATATTGGTTCATTAGGTTAGGATTGCCTTTAGCCTTTCAAAAGCTGCCTGGCATTAAAAAAGAACAAAGAACAGTACAACACAGGAATAGGCCATTAGACCCTCCAAGCCTGCGCCGATCTTTTGCCTGTCTAAACTAAAACCTTCTGCACTTCTGGGGACCGTATCCCTCTATTCCCATCCTATTCATGTATTTGTCAAGATGCCTCTTAAACGACGCTATCGTATCTGCTTCCACCACCCCCGGCAGCAAGTTCTAGGCACTCACCACCCTCTGTGTAAAGAACTTGCCTCGCACATCCCCTTGAAACTTTGTCCCTCGCACCTTAAACCTATGTTCCCTAGTAACTGACTCTTCCACCCTGGGAAAAAGCTTCCAACTATCCACTCTGTCCATGCCACTCATAACTTTGTAAACCTCTATCATGTTGCCCATCCACCTCCGTCGTTCCAGTGAAAACAATCCGAGTTTATCCAACCTCTCCTCATAGCTAATGCCCTCCAGACCAGGCAACATCCTGGTAAACCTCTTCTGTACCCTCTCCAAAGCCTCCACGTCCTTCTGGTAGTGTGGCGACCAGAATTGCACGCAATATTCTAAGTGTGGCCTAACTAATGTTCTGTACAGCTGCAGAAAAATCAAAATCAGAATCCCATTTGCCATATAATAGTCTTCTGGAGCTCCTTTCGCCTCAGCTTCTGTCAGAGCCGTCTATGCTATTCGATGTAACTCTGGATCATATGATCATACTACCTTGGTTTCCTTTTTAGTAGCAAATCGGTTAATGGAGCAGTCACAGTACTAAAATTCTGTACAAATTTCCTGTAAAAACTGCACATCCCTAAAAAACTCATTATTTCCCATTTAGATTTTGGGGTAGGGAAGTCCATTAAGGCTTGTGCCTTTGCTGTTTTTGGCAATACCTGTCCTTGCCCCACTATGTGTCCAAGGTAAGTTACTCTCGCTTTTCTGAATTCGCTTATTTCCAGATTTATCACCAAGTCCACTGCTTGTAACTTTTTAAACAGAATTTTTAGCTGGTTTATGTGTTCTTGCCAAGTGTTACTATATATTACTACATCATCGAGATATACTATACAGTTGGAACACTGGCTACCATCTGATTCATTAACCTTTGAAAAGTGGCTGCGGCATTTTTAGCCCGAATGGCATCACCCGGCACTGATAAAGACCGTCAGGTGTTACAAAAGCTGATATCTCTTTGGCTCAAGGAATTAAAGGAACTTACTAGTATCCCTTTAACAAGTCAATCTTGGTTAGAAACCTAGCACTGCCCACTCTGTCGATACAGTCTTCTAAACCTGGAATTGGGTAGGAGTCTGCCTTCGTTAATGCAGTGACCTTTTTGTAGTCTATACAAAACTGGGCTGACCAGTCAGGTTTAGGTACTGGAACTATTGGTGAACTCCAGCTGCTTTGACTAGGTTTGATCAAATTGTTTTCCAGCATGTATTGGACCTCTGCTTTTACTTGGGCCTGTTTGTAAGGATGTTGTTTTAAAGGAACGGTTCCCACTATATTCACATCATGTGTGGCTAAGATTGTGCATCCTAGCTTATCTCTACAAACTCTTTGAAATGTTTTGAAAAGCCTGGTTAGGTCTTCACATTGTTTTGCCTTTAAGTACAAAAACATATTCTCCAATTTTCTTAGCCATACTGTATTCACTGATCTGATAGCTGGAGGTTGAATCTGAAAATTCTCTAGGCATTCTTACAATCCTTTTTCTTCTCAACAGTCCCGATTACCTGACATACCTGTACTGGCTTATCCTCCTCCCCGCAGTAATATGCTTTAGCATATTGATGTGACACAACCGGTTCTTTTTCCGCTAATCAGGGGTGTCAATCAGGTAAACTACCTTACCCACTCTTTTGATCACTCTGTAGGGCCACTGAACTATGCTTTTAATGGTTCTCCCTGTAACGGTAACAACACCAATACTTCATCCCCTGGTTGAAAATTGCGGGGTTTTGTATTCCTGTCTGTCCATTTTTTCATATTGGCTTGGGATGCTTTAAGTGTTACCGAGCCCTACAAAACTACTTTACATCCTTTGTAAGGTCTGGCCAGTAATAATGTTGGCTTATATGTGATTTGGTCTTCCGAATTCCCGCATATCCTACAAAGAGAATGTCATGTGCTAACCTTAATAATCTCTGGTGATATTTAGGTGGTACCACTATCTGTTCAACAACTGTCCAGTCTTCATCCACAGGCCTATGAGACAGTCTCCATCAAAATCCCATTTGCCATATAATAGTCTTCTGGAGCTCCTTTCGCCTCAGCTTCCGTCAGAGCCATCTATGCTATTCGGTGTAACTCTGGATCAGCTTGCTGTGCTGCAATGATGGAAGATCTGTTAAACATCTCATTTAGATTATCTAAATCCCCAAATAAGGTTTCAGATATTTGGCTATCTGTTTGTGGTGCCAATTATATCCCCGACAGTAGATCCTGTTTCGCCATTGCTCGGGTGACTACACATGCAGGAAATATTCTTGGAACTTGTTCCTGTATTTGCTCCGTTTCTCTAACTTCACTTGGTGCTTCTGTAACTATAGGAGAAACTAATACTTTTGATCCGGCCAAATCATTTCCTACAGTTACCATCTCAGATATTAAGTTACTGTCTAGGCATACTTTATATAAAGGTACAGGTATACACTCCCCACCAACTCCATAAACTAAAATTTTAGCGTTCAAGGCGCTCTCTGGTGGAAACGTTATATTTTTCCCCAGTAAGAGTGTTTGGGTTACTCCTATATTCCTGAGTATAATGATAGGTTTTTCTGCCTCACTTAAAGAATATGGAGTTACTTTCCCCTTTGACAAAAAATCGTTAATACTTTTGGGTATCTTATTCTTAACCTTTATACTCACTTTAGTTTTTGTATCTGGTTTTACAGCTGCCATTAAAGCTATAGCCTGGTTTGCTATACTCTCAGCAGAGTCTTTTCCTTTTCATTAACTTTGCGTACCCCAACAAGTCCTATGGGGTTACCTTGCAATTTCCGGCATTCTGAACGAAGATAACCCATTTTGCGGCAATGATAATACTTTGGCTTGCAACCCTCACTTCTACCCTCAGCACCTTCCTTTCTGGCCTGAGGAGGGGATCCTGGGGCATTCCCAGCTGTCCCTTCCTGTCCCTGGCTACTTGCCTTCCTTTCACTCTCCCACTTTCTACTCGTCTCAGGTTTATGGGGGTGATGGACAAAAGGTTTTGGCTTATTCATAAGCTTGAAATCATCAGCAATTTCCGCTGCTTGACTAGCTTTCAAAACTTTCAGGTTATCTACATGAGTTCTCACTAATGAAGAAATGAAATTTTTAAATTCCTCCAAGAGAACCAACTCTCTAAGGCTCTCATATGTGGTTTCCATCTTTAATGCCCATATCCAATGGTCAAAATTAATTTGCTTCACCCTCTCAATTCTACATATGTCTCTGTAAGTTCTGAAACCTCTGACGGTAAGCTTCAGGGACTAACTCATACGCAGCAAGAATAGCCTTTTTTGCCATCTCATAATCTACAGAAGCCTCTTCAGGAAGCATGGCATAAATGTCAAGAGCTCTGCCTACCAACCTGCTTTGCATAAGCAGTGTTCAGCTTTCCTTTGGCAATTTCATCTGTTTGGCTATTTTTTCAAAAGATATGAAAAATGCGTCTACATCCCTTTCCTCAAACTTAGGAAGAGCTTGTATAAATTTAAACAGCTTTTCGCTGGGTCCTGGGCTGAATTCAGATTCTTCCTGACCCGAATTTCCCCTCGAGTCAAGACCACTCCTTTGTCTTCATTCCATCTCTCTTCATCTAAATTTCCTCTCTTTCTCCCTTTCCTCATTTTCAAGTTGACGTTTTCTTAATTCTTTTTCAGCCTCAAGTTTTCTTTTAGCTATTTCTTTTTCTGTTTCCTGTTGAAGCCTAAGTTTTTCCTTTTGCAACTGAATTTTGTCTAATTCCACTGCATCACTCTCTGACTTACTACCTTCTTGTTCCTCGTCTTCTTCTAATTCCAGATGTTGGGCTATTAGGCCAATTATCACTGCTTTTTTGGCAGCTGATTTCAATTCTAACCCCAATTTTGTCACCAATTCTTTTAGTTTCTTCTTAGTTAAAGTTATCAAGTCACTAAAGGAAACATTCTCCTTTCCCAGAAACTCTGCTGCAACTGCCAATGCCATTCTGATGATATAGACTGTATCTTATTATACAAGAAACCTGGTTCCTTTTATTTTTTCACAACTGGCATTAGATTTGAATCCCAACAATCAGGTTTCTAATTAATATGATCCCAGACACGAGAGCAATTAATATAATGCCGGACGCAAGACCCCAATTTATATGTTATCCCAGAGACGAGCAATTAATATGATTCCAAATGTGAGCCCTCCAATTAGTCTGATTCTGATCCTGGATGAGCCCCCAATTAATATGTTATGACCGCAGCGGGAGCAACACACTGTCAATTCAGTCCCGTCGCTCCACAAGTCACAGCATATTATTAAAGTTTTCCACCCAACCAGAAAACAGCCAAATTGAACACTCTAGTAACCTCTGGAATAAAACAGACCAAAGCAGGTATCTTTAGACAACAACAAATTAACTGTTAAAACTAAATCTTAAACACTGTGACGATAAACCTATGTCTAAAGACCTTATAAACTTCTTATTTTAATCTAACTTCCCCAATCACACATGTACACTCAAAAATAACAGTAGTTAACCGGTTTTAAAAGTGGTGTTTTTAACATAAGCTGTTTCTTAAGAATAAATAGAGACATGTTGTTGAAGCCTTTCATCTTGCACTCATCAGGACAATACGCAAGAATAACCAATGTAGGGGAAAACAACAACTTATACTGCATGAGAAGAGAGTGCTGATTGGTTGGCAAGTGAACTCTGATTGGTAGAGGCGTTGCCATGGACCAGTTTATGGTGACTGACAATTAACTGCCAAGCTTTGCCATTACGTGAATCAGTATTCATTGAACTTATGAACTCGGCAACTCACGCAGTTGAGTTCAGTTTTAACGACACCGTGCATGTCCAAATAGATAGTGTTGCCATGGGATCCCCTCCAGCCCCAACTCTCGCAAACATCTTTGTTTGGTTCCATGAGAAATGTGTCTTTGAGGGACTGACACCTAACCTCCTACCTCTTGCATATTTCCGATATGTAGATGATACGTTTGCTATATTTGAATCCACAGTTGTATGCAATAATTTCCTTGCACGTCCTAATGTGCTCCATCCTGTGCTCAAATTCACCTTTGAAATAGAGCAGTCAAATGAGCTCCCTTTCCTTGACGTACTAGTTGAGAAATCTGTTAAGGAGTTCTCTACCACAGTCTACCGCAAACCTACCTTCACTGGTCAATACATGTGTTGGGATTCTTACAGTTCAACACGCGATAAGATAGGCCTTATTGGCAACCTCATAAATAGGGCCTGAGCCATTTTCTCACCATACAATCTTGATGCTGAAATAGGGCAAATCAAAGACATCCTGCATGAAAGTAGCTGCCCTGATCAGATCACTTCTCACTGTATATCACACAAACTTATGAACGTGCCTAAGGCTGTCATTATCGGCCTTGAAAAGTGCCCAGTCTACCTCAAATTACTCTGGAAGGAAAATGTATCCCAAAAGTTTGAGCAACAGGTGAAGCTAGCTGTTCCACGTTCCTACTATGCAGTAGCAACACGTGTGGTACTCGCCACTAACAGGATGCTGCCGTCAAGCCAAAAAGACGTCCTGCCTGTCACACGAATGAGTAATGTGATATATGAATTTCAATGCCAATGTGATTCTAGGTATATAGGCCATACGTCCCAAGACTGGCGTATCCTATCAAACAACATGTCCCATCTGCTGTTTGTAACGGGCAAGGTACAGGCTGTACCCAACCAACCCGTGCTTACAAAACACAAAACACAGTGCCCAACATTAGATGTGATTCCGCAATTGGACAACGTTTGCTAAACAACCTGCAGTGTGCTAAGAATTACGCTGACAACCAATTTAAGATTGTCAGTAGGGCTCGCAGTGTGATGCATTTGCGCGTATTGGAAGCGACATATATTAATACACAGGGCCCTGTTTTTTGTAGACAGAAAGAACATGTACACACATTGCACCTGTTTCAGCTAAACAAAATAAGTGACAGCCATTCACTGGTTCATTCCTCAGTGCAATGCCTTGACCAGAGTCAAGCTGCCTGCTTTAAAATTTAATCAAAGCTTGGCAGTTAACAGTTAGTCACCAGAAACTGGTGCATTCTCCATGGCAAAGCCTCTACCAATCAGAATTCACTTGCTAACCAATCAGCACTCTCTTCTCATGCAGTATAAGTGGTTGTTTTCCCTTACATTGGTTATTCTTGTATATTGTCCTGATGAGTGCAAGACAAAAAGCTTCGACAACATGTTTCTATTTTCAGCAATACTCAAGTTCTGTACTACCAAATGACTATAAGAATAAATAAATAAGTAAGTCTTTGTGGGTTATGTTCCTGATGGATGAGGTATTCTAATGTGAATATAATCAAATGCTACTTGAAGTCTTCACTTGGATTTGATGAAGCAGTCTGTTTTTGATAGGCATTCAAACTCTTCGGCAGCAGCAGGCATCAACAGTTCCTTCTGCAATACCAGATGGTCTCTTAAAAGGGTTATTTCCTCTTTAGGAAATTAATTTGGCCTGTAGCTCCTTGTAGAATTTCTACTGAGAGAGAATGGACAGCTCTTTTCTCTTGAGTACGCTTCGCTGGTGTCTGGTTCAGACAGGTTTTTGCCAGTTTTACGCACAGTCAAATCAAGGATGTCTCTGAACGGACAGGGGACATTCTGAAGGGGGAGGATGAACAGCCAGAGGTTGTGGTACACATCGGTACCAATGACATAGGCAGGAAGAGTGATGAGGTCCTGCAGGGGGAGTTTAGGGAGTTAGGTAGTAAGTTAAAAAACAGGACCTCTAGGGTTGTAATCTCTGGATTACTCCCTGTGCCACGTGCCCGTGAGGCTAGAAATAGGAAGATAGTGCAACTAAACACGTGGCTGAGCAGCTGGTGTAGAAGGGAGGGTTTCAGATATCTGGACCATTGGGCTCTCTTCAGGGACAGATGGGACCTGTACAAGAAGGACGGGTTGCATCTAAACTGGAGGGGCACTAATATCCTGGCTGCAAGGTTTGCTAGCGTCACTCGGGAGGGTTTAAACTAGTGTGGCAGGGGGGTTGGAACCAGAGAAGTAGGACAGCTAGTGAAATAAATGAGGAGGACATAGTAAATAAGGCCAGTAGGACTAAGAGGAAGAGCAAGCAGGGAAGATGTTGCTGAGCACAGCGGGACTGGTGGTCTGAAGTGCATTTGTTTCAATGCGAGAAGTATAACAGGTAAGGCAGATGAACTTAGAGCTTGGATTAGTACTTGGAAATATGATGTTGTTGCTATTACAGAGACTTGGTTGAGGGATGGGCAGGATTGGCTGCTAAATGTTCCAGGCTTTAGAGGCTTCAGGCGGGATAGAGGGGGATGTAAAAGGTGTGGGGGAGTTGCATTACTTGTTAAGGAGAATATCACAGCTGTACTGCGGGAGGACACCTCAGAGGGGTCATGCAGCGAGGCAATATGGGTGGAGCTCAGGAACAGGAAGGGTGCAGTCACGATGTTGGGGGTTTACTACAGGCCTCCCAACAGCCAGCGGGAGGTAGAGGAGCAGATATGTAGACAGATTTTGGAAAGATGTAAAGGTAACAGGGTTGTGGTGGTGGGTGATTTTAACTTCCCCAATATTGACTGGGACTCACTTAGTGCTAGGGGCTTGGATGGGGCAGAATTTGTGAGGAGCATCCAGGAGGGCTTCTTGAAACAGTATGTAGATAGTCCAACTAGGGATGGGGCCATTCTGGACCTGGTATTGGGGAATGAGCCCGGCCAGGTGGTCGAAGTTTCAGTGGGGGAGCATTTTGGGAGCAGTGACCATAATTCCATAAGTTTTAAGGTACTTGTGGATAAGGATAAGAGTAGTCCTCGGGTGAAGGTGCTAAATTGGGGGAAGGCTAATTATAACAATATTAGGCAAGAACTGAAGAATTTAGATTGGGGGCGGCTGTTTGAGGGTAAATCAACATCTGACATGTGGGAGTCTTTAAAATGTCAGCTGATTAGAATCCAGGACGAGCATGTTCCTGTGAGGAGGAAAGACAAGTTTGGCAAGTTTCGGGAAGCTTGGATAACGCAGGATATTGTGAGCCTAGTCAAAAAGAAAAAGGAAGCATTTGTAAGGGCTGGAAGGCTAGGAACAGACAAAGCACATGAGGAATATAAAGACAGTAGGAAGGAACTTAAGCAAGGAGTTAGGAGGGCTAAAAGGGGTCATGAAAAGTCATTGGCAAACAGGATTAAAGAAAATCCCAAGGCTTTTTATACATATATAAAGAGCAAGAGGGTAACCAGGGAAAGGGTTGGCCCACTCAAGGACAGAGATGGGAATCTATGTGTGGAGCCAGAGGAAATGGGCGAGGTGCTAAATGAGTACTTTGCATCAGTATTCACCAAAGAGAAGGACTTGGTGGATGATGAGCCTAGGGAAGGGAGTGTAGATAGTCTCAGTCATCTCATTATCAAAAAGGAGGAGGTGTTGGGTGTCTTGCAAAGCATTAAGGTAGATAAGTCCCCAGGGCCTGATGGGATCTACCCTAAAATACTGAGGGAGGCAAGGGAGGAAATTGCTGGGGCCTTGACAGAAATCTTTGCATCTTCATTGGCGACAGGTGAGGTCCCAGAGGACTGGAGAATAGCCAATGTTGTTCCTTTGTTTAAGAAGGGTGGCAAGGATAATCCAGGAAATTATAGGCCGGTGAGCCTTACGTCAGTGGTAGGGAAACTATTAGAGAGGATTATTCGGGACAGGATTTACTCCCATTTGGAAACAAACGAACTTATTAGCGAGAGACAGCACGGTTTTGTGAAGGGGAGGTCGTGTCTTACTAATTTGATTGAGTTTTTTGAGGATGATTGATGAAGGAAGGGCAGTGGATGTTATCTATGTGGACTTTAGTAAAGCCTTTGACAAGGTTCCGCACGGCAGACTGGTACAAAAGGTGAAGTCACATGGGATCAGAGGTGAGCTGGCAAGATGGATACAGAACTGGCTCAGTCATAGAAGACAGAGGGTATCAGTGGATGGGTGTTTTTCTGAATGGAGGGCTGTGACTAGTGGTGTTCCGCAGGGATCAGTGCTGGGACCTTTGCTCTTTGTAGTGTATATAAATGATTTGGAGGAAAATGTAGCTGGTCTGATTAGTAAGTTTGCGGACGACACAAAGGTTGGTGGAGTTGCGGATAATGATGAGGATTGTCAGAGGATACAGCAGGATATAGATCGGTTGGAGACTTGAGCGGAGAAATGGCAGATGGAGTTTAATCCGGACAAATGTGAGGTAATGCATTTTGGAAGGTCTAATGCAGGTGGGAAGTATACAGTAAATGGCAGAACCCTTAGGAGTATTGACAGGCAGAGAGATCTGGGCATACAGGTCCACAGGTCACTGAAAGTGGCAACGGAGGTGGATAAGGTAGTCAAGAAGGCATACGGCATGCTTGCCTTCATTGGTCGGGGCATAGAGTATAAAAATTGGCAAGTCATGCTGCAGCTGTACAGAACCTTAGTTAGGCCACACTTAGAATATTGCGTGCAATTCTGGTCGCCACACTACCAGAAGGACGTGGAGGCTTTGGAGAGGGTAGAGAAGAGGTTTACCAGGATGTTGCCTGGTCTGGAGGGCATTAGCTATGAGGAGAGGTTGGAAAAACTCGGATTGTTTTCACTGGAACGACGGAGGTGGAGGGGCGACATTATAGAGGTTTACAAAGTTATGAGTGGCATGGACAGAGTGGATAGTCAGAAGCTTTTTCCCAGGGTGGAAGAGTCAGTTACTAGGGGACATAGGTTTAAGGTGAGAGGGGCAAAGTTTAGAGGGGATGTGCGAGGCAAGTTCTTTACACAGAGGGTGGTGAGTGCCTGGAACTTGCTGCCAGGGGAGGTGGTGGAAGCAGGTACGATAGTGACGTTTAAGAGACATCTTGACAAATATATGAATAGGAAGGGAATAGAGGGATATGGGCCCCGGAAGTGCAGAAGGTGTTAGTTTAGGCAGGCTTGGAGGGCCGAATGGCCTGTTCCTGTGCTGTACTGTTCTTTGTTCTTTATTATACCATGTGACCTCTCTCTCCTATTTTTGCCTCGGTTACAAGATGCAGCTGTGGCACATTGTGCTCAGTCTTAAAGACTGTTTTTAATACGAGGAGAAAAGGAAAAAGAATACAACTATGTAAAGGCAATTTTTCCCTCGCCTGTCTTATTATGTTGTCTTTTTTTGCATGTAATTCCTTCTCAAACTTTTACCTCTGGAAAATTCTCTTTCTCTCCTGGCATTCCCATTCCTCTTTTCTCACCTGAAATTCTATCTCTAGCATCCGCTCTTCCAGGCGAATATTTGCTGAGGTAACCTGGTCTGTTTCAGGTTCTACATCTTCTGCCTGTTCCAGTTCTGGGGGTGAGGAAAAAGTGCTCAGCCAGCATTGGGTTGGATGGTGGCCATTCGAATCTACTTGTGATTTAGTTGGTTTCTTACAGCTCTCTTTGTTAAGTTTCGAGCTCGGAGACAGTGAGTCTGGGAGTCCATAGATATTGAGCTTTGGGTGAGACCACAAACAATAGGAGGTGTTAATTCCACAAATGGTATGTCCATTCAAGGGAGGCACCTCCTGCCATGGTCATTCAATTAGGAACTTTCCGGAGGCTTGAGATACTTCCAAATCTGGGCTGAAATTGCAGAAGTCACCTGACCCTCGGCAGCCATCTTATGCAGCATTTTAATGTCCATTGTGATTCATTTAGAAAGAAAATTCAACTCAAGAAGATTCTATGCTGAATACAGTGCATGTTTAAAGTTATGAATAGGACATGCCTTTACCGGGCATGACACTCACTCTTTGCCACACCTCCAAGTTTAGTCTCTGAAACCTGGGGAACACCACTGTCTACCATCCTCCAGTCTGAAAAACAATCATTTACCACAGCTCGCTGTTTTCTGTCCTTAAGCCAAATTTTTATCCAAGCTGACTCTAATCCTCCTATACATTTTGTTAACCTGCCTACGATGTGGTACTTTGTCAAACGCTTTCTTAAAATCCATACAGACAACGTTCATTGCTTTCCCTTCAGCAATCTTCTCTGTTACATCATCAGAAAGTTCAATTTGATTAGTCAAGCATGATCTGCCTTTTACAAATCCGTGCTGGCTCTCCTGAATGAACTCAATCCTCTCCAAGCGCTTGATGATTTTTCCCCGATTATTGTTTCTAAAGCCTTACCTAACACTGATGTTAAACTCACCAGCCTGTAGTTACGAGGAACGTCCTTACACCCTTGCTTGAATAAGGGTGTCACGTTTGCCACATCCAATCCTCTGGCACCTTCCCCATATCTAGGGACGATTGGAAGATTATGGAAAGGCCTTCCGTTATCTCCATTAGCAATCTTAGATGCAAGTCATCTGGACCAGGCGACTTATCCACTCTAAGCATAGCCAGACTTTCCAGTATGTCCTGCCTATCAATTTTCACCTGATCCATTACCGCTACCATCTCCAACTCTCCCGATATTTTGTCAGCATCCTCTTCCCTTGTAGACACTGATACCAAGCCCTCTCTAAGTATTTTACCCTTGCCCTGTGCCTGTTAGCATATATCACCCTCTTTGTCCCTAATAGGCCCTACTCTACCTCTTATTACCCACTTACTATTTGCATGCTGGTGTTGTGTGTTGTCTTAACTTCTATGTTAGTTGCTACTATACACAAAGCACTGACAACTCAAGGTGGCTTCTGTAAAGCAGTAACGTGGACTCTTTATGGATGGTTCTGCATGTACAGACAAGTCTTCACTGTACAGGCACTTACTTAAGACTGCCCCCAACCCTGAGGTCACGTGGTGTGTTACATCAGAGCTCATACACTGCTGACCTGATTACATAGCCACACCTCTTAAAGGTGTACACACAGAAGCGTATTTCCCTATTTCCCTCAAATAGGAAAAGGTTAACTATATATAATTCAACAACCAACAAAGGGACCTTGGTGTACTTGTCCATAGATCGCTGAAGGCAGCAACACAGGTAGTTAAGGTGGTTAGGAAGGCATATGGGATACTTGCCTTTATTAGCCGAGGCATAGAATATAAGAGCAGGGAGGTTATGATGGAGCTATATAAAACGCTAGTTAGGCCACAGCTGGAGTACTGTATACAGTTCTGATCACCACACTATAGGAAGGATGTGATTGCACTGGAGAGGGTGCAGAGGAGATTCACCAGGATGTTGCCTGGGCTGGAGAATTTCAGCTATGAAGAGAGACAGAAAAGGCTAGGGTTGTTTTCCTTGGAGCAGAGAAGACTGAGGGGGGACATGATTGAGGCATACAAGATTATGAGGGGCATTGATAGGTTAGATAGGAGGAAACTTTTTCCCTTAGCGGAGGGGTCAAGAACCATGGGGCATAGATTTAAGGTAAGGGGCAGGAGGTTCAGGGGGAGACTTGAGGAAACATTTTTTTTCACCCAGAGGGTGGTTGGAATCTGGAACACACTGCCTGAAGAGGTGGTAGAGACAGGAACCCTCACAACATTTAAAAAGTATTTAGATGAGCACTTGAAAGGCCATAGCATACAAGGCTACGGGCCAAGTGCAGGAATAAGGGATTAGAATAGTTGGGTGCTGTATGGCCAGCACAGACACAATGGGCCAAAGGGCCTGTTTCTGTGCTGTATAACTCTATGACTCTAATATATTAACTATATACATGGCATAAAATAGTAATAGAAACATGCGAGTACATCAGTCACGGTAACGTAAGGGTGGTTTAATCAAACAGTCTGATTTAGAAACCGGATAACAGTTCTTGGAATCGGGAGAAGATCAGGTGTGGACTCGGCTCGATGGAAGTGGAATCCGTAGACTGTAACTAGCCATTGTCTTCGATCTTGTCCGATTTGTGATAGAGTATTCCATGGATCTGGGATCAATGATTGTTCTGATCTGACCTCTATTCCTATGCAATGTAAAACCAGTAGAAGTAATAACCTCCTACAAACGTGGTTCCGGTCAAACCCTGGAGACTTATGCAGTTCTCCATGTACCAGCTACAGGATTCTGTATCGTGACCTGTTGTCCTATCACTAATTTTGAAAGTTCTCTCCCAGCATGACCATCTTTTCCCCATTGCTTTAACTTCAGAATAGATTATTTTCACAGGGGTGTGCTTTGTTTGGGTGCACCTGTACTGGGCACAGTCTGAGATGGAAATGTTGTGGAGTGGGCAGTAACAGGCTGTGCATCTTCCTCAGTCTCTTTCTCAGTTATCTTGAAGCCACACGATGGGCAAAGCTGAAAGACAGCTTCTCTCTTCTGGCCACAGTATGGGAAAAATGTAAAGATTATCCTGAGACTGCGGCCTTCCTTGCACTCACTTGCGTCAGAGCCTTTCTGAATCAGTGTCTGAGGCCTGGAGGGAGCCGGCACTTGGTGCTGCTCAATGCCATACATTGTTACCAGGCTCAAATCCTTGCATGTAGTCCAGCAATAGCAGGTCCAGACTATTGAACGATGTAAAAAAGTTGGGCTTTCCAAACTGAATCATTGTATTTGCATGTAATCTTGAAGGACCCTAAACACGGGATCAGGGACCCATTCTATGCGGTTAGTTGGGCATTCATGAGTGTCACCATGGCTCGCCATTTACCCAGATACTTATCTTTTAAGATGTGTAGAGGTAAAATATTTGCACCGGCACCTGTGTCCACCTTCGCCCAGATCACATGTGTGCCCTCCTTTATCAGACATAGAACACGAATAGGTGCAAATGCCTCCAGTGGAGTAATTGAATCAATGTGTTCGGTGACACTGAGAGTGTGAAATGAATGTTTCTCTTGCCCACTTGAACTTGGACTCTCATCATCATCACTAGTGTTGATGCCATCCATAACCTCGTGGGTGTACTGGTTGTGATGTGAAGAATGACTGCGAAGCTTGTCAGGGTGTGAAGCCTTCTCACAGTCTGTCCAACTGTGATCAGGACTCTTACCAGCAGTGTCTGTCTTGGCTTTCCGACACTGACGTTTCCAGTGAATCTTGGCACCACATGTTTGGTAGATGTCGTTGAAGGCTATGTATGTATGAGCCCGTACCTTTTACATGGTTTTCTGAACTTGGAATCCTTATCCAACGCACCAATGGTATTCGCACCACATAGGACTTGTAAACTCTGTTGGCCCGCAAATGATAGGCTCAAATTTTCAACCATCTTTGAGCAAGGCGTCCATGGTATACTCCTTGGTATACCTCTATTGTTGTGGATGCAATCACAAGCTTGCCAATGCTGTCTGCCAGCTCACTTTCAGTGAAGTGACATTTGTGACCCTTAGCTTGACACTGACTGACAAACTGGTCAATGGACTCAGTTAGCTGCTGTTGAAAGGACATGAATTCGAGTCAATGAGCCCGAAAATTGAATTTAACATGAAGTGGATCCTCTAATGAGGACCAGATTTCCATGGGATCTTTCTGCTCTTCTTCAGTAAGACCAAAAATGTTAAGACAATGTAAGCCTTTGTTGCCAATGGCAATGTATATTTTCACTGCCTGTTTCTGTGTATCTGCGACTGCTAAGTTATTGAAACATGGCACAGTGGCGCAGTGGTTAGCACTGCAGCCTCACAAGTCCAGCAACCCGAGTTTGATTCTGGGTACTGCCTGTGTGGAGTTTGCAAGTTCTCCCTGTGACTGCGTGGGTTTCTGCCGGGTGCTCCGGTTTCCTCGCACAGCCAAAGGTTGATAGATAAATTAGCCATTGTGAATTGCCCCTAGTGTAGGTAGGTGGTAGGAGAATGGTGGGGATGTGGTAGGGAATATGGGATTAATGTAGGATTAGTATAAATGGGTGGTTGTTGGTTGGCACACACTTGGTAGGCTGAAGGGCCTGTTTCAGTGCTGTATCTCTCTGAGTCTATAGCTTGAATCTTTACGAGAAGAGCTGAAATTCTTATAGCAGGTCAGATGCGTTCCAGTTAATGGTAGAGAACTGTGCTGTCATTCTTGTAATGCCTCCCTGTTGTTGCTCTTAAAAGAAATGATTTGATAGAGGTATTCAAAATCATGAGGGGTCTGGACAGAGTAGATATAGAGAAACTGTTCCGACTCGTGAAAGGATTGAGAACGAGAGGGCACGGATTTAAAGTAATGGGTAAGAGAAGCAAAAGTGACGTGAGGAAAACCTTTTTCACACAGCGAATGATTAAGGTCTGGATTGCACTGCCTGAGAGTGTGATAGAGGCAGGTTCAACTGAAGCATTTAAAAGGGAATTAGACTTATATGAAAATGAAGAATGTGCAGGTTGTGGGGGAGTTGCACTAGGTGAATTGCTCCTGCGAGGAGCTGGTGCAAACACGATGGGCTGAATGGCCTCCTTCTGAGCTGTAACTGTTCTGTGATTCTGTGAAATCTCCTGCTTTACAAGCAAACAGAAATAACTGGCTGCAGTTCCACTTTTAGACAGGCTTGGAGGGTGTGGCACTGTTTCCATCTATACAGGCAGACAGAGCTGGCTGCAGTTCCACTTGGAGGATGTGGTGCTGTTGCCTGATTCACGTGCATTTGTTCGGCTCCACCTACAAAGCAGTCAGCTCAGGAAGAGGCTCTGTAATGGCTCTGGCTGGGGCAGAAAGGGCTTTGGATGGTGTGATCCTGGACAGATCCGCTTCTTCTTTTGACAATTTTAAAATCAGTTACTCATAGTGTTAAAGAGACTTTGCCTTTTTCAGTATGTGGCTCTTCCTGACTTCGAGCTGGTTCCTCACCATGACCTTGTGCTGAAGTAGAGCACCATGATCTTGATTTTTTCCACATTTAAACTTTATATGTTTTAAGTTCTTCAAACGCAAGCCGCTGCCAGCATATTGCTTGTTGTCTTAACCTCTGTGTTAGCTGCTACTATACACAAAACACTGACCATTCAAGATGGGATCGGTAATATGGACTCTTTATTTAAGGATGGTTCTGCATGTACAGACAGGTCTTCAATGTACAGGTGCTTACTTAAGACTGTCCCTAACTCAGGTCACATGGTGTGTTACACCACAGCTCTTATACTGCTGGCCTGATAACATACCCACACCTCTTGAAGGAGTACACACAACAGCTGGTAGAAGATTTTTGGGTTCCCTTTTATGTTAACTGCCATTCTATTCTCATATTCTCTCTTTGCCAGTCTTATTTTCCTCTTCACTTCCTCTCTCAACTTCTTGTATTTAGCCTGCTTTTCACTTGAAGCATTCACCTGACATGCATCAAGCACACTTTTTTTTTTGTTTCATCATATTTATTTTATTTATTTAGAGACACAGCACTGAAACAGGCCCTTTGGCCCACCAAGTCTGTGCTGACCAACAACCACCCATTTATACTGATCCTACATTAATCCCATATTCCCTACCACATCCACACCATTCTCTTACCTACCTACACTAGGGGCAATTTACCTATCAACCTGCAAGTCTTTGACTGTGGGAGGAAACTGGAGCACCCGGCAGAAACCCACGTGGTCACAGGGAGAACTTGCAAACTCTATACATGCAGTACCCAGAACTGAACCCAGGTCACTAGAGCTGTGAGGCTGCAGTGCTAACCACTGTGCCGTCCTCTACCTCCCTCATTGTCCAAGGAGCCCTGGCTTTGGTTTCCCTATCTTGCAACCTTGTTGGAATGTACCTGGCCTGTAGCTGAAATATCTCCTCCTTAAAGATTACCCATTCTTCCATTACAGATTTTCCTCTCAGTCTTTGGTTCCAATTTACCCTGGCTAGATTTTCCCTCTCATTCCATTGAAGTTAGCCCTCTTCCAATTTAGAAGTTTTACTTCAGATTGTTCCTTTCTCTTCTCAATTGCTAATCTAAATCATGATAAAATGATCACTCCTACCCAAATGTAACCCCACAGACATCTTGGTCCACTTGGCCCACCCACCTCATTCCCCAGCACCAGATCCAACAATGCTTCCTTCCTAGTTGGATCAAGAACATACTGGTTAGGAGGTTCTCCTGAACACATTTCAGAAATTCCTCCCCCTCCTTGCTCTTTATTCTAACATTATCCAAATTGATATTTGGGTAATTAAAATCACCCAGTATCACCACTCTGTAGTGTTTGCATATCTCTCTGATTTCCCTGCAGATTTGCTCCTCTATCTCTCTCACTATTGAGGCCTATAGACTAAATAGCCAAGGTAGTGTGATCATACCTTTCTTGCTCTCAACTCTAACCAAATGGATTCTGTCTTTGCTGCCTCAAGGACATCCTCTCTTTCCAACACTACAATGTCTTCCCTTATCTGTACTGCTATCCCACCTCCCTTTTCTTCTTCCCTATCTTTTCTGAACACTTTGTATCCTTGTATATTAGATGCCTAGTCCTCACAATTTTTAAGCCACATTTCCGTTATTGCCACTACACCATATTCCCACACGGCTATTTGTGATTGTAGCTCACCAACCTTATTCACGAAACTTTGTGCGTTCACATACAAGCATTGTAAACCTGTCTTTGTATTCCTCATAGTCTTTCTTAATCTGTTTCTATCTAATGTGGTGCTACTTCCTTCTCTAGTACCATCCAATACTCTCACTTTGTGCACCTCATTCCTCTTTTCTACTTCTATATGCTGGTGGCAATTTAGTTTAAACCCTCCCCAATCACACTAGTGAACTTCCTCATGAGGACATTGGTCCCAGTCCTGTTGAGCTGCAGCCCATCCTTTTTGAAGAGATGACCTCTGCCCCATAACTGGTCCCAATGCCCCAAGGTACTGAAGCTCTCTCTCCTGCACCATGCCTCAAGCCATACATTGATTCTCCCTCTCTTCCTATTTCTACTCTTGCAAGTGCGTGGTACTGGGAGTAATACAGAGATTACTACCTTCGAGGTCCTACTTTATAACTTCCTCACCAGTTCCTGAAAATCTGACCATAGGGCCTCAATACCTTCCCTCTCTATTTCATTGGTACCAATGTGTACCACAACTTCTGGCTTACTCCCTTGCCCTTGCAGAATATTCTGCATCCTCTCCATGATGTCCTTTACCCTGGCACCAGGGAGGCAACATACCATGTGGCACTCACTATGAGGGTTACAGAAGCACCTGTCTGTCCCCTTATCTTTGGAATCTCCTATAACGACTGCATTTCTACTCTTTGCTGTTCTGTCCTATGCAGTCTTTTACCTATTGGTGTCATGGTCTGGACTGCACTCCTTCAAGGTGTCATCGCTCCCAGCATTCGCCAATGCTGAGTACCAGTTTGAGAGTGGCACACAGCCTGAAGACTCTTGTACTTCCTACCTCTTCCTAATCATCCGGATGGCCACCCATCCACTATTCTGAACTCTCTCTGCCTGTTGTTGACCATCTCCTGAAACCTATGATCCAGGAAACTCTTATCCTCCCTGATACTCTGCAGTGACTTCACCTGTCTCCTAAACTTGCAAATCCTGAGCTCCAGCTTTCTACACATGAAGTGTCCCGAAATTCCCACATGGCACAGGAATTGGAAGCAACTGGTCTCAGCTGCCCAGCCATGATATCTAAGAAAATCTCTATTTCCTCTTTTAGAAATTAGTTAATACCTTGTTTAAGCTATTAATTTTAATTAATGCCTCTTGGCCTGCTCTGCTAATACTCATTATTAATGCACTTGCTGTCATACGTACTCTGCGCATGCTGATGATCTATTTAGTTTTTTAACCTTGCTCCCTGACGCTCACTCCGCTCTGCTGCTCTGTCCCTGAGTTCCTTCAGGTCTGCACCCCTTACCTCCGGGCTGCCTAAACAACCAATCACCTACCTGCTGTCCTGTGATGTAATTCCTTGATTTTCTTTTTGTTTATTTGTTCTTTCTGACTCCCTGCCACCTCTGGGACTGTTTTTCCTCAGACCAGCTCTCTCTCTGACTCCCCACTGCCTCTTTCATCTGTTGGTCTATGGCACAGTTTCCCCACAGGCTCCCTCTCTCTCTGACTCACTAAGACACCAGGGGCAATGGTGTAGGAGCAGCAAGAGAAGCCATTGCAAGTGATACTCTGACTCTGACTAGCTAGATAAAAATGAAACTTGGCGAGTGTATTCCAACCCAGCTGGATCAGAGTGGAGAGGCTTCAAAGAGGATGGTGTGGACAACTGTGTCAAAGATTGCAGACAGTTCCAGAAGGACGAGGAGGGATAGTTTACTTGAGCAGGGTACGTGTGACAGTAAGTGAATTAATAATGTGTATTACTATGGAGCAGGTCTAGAGTCATTAATTAAAATTAATAGTTTAAATAAGGTACTAACTAGATTTGGTACCATGGCAGGGCCAGAAGCCTGATTGGAGGATTTCAAATACAGAATTCCAGGAAGGGTGGGCACGGATTTTGAAGGTGGAAGCACATTGAAGGACTTTGGAGAGAAAAGGGTGGTTGGAAATGGGGTGGTAGTTTGCAAGAACAAGAAACGAAAGTTGATGGAACAATAAATATAGTATTTCTGCACTGTGTCTGAATATCAATCTTTTAAAAGTATTGTTTTCTCAATAGGTAAGACACCCCTATCCTCTATGTGCCCTGCCATTATACTTGATAAAAACAAGTCAGTGAAGATGGTGGTGGGTGCCTCGGGAGGAAAAACGATCACCACGGCAACTGCTCTGGTACGTACTGATGGTATGAAGGACTATGAGGATCAATACAAAAAAATCAGGAATCCGAGGAGAAAGAAATACCAGGAGATTATTACATTGAGAAACCAAGCTTCTTGTCTGATGCATTCACTGTTCCTCTTGTATTTCTAGGTGATCATGAACACGTTGTGGTTTAATTACAATGTTAAGAGAGCTGTGACTGAACCCAGAGTTCACAATCAACTGTTCCCCAATGTGACCCGAGTTGAGGAAGCGATGGAGAAGGTTGGTTTATGTGTTGTGAACATGCTCATGTATATGGGCTGGTTATTGGTCAATGTTTCCATAGGGTTCTATCAGTTGTATTTCTCCCCTCACCTGTCCCTTGTTTACTGTAATGGAGCAAAGGAATGTGTATAGAGCTGCAAGGAACAATCAATCTGGCTGTTGCAAGAGTCTCAAGAATCTCATACACTATCTATTACCATAGAACGAGCTTACAGAGCAGCAAGTGGTCATTCAGCCACTCATTCATTCATGTCTGTGCCAGCTCTTTGCTACAGCAACTAAAAACTAATTGCACTCTGGCCACACTCACCCAATTAGTCCTGTAACTTTCTCTGTTTCAAATACTTATCCAACCTCCCCTTAAAAGATGCAATAGTCTCTCCCTCAATCACTCCGCATCTCCTTACTTTCTTTTAGATCAACCAGAGTATTTCCCTATTCACTCTAGTAATGCCTTCCATAAGATTAAAAGCCTCTGCTAAATCTCCTCTTAGCCTTCCCAAATATTCCCAGAATCTCAAGCCCTCCTTATAACTACAATTCCCTATCCCTGGTGAATCTATGTTGAATGTTCTCTCTGGCTTCAAATTCCCTTCTCTAATGTGGTGCCCAAAACCACACACAGTATTCTAGCTGTGGCCCAACCATTGCTTGGAACAAAAGTGTATCATGACTCCTTTACCCTTGTATTTTATGTTCTTATTGATAAAACCCACAATGCTGTTGTTTATTTTTTAATAGTTTTATTTGGCTTCAGTCATATGTTAAGGGAATCCCTAGATCTCTGTTAATCCATACCCTTCAACATCCTTCCTATCTCTATGACATACCTACTCAGTTTTCTCTTGAATTTGCTGACATTGAATATATTGCAGCTTTTGTGAAATGTACCTGACATCTCCCATCCCCGTGAGGTACAACATTGTGCTAACATCATGTACACCAACTGAACTCGCATCAAGGATCAAACTCCAAAATACACTCACTTTTTAATAAATGCAAAGGATCAGAAAGGGGAGAAAATGTAAAAGTGCCAGTTAGGAACACACATTACATTATACATCCACAACTTGGGAATTTCTATCCGTTTTCAAAGAGTGTCAGCATTGCAACTCTCTCCTATAACATTATCTCCATAAACAAAGATATTCTGTACAGAGGGGCTCTAAAATGCAATGTATTTGTTGGTGAAACCCACTCCTTCTGTCTGTGCCCCCATTGTTCTTCTGGTTCAGTGTTACATGCAATGCATTGTTTTTACCTAGTGATTGTTTTGAGGTCAGTTGTGTGACAAGAAACACATTAGCATGAAGATCAAGAAAAGAACAAACAAAATAACTTGCATTTATATATTACCTGACACATCCTCAGGATGTCCCAAAGTGCTTCACAGCCACTGCATTACTTTTCCAGTGTAGTCACAATTGTTACATTGAGAAATCCACATGGAAAGCATGTGATTTTCCTCATTGGGATACACCACACTTAAGCCTGGAGAGCCTGGGGTCAAAGAGTCAAAGCCTAGGGACCCCTAGCTGTGCACTAACTGTGTACTGTTCAAGTTTAATTAACTAAAACCACATAATTTACTGGCACATGACTCTGATTTGCTTCCTGGTGCTTGTCCAATTGAGATTGTCAACACCATAACACCCCTTTCAGCTATGATAACCCATCTCAACATAGACCAAAGAGTTTGCAATGTTATCCGGAGCTGAGAGGGAAGAATCCAAGGCCCAAATAACAGGTTTATCGAGCCAGATTGCACCATGTGTCTTACCCCTATCAAGAATTGCTTCAAACTATATAACCTTGATATGTGATGATGTACACCAGGGCTGGGAGTCATTGCTCCCCATTAACCAGTGTGAATTTTTACACCAGGTGAATTCTGGGTTATCCTGTGGCCTCCTTTCCATTGGGTTAAGACAACTGCAAACCACAGAGTGTTGCAGCAATGGGGAGAAGATTTCTATGCCATCAGACTGCGATACCCAATCAGTCCAGAATTACTTTTATCCAGGTTCCTAAAGTGGCCTCCAGAGGACAAATTTGAGAGACTCTCTGTTGCTGTTGAGGCCACGCATGCAGCTGATACACATCATGAACCCATGGCCCATCATCTTACAATATGACACTGGCTCTTAGAGGGTTAAATTATGAAGACAGATTGCGGAAACTGGGCTAATATTTCCTTGAGTACAGAAGATTAAGGCGTGATCTGATCGAGGTGTTTAAAATGTTAAAACAATTGATGTAATACAGAGAAACTGTTCCCTCTGGTGGGGAAATTGAGAATGGGGGGGACATGGGAACATTGAAACATAGGAACAGCAGGTGGCCATTCAGCCCCTCAAGCCTTTTCTACCATTCAATGAGATCATGTCTGATCTGTGGCCTAACTCCATAAACCTGCCTTTGCCCCATATCCCTTAAATACCTTTGGTTAACAAATATCTTTCAAACCTAGATTTCATATTAACAATTGATCTAGCATCAATTGCCATTTGCGGAAGAGATTTCCAAATTTCTACTACCCTTTGTGTGTAGAAGTGTTTCCTAATTTCACTCTTGAATGGCCTGACTCTAACTTTTAAACTATGCTCCCTGTCCTGAACTCTCCAAATAATGGAAATAGTTTCTCTCTATCGTCCCTATCTGTTCCCCTTAATATCCTGAAAATTTCAATCAAATCACCCATTAATCTTTAAAATTTGAGGGAATGCAAGCCTAGCTTGTGTCATCTCTCCTTGTATTTTAACCTGTGGAGTCCAGGGTCATAAAACTCGGCTCTGTAGTGCCACTAGTGCAGGCACTACAGAAACGCAAAGCTTGTAAAATTGTGTCCAAATCGCTTCTAGCCACTTCTGGCGCAGCCCACTTGGCCTCCATGATTGTAAGGGTGCTAGAGTGGGCGTGCCTAATGTGCAGCAGAAGTATGCAGAGTGGGCAGATCGTGACGTCAAGCAGCGTTTAACATTGATTTGGTGCCACCTGCCATTTTGGTCCTGTTAACACTTTGTTCATCTGGGAGTGATTAAGACATTCATTCAGCTCTATGAGAGACCACTAACTAATGCTATTTAATGGGACCACCATGGGTCTTCAAGGTGAGGCGCTACTGACTTTCTTTTGCTACTGCAGAATGAGTGTTCAGTGTTGGAGGATTTTGGAAAAGTTTTTGGATTCACAAGGGAGTGGTGCTGAACTTTGACCAGAAGCTCAGGGGAGTTGGAAGTTCCGTCAGCCGAAAGCCAGCTTTCAGCAATGGGAGCTATAGTGCTGTCCCTCTTGGGCTGAAACATGACAGGGACATGGAGTAGAGTCAGCAGAGAGTGCAGGGGGAGGAGGAAGAGGGCTCTCAATAGAAGGCCATACCCATTGGCATTCTTGAGGGATCATATTTCCTATCTCCATCTCAGTTGGGAGCAGTGTCTGAGGTGGCTACATTTTTCCAAGGAAGTGGTCACTGAACTGTGCCATCTGTTATTACTGGACTTATAGTCACACAGCAGGGCAAGGATGGCGCTGTCAGTGGCCACGAAGATCTCCATGGCCCTCAATTTCTATGCCAGTAGAACATTTTGGGTGCGAGCAAGAGACATTGCCAACATTTCACAGTTCACCATGCATCATTACATCAGGGAGGTGACGGAGGGCCTGTATGCTAAGAGAGGGAACTTCATAGACTTCTGTTTTACCTGAGAGAAGCAGGAAGAGCAGCCAGCTGCTTTTGGCAGCTATTGGGATTCCCAATGGTGCAAAGAGCCATCAACTGCTTCCATGTGGCTCTGTGGGCCCTACATATTAATGGGGAGACGTACTGTAATCGCAAGGGTTACTTTTTATTTTATTCTTTCGTGGGATGTGAACATCACTGGCACAGCGAGCATTTATTGCCCATCTTTAATTGCCCTTGAGAAGGGGGTGGTGAACTGCCTTCTTGAACCGCTGCAGTCCATCTGGTGTAGATACGCACAGTGCTTTTAGGGAAGTTCCAGGATTTTGACTCAGCGACAGTAAAGGAATGGTAATATAGTTCTTGAGTGATGTTGGAGCTGCGTTCATCCAGGCAAATGGAGAGTGTTTCATCACGCTCCTAACTGGTGACTTGTAGATGGTGGATAGGCATTGGGGAGTCAGGGGATGAGTTACTCACCACAGAATTCCGAGCCTTTGACCTGCTCTTGTAACCACAATATTTGTACGGCTGGTCCAGTTAAGTTTCTGGTCAATGGTAATCCCTAGGATGTTGAAGGTGGGGGTTCAGCGATGGTAATGCTATTGAATGTCAAGTTGAGATGGTTAGATACTCTCTTTTTGGAGATGATCATTATCTGGAACTTGTGTGGCACATATGTTACTTGCCTCTTATTAACCCAAACCTGAGTGTTGTCCAGGTCTCGCTGCATAAAGGCACAGACTTCTTCATTATCTGAGGAGTTGCGAATGGTACTGAACACTGCAATCATCAGCAAACAACCCCACTTCTAACTTTATGTTGGTGGGAAGGTCATTGATGAAGTAGCTGAAGATGACTGGGCCTAGGTGATGTCCTGGGGCTGAGATGATTGGCCTCTAACAACTACAACCATCTTCCTTTGTGATCGGTATTACTCCAACCAGCGGAGATTTTCCCCCCGATTTCCATTGACTTCAATTTTGCTAAGATTCCTTGATGTCACATTTGGTCAAATGCTGTCTTGATGTTAAGTGCAGTCACTCTCACGTGATCTCTGGAATTCAGCTCTTATGACCATGTTTGGACCAAGGCTGGAATGAGGCCTGGAGCCGAGTGGCCCTGGTGAAACCTAAACTGAGTATCAGTGAGCAGCTTGTTGCTGAGTAAGCACTGTCAATGGCCTTCCATCATTTTGCTGATGAGAGTCGACTTCTAAGGTAGTAACTGGCTGGATTTGATTTATGCTGCTTTTTGTGGACAGAACATACCTGGAGAATTTTCCACATTATTGGGTCGATGCCTCTGTTTTGCCTATACTGGAATGGCTAGGTGTGCAACTAGTTCTGGAGCACGGGTCTTCAGTACTATTGCCGGGATGTTGTCAGGGCCTATAGCCTTTACAGTATCCAGTGCCTTCAGCTGTTCTTGATATCACGTGGAATGAATTTAATTGCTGAAGACTGGCATCTGTGATGCTGGGGACCTCAGGAGGAGGCCGAGATGGATCATCCACTCGGTATTTCAGGCTGGAAATGGTTGCAAAAGCGTCAGGGTTGTCTTTTGCACTGATGTGAATTTGGTGATGTTTGTGGAGCCTCCTGTTTAATTGTCCACCGCCATTCACAACTGGATGTGGCAGGACTGCAGAGCTTTGATTTGATCCATTGGTTAAAGGATCACTTAACTCTGTCTATCGCATGCTGCTTCTGCTGTTTGGCATGCATGTAGCTTCACCAGGCTGACAGCTCATTTTGAGGTATGCCTGGTGCTGCTCCTGGCATGCCCTCCCGAACTCTTCGATGAATCAGGGTTGATCCCCCGGCTTGATGCTAATGGTAGAGTTGGGGATATGCCAGGCTATGAGGTTACAGATTGTGATTGAATACAGTTCTGCTGCGCCTCATGGATGCCCAGTTTTGAGCTGCTAGATATGTTCTGAGTCTATCCTATTTAGCACGATGGTAGTGCCACACAACACAATGGAGAGTATTCTCAGTGTGGAGATGACTTGGTCTCCTCAAAGATTGGTGAGGGAGAGGTCAAGTAGATTTTTCCCTCTTGGTTTACTTACCACCTAATACAAGCCCAGTCTGACAGATATGTCCTTCAGGACTCAATAAGTAGTGGTAATACTGAGCCAGTCTTGGTGATGAATACTGCAGTCTACCAACCACATTATATTCGGTGCCCTTGCTACCCTCAGAACTTCTTCCAAGTGTTTATCATGGAGGAGTCCTGAGTCATCAGGTGTAGCAGGACAGTAGATGGGAATCAGCAGGAGATTTTCTTGCCCATGTTTGACATCATGCTAGAAGCGGCAGCGGCAAGAGTGGGAACAGGCGAGAGGAGCCGGGATATAAAGAGCGGAGACCCGAGGGCCAAGACCAGAAGTGACGGCAGCGAGAGCGGGAACAGTGGACCTGCTTGACCAACACGATCGAAGTGTGACATCACAGGAGAGCTGGTATATGATTGGTAGGTATTTCTTCCGTGTCTCTTTTTTGCTTAGCCAACTGATTTAAATCAGGAGACAGCATTACAGGTTAAGACTACACTTAAATAATGCATTTTAAAAAAAATACTGAGATCCAAATTTAAAAATTAAATAGAATAGGGATAGCTGGGCACATGATGTGTTGTAGCTGTAGTATGTGGGAGCTGGTGGACGCCGGTGCGATGCACGGTGACCACATCTGCAGCAAGTGTTGACTGCTTGAGGACCTTCGGCTCAGAGTTGATGAGCTGGAGTCCGAGCTGCGAACACTGCGACACATGGGTGGCACAGTGGCGCAGTGGTTAGCACCGCAGCCTCACAGCTCCAGCGACCCGGGTTCAATTCTGGGTACTGCCTGGGTGGAGTTTGCAAGTTCTCCCTGTGTCTGCGTGGGTTTTCTCCGGGTGCTCCGGTTTCCTCCCACAAGCCAAAAGACTTGCAGGTTGGTAGGTAAATTGGCCATTATAAATTGCCCCGAGTATAGGTAGGTGGTAGGGAAATATAGGGACAAGTGGGGACGTGGTAGGAATATGGGATTAGTGTAGGATTAGTATAAATGGGTGGTTGATGGTCGGCACAGACTCGGTGGGCTGAAGGGTCTGTTTCAGTGCTGTATCTCTAAACTAAAAAACTAAACATCAGGGAGGGGGAGAGTTACCTGGTCATTGTGTTTCAGGAAACAGTCACACCCCTTAGAGTAATTACATCAAGTTTGGACCATGGTCAGGGACAGAAGGGTGTGATTGCGAGTGAGGCAGGTATGGGGATTCAGAATTTAGCTTTGGAGGAGCCTCAACCTAATCCAACAGGTACAAGATTCTTGCTCCCAGTGTGGACGAGGGCACAGACTGCAGGGAGGATGAGCAAACTGACAACGTGGTTCAGAGCACCATTCAAGTGGGGGGAGAAAAGGGAAATGTAGTAGTAAGAGGGGATAGCATAGTTAGGGGAATCGGTACTGTTCTCTGCAGCAAAGATAGAGAGTCCCGAAGGCTGTGTTGTCTACCTGGTGCCAAGGTTAAGGACATCTCTTCTGGGCTAGAGAGGAACTTGGAGTGGGAGGGAAGGATCCAGTTATCATGGTCCACGTCGGTACCAATGACGTAGGTAGGACTAGGAAAAAGGTTCTGCTGAGGGACTATGAGCAGCTCGGGGCTTAATTAAAAAGCAGAACCACAAAGGTGGTAATCTCTGGATTACTACCTGAGCCATGTGCAAATTTGCATAGGGTAAATAAGATTAGAGTGGTAAATGTGTGGCTCAAAGATTGGTGTGGGAGAAATGGGTTCCAATTCATGGGACACTGGCACCAGTCCTGGGTAAGGGGAGAGCTGTTCCGTTGGGATGGGCTTCATTTGAACCATGCTGGGACCAGTGTCCTGGTGAATCGTATAACTAGGGTTGTTGATAAGGCTTTAAACTAAGTAGTTGGGGGAGGGTTCAATTGAAAGGAAGTTTAAAAAGTCGAAAAGTAACGAGAGAGTAGAGGTGCAGGATAGTGAAGGAGCATACATTAATCAGAGAGTGACAGGAATGGACAGAGAATACAAGCATAAGAGTACAGCAGAAATTAGAACCAGAGTAGGTAAAAATGGTAAAAAGTCAAAGCTTAAGGCTCTTTATCTGAATGCACGTAGCATTTGTAACAAGATAGATGAGCTGACGGCATAAATAGAAATAAATGATTAAAAAATAAAATAAATAAATAAAAATTAAATTAAAAAATAAATGAATATGATTTGATAGCTATCACTGAGACGTGGTTGCAGGATGACCAGGACTGGAATCTCAATGTTCAAGGATATTCAACGTTCCAAAAGAATAGGCAGAAAGGAAAAGGAGGTGGGGTAACTTTGTTATTAAAGGAAGGGATCAGTGCAGTTGTGAGTAATGATATAGGTGTAATAGATCGTGATGTAGAATCAGTTTGGGTGGAAATAAGGAATAGCAAGGGAAAGAAATCATGGGAGGGAGTGGTCTATAGGCCCCCGAGGAGTTGCCTCTCTGTAGGACAAAGCATTAATCAGGAAATAATGAAGGTGTGTAAGAAGGGCACTGCAATTATCATGGGTGATTTTAATCTGCATATAGACTGGACAAATCAAATTGGCAAATGTAGCATGGTAGACGAATTTGTAGAGTGCACCAGGGATTGTTTCTTAGAACAATACATTACAGAACCTACCCGGGAACAGGCTATTTTATATTTGGTAATGTGTAATGAGGTAGGAGATCTCATAGTTAAGGATCATCTAGGGGGAAGCGATCATAGCATGGTAGAATTTCAAATTCAGTTTGAGGATGAGCAACTCGGGTCTCAAACCAGTGTCTTCAACTTAAACGAGAGCAATTACAGAGGTATGAAGAAAGAGTTGTCTAAAGCGGGCTGGGAAGATAGACTACAGGGGAAGTCAGTAGATGATCAGTGGCAGACATTTAAGCAGATATTTCATAACACTCAGCAAACATTTATTCCGGTCAGAAGGAAGGACTCGATGAGAACGATGAACCACCTGTGGTTAACAAAGGAAGTTAAGGAGAGTATCAAATCAAAAACAAAGGTGTACAAAGCAGCGAAAGCGAGTGGTAGGCCAGAGGATTGGGAATTTTTTAGGAACAAGCAGCGGATGACAAAAAAACTAATAAAGAGGGAGAAAATTGATTGAGAGTAAATGAGCAAGAAATATAAAAACAAACAGCAAGAGTTTCTACAGGTATATAAAAAGGAAGAGAGTAGCTAAAGTAAGTGTGGGACCCTTAGAGGATGAGATTGGGGAACAAATAACAGGGAACAGGAAAATGGCAGATAATTTAAACCAATATTTTGTGTCAGTCTTCACGGTGGAGGACACTATAAACATCCCAACAATAATAGATGAACAAGGTGTAAATGGGAGGGAGGAACTTGTAACAATCTCTATCACGAGGGAAAAGGTGCTGGACAAACTGATGGGACTAAAGGCAGACAAGTCGCCAGGACCTGATGGCCTACATACAAGGGTTTTAAAAGAAGTGGCTGCAGAGATAGTGGAGGCATTGGTCATAATATACCAAAACTCACTGGATTCCAGTAGGGTACCAATGGATTGGAAAATAGCTAATGTGACACCCATATTCAAGAAAGGAGGAAGACAGAAAGCAGGAAACTATAGACGAGTTAGAACAAAGAACAGTACAGCACAGTAACAGGCCATTCGGCCCTCCAAGCCTGCGCCGATCTTGATGCCTGTCTAAACTAACACCTTCTGCACTTCCGGGGCCCATATCCCTCTATTCCCATCCTATTCATGTATTTGTCAAGATATCTCTTAAACGTTGCTATCGTATCTGCTTCCACCACCTCCCCCGGCAGCAAGTTCCAGGCACTCACCACCCTCTGTGTAAAGAACTTGCCTCGCACATCCCCTCTAAACTTTGCCCCTCACACCTTAAACCTATGTCCCCTAGTAACTGACTCTTCCACCCTGGGAAAAAGCTTCTGACTATCCACTCTGTCCATGCTGCTCATAACTTTGTAAACCTCTATCATGTCGCCCCTCCACCTCCGTCGTTCCAGTGAAAACAATCAGAGTTTATCCAACCTCTCCTCATAGCTAATGCCCTCCAGACCAGGCAACATCCTGGTAAACCTCCTCTGTACCCTCTCCAAAGCCTCCACGTCCTTCTGGTAGTGTGGCGACCAGAATTGCACGCAATATTCTAAGTGTGGCCTAACTAAGGTTCTGTACAGCTGCAACATGACTTGCCAATTTTTATACTCTATGCCCCGATCGATGAAGGAAAGCATGCCGTATGCCTTCTTGACTACCTTATCCACCTGCGTTGCCTCTTTCAGTGACCTGTGGACCTGTACACCCAGATCTCTCTGCTTGTCAATACTCCTAAGGGTTCTGCCATTTACTGTACACCTCCCACCTGCATTAGACCTTCTAAAATAGTAGTAGACTCACCAACTTTAAGGGCATTTAAGTGGTCATTGGATAGACATATGGATGAAAATGGAATAGTGTAGGTCAGATGGTTTCACAGGTCGGCGCAACATCGAGGGCCGAAGGGCCTGTACTGCGCTGTAATGTTCTATGTTCCATGTTCTAAAATGCATTACCTCACATTTGTCCGGATTAAACTCCATCTGCCATTTCTCCGCCCAAGTCTCCAACCGATCTATATCCTGCTGTATCCTCTGACAATCCTCATCATTATCCGCAACTCCACCAACCTTTGTGTCGTCCGCAAACTTACTAATCAGACCAGCTACATTTTCCTCCAAATCATTTTGGCCTTTATTGCGAGGGGGTTGGAGTTTAAAAATAGGGAAGTCTTGTTACAACTGTACAGGGTGTTGGTGAGGCCGCACCTGGAGTCTGTGTACAGTTTTGGTCCCCGTATTTAAGGAAGGATATACGAGCATTGGAGGCAGTTCAAAAGAGATTCACTAGGCTGATGCCTGGGATGAAGATGTTGTCTTATGAACGGTTAAACATTTTAGGCCTTTATTCATTGGCATTTAGAAGAATGAGAGGTGATCTTATTGAAACATATAAGATTCTAAGGGGGCTTGATAGGGTAAATGTTGAGAAGATGTTTCCACTAGTGGGGGAATCTTGAACTAGGGGACACCGTTGCAGAATAAGGGGACACTCATTTAAAACTGAGATGTGAAGGAATTTCTTCTCTCAGAGGGTGGTGAATCTCGGGAATTCTCTGCCTCAGAGAGTTGTGGAGGCTAGGTCACTGAAAGTATTTAAGGAGGAGGTAGATAGATGTTTGAAATCGCGGGGAGTCGAGGGTTATGCGGAGCAAGGCCCCAAAGAGGAGTTAAGGCCTGGGACAGATCAGCCATGATCTTATTGACTGGCGGGGCAGACTTGAGGGGCTGAATGGCCTACTCCTGCTCCTATTTCTTATGCTCTTACGTTTTTATGCCATGAGACTTCATGGGTTCCATAGTCCAGATTCAATGTTGAGGACTGCAGGGCCACTCCATCCCGATTGTGTACCACCTCTGGAGGGTCTGACCTGCTGGTGGGACAGGATATACCCAGGGATGGTGTCTCTGATATTGGCTGTGTGGTATGATTCGGTGAGTGTGATTGTGTCAGGCTGTTGCTTGACTAGTCTGTGGCACATTTCTCCTAATTTTGGCACAAGTCCTTTGGCACAAGATGTTAGTGAGGAGGACTTTTCAGGGTCGATTGGGCTGGGTGTGCATTTGTCATTTCCAGTGCTTAAGTTGATGTCAGGTGGTCACAGAATCACAATTGTTACAGTGCCCCTATTAATAAAACCCAGAATACTGTCTGCTTTATTGACCACTCTCTCAATCTGTCCTTCCAACCTCAATGACTTATGCACATATGCACCTAGGTCCCTCTGCTCCTGCACCCACTTCAGACTTGTACCCTTTATTCTATATTGTCTCTCCATGTTCTTCCTACCAAAATGAATCACTTCACATTCTCTGCATTGCCCCGTCTGGTTTTATTCATATTTAACCTTTCTGTCATCGTTTGATACAACTGACTGGCATACTAGACCACTTCAAAGGGCAGTTAAGAGTCAACCACATTGCTAAGGGTCTGGAGTCACATGTAGGCCAGAAAGTAAGGACGGCAGATTTCCTTCCCTAAAGGACGTTAGTGAACTGGATGTTTTTTTATGACAATCTGGTAGTTTCATGATCATCATTCCAATGGTGCACCATCTGTTGCTAACTAAGGTAGTTAAGGATGGTATCAAATTGAAAGTAAGGATGCATAGTGCTGCGAAGATTAGTGGTGGGCCAGAAGATTGGGAAAATATTAGAAACCAGCAAAGGATAACTAAATTAATAATAGAGGGGGAAATTGGAATATGAGAGAAAACTAGCAAGAAATATAAGAACAGACTTCTTACAAGAAAGCTTCTACAAATATATAAAAAGGAAAAGAATAGCTAAAGTGAGCATTAGTCTCTTAGAGGGTGAGACTGGGGAATAATAGGAAATGAGGAAATGTGTGAGGCTTTGGACAAATATTTTTTTATACATCTTCACAGTAGAAGAGACAAAACGCATCTCAAGAACAGTATAAATTCCAGAGGCAGAAGGGATGGAGGAACTTAAAATAATCTCTATCACTAGAGAAAAAGTATGAGGAAAACTAATGGGACTGAAGGCTGACATATCCCTGGACCTGATGGCCTGCATGCAAACATCTTGAAGGAAGTGGCTGCAGAGATAGTGAATGCATTGGTTGTCATCTTCCCAAATTTTCCTAGATCCTGGAAAGGTCCCAGAGGATTGGAAAACTGCAAAAGTAATACCTTTGTTCAAGAAAGGAGGGAGACAGAACGCTGGAAACTATAGGCCAGTTAACCTAATGTCTGTCATTGGGAAAATGCTAGAATCCATTATTAAAGAGATACATATGTACAAACATACAAATTAGGAGCAGGAGTAGGCCATTTGGCCCCTCGAGCCTGCCCCGCCCTTTGATAAGATCATGGCTGATCTAATTGCGGCCTCAACTCTACTTTCCGGCCTAACTGCTATAACCTTTGACTCCCTTGTTAATCAACAATTTCAGCCTTAAAAATATTCAATGACCCATCCTCCATTGCTCTCTGGGTAAGAGAATTCCACAGCCCTAACGACCCTCTGAGAGAAAATATTTCTGTACATCTCCATCTTAAATAGGAGACCCTTAATTTTTAAACTGTGTCCCGTAGTTCTCGAATCTCCCATAAGGGGAAGCATCCTCTCAGTGTCCACCCTGCTAGGTCCCCTCAGGATCTTATGTTTCAATAAGATCACCTCTCATTCTTCTAAACTCCAATGGATGCAGATTCAACCTGTCTGACCTTTCCTCGTAAGATAACCCTTCATCCCAGGAATCAGTCAAGTGAACCTTCTCTGAACCGTGTCTAATGCAATTATATCCTTCCTTAAGTAAGGAGACCAAAACTGTATGCAGAACTCCAGATGTGGTCTCACCATTGCCCTATCTATACCTATCTATATCCCTTTGCAGACTCACTGGCATTTTATGAGTCCTACGTTGTTTCTGACAGCGGAACTGGAAGTTGGCCGCATTTCCGCTTTTGCCCTTTTTCCCGTTTCACATGCAATTTTACATGCAAATTAAAGGTGTGGCGACGGGCATGGGAGACATCTGCAATCATGTGGCGGGGACCAACTTTCATTGATGGGACCCGCCATCACTATCAGAAGTAGCATGAGGCACATGTGTATAAATCTGTGTTGCAAGCCTCAAGGATCAGCAGCCTTCACAATTATCTGGTGATCGCAGCCACAGAAAATCCATAATGTTTTTTGAGCATGCTTTTCCTTAATTTCAGTTTTCACCCCAGCACCAACCCCCTCCCCCAGCCCCCTCCACCTCCCCAGATAGCTATTTCTGGGCTTCATAACCCACATTATGTCAGGCACTAGGCAGTGTTCCACCCCACAGTTCAGTGATGCCTCCCCGCAGGTTTTCCTCCAGGCCATCAGGGAAAGACAGGAGGTCCTCTTCCCTGTTGATGGCATCAGAAGACCCTCCTACGAGACCAAGGTGGCCTGGATGGAGGTGGCAGATGAGCGATCGAACCCTGGGGTGACGCGGTGAACCTGCGTACAGTGTTGGAAATGTGTAAATGACCTGCTCAGATCGGCGAGGGTAAGAGCTTTTCCCGAAGCTGCTATTAATTTTGTCACCTTAGCTCCATGTGTGTTTGACAGTGGGCAGACAAGGTATGCATTAGAATGCTTGATCAGCCTTGCTGACCGATACCAAATGATCTTACAGAATCCTGACGTCTGGCTTTTGCATGTGTTTGGATGTATGGTGTGAAAGCCACTCCAGAGAATGAGTGATGTTGATTACTCACTAAATCTGCACTGTCTCCTGTAGGATAAATGCACCCATAACCAGTGAGGGTGAGCAAGGGCAGGTGGAGGTGTTCCTGATATTCGAGCTCTGCCAGCAGCTGAGGAGGAGGCAGCTCAGATAGCGAGAGAGGAGGAATCGAGATTTGCTGCTGACAGCGAGGTAGGATCCTCAAGATGTAAGGATGAAGTGTCCACAGTACTCTAGCCGCCATATGTGAATGCTGCAGGAATATGAGTGAAAATGTCACCCTCATGTAGAACTGATGCTGAATGCTCGTCTGTTTATGTCTCCACTGCAGGTGCCCGTACTTGACCCACAGCACACCATGAGGGCCCCGATTCGCCTCTGGGGAGGAAGAAGAAGCCAATGCCCCAGAGGGTGCACCATCTCCTGCCTCTTCTTCCACCTCCACCAGCACAGATACATCCACTCGGTCCGCGGAGGGTTCAAGATTAGAATCTGGGTCACAATTTGGTGTGTCCCACACAGACACTCCAGCAGCTGAGGGAGCATGTGCCAGCCTGATCCCCTGACAATCGGAGGATTGCTGATGACCCGGCCCCTGCTCAGCCCCACACTCATGATGATCCTTTGTTTGTTGCTACATGAAGTCTGCTGGATGTGCAGAAAAGCCAAGTGGAAAATATGTCAGTGATGCCTAAGGTCATGCATGGCCTTGCATGTGCCATAGAGGAGTCCATGCAGGCCATGACATCTACCATGTCTGAGGCATATGACTATCTGGCTTCCTCAGTAGAGAGTCTGGTGAGCTCTGTGGCGTATCTGGTTGAGCACTCGAGCCAGTCTGACCTGCACGCCATCACTGTTGCCATGGGCTCCAGGCAAAAGAGTCTAAATGAAAGTTGGACGAGGAACCTGGACCTCTCCCCAGGTGCTCCTTCCCCTCAGGGAGACAGGCAGGTGCCATCGTGCACCCAGATAGAGGAGGAGTGTATGCCAGCTGACCCTGGGCCTTCCTCTCAGGACATCTCCAGGGTAAGCGCCGTCTTGTCCTCCCCCACTGACATTGACCCCCTTACCTCCAGCAGGCAAACACACGGGGAATATTCAATTACCATTGCTGTAGACCCCCAGTAGGATGGAGCCATCAAGGCCCTGTTCCTCCAGAGGATGCCCGCCACGATTATCCATAGCAACGGGGCAATGCACTGAGCAGACTGCCTCCACCTCACTGCTAATGCCGGGGTAACACCTAGACGTAGTGGTAGGAAAAGAAAAAGGAAACTAAGGTGGCACATGTGATGTAAATATTCTACATAACGCAAGGAATGTTACAAATCTACTTATTTGCTTTAATTTTTGATGCACTGTCCAAAGTAATTCCATTAGTTGTAGATGAGAAGGTTAATTTTTTTTGCAGGCCTATGTCTGGCACCCATTGATGCTTGTAAAGGATTTTTGAAAGAGTCCAGTGTGACTTTTATCCTTAACATTGCAGCCTTCAGTCTACAGTGATGGCTATTTTTTGCTTCAACATTTGTCGCTCGATTCTTTACCAACCTGCTTTCCACTGTCAGTTCTGTAGTCACCCCCTTACATTCATTGCATTGATGTTGTTGCAGGTCCTTCATTGCCCAAAATAACTAGATAGGCCTCTCACATCAAAGTGCTGCAAAGTTGCAGCCTCCTTTGTGTTAGAGACTCAGCCTTGATGCAAGGCACCACTTCCATGGAGATGCATGTCCAAGATCACAAGAAATAGGAGCAGAAGTAGATCATGTGGCCCATCAAGTCTGCTCCGCCATTCAATATGATCATGGCTGATCTTAGTCTTCAACTCCACTTTCCTGCCTGCTCCCCATATCCCTTTACTCCCTGCGAGATTAAAAATCTGTCTATCCCAGCCTTAAATATATTCAATGATGGAGCATCTACAAGCCTGTAACATAGGCATGAGAATTTCCTCTGAAGGCAGGTGGAAGTTTCATAGAATCATAGAGTCGTACAGCATAGAAACAGGCCCTTCAGCCCACCGCATCCATGCCGACCATAATGCCTAACTATACTGATCCCAATTGCCTGCATTAATTCCATATCCCTCTATGCCTTGTTCATTCAAGTACCTGTCCAGATGCCTCTTAAATGTCGCTACTGTTCCTGCCTCCACCACCTCCTCAGGCAGCTCATTCCAGATACCCACTCATCTTTGTGTGAAAGATTTACCCCTTTGATCCCCTTTGAACCTTCATCTTCCTACTAAAAGCTTGGAGTTTGAAAAGAAAGGAAGGCCAGCGCTATGACTTCATGTTTCTGCCTCCTGTATCCCAAACAAACAGAAAGCCACCAAGATACTGACTGATTGAAGCATCAGGTTAAGGTTCACAGCTGTGTTCCAGACTGGGTTCATTGTCAAGGACATTCCAAAATACAACTTCTGGACAGAGATATCAGCCCTACTGTAGAAGAGACTGATTTCAACTCTTTACTGTTAATTTAACCAGAGCAATTCACTTTTGCAAGCATCTAACTAGCAACGAGTTCCCCTCACACCCCCATATCGAGAAATTAATAGTGGTACAAATGTCTGCCTGATTTATGCTATTGCTGATCCTAGAAATTCCTATGGAGTCAGGGTCACAGCTTACAATGATGGCATAATTCCCACCCTGTCATGGTTACGGCAATGGAGTGGGATCACAGATATATGGGGGCTATGAGGATATATACTTAATTGATCACCCAACTTTCCCTTCTGGTCCCCATGTTAGCCGATATTGTAAATGGTTTTCTTCCAGTGTTGTCACTCTCTCCTTCAAATCTGCCATCATCATCCCTCTCCTCAAAAAAAAACTGGACCCCACCGCCCTTGCAAGCTACCATCCCATCTCCAACCTCCCTTTGCACTCCAAAGTCCTTGAATGTGCTGTCGCCTCCCAAATCCGTTCCCATCTTTCCTGGAACTCCATGTTTAAATGCCTCCAATTGGGTTTCTGCCCTGGTCACAGTACTGAAACAGCTCTTATCAAAGTCACAAATGACATCCTATGTGATTGTGACAAAAGTAAACTTTCCCTCCTCATCCCTGCCAGCCCGTCTGCAGCCTTTGAAAGAGTTGACCACACCATCCTTCTCCAACACCCCTCTACCGTTGTCCAGCTGGGCAGGACTGCCCCCACCTGACTTCCCTCTCATCCATCCAATCACAGCCAGAGAATCACCTGCAATGGCTTCCCCTCCCGCTCCTTCACTGTTACCGCTGGTGACCTCAAGGATCCGTTCTTTCATTGAAGGTGATAACAGACAGGCCATTAGGCACAAAAACAAGAAATGCTGGATTCACTCAGCAGGTCTGGCAGCATCTGTAGAAAGAGAAGCAGAGTTAACGTTTCGGGTCAGTGACCCTTCTTCGGAACTGACAAATATTAGAAAAGTCACAGATTATAAACAAGTGAGGTGGGGGTTGGGCAAGAGATAACAAAGGAGAAGGTGCAGATTGGACCAGGCCACATAGCTGACCAAAAGGTCACAGAGCAAAGGCAAACAATATGTTAATGGTGTTTTGAAAGACAAAGCATTAGTACAGATTAGGTGTGAATATACTGAATATAGAACATCAGCAAGTGCAAACCTGAAGAAAAACAACCTGAAAAAAACAGTGGGTAAGCAAACTGAACAAACTAAGATGAAATGAAATAAATGCAAAAAATGTAAAAAGGAATGCAAAAAAAAGGAAGAAAAAATAACTAAAAATGACTAAAAATGAAAGTAAAGTGGGGGGCTGTCATGCTCTGAAATTATTGAACTCAATGTTCAGTCCGGCAGGCTGTAGTGTGCCTAATCGGTAGATGAGATGCTGTTCCTCGAGCTTGCGTTGATGTTCACTGGAACACTGCAGCAATCCCAGGACAGAGATGTGAGCATGAGAGCAGGGGGGAGTGTTGAAATGGCAAGCAACCGGAAGCTCAGGGTCCTGCTTGCGGACTGAGCGGAGATGTTCCGCAAAGCGGTCACCCAGTCTGCGCTTGGTCTCCCCAATGTAGAGGAGACCACACTGTGAGCAGCGAATACAGTATACTACATTGAAAGAAGTACAAGTAAATCGCTGCTTCACCTGAAAGGAGTGTTTGGGGCCTGGGATAGTGAGGAGAGAGGAGGTAAATGGGCAGGTATTACACCTCCTGCGATTGCAAGGGAAGGTGCCCTGGGACGGGGACGAGGTGGTGGGGGTAATGGAGGAGTGGACCAGGGTGTCGCGGAGGGAACGATCCCTTCGGAATGCTGACAGGGGAAGGGAGGGGAAGATGCGACTGGTAGTGGCATCACGCTGGAGGTGGCGAAAATGGCGGAGGATGATCCTTTGGATATGGAGGCTGGTGGGATGAAAAGTGAGGACAAGGGGAACCCTGTCACGGTTCTGGGAGGGAGGGGAAGGGGTGAGGGTAGAGGTGCGGGGAATGGGTCGGACACGGTTGAGGGTCCTGTCAACCACAGTGGGGGGAAATCCTCGGTTGAGGAAAAAGGAGGTCATATCAGAAGCACCGTCATGGAAGGTAGCATCATCAGAGCAGATGCGTCGGAGACGGAGAAACTGGGAGAATGGAATGGAGTCCTTACAGGAGGTAGGGTGTGAAGAAGTGTAGTCGAGGTAGCTGTGGGAGTCAGTGGGCTTATAATGGATATTGGTAGACAACCTATCCCCAGAGATGGAGACAGAGAAGTCGAGGAAGGGAAGGGAAGTGTCAGAGATGGACCATGTAAAGGTGAGAGAAGGGTGGAAATTGGAAGCAAAGTTGATAAAGTTTTCGAGTTCGGGGCGGGAGCAGGAAACGGCACCAATACAGTCATCAATGTACCGGAAAAAGAGTTGGGGGAGGGGGCCTGAGTAGGACTGGAACAAAGAATGCTCGACATATCCCACAAAAAGACAGGCATAACTAGGACCCATGCGGGTACCCATAGCGACACCTTTTACTTGAAGGAAGTGCGTGGAGTTGAAGGAGAAGTTGTTCAATGTGAGAACAAGTTCAGCCAGGCGGAGGAGGGTGGTGGTGGATGGGGACTGGTTGGGCCTCTGTTCCAGGAAGAAGCGGAGAGCCCTCAAACCATCCTGGTGGGGGATGGAGGTGTAGAGCGATTGGACGTCCATAGTGAAGAGGAGGCGGTTGGGACCAGGAAACTGGAAATTGTCAAAATGACGTAGGGCGTCAGAAGAGTCACGGATGTAGGTGGGAAGAGACTGCACCAGCGGAGAAAAGATAGAGTCTAGATAGGAAGAAATAAGTTCAGTTGGGCAGGAGCAGGCTGACACAATGGGTCTGCCGGGACAGTCCCGTTTGTGGATTTTGGGAAGGAGATAGAAGCGGGCTGTCCGGGGTTGCGGGACTATGAGGTTGGAAGCTGTAGAGGGAAGATCTCCAGAGGAGATGAGGTCAGTGACAGTCCTTTGGACGGTGGCTTGATGTTCGGTGGTGGGGTCATGGTCCAGAGGGAGGTAGGAAGAGGTGTCTGTGAGTTGGCGTTGAGCTTCTGCAAGGTAGAGGTCGGTACGCCATACAACAACAGCACCACCCTTGTCTGCAGGTTTGATGACCATGTCGGGGTTAGACCTGAGAGAACGGAGTGCCTCAAGTTCAGAGGGGGACAGGTTAGAGTGAGTGAGGGGGGCAGAGAAATTGAGACGACCAATGTCTCGCCGACAGTTTTCAATGAAGAGATGAAGAGCGGGTAAGAGGCCAGGGTGAGGGGTCCAGGTAGAGGGAGAATACTGGAGGCGGGTGAATGGGTCTGCTGGTCGGGGCGAGGACTCCTGGTCAAAGAAGTGAGCCCGGAGGCGGAGGCGACGGAAGAAGAGCTCAACGTCATGCCGAGCGCGAAATTCATTGAGGTGGGGGCGTAAGGGGATAAAACTGAGTCCTTTGCTGAGTACAGAACGCTCAGCATCAGAGAGGGGGAGGTCAGAGGGTATAGTGAATACACGGCAAGGGGTCAGATCAGAAGGGGTGGGGTCAGAGGGAAGTGAAGCGGAAGGAGGATCTGGAGGGGCATTAGTCCCCATCAGCTGCTGGAGCTTGCGTTCCTTAACACCTGAAAGGAAGAAAAAAAGTTTTTTGTTAATGCGTCGGATGAGACGTAAGATGAGATGAAACTGCGGAGTAGAACAGATTTGAGATAAGGTGAGACGGTGCTGCTGGAGAGAGAGGTCCAGTGTGTGCATATGGCGGCGCATAGCACTGAGTGTAGATCTCAGGATGCGGCGAGAGTAGCAGTCCGAGGAACGTTGTATTTCTCGGAGATACCTGTGATCCTGGGTGGTTTCAAAGCATGATGGGTGAAACTGCAGTTGGAATCCACGTGGAATCAGTCGGAGCCGGAGACAGTCACTGAGGAAGGAGATGTGGCTGTGAAAACGAGTTTTGGTAGATACCTTATCAAACACCAGGAGGGAAATAGAAAGCAATGAAGGTGAACAAGGTAAAAGAGACAAACGAAAATCCCGTCGGAGAGAAGAGCAGAACTTCTTCAAGGTAGGCATTCCTGGAAGAGAAGTGGCAGTGAATTAAACACTAAAATAAAAGCAAAATACTGCGGATGCTGGAAATCTGAAACAAAAACAAGAAATGCTGGATTCACTCAGCAGGTCTGGCAGCATCTGTAGAAAGAGAAGCAGAGTTAACGTTTCGGGTCAGTGACCCTTCTTCGGAACTGACAAATATTAGAAAAGTCACAGATTATAAACAAGTGAGGTGGGGGTTGGGCAAGAGATAACAAAGGAGAAGGTGCAGATTGGACCAGGCCACATAGCTGACCAAAAGGTCACAGAGCAAAGGCAAACAATATGTTAATGGTGTTTTGAAAGACAAAGCATTAGTACAGATTAGGTGTGAATATACTGAATATAGAACATCAGCAAGTGCAAACCTGAAGAAAAACAACCTGAAAAAAACAGTGGGTAAGCAAACTGAACAAACTAAGATGAAATGAAATAAATGCAAAAAATGTAAAAAGGAATGCAAAAAAAAGGAAGAAAAAATAACTAAAAATGACTAAAAATGAAAGTAAAGTGGGGGGCTGTCATGCTCTGAAATTATTGAACTCAATGTTCAGTCCGGCAGGCTGTAGTGTGCCTAATCGGTAGATGAGATGCTGTTCCTCGAGCTTGCGTTGATGTTCACTGGAACACTGCAGCAATCCCAGGACAGAGATGTGAGCATGAGAGCAGGGGGGAGTGTTGAAATGGCAAGCAACCGGAAGCTCAGGGTCCTGCTTGCGGACTGAGCGGAGATGTTCCGCAAAGCGGTCACCCAGTCTGCGCTTGGTCTCCCCAATGTAGAGGAGACCACACTGTGAGCAGCGAATACAGTATACTACATTGAAAGAAGTACAAGTAAATCGCTGCTTCACCTGAAAGGAGTGTTTGGGGCCTGGGATAGTGAGGAGAGAGGAGGTAAATGGGCAGGTATTACACCTCCTGCGATTGCAAGGGAAGGTGCCCTGGGACGGGGACGAGGTGGTGGGGGTAATGGAGGAGTGGACCAGGGTGTCGCGGAGGGAACGATCCCTTCGGAATGCTGACAGGGGAAGGGAGGGGAAGATGCGACTGGTAGTGGCATCACGCTGGAGGTGGCGAAAATGGCGGAGGATGATCCTTTGGATATGGAGGCTGGTGGGATGAAAAGTGAGGACAAGGGGAACCCTGTCACGGTTCTGGGAGGGAGGGGAAGGGGTGAGGGTAGAGGTGCGGGGAATGGGTCGGACACGGTTGAGGGCCCTGTCAACCACAGTGGGGGGAAATCCTCGGTTGAGGAAAAAGGAGGTCATATCAGAAGCACCGTCATGGAAGGTAGCATCATCAGAGCAGATGCGTCGGAGACGGAGAAACTGGGAGAATGGAATGGAGTCCTTACAGGAGGTAGGGTGTGAAGAAGTGTAGTCGAGGTAGCTGTGGGAGTCAGTGGGCTTATAATGGATATTGGTAGACAACCTATCCCCAGAGATGGAGACAGAGAAGTCGAGGAAGGGAAGGGAAGTGTCAGAGATGGACCATGTAAAGGTGAGAGAAGGGTGGAAATTGGAAGCAAAGTTGATAAAGTTTTCGAGTTCGGGGCGGGAGCAGGCACATCTCCAATGCAGGTTAAGTGGTGCTGTCATTATAGCCCTTCTTTTACATTACAGCTATGAATCAGAACGCAGGCCTATGTTAACATATGTACCGATGAAGGGTCACTGACCCGAAACGTTAACTCTGCTTCTCTTTTCACAGATGCTGCCAGACCTGCTGAGTGGTTCCAGCATTTCTTGTTTTTATTTAACATATGTAGATTGTTTTCATTCCATCCAAATAGACTTCATCAAGTGACTCAATGTTGGCTGAAACATTAATATATGATATCCTTTGTATGACTCTTCATGGCCCTTATATCTGCAATGGCATCATTTGTACTGTTCTCCTCCTCATCTTCATAGTCATCCTCACCTGGGGATGACTCCTGTGCCTCCTCTTGCACTGTATGCAAATTGTGACCGCATCGAATGGACAGGTTGTGCAATGCAAATGCATTGTGAGACTCTTTGTGGCGCGTACCCATGAGCCCCTCCAAATGTTCAAGGCAGCAGAATCGCATTTTGAACATGCCAGTGGTCTGCTCGATGATGAATCTGAGTGAGCAGCATTGTATCCATCTTCAGCTGTGCTATGGGGTTGTCGCACTGGTGTCACTAACCATGTCCAAAGGGATTAGCCCTTGTCGCCCAGAATGTAGCCATCAAATTCTGCTGCTTCATCAAAAATTTCTCTCCACTGTGAACTATGCAAAATGTATGAGTCATGACATCACCTGGGAATCGTGCACAAACCTGCATGATTCTTATCCTGTGGTCACAAGTCAGTTGTACGTTCATAACAGTGGAAGCCTTTGCCAGTGCCAAATGCTGCAGATTATTGCCACATGAGTGCACGCGATCACCTCTTGAACTGTTGGGAAACTAGCGATACAGCTGAAGGGCGCTGAGCTTGCTGCCTGGCTATCCTCATCTACAGGGAAGTAGATCAAATTATTGGAATGACAGAACAGGGCATTGGTCACCTATTTGATGGGTCACAGACTGTGAGATGCCTCATATGTCGCCCATTGATCCTTGGAAGGCAATGTTAGCAAAGAAATTGAGTACAGCGGTAACCTTCTGGGCAACTGGCAGGATGCAGGATCCTACAAATGTAAGTGAACACTTAATGTGCCATGTTTAGGCGCCTCTGGCATTGCATCTCTAACACCTAAAGGTGAGGTGACCTTGTTCTGATGATGCAATGACGTATAAATGCACGTTTTTGATGATGCCTTTCCTCAATGGCTACATTCTGAGTAGTCTCACCTTCTTGTTCTGTTTGCTGCTGGCATTCGTGCATCATCTGTTCACAGAGCCCTCCTCAGTCACTCCCTCTGCTCTTTTTCCCGTGTTAGGAGAAAATTGGGTTTATGAGACCCATTTCTTTGAAGCTTCCCAAATATTGAAATGGGCTGACTTGGAAGAAGGGACCAAGTGTATTGCAGCCAGATTTGTTGACCATATGAAGATAGATAGGAAAGTAAGTTGTGAGGAGGATACATAGAGTCTGCAAAGGGATATAGATAGGTTGAGTGAGTGGGCAAAAGTCTGGCAGATGGAGTATAATGTGGCAAACTGTAAGGTTGTCTACTTTGGCAGGAGGGATAGAAAAGCAGAATATTATTGATATGGAGAGAGACTGCAGAATGCTGCAGTACAGGGGGGCTGTAATCGGGAAGGCAGATGGATTGTTGGCCTTTATTGTAGGGGGGATGGAGTATAAAAGTAGAGAGGCCTTGCTACAGTTGTATAGGGCATTGGTGAGACTGCACCTAGAGTACTGTGTACAGTTTTAGTCACCTTACTTAAGGAAGGATATGCTTGCATTGGAAGCAGTTCAGAGAACATTCACTAGGTTAATGCCTGGGATTAGGGGTTTCCCTTATGAGGAAAGGTTTAGCAGGTTGGGTCTATACTCAATGGAGTTTAGAAGAATGAGCGGTGATCTTATTGAAACATGTAAGATTTGTGGGGGGTTTGACAGGGTAGATACTGAGAGGATGTTTCCCCTCGTGGGGGAATCTAGAACTGGGGACACAGTTTCAGAAGAAGGGGTTTCCCATTTAAGACGGAGATAGGGAGGAATTTCTTCTCTGAAGGTTGCTAGTGCTTGGAATTTTCTTCCGCAGAGAGCAGTGGAGGCTGGGTCATTGAATATATTCAAGGCTGAGTTAGACAGTTTTTTGATCAACAAGGGAGTCAGGGGGTATGGGGGGGGTGGGGGGTTGGCAGGAAATTGGAATTCAGGCCACAATCAGATCAGCCATGATCTTATTAAGTGGCAGAGCAGGCTCAAGGGGCCACATGACCTCCTTCTGCTCCTACTTCTTGTCATTATTTAGACTAGCTTTTTTATTCCAGATTTATTTAATTCCCCCAGCTACCATGGTGGAATTTGTATTAGGTTCCCAGAGCATTATTTCAGGCCTCTAGATTACTGTCCAATAACATTACCACTATGCTACCATCCCCATAACATGCATTTGGTGTGCAATCGTACACAGAATAACCTGTTAGTGAATGCCTGCTATCTTGGCAGCATCCATGATGAATTTGTCTAGCACCAGTCAGCCATACCCGCTATCCTCGTGCCACCATGATGAACCAGAGACTGGCAAGTTAGGAACATGAGTTAGCCACTCTACACCTGACTCATGACTCCCCTCCCCCATCTGACCATCCATGGCTAACACGAGAGCCATGCTGCCACCAGGAACACCATTTGGTGTTCTGAAACAATGGTTCTGATGCCTGGACCACTCAGAAAGCCCTCCAGTACGCGCTGGGGTGGGGGTGGGGGTGGGGGTGGGGTTGTCTCTAAATTTCTGGTGTGCTGCTGCGTTCTTGAAAACCTCGGTCTCATGAGGGCACAGGCTTTGCCATCAGGCCTTCAGACAGCAACTCATGCGGAGGAGGAGAAGGAAGGAAGGAAGCATCCAGGACTCCTTATCCCCGGACCGGCTGCTCATGAACGACTACACGGATTCCAGTTTCTCTGAAATCTCATCTTCATATCATTGTGCTGCTCCACAATTCCCCACCTTTCCATCCCTCTGCTACAGACCATCACTGCATCCTCTTGGCCAAAATCCTGAAAAGAAACCAGCAACAATAAAAGCATTGCATAATGCCTGCACCTAACAGTGATGCAGTGAGTTGGAGATGCCATTTGAAGATGCATTCACTGAACTTGACCACTTGTGTGAGGTCATTGAATATTTTTTGGCACTGCAGCCAGGTCACGAGGCCAGAGTCTGGGGATTCAACTCTCTGGTCACCGGCTCCCATTCCCTTGGCAGGGTATGCTTTAAGCACCTTCTGGCTCCCTGTAGAAACATGGCCTGTCTCCTTCTCTTGACCTCCTGGACTAAGGCTTACAGTGCCGCAGCATAGAACCTGGGAGCCCTCTCTCTGGCTAGCTGCTCCATTGGTAGTTTGCTTCCTTCCTTCAAAGACTTCATAACACAGTTCCACTAGCTGCTGTAGCCTGAGTGCACCTCCCCTTATAGAGAGGCAGGCTACCTTTAACAAGTGCAGGCTATGTGTCTGCTAGCCACGAACACACCTGGGCCCCTACTGATGGTACAGCCAGTTAGCGGCGTGCGTTGTCACAATCATGTTGATGAGCAGGAGCATGAAGTTTGTGTGCTGCCTGCTTCAACTTGACTGAGCACGGAGTAATCATGCATCACGAACCCCATGCCCACTAATGAACTTCATCAAATTTTTAGCCACAGATATCATCCAGTAAATCTACACTGCACTCCCTCCAATATCTTTCCTAAGGTGTGGTGCCGAAAACTGCTCACAGTAACTCCAGCTGTGGTCTATCCAGGGCTTTATATAGCTAAAGCATCACTTCAGCCCCATGTATTCCAGCAATCTAGATATAAAGACCAGAATTCCATTAACCTTTTTGATTATTTCCTGTACCTGTTTATGACATTTTAATGATCTATGTACTTGGATCCCCAAGTCACTTTTGACTTCCACTGTTTCTTGCTTTACACCATTTAGAAAGTACCCTGTTCTGTCCTTTTTAGGTCCAAAGTAGATGACCTCACATTGGCCTGCACTGAAATCCATTTGCCACAGTTTATCCCATTCACTTAATCTATCAATGTCTCTTTGTAATTTTTTGCTTCTATCTACATAATCTCCAAATTAGACCTAGACCATTCAGGTGTGAAATCTGGAAGCAGTTTTTCACACAAAGGGAAGTAGAAATATGGAATTCTCTTCCCCAAAAGGCTGTGGATGTGGGGGTGATAATTGGAGGTTTGAACACTGGTGTTGATAGATTTGTTTCAGTGAGGGTATTGAGGAATGTGGATCAAAGACAGGTAAATGGAGTTGAGCTGCAGATCAGCCATGATTTAATTGAATGGTGAAGTCAGCTCGAGGGACTAAATGGGCTTTTCCTGTTCCAATGCATTGACTAGGCAAGGCCTCACTACTGGCACAGAACATCACAAAATGTATCCTCTCCTCATCTATACCATTCCAATATCAGTAAATTACAGGAAAAGTCTGGAATACATTTTAAATTACTAAAACCCAGTTTTAAATAATGAATTTCTAATACTTATTGACTTTTATCTATTGTTTTTCAGGCAGTACAAGAGGGCTTAGAAGCGAGGCACCATACATTGAAGGTGTTAACCAAGCTTACATCAGGGGGTGTAGTCCAGGCCATCGTCAGAGATGGAGGAAAGTGGTTTGCTGAATCAGACTATCGAAAAGGTGGCAAACCTGCAGGTTACTGATGGGCCTGTGCAATCGACAACCTGTAATTGTGCTGAAGTGCATACATACAACAACATTGCAGATTTATGAATGAGTAACCCAGGGAGACACACCATGTCCATATAATCAATAAACAGTGGCGCAGTGGTTAGCACCGCAGCCTCATATCTCCAGCGACCCGTGTTCGTTTCTGGGTACTGCCTGTGTGGAGTTTGCAAGTTCTCCCTGTGTCTGCGTGGGTTTTCTCCGGGTGCTCCGGTTTCCTCCCACAGCCAAAAGACTTGCAGGTTGGTAGGTAAATTGGCTGTTATAAATTGCCCCTAGTATAGGTAGGTGGTAGGGAAATATAGGGACAGTTGGGATGTAGTGGGAGTGTAGGGTTAGTATAAATGGGTGGTTGATGGTCGGCACAGACTCGGTGGGCCGAAGGGCCTGTTTCAGTGCTGTATCTCTAAACTAAACTAAACTAAACTAAACTAAACGAAACTAAATCCTTCTATCAAATTTTTCCAATGCACTGTTTTTACTGCACTTTTACTCTGAAAAAGCCAATCTTGCTGAAGCAGACACAGACAGGTCTTGCAAAGGGAGATATCGGCTACAATACAGCCTCAACGACCTTCTCATCCAGATTCATCATTTAAAAAAATTAATGAAATAATTTTAAAAGTAACTGCAGTGTTGGTCAGGAAATGGATGCACAGAGAGTTAAATAGTTTATTTTCAGCTCTCAGACTCAGAGCCAAATCCAGCCCAGGCCAGACTGATGGGATGAAAATCTCTCTTTACTGGCTGTAAGAGTTTGATATGTGTTTGAACAATTCCCAATCGAGAACTCAGCACAAAACTGCCCCATATCTTTCACTTAGTTTAAAAAAACTTTAATCTCAAAGTAATCTCTCAGTAATGTCTGATATGGGAAATTAAATTATTCATTCTTCATCAGAGACAAATTCAACCCACTCGAGTTTGCAAAGCAGCTATTCAAAGAAGAAGGACAAAGAAAAATTACAGCACAGGAACAGGCCCTTCGGCCCTCCAAGCCTACGCCGATCCAAATCCTCTATCTAAACCTGTTGCCTACTTTCTAAGGGTCTGTATCTCTTTACTTCCTGCCCATTCATGTATCTGTCTAGATACATCTTAAAAGACGCTATCGTGCCCGCGTCTACCACCTCCGCTGGCAACGCGTTCCAGGCACCCACCACCCTCTGCGTAAAGAACTTTCCACGCATATCCCCCCTAAACTTTTCCCCTTTCACTTTGAACTCGTGTTCCCTTGTAATTGAATCCCCCACTCTGGGAAAAAGCTTCTTGCTATCCACCCTGTCTATACCTCTCATGATTTTGTACACCTCAATCAGGTCCCTCCTCAACCTCCGTCTTTCTAATGAAAATAATCCTAATCTACTCAACCTCTCTTCATAGCTAGCGCCCTCCATACCAGGCAACATCCTGGTGAACCTCCTCTGCACCCTCTCCAAAGCATCCACATCCTTTTGGTAATGTGGCGACCAGAACTGCACGCAGTATTCCAAATGTGGCCGAACCAAAGTCCTATACAACTGTAACATGACCTGCCAACTCTTGTACTCAATACCCCGTCCGATGAAGGAAAGCATGCCGTATGCCTTCTTGACCACCCTATTGACCTGCATTGCCAACTTCAGGGAACAATGGACCTGAACACCCAAATCTCTCTGTACATCAATTTTCCCCAGGACTTTTCCATTTACTGTATAGTTCACTCTTGAATTAGATCTTCCAAAATGCATCACCTCGCATTTGCCCTGATTGAACTCCATCTGCCATTTCTCTGCCCAACTCTCCAGTCTATCTATATTCTGCTGTATTCTCTGACAGTCCCCTTCACTATCTGCTACTCCACCAATCTTAGTGTCATCTGCAAACTTGCTAATCAGACCACCTATACTTTCCTTCAAATCATTTATGTATATCACAAACAACAGTGGTCCCAGCACGGATCCCTGTGGAACACCACTGGTCACACGTCTCCATTTTGAGAAACTCCCTTCCACTGCTACTCTCTGTCTCCTGTTGCCCAGCCAGTTCTTTATCCATCTGGCTAGTACACCTTGGACCCCATGCGCCTTCACTTTCTCCATCAGCCTACCATGGGGAACCTTGTCAAACGCCTTACTGAAGTCCATGTATACGACATCTACAGCCCTTCCCTCATCAATCAACTTTGTCACTTCCTCAAAGAATTCTATTAAGTTGGTAAGACATGACCTTCGCTGCACAAAACCATGTTGTCTATCACTGATAAGCCCATTTTCTTCCAAATGGGAATAGATCCTATCCCTCAGTATCTTCTCCAGCAGCTTCCCTACCACTGACGCCAGGCTCACCGGTCTATAATTACCAGGATTATCTCTGCTACCCTTCTTAAACAAGGGGACAACATTAGCAATTCTCCAGTCCTCCGGGACCTCACCCGTGTTTAAGGATGCTGCAAAGATATCTGTTAAGGTCCCAGCTATTTCCTCTCTCGCTTCCCACAGTAATCTGGGATAGATCCCATCCGGACCTGGGGACTTGTCCACCTTAATGCCTTTTAGAATACCCAACTCTTCCTCCCTCCTTATGCCGACTTGACCGAGAGTAATCAAACATCTGTCCCTAACCTCAACATCCGTCATATCCCTCTCCTCGGTGAATACCGATGCAAAGTACTCGTTTCGAATCTCACCCATTTTCTCTGACTCCACGCATAACTTTCCTCCTTTGTCCTTGATTGGGCCAATCCTTTCTCTAGTTACCATCTTGCTCCTTATATATGCACGCTAATCAACCTCTCTTTAAAAGCCTCCCACATATCAAATGTGGATTTACCTTCAAACAGCTGCTCCCAATTTACATCCCCCAGCTCCTGCCGAATTTTCCTTAACCCTGTTTGCTAAAGATATTTCATGACCCCTTTTAGCCCTCTTAATTCCTCGTTTCAGATTGCGCCTACAATCCCGATATTCTTTCAAAGCTTCGTCTTTCGTCAGCCGCCTAGACCTTATGTATGCTTCCTTTTTCCTCTTAGCTAGTCTCACAATTTCACCTGTCATCCATGGTTCCCTAATCTTGCCATTTCTATCCCTCATTTTCACAGGAACATGTCTCTCCTGCATGCTAATCAACCTCTCTTTAAAAGCCTCCCACATATCAAATGTGGATTTACTTTCAAACAGCTGCTCCCAATTTACATCCCCCAGCTCCTGCCGAATTTTGGTATAGTTGGCCTTCCCCCAGTTTAGCACTCTTCCTTTAGGACCACTCTCATCTTTGTCCATGAGTATTCTAAAACTTACGGAATTGTGATCACTATTCCCAAAGTAGTCCCCTACTGAAACTTCAACCACCTGGCCCGGCTCATTCCCCAACACCAGGTCCAGTATGGCCCCTTCCCGAGTTGGACAATATACATACTGCTCTAGAAAACCCTCCTGGATGCTCCTTACAAATTCTGCTCCATCTAGACCTCTAACACTAAGTGAATCCCAGTCAATATTGGGAAAATTTAAATCTCCTATCACCACCGCCCTGTTGCTCCTACATCTTTCCATAATCTGTTTACATATTTGTACCTCTATCTCACGCTCGCTGTTGGGAGGCCTGTAGTACAGCCCCAACATTGTTACCGCACCCTTCCTATTTCTGAGTTGTGCCCATATTGCCTCACAACTCGAGTCTTCCATAGTGCCTTCCTTCAGCACAGCTGTGATATCCTCTTTGACCAGTAATGCAACTCCTCCACCCCTTTTACCTCCCTATTATTTTTAATTTTATTTTGGGTTTGGTATCTAATTCTAAGTCCAAACCTAGACAAGGAGAGGATGGCTTGAGTTTGAGACTGTGCTTTGTCAATTATCGATCTTATTTTTATAAGTCCCGAGCATCAAGTTACTAGAAAACCTTAAATAGAAACAAAAAGTGCTGGAAATACTCAGCAGGTCCGGCAGCATCTGTGCAGAGAGAAACAGAGTTAACGTTTCAGGTCAGTGATCTTTAATTAGAACTGGCAAAGGCTAGAAATGTAATGGGCTTTGAGCAAGTGAAAGGGGCAGAGGGGAGAAGAAGAAAAAAGGGAAGATGTGTGATAGAGCGGAGGGCAGGAGAGATCAAATGACAGAGATGTCACAGAACAAAAGGCAAAGTGGCTGATGTAAAAGACAGAGCATTAGTCCAGAGAGAGTGTTAATGGCAGAATATTGAACAGCTCTATCTGAAAGCAAAAACATGAAAAACTAAGTTTAAGACAGGCACCTGGTTAAAAAACATAAAATAAATTAAAATGAAAAATTAAAAAAGAAAAAAAATAGTTAAAAATTAAAAAATGACAGTCATGCTCTGAAATTGTTGAACTCAATGTTGTGTTCAGAAGTCTGTAGAGTGCCTAATCAGAAGACGAGTTGCTGTTCCTCAAGCTTGCGCTGAGTTTCACTGGAACACTGCAACAGGCCAAGGACAGAAATGTGGGTGTGAGAGCAGGGTGGTGAATTAAAATGGCAAGCAGCAGAAACTCAGGGTCAAGCTTGCGGACAGATTGGAGGTGTTCCGCAAACTGGTCACCCAATCTGCGCTTGGTCTCCCCAGTGTAGAGGTGACCACATTGTGAGCAACGAATACAGTACATTAAATTAAAGGAAGTACAAGTAAACAGCTGCTTCACCTCGAAGGAGTGTTTGGGGCCTTGGATGGTGAGGAGAGAGGAGCTAAAAGGGCAGGTGTTACACCTCCTGCGATTGCATGGGAAGATGCCCTGGGAAGGGGACAAGGTGTCGCAGGTGATGGAGGGGTGGACGAGGGTGTCATAGAGGGAACGGGCCCTTCGGAATGCTGATGGTGAGGGGAGGGGAAGATGTGCCTGGCGGTGGCATCACGCTGGAGGTGGCGGAAATGGCAGAGGATGATCCTTTGGATGTGGAGGCTGGTAGGGTGGAAAATGAGGACAAGGGGAACCCTGTCGCAGTTCTGGGAGGGAGGGGAAGGTGTGAGGGCAGAAGTGTGGGAACTGGGTTGGACATGGTGGAGGGTCCTGTCAACCACAGTGGGGGGTGGGGGGGGGGAAATTGTTGGTTGAGGAAAAACGAAGATACATCAGAAGCGCTGTTGTGTAAAATTACATGATCAGAACAGATGCGTTGGAGATGGAGAAGCTGGGACAATGGAATGGATTACTTACAGTCATCAATGTACTGGAAAAAAGAGTTGGGGGAGTGGGCCTGAGTGGGACTGGAGCAAGGAATATTTGTCATACTTCACAAAAAGACAGGTATAACCAGGACCCATCCGGGTTTTCATGTTTTTGCTTTTGGACAGAGCTGTTCAACATTCTGCCATTAACACTCTCTCTAGACTAATGCTTTGTCTTTTGCTGCAAGTATTCACACTCCCTTTGCCTTTTGTTCTGTGGCATCTCTTCTGTCCTCTTCCCTATCACACACCTCCCCTTTCGCTCTTTCTCCCCCTCCCCCCT